>NC_138189.1:78722545-79374545 GCF_964194105.1 Spermophilus citellus
TCTTAATGTAGCCCTAAGCAGTGACTGGCGAGAAACACTTTCATGGAAAGGGGTTGCCAAGCTTCCAAAAATTACGAATCTCCAGAAATCTCAGCAAATATTTTTTCACCCAAACTGGATGATACTTTCAGGTAATGATCAGTACACTAAGGCGACTTGGTTCCCCAAATTTAGTTCTTCTATGTTGAAGCGTTCGTTTCCAGTAACAGTTTGAATTTTTAGGTTTCACGCTGTTTACTCCTATATTGATAGATGTATTTGGAACTCTAAATCCAACACGGTTTATGCTAGCTTCTTGAAACTTGACACAGTACAGTAGTTTCACGTTCTATCTCTATGTATTGTTTCCTCTTGATGTAGCCCTCAGCAGTGACTGGCGAGAAACACTTTCATGGAAAGGGGTTGCCAAGCTTCCAAAAATTACGAATCTCCAGAAATCTCAGCAAATACTTTTTCACCCAAACTGGATGATACTTTCAGGTAATGATCAGTACACTAAGCCCACTTGCTTCACCAAATTTCGTTCTTCTACGTTGAAGCGTTCGTTTCCAGTAACAGTTTGAATTTTTAGGTTTCACTCTGTTTACTCCTATATTGATAGATGTATTTGGAACTCTAAATCCAACACGGTTTGTGCTAGCTTCTTCAAACTTGACACAATAAAGTAGTTTCACATTCTATCTCTATGTTTTGTTTCCTCTTTCTGTAGCCCTAAGCAGTGACTGGCGAGAAACACTTTCATGGAAAGGGGTTGCCAAGCTTCCAAAAATTACGAATCTCCAGAAATCTCAGCAAATATTTTTTCACCCAAACTGGATGATACTTTCAGGTAATGATCAGTACACTAAGGTGACTTGGTTCCCCAGATTTCGTTCTTCTATGTTGAAGCGTTCGTTTCCAGTAACAGTTTGAATTTTTAGGTTTCACTCTGTTTACTCCTATATTGATAGATGTATTTGGAACTCTAAATCCAACAGGGTTTGTGCTAGCTTCTTGAAACTTGACACAGTACAGTAGTTTCACGTTCTATCTCTATGTTTTGTTTCCTCTTGATGTAGCCCTAAGCAGTGACTGGCGACAAACACTTTCATGGAAAGGGGTTGCCAAGCTTCCAAAAATTACGAATCTCCAGAAATCTCAGCAAATACTTTTTCACCCAAACTGGATGATACTTTCAGGTAATGATCAGTACACTAAGGTGACTTGGTTTCCCAAATTTCGTTCTTCTATGTTGAAGCGTTCGTTTCCAGTAACAGTTTGAATTTTTAGGTTTCACTCTGTTTACTCCTATATTGATAGATGTATTTGGAACTTTAAATCCAACACGGTTTGTGCTAGCTTCTTGAAACTTGACACAATAAATTAGTTTCACGTTCTATCTCTATGTTTTGTTTCCTCTTGATGTAGCCCTAAGCAGTGACTGGCGAGAAACACTTTCATGGAAAGGGGTTGCCAAGCTTCCAAAAATTACGAATCTCCAGAAATCTCAGCAAATACTTTTTCACCCAAACTGGATGATACTTTCAGGTAATGATCAGTACACTAAGGCGACTTGGTTTCCCACATTTCATTCTTCTATGTTGAAGCGTTCGTTTCCAGTAACAGTTTGAAATTTTAGGTTTCAATCTGTTTACTCCTATATTGATAGATGTATTTGGAACTCTAAATCCAACACGGTTTGTGCTAGCTTCTTGAAACTTGACACAATGATTTAGTTTCACGTTCTATCTCTATGTTTTGTTTCCTCTTAATGTAGCCCTAAGCAGTGACTGGCGAGAAACACTTTCATGGAAAGGGGTTGCCAAGCTTCCAAAAATTACGAATCTCCAGAAATCACAGCAAATACTTTTTCACCCAAACTGGATGATACTTTCAGGTAATGATCAGTACACTAAGGCGACTTGGTTTCCCAAATTTCGTTCTTCTATGTTGAAGCGTTCGTTTCCAGTAACAGTTTGAATTTTTAGGTTTCACGCTGTTTACTCCTATATTGATAGATGTATTTGGAACTCTAAATCCAACACGGTTTATGCTAGCTTCTTGAAACTTGACACAGTACAGTAGTTTCACGTTCTATCTCTATGTATTGTTTCCTCTTGACGTAGCCCTAAGGAGTGACTGGCGAGAAACACTTTCATGGAAAGGGGTTGCCAAGCTTCCAAAAATGACGAATCTCCAGAAATCTCAGCAAATACTTTTTCACCCAAACTGGATGATACTTTCAGGTAATGATCAGTACACTAAGCCCACTTGCTTCACCAAATTTCGTTCTTCTACGTTGAAGCGTTCGTTTCCAGTAACAGTTTGAATTTTTAGGTTTCACTCTGTTTACTCCTATATTGATAGATGTATTTGGAACTCTAAATCCAACACGGTTTGTGCTAGCTTCTTCAAACTTGACACAATAAAGTAGTTTCACGTTCTATCTCTATGTTTTGTTTCCTCTTTCTGTAGCCCTAAGCAGTGACTGGCGAGAAACACTTTCATGGAAAGGGGTTGCCAAGCTTCCAAAAATTACGAATCTCCAGAAATCTCAGCAAATATTTTTTCACCCAAACTGGATGATACTTTCAGGTAATGATCAGTACACTAAGGTGACTTGGTTCCCCAGATTTCGTTCTTCTATGTTGAAGCGTTCGTTTCCAGTAACAGTTTGAATTTTTAGGTTTCACTCTGTTTTCTCCTATATTGATAGATTTATTTGGAACTCTAAATTCAACACGGTTTGTGCTAGCTTCTTGAAACTTGACACAGTACAGAGGTTTCACGTTCTATCTCTATGTATTGTTTCCTCTTGATGTAGCCCTAAGCAGTGATTGGCGAGAAACACTTTCATGGAAAGGGGTTGCCAAGCTTCCAAAAATTACGAATCTCCAGAAATCTCAGCAAATACTTTTTCACCCAAACTGGATAATACTTTCAGGTAATGATCAGTACACTAAGGCGACTTGGTTTCCCAAGTTTCGTTCTTCTATGTTGAAGCGTTCGTTTCCAGTAACAGTTTGAATTTTTAGGTTTCACTCTGTTTACTCCTATATTGATAGATGTATTTGGAACTCTAAATCCAACACGGTTTGTGCTAGCTTCTTGAAACTTGACAAAATAAATTAGTTTCACGTTCTATCTCTATGTTTTGTTTCCTCTTGATGTAGCCCTAAGCAGTGACTGGCGAGAAACACTTTCATGGAAAGGGGTTGCCAAGCTTCCAAAAATTACGAATCTCCAGAAATCTCAGCAAATACTTTTTCACCCAAACTGGATGATACTTTCAGGTAATGATCAGTACACTAAGCCCACTTGCTTCACCAAATTTCGTTCTTCTACGTTGAAGCGTTCGTTTCCAGTAACAGTTTGAATTTTTAGGTTTCACTCTGTTTACTCCTATATTGATAGATGTATTTGGAACTCTAAATCCAACACGGTTTGTGCTAGCTTCTTGAAACTTGACACAATGAATTAGTTTCACATTCTATCTCTATGTTATGTTTCCTCTTAATGTAGCCCTAAGCAGTGACTGGCGAGAAACACTTTCATGGAAAGGGGTTGCCAAGCTTCCAAAAATTACGAATCTCCAGAAATCTCAGCAAATATTTTTTCACCCAAACTGGATGATACTTTCAGGTAATGATCAGTACACTAAGGCGACTTGGTTCCCCAAATTTAGTTCTTCTATGTTGAAGCGTTCGTTTCCAGTAACAGTTTGAATTTTTAGGTTTCACTCTGTTTTCTCCTATATTGATAGATGTATTTGGAACTCTAAATCCAACAGGGTTTATGCTAGCTTCTTGAAACTTGACACAGTACAGTAGTTTCACGTTCTATCTCTATGTATTGTTTCCTCTTGATGTAGCCCTAAGCAGTGACTGGCGAGAAACACTTTCATGGAAAGGGGTTGCCAAGCTTCCAAAAATTACGAATCTCCAGAAATCTCAGCAAATACTTTTTCACCCAAACTGGATGATACTTTCAGGTAATGATCAGTACACTAAGCCCACTTGCTTCACCAAATTTCGTTCTTCTACGTTGAAGCGTTCGTTTCCAGTAACAGTTTGAATTTTTAGGTTTCACTCTGTTTACTCCTATATTGATAGATGTATTTGGAACTCTAAATCCAACACGGTTTGTGCTAGCTTCTTCAAACTTGACACAATAAAGTAGTTTCACATTCTATCTCTATGTTTTGTTTCCTCTTTCTGTAGCCCTAAGCAGTGACTGGCGAGAAACACTTTCATGGAAAGGGGTTGCCAAGCTTCCAAAAATTACGAATCTCCAGAAATCTCAGCAAATATTTTTTCACCCAAACTGGATGATACTTTCAGGTAATGATCAGTACACTAAGGTGACTTGGTTCCCCAGATTTCGTTCTTCTATGTTGAAGCGTTCGTTTCCAGTAACAGTTTGAATTTTTAGGTTTCACTCTGTTTACTCCTATATTGATAGATGTATTTGGAACTCTAAATCCAACAGGGTTTGTGCTAGCTTCTTGAAACTTGACACAGTACAGTAGTTTCACGTTCTATCTCTATGTTTTGTTTCCTCTTGATGTAGCCCTAAGCAGTGACTGGCGACAAACACTTTCATGGAAAGGGGTTGCCAAGCTTCCAAAAATTACGAATCTCCAGAAATCTCAGCAAATACTTTTTCACCCAAACTGGATGATACTTTCAGGTAATGATCAGTACACTAAGGTGACTTGGTTTCCCAAATTTCGTTCTTCTACGTTGAAGCGTTCGTTTCCAGTAACAGTTTGAATTTTTAGGTTTCACTCTGTTTACTCCTATATTGATAGATGTATTTGGAACTCTAAATCCAACACGGTTTGTGCTAGCTTCTTCAAACTTGACACAATAAAGTAGTTTCACGTTCTATCTCTATGTTTTGTTTCCTCTTAATGTAGCCCTAAGCAGTGACTGGCGAGAAACACTTTCATGGAAAGGGGTTACCAAGCTTCCAAAAATTACGAATCTCCAGAAATCTCAGCAAATATTTTTTCACCCAAACTGGATGATACTTTCAGGTAATGATCAGTACACTAAGGCGACTTGGTTTCCCAAATTTCGTTCTTCTATGTTGAAGCGTTCGTTTCCAGTAACAGTTTGAATTTTTAGGTTTCACTCTGTTTTCTCCTATATTGATAGATTTATTTGGAACTCTAAATCCAACACGGTTTATGCTAGCTTCTTGAAACTTGACACAGTACAGTAGTTTCACGTTCTATCTCTATGTATTGTTTCCTCTTGACGTAGCCCTAAGGAGTGACTGGCGAGAAACACTTTCATGGAAAGGGGTTGCCAAGCTTCCAAAAATGACGAATCTCCAGAAATCTCAGCAAATACTTTTTCACCCAAACTGGATGATACTTTCAGGTAATGATCAGTACACTAAGCCCACTTGCTTCACCAAATTTCGTTCTTCTACGTTGAAGCGTTCGTTTCCAGTAACAGTTTGAATTTTTAGGTTTCACTCTGTTTACTCCTATATTGATAGATGTATTTGGAACTCTAAATCCAACACGGTTTGTGCTAGCTTCTTCAAACTTGACACAATAAAGTAGTTTCACGTTCTATCTCTATGTTTTGTTTCCTCTTTCTGTAGCCCTAAGCAGTGACTGGCGAGAAACACTTTCATGGAAAGGGGTTACCAAGCTTCCAAAAATTACGAATCTCCAGAAATCTCAGCAAATATTTTTTCACCCAAACTGGATGATACTTTCAGGTAATGATCAGTACACTAAGGTGACTTGGTTCCCCAGATTTCATTCTTCTATGTTGAAGCGTTCGTTTCCAGTAAGTTTGAATTTTTAGGTTTCACTCTGTTTTCTCCTATATTGATAGATTTATTTGGAACTCTAAATTCAACACGGTTTGTGCTAGCTTCTTGAAACTTGACACAATAAAGTAGTTTCACGTTCTTTCTCTATGTTTTGTTTCCTCTTGATGTAGCCCTAAGCAGTGACTGGCGAGAAACACTTTCATGGAAAGGGGTTGCCAAGCTTCCAAAAATTACGAATCTCCAGAAATCTCAGCAAATATTTTTTCACCCAAACTGGATGATACTTTCAGGTAATGATCAGTACACTAAGGCGACTTGGTTTCCCAAGTTTCGTTCTTCTATGTTGAAGCGTTCGTTTCCAGTAACAGTTTGAATTTTTAGGTTTCACGCTGTTTACTCCTATATTGATAGATGTATTTGGAACTCTAAATCCAACACGGTTTATGCTAGCTTCTTGATACTTGACACAGTACAGAGGTTTCACGTTCTATCTCTATGTATTGTTTCCTCTTGACGTAGCCCTAAGGAGTGACTGGCGAGAAACACTTTCATGGAAAGGGGTTGCCAAGCTTCCAAAAATGACGAATCTCCAGAAATCTCAGCAAATACTTTTTCACCCAAACTGGATAATACTTTCAGGTAATGATCAGTACACTAAGCCCACTTGCTTCACCAAATTTCGTTCTTCTATGTTGAAGCGTTCGTTTCCAGTAACAGTTTGAATTTTTAGGTTTCACTCTGTTTACTCCTATATTGATAGATGTATTTGGAACTCTAAATCCAACACGGTTTGTGCTAGCTTCTTCAAACTTGACACAATAAAGTAGTTTCACGTTCTATCTCTATGTTTTGTTTCCTCTTTCTGTAGCCCTAAGCAGTGACTGGCGAGAAACACTTTCATGGAAAGGGGTTGCCAAGCTTCCAAAAATTACGAATCTCCAGAAATCTCAGCAAATATTTTTTCACCCAAACTGGATGATACTTTCAGGTAATGATCAGTACACTAAGGTGACTTGGTTCCCCAGATTTCGTTCTTCTATGTTGAAGCGTTCGTTTCCAGTAACAGTTTGAATTTTTAGGTTTCACTCTGTTTTCTCCTATATTGATAGATTTATTTGGAACTCTAAATTCAACACGGTTTGTGCTAGCTTCTTGAAACTTGACACAATAAAGTAGTTTCACGTTCTTTCTCTATGTTTTGTTTCCTCTTGATGTAGCCCTAAGCAGTGACTGGCGAGAAACACTTTCATGGAAAGGGGTTGCCAAGCTTCCAAAAATTACGAATCTCCAGAAATCTCAGCAAATATTTTTTCACCCAAACTGGATGATACTTTCAGGTAATGATCAGTACACTAAGGCGACTTGGTTTCCCAAGTTTCGTTCTTCTATGTTGAAGCGTTCGTTTCCAGTAACAGTTTGAATTTTTAGGTTTCACTCTGTTTACTCCTATATTGATAGATGTATTTGGAACTCTAAATCCAACACGGTTTGTGCTAGCTTCTTGAAACTTGACAAAATAAATTAGTTTCACGTTCTATCTCTATGTTTTGTTTCCTCTTGATGTAGCCCTAAGCAGTGACTGGCGAGAAACACTTTCATGGAAAGGGGTTGCCAAGCTTCCAAAAATTACGAATCTCCAGAAATCTCAGCAAATACTTTTTCACCCAAACTGGATGATACTTTCAGGTAATGATCAGTACACTAAGCCCACTTGCTTCACCAAATTTCGTTCTTCTACGTTGAAGCGTTCGTTTCCAGTAACAGTTTGAATTTTTAGGTTTCACTCTGTTTACTCCTATATTGATAGATGTATTTGGAACTCTAAATCCAACACGGTTTGTGCTAGCTTCTTGAAACTTGACACAATGAATTAGTTTCACATTCTATCTCTATGTTATGTTTCCTCTTAATGTAGCCCTAAGCAGTGACTGGCGAGAAACACTTTCATGGAAAGGGGTTGCCAAGCTTCCAAAAATTACGAATCTCCAGAAATCTCAGCAAATATTTTTTCACCCAAACTGGATGATACTTTCAGGTAATGATCAGTACACTAAGGCGACTTGGTTCCCCAAATTTAGTTCTTCTATGTTGAAGCGTTCGTTTCCAGTAACAGTTTGAATTTTTAGGTTTCACGCTGTTTACTCCTATATTGATAGATGTATTTGGAACTCTAAATCCAACACGGTTTATGCTAGCTTCTTGAAACTTGACACAGTACAGTAGTTTCACGTTCTATCTCTATGTATTGTTTCCTCTTGATGTAGCCCTAAGCAGTGACTGGCGAGAAACACTTTCATGGAAAGGGGTTGCCAAGCTTCCAAAAATTATGAATCTCCAGAAATCTCAGCAAATACTTTTTCACCCAAACTGGATGATACTTTCAGGTAATGATCAGTACACTAAGCCCACTTGCTTCACCAAATTTCGTTCTTCTACGTTGAAGCGTTCGTTTCCAGTAACAGTTTGAATTTTTAGGTTTCACTCTGTTTACTCCTATACTGATAGATGTATTTGGAACTCTAAATCCAACACGGTTTGTGCTAGCTTCTTCAAACTTGACACAATAAAGTAGTTTCACATTCTATCTCTATGTTTTGTTTCCTCTTTCTGTAGCCCTAAGCAGTGACTGGCGAGAAACACTTTCATGGAAAGGGGTTGCCAAGCTTCCAAAAATTACGAATCTCCAGAAATCTCAGCAAATATTTTTTCACCCAAACTGGATGATACTTTCAGGTAATGATCAGTACACTAAGGTGACTTGGTTCCCCAGATTTCGTTCTTCTATGTTGAAGCGTTCGTTTCCAGTAACAGTTTGAATTTTTAGGTTTCACTCTGTTTACTCCTATATTGATAGATGTATTTGGAACTCTAAATCCAACAGGGTTTGTGCTAGCTTCTTGAAACTTGACACAGTACAGTAGTTTCACGTTCTATCTCTATGTTTTGTTTCCTCTTGATGTAGCCCTAAGCAGTGACTGGCGACAAACACTTTCATGGAAAGGGGTTGCCAAGCTTCCAAAAATTACGAATCTCCAGAAATCTCAGCAAATACTTTTTCACCCAAACTGGATGATACTTTCAGGTAATGATCAGTACACTAAGGTGACTTGGTTTCCCAAATTTCGTTCTTCTATGTTGAAGCGTTCGTTTCCAGTAACAGTTTGAATTTTTAGGTTTCACTCTGTTTACTCCTATATTGATAGATGTATTTGGAACTCTAAATCCAACAGGGTTTGTGCTAGCTTCTTGAAACTTGACACAATAAATTAGTTTCACGTTCTATCTCTATGTTTTGTTTCCTCTTGATGTAGCCCTAAGCAGTGACTGGCGAGAAACACTTTCATGGAAAGGGGTTGCCAAGCTTCCAAAAATTACGAATCTCCAGAAATCTCAGCAAATACTTTTTCACCCAAACTGGATGATACTTTCAGGTAATGATCAGTACACTAAGGCGACTTGGTTTCCCACATTTCGTTCTTCTATGTTCAAGCGTTCGTTTCCAGTAACAGTTTGAAATTTTAGGTTTCAATCTGTTTACTCCTATATTGATAGATGTATTTGGAACTCTAAATCCAACACGGTTTGTGCTAGCTTCTTGAAACTTGACACAATGAATTAGTTTCACGTTCTATCTCTATGTATTGTTTCCTCTTGATGTAGCCCTAAGCAGTGACTGGCGAGAAACACTTTCATGGAAAGGGGTTGCCAAGCTTCCAAAAATTACGAATCTCCAGAAATCTCAGCAAATACTTTTTCACCCAAACTGGATGATACTTTCAGGTAATGATCAGTACACTAAGCCCACTTGCTTCACCAAATTTCGTTCTTCTACGTTGAAGCGTTCGTTTCCAGTAACAGTTTGAATTTTTAGGTTTCACTCTGTTTACTCCTATATTGATAGATGTATTTGGAACTCTAAATCCAACAGGGTTTGTGCTAGCTTCTTGAAACTTGACACAGTACAGTAGTTTCACGTTCTATCTCTATGTTTTGTTTCCTCTTGATGTAGCCCTAAGCAGTGACTGGCGACAAACACTTTCATGGAAAGGGGTTGCCAAGCTTCCAAAATTTACGAATCTCCAGAAATCTCAGCAAATACTTTTTCACCCAAACTGGATGATACTTTCAGGTAATGATCAGTTCACTAAGGTGACTTGGTTTCCCAAATTTCGTTCTTCTATGTTGAAGCGTTCGTTTCCAGTAACAGTTTGAATTTTTAGGTTTCACTCTGTTTACTCCTATATTGATAGATGTATTTGGAACTCTAAATCCAACACGGTTTGTGCTAGCTTCTTGAAACTTGACACAATAAATTAGTTTCACGTTCTATCTCTATGTTTTGTTTCCTCTTGATGTAGCCCTAAGCAGTGACTGGCGAGAAACACTTTCATGGAAAGGGGTTGCCAAGCTTCCAAAAATTACGAATCTCCAGAAATCTCAGCAAATACTTTTTCACCCAAACTGGATGTTACTTTCAGGTAATGATCAGTACACTAAGGCGACTTGGTTTCCCACATTTCGTTCTTCTATGTTGAAGCGTTCGTTTCCAGTAACAGTTTGAAATTTTAGGTTTCAATCTGTTTACTCCTATATTGATAGATGTATTTGGAACTCTAAATCCAACACGGTTTGTGCTAGCTTCTTGAAACTTGACACAATGAATTAGTTTCACATTCTATCTCTATGTTTTGTTTCCTCTTAATGTAGCCCTAAGCAGTGACTAGCGAGAAACACTTTCATGGAAAGGGGTTGCCAAGCTTCCAAAAATTACGAATCTCCAGAAATCACAGCTAATACTTTTTCACCCAAACTGGATGATACTTTCAGGTAATGATCAGTACACTAAGGCGACTTGGTTTCCCAAATTTCGTTCTTCTATGTTGAAGCGTTCGTTTCCAGTAACAGTTTGAATTTTTAGGTTTCACGCTGTTTACTCCTATATTGATAGATGTATTTGGAACTCTAAATCCAACACGGTTTATGCTAGCTTCTTGAAACTTGACACAGTACAGTAGTTTCACGTTCTATCTCTATGTATTGTTTCCTCTTGATGTAGCCCTAAGGAGTGACTGGCGAGAAACACTTTCATGGAAAGGGGTTGCCAAGCTTCCAAAAATTACGAATCTCCAGAAATCTCAGCAAATACTTTTTCACCCAAACTGGATGATACTTTCAGGTAATGATCAGTACACTAAGCCCACTTGCTTCACCAAATTTCGTTCTTCTACGTTGAAGCGTTCGTTTCCAGTAACAGTTTGAATTTTTAGGTTTCACTCTGTTTACTCCTATATTGATAGATGTATTTGGAACTCTAAATCCAACACGGTTTGTGCTAACTTCTTGAAACTTGACACAATAAAGTAGTTTCACGTTCTATCTCTATGTTTTGTTTCCTCTTGATGTAGCCCTAAGCAGTGACTGGCGAGAAACACTTTCATGGAAAGGGGTTGCCAAGCTTCCAAAAATTACGAATCTCCAGAAATCTCAGCAAATATTTTTTCACCCAAACTGGATGATACTTTCAGGTAATGATCAGTACACTAAGGCGACTTGGTTTCCCAAGTTTCGTTCTTCTATGTTGAAGCGTTCGTTTCCAGTAACAGTTTGAATTTTTAGGTTTCATGCTGTTTACTCCTATATTGATAGATGTATTTGGAACTCTAAATCCAACACGGTTTGTGCTAGCTTCTTGAAACTTGACACAATAAAGTAGTTTCACGTTCTATCTCTATGTTTTGTTTCCTCTTGATGTAGCCCTAAGCAGTGACTGGCGAGAAACACTTTCATGGAAAGGGGTTGCCAAGCTTCCAAAAATTACGAATCTCCAGAAATCTCAGCAAATACTTTTTCACCCAAACTGGATGATACTTTCAGGTAATGATCAGTACACTAAGGCGACTTGGTTCCCTACATTTCGTTCTTCTATGTTGAAGCGATCGTTTCCATTAACAGTTTGATTTTTTAGGTTTCACTCTGTTTACTCCTATATTGATAGATGTATTTGGAACTCTAAATCCAACACGGTTTGTGCTAGCTTCTTGAAACTTGACACAATGAATTAGTTTCACGTTCCATCTCTATGTTTTGTTTCCTCTTGATGTAGCCCTAAGCAGTGACTGGCGACAAACACTTTCATGGAAAGGGGTTGCCAAGCTTCCAAAAATTACGAATCTCCAGAAATCTCAGCAAATACTTTTGCACCCAAACTGGATGATACTTTCAGGTAATGATCAGTACACTAAGGCGACTTGGTTCCCCAAATTTAGTTCTTCTATGTTGAAGCGTTCGTTTCCAGTAACAGTTTGAATTTTTAGGTTTAACTCTGTTTTCTCCTATATTGATAGATATATTTGGAACTCTAAATCCAACACGGTTTGTGCTAGCTTCTTCAAACTTGACACAATAAAGTAGTTTCACATTCTATCTCTATGTTTTGTTTCCTCTTTCTGTAGCCCTAAGCAGTGACTGGCGAGAAACACTTTCATGGAAAGGGGTTGCCAAGCTTCCAAAAATTACGAATCTCCAGAAATCTCAGCAAATATTTTTTCACCCAAACTGGATGATACTTTCAGGTAAGGATCAGTACACTAAGGTGACTTGGTTCCCCAGATTTCGGTCTTCTATGTTGAAGCGTTCGTTTCCAGTAACAGTTTGAATTTTTAGGTTTCACTCTGTTTACTCCTATATTGATAGATGTATTTGGAACTCTAAATCCAACAGGGTTTGTGCTAGCTTCTTGAAACTTGACACAGTACAGTAGTTTCACGTTCTATCTCTATGTTTTGTTTCCTCTTGATGTAGCCCTAAGCAGTGACTGGCGACAAACACTTTCATGGAAAGGGGTTGCCAAGCTTCCAAAAATTACGAATCTCCAGAAATCTCAGCAAATACTTTTTCACCCAAACTGGATGATACTTTCAGGTAATGATCAGTACACTAAGGTGACTTGGTTTCCCAAATTTCGTTCTTCTATGTTGAAGTGTTCGTTTCCAGTAACAGTTTGAATTTTTAGGTTTCACTCTGTTTACTCCTATATTGATAGATGTATTTGGAACTCTAAATCCAACACGGTTTGTGCTAGCTTCTTGAAACTTGACACAATAAATTAGTTTCACGTTCTATCTCTATGTTTTGTTTCCTCTTGATGTAGCCCTAAGCAGTGACTGGCGAGAAACACTTTCATGGAAAGGGGTTGCCAAGCTTCCAAAAATTACGAATCTCCAGAAATCTCAGCAAATACTTTTTCACCCAAACTGGATGATACTTTCAGGTAATGATCAGTACACTAAGGCGACTTGGTTTCCCACATTTCGTTCTTCTATGTTGAAGCGTTCGTTTCCAGTAACAGTTTGAAATTTTAGGTTTCAATCTGTTTACTCCTATATTGATAGATGTATTTGGAACTCTAAATCCAACACGGTTTGTGCTAGCTTCTTGAAACTTGACACAATGAATTAGTTTCACGTTCTATCTCTATGTTTTGTTTCCTCTTAATGTAGCCCTAAGCAGTGACTGGCGAGAAACACTTTCATGGAAAGGGGTTGCCAAGCTTCCAAAAATTACGAATCTCCAGAAATCACAGCAAATACTTTTTCACCCAAACTGGATGATACTTTCAGGTAATGATCAGTACACTAAGGCGACTTGGTTTCCCAAATTTCGTTCTTCTATGTTGAAGCGTTCGTTTCCAGTAACAGTTTGAATTTTTAGGTTTCACGCTGTTTACTCCTATATTGATAGATGTATTTGGAACTCTAAATCCAACACGGTTTATGCTAGCTTCTTGAAACTTGACACAGTACAGTAGTTTCACGTTCTATCTCTATGTATTGTTTCCTCTTGATGTAGCCCTAAGCAGTGACTGGCGAGAAACACTTTCATGGAAAGGGGTTGCCAAGCTTCCAAAAATTACGAATCTCCAGAAATCTCAGCAAATACTTTTTCACCCAAACTGGATGATACTTTCAGGTAATGATCAGTACACTAAGCCCACTTGCTTCACCAAATTTCGTTCTTCTACGTTGAAGCGTTCGTTTCCAGTAACAGTTTGAATTTTTAGGTTTCACTCTGTTTACTCCTATATTGATAGATGTATTTGGAACTCTAAATCCAACAGGGTTTGTGCTAGCTTCTTGAAACTTGACACAGTACAGTAGTTTCACGTTCTATCTCTATGTTTTGTTTCCTCTTGATGTAGCCCTAAGCAGTGACTGGCGACAAACACTTTCATGGAAAGGGGTTGCCAAGCTTCCAAAATTTACGAATCTCCAGAAATCTCAGCAAATACTTTTTCACCCAAACTGGATGATACTTTCAGGTAATGATCAGTACACTAAGGTGACTTGGTTTCCCAAATTTCGTTCTTCTATGTTGAAGCGTTCGTTTCCAGTAACAGTTTGAATTTTTAGGTTTCACTCTGTTTACTCCTATATTGATAGATGTATTTGGAACTCTAAATCCAACACGGTTTGTGCTAGCTTCTTGAAACTTGACACAATAAAGTAGTTTCACGTTCTATCTCTATGTTTTGTTTCCTCTTGATGTAGCCCTAAGCAGTGACTGGCGAGAAACACTTTCATGGAAAGGGGTTGCCAAGCTTCCAAAAATTACGAATCTCCAGAAATCTCAGCAAATACTTTTTCACCCAAACTGGATGATACTTTCAGGTAATGATCAGTACACTAAGGCGACTTGGTTCCCTACATTTCGTTCTTCTATGTTGAAGCGTTCGTTTCCATTAACAGTTTGATTTTTTAGGTTTCACTCTGTTTACTCCTATATTGATAGATGTATTTGGAACTCTAAATCCAACACGGTTTGTGCTAGCTTCTTGAAACTTGACACAATGAATTAGTTTCACGTTCCATCTCTATGTTTTGTTTCCTCTTGATGTAGCCCTAAGCAGTGACTGGCGACAAACACTTTCATGGAAAGGGGTTGCCAAGCTTCCAAAAATTACGAATCTCCAGAAATCTCAGCAAATACTTTTGCACCCAAACTGGATGATACTTTCAGGTAATGATCAGTACACTAAGGCGACTTGGTTTCCCAAATTTCATTCTTCTATGTTGAAGCGTTCGTTTCCAGTAACAGTTTGAATTTTTAGGTTTCACTCTGTTTACTCCTATATTGATAGATGTATTTGGAACTCTAAATCCAACACGGTTTGTGCTAGCTTCTAGAAACTTGACAAAATAAATTAGTTAAACGTTCTATCTCTATGTTTTGTTTCCTCTTGATGTAGCCCTAAGCAGTGACTGGCGAGAAACACTTTCATGGAAAGGGGTTGCCAAGCTTCCAAAAATTACGAATCTCCAGAAATCTCAGCAAATACTTTTTCACCCAAACTGGATGATACTTTCAGGTAATGATCAGTACACTAAGCCCACTTGCTTCACCAAATTCCGTTCTTCTACGTTGAAGCGTTCGTTTCCAGTAACAGTTTGAATTTTTAGGTTTCACTCTGTTTACTCCTATATTGATAGATGTATTTGGAACTCTAAATCCAACACGGTTTGTGCTAGCTTCTTCAAACTTGACACAATAAAGTAGTTTCAGGTTCTATCTCTATGTTTTGTTTCCTCTTTCTGTAGCCCTAAGCAGTGACTGGCGAGAAACACTTTCATGGAAAGGGGTTGCCAAGCTTCCAAAAATTACGAATCTCCAGAAATCACAGCTAATACTTTTTCACCCAAACTGGATGATACTTTCAGGTAATGATCAGTACACTAAGGCGACTTGGTTTCCCAAATTTCGTTCTTCTATGTTGAAGCGTTCGTTTCCAGTAACAGTTTGAATTTTTAGGTTTCACGCTGTTTACTCCTATATTGATAGATGTATTTGGAACTCTAAATCCAACACGGTTTATGCTAGCTTCTTGAAACTTGACACAGTACAGTAGTTTCACGTTCTATCTCTATGTATTGTTTCCTCTTGATGTAGCCCTAAGGAGTGACTGGCGAGAAACACTTTCATGGAAAGGGGTTGCCAAGCTTCCAAAAATTACGAATCTCCAGAAATCTCAGCAAATACTTTTTCACCCAAACTGGATGATACTTTCAGGTAATGATCAGTACACGAAGCCCACTTGCTTCACCAAATTTCGTTCTTCTACGTTGAACCGTTCGTTTCCAGTAACAGTTTGAATTTTTAGGTTTCACTCTGTTTACTCCTATATTGATAGATGTATTTGGAACTCTAAATCCAACACGGTTTGTGCTAGCTTCTTGAAACTTGACACAGTACAGTAGTTTCACGTTCTATCTCTATGTTTTGTTTACTCTTGATGTAGCCCTAAGCAGTGACTGGCGAGAAACACTTTCATGGAAAGGGGTTGCCAAGCTTCCAAAAATTACGAATCTCCAGAAATCTCAGCAAATACTTTTTCACCCAAACTGGATGATACTTTCAGGTAATGATCAGTACACTAAGCCCACTTGCTTCACCAAATTTCGTTCTTCTACGTTGAAGCGTTCGTTTCCAGTAACAGTTTGAATTTTTAGGTTTCACTCTGTTTACTCCTATATTGATAGATGTATTTGGAACTCTAAATCCAACACGGTTTGTGCTAGCTTCTTGAAACTTGACACAATAAAGTAGTTTCACGTTCTATCTCTATGTTTTGTTTCCTCTTGATGTAGCCCTAAGCAGTGACTGGCGAGAAACACTTTCATGGAAAGGGGTTGCCAAGCTTCCAAAAATTACGAATCTCCAGAAATCTCAGCAAATATTTTTTCACCCAAACTGGATGATACTTTCAGGTAATGATCAGTACACTAAGGCGACTTGGTTTCCCAAGTTTCGTTCTTTTATGTTGAAGCGTTCGTTTCCAGTAACAGTTTGAATTTTTAGGTTTCATGCTGTTTACTCCTATATTGATAGATGTATTTGGAACTCTAAATCCAACACGGTTTGTGCTAGCTTCTTGAAACTTGACACAATAAAGTAGTTTCACGTTCTATCTCTATGTTTTGTTTCCTCTTGATGTAGCCCTAAGCAGTGACTGGCGAGAAACACTTTCATGGAAAGGGGTTGCCAAGCTTCCAAAAATTACGAATCTCCAGAAATGTCAGCAAATACTTTTTCACCCAAACTGGATGATACTTTCAGGTAATGATCAGTACACTAAGGCGACTTGGTTCCCTACATTTCGTTCTTCTATGTTGAAGCGTTCGTTTCCATTAACAGTTTGATTTTTTAGGTTTCACTCTGTTTACTCCTATATTGATAGATGTATTTGGAACTCTAAATCCAACACGGTTTGTTCTAGCTTCTTGAAACTTGACACAATGAATTAGTTTCACGTTCCATCTCTATGTTTTGTTTCCTCTTGATGTAGCCCTAAGCAGTGACTGGCGACAAACACTTTCATGGAAAGGGGTTGCCAAGCTTCCAAAAATTACGAATCTCCAGAAATCTCAGCAAATACTTTTGCACCCAAACTGGATGATACTTTCAGGTAATGATCAGTACACTAAGGCGACTTGGTTCCCCAAATTTAGTTCTTCTATGTTGAAGCGTTCGTTTCCAGTAACAGTTTGAATTTTTAGGTTTAACTCTGTTTTCTCCTATATTGATAGATATATTTGGAACTCTAATTCCAACACGGTTTTTGCTAGCTTCTTGAAACTTGACACAATAAATTAGTTTTACGTTCTATCTCTATGTTTTGTTTCCTCTTGATGTAGTCCTAAGCAGTGACTGGCGAGAAACACTTTCATGGAAAGGGGTTGCCAAGCTTCCAAAAATTACGAATCTCCAGAAATCTCAGCAAATATTTTTTCACCCAAACTGGATGATACTTTCAGGTAATGATCAGTACACTAAGGCGACTTGGTTTCCCAAATTTCGTTCTTCTATGTTGAAGCGTTCGTTTCCAGTAACAGTTTGAATTTTTAGGTTTCACTCTGTTTACTCCTATATTGATAGATGTATTTGGAACTCTAAATCCAACACGGTTTGTGCTAGCTTCTTGAAACTTGACACAGTACAGTAGTTTCACGTTCTATCTCTATGATTTGTTTCCTCTTGATGTAGCCCTAAGCAGTGACTGGCGAGAAACACTTTCATGGAAAGGGGTTGCCAGGCTGCCAAAAATTACGAATCTCCAGAAATCTCAGCAAATACTTTTTCACCCAAACTGGATGATACTTTCAGGTAATGATCAGTACACTAAGGCGACTTGGTTTCCCAAATTTCGTTCTTCTATGTTGAAGCGATCGTTTCCAGTAACAGTTTGAAATTTTAGGTTTCAATCTCTTTACTCCTATATTGATAGTTGTATTTGGAACTCTAAATCCAACACGGTTTGTGCTAGCTTCTTGAAACTTGACACAATAAAGTAGTTTCACGTTCTATCTCTATGTTTTGTTTCCTCTTGATGTAGCCCTAAGCAGTGACTGGCGAGAAACACTTTCATGGAAAGGGGTTGCCAAGCTTCCAAAAATTACGAATCTCCAGAAATCTCAGCAAATACTTTTTCACCCAAACTGGATGATACTTTCAGGTAATGATCAGTACACTAAGGCGACTTGGTTCCCTACATTTCGTTCTTCTATGTTGAAGCGTTCGTTTCCATTAACAGTTTGATTTTTTAGGTTTCACTCTGTTTACTCCTATATTGATAGATGTATTTGGAACTCTAAATCCAACACGGTTTGTGCTAGCTTCTTGAAACTTGACACAATGAATTAGTTTCACGTTCCATCTCTATGTTTTGTTTCCTCTTGATGTAGCCCTAAGCAGTGACTGGCGACAAACACTTTCATGGAAAGGGGTTGCCAAGCTTCCAAAAATTACGAATCTCCAGAAATCTCAGCAAATACTTTTGCACCCAAACTGGATGATACTTTCAGGTAATGATCAGTACACTAAGGCGACTTGGTTTCCCAAATTTCATTCTTCTATGTTGAAGCGTTCGTTTCCAGTAACAGTTTGAATTTTTAGGTTTCACTCTGTTTACTCCTATATTGATAGATGTATTTGGAACTCTAAATCCAACACGGTTTGTGCTAGCTTCTAGAAACTTGACAAAATAAATTAGTTAAACGTTCTATCTCTATGTTTTGTTTCCTCTTGATGTAGCCCTAAGCAGTGACTGGCGAGAAACACTTTCATGGAAAGGGGTTGCCAAGCTTCCAAAAATTACGAATCTCCAGAAATCTCAGCAAATACTTTTTCACCCAAACTGGATGATACTTTCAGGTAATGATCAGTACACTAAGCCCACTTGCTTCACCAAATTCCGTTCTTCTACGTTGAAGCGTTCGTTTCCAGTAACAGTTTGAATTTTTAGGTTTCACTCTGTTTACTCCTATATTGATAGATGTATTTGGAACTCTAAATCCAACACGGTTTGTGCTAGCTTCTTCAAACTTGACACAATAAAGTAGTTTCAGGTTCTATCTCTATGTTTTGTTTCCTCTTTCTGTAGCCCTAAGCAGTGACTGGCGAGAAACACTTTCATGGAAAGGGGTTGCCAAGCTTCCAAAAATTACGAATCTCCAGAAATCACAGCTAATACTTTTTCACCCAAACTGGATGATACTTTCAGGTAATGATCAGTACACTAAGGCGACTTGGTTTCCCAAATTTCGTTCTTCTATGTTGAAGCGTTCGTTTCCAGTAACAGTTTGAATTTTTAGGTTTCACGCTGTTTACTCCTATATTGATAGATGTATTTGGAACTCTAAATCCAACACGGTTTATGCTAGCTTCTTGAAACTTGACACAGTACAGTAGTTTCACGTTCTATCTCTATGTATTGTTTCCTCTTGATGTAGCCCTAAGGAGTGACTGGCGAGAAACACTTTCATGGAAAGGGGTTGCCAAGCTTCCAAAAATTACGAATCTCCAGAAATCTCAGCAAATACTTTTTCACCCAAACTGGATGATACTTTCAGGTAATGATCAGTACACGAAGCCCACTTGCTTCACCAAATTTCGTTCTTCTACGTTGAACCGTTCGTTTCCAGTAACAGTTTGAATTTTTAGGTTTCACTCTGTTTACTCCTATATTGATAGATGTATTTGGAACTCTAAATCCAACACGGTTTGTGCTAGCTTCTTGAAACTTGACACAGTACAGTAGTTTCACGTTCTATCTCTATGTTTTGTTTACTCTTGATGTAGCCCTAAGCAGTGACTGGCGAGAAACACTTTCATGGAAAGGGGTTGCCAAGCTTCCAAAAATTACGAATCTCCAGAAATCTCAGCAAATACTTTTTCACCCAAACTGGATGATACTTTCAGGTAATGATCAGTACACTAAGCCCACTTGCTTCACCAAATTTCGTTCTTCTACGTTGAAGCGTTCGTTTCCAGTAACAGTTTGAATTTTTAGGTTTCACTCTGTTTACTCCTATATTGATAGATGTATTTGGAACTCTAAATCCAACACGGTTTGTGCTAGCTTCTTGAAACTTGACACAATAAAGTAGTTTCACGTTCTATCTCTATGTTTTGTTTCCTCTTGATGTAGCCCTAAGCAGTGACTGGCGAGAAACACTTTCATGGAAAGGGGTTGCCAAGCTTCCAAAAATTACGAATCTCCAGAAATCTCAGCAAATATTTTTTCACCCAAACTGGATGATACTTTCAGGTAATGATCAGTACACTAAGGCGACTTGGTTTCCCAAGTTTCGTTCTTTTATGTTGAAGCGTTCGTTTCCAGTAACAGTTTGAATTTTTAGGTTTCATGCTGTTTACTCCTATATTGATAGATGTATTTGGAACTCTAAATCCAACACGGTTTGTGCTAGCTTCTTGAAACTTGACACAATAAAGTAGTTTCACGTTCTATCTCTATGTTTTGTTTCCTCTTGATGTAGCCCTAAGCAGTGACTGGCGAGAAACACTTTCATGGAAAGGGGTTGCCAAGCTTCCAAAAATTACGAATCTCCAGAAATGTCAGCAAATACTTTTTCACCCAAACTGGATGATACTTTCAGGTAATGATCAGTACACTAAGGCGACTTGGTTCCCTACATTTCGTTCTTCTATGTTGAAGCGTTCGTTTCCATTAACAGTTTGATTTTTTAGGTTTCACTCTGTTTACTCCTATATTGATAGATGTATTTGGAACTCTAAATCCAACACGGTTTGTTCTAGCTTCTTGAAACTTGACACAATGAATTAGTTTCACGTTCCATCTCTATGTTTTGTTTCCTCTTGATGTAGCCCTAAGCAGTGACTGGCGACAAACACTTTCATGGAAAGGGGTTGCCAAGCTTCCAAAAATTACGAATCTCCAGAAATCTCAGCAAATACTTTTGCACCCAAACTGGATGATACTTTCAGGTAATGATCAGTACACTAAGGCGACTTGGTTCCCCAAATTTAGTTCTTCTATGTTGAAGCGTTCGTTTCCAGTAACAGTTTGAATTTTTAGGTTTAACTCTGTTTTCTCCTATATTGATAGATATATTTGGAACTCTAATTCCAACACGGTTTTTGCTAGCTTCTTGAAACTTGACACAATAAATTAGTTTTACGTTCTATCTCTATGTTTTGTTTCCTCTTGATGTAGTCCTAAGCAGTGACTGGCGAGAAACACTTTCATGGAAAGGGGTTGCCAAGCTTCCAAAAATTACGAATCTCCAGAAATCTCAGCAAATATTTTTTCACCCAAACTGGATGATACTTTCAGGTAATGATCAGTACACTAAGGCGACTTGGTTTCCCAAATTTCGTTCTTCTATGTTGAAGCGTTCGTTTCCAGTAACAGTTTGAATTTTTAGGTTTCACTCTGTTTACTCCTATATTGATAGATGTATTTGGAACTCTAAATCCAACACGGTTTGTGCTAGCTTCTTGAAACTTGACACAGTACAGTAGTTTCACGTTCTATCTCTATGATTTGTTTCCTCTTGATGTAGCCCTAAGCAGTGACTGGCGAGAAACACTTTCATGGAAAGGGGTTGCCAGGCTGCCAAAAATTACGAATCTCCAGAAATCTCAGCAAATACTTTTTCACCCAAACTGGATGATACTTTCAGGTAATGATCAGTACACTAAGGCGACTTGGTTTCCCAAATTTCGTTCTTCTATGTTGAAGCGATCGTTTCCAGTAACAGTTTGAAATTTTAGGTTTCAATCTCTTTACTCCTATATTGATAGTTGTATTTGGAACTCTAAATCAAACACGGTTTGTGCTAGCTTCTTGAAACTTGACACAATGAATCAGTTTCACGTTCTATCTCTATGTATTGTTTCCTCTTGATGTAGCCCTAAGCAGTGACTGGCGAGAAACACTTTCATGGAAAGGGGTTGCCAAGCTTCCAAAAATTACGAATCTCCAGAAATCTCAGCAAATACTTTTTCACCCAAACTGGATGATACTTTCAGGTAATGATCAGTACACTAAGCCCACTTGCTTCACCAAATTTCGTTCTTCTACACTGAAGCGTTCGTTTCCAGTAACAGTTTGAATTTTTAGGTTTCACTCTGTTTACTCCTATATTGATAGATGTATTTGGAACTCTAAATCCAACACGGTTTGTGCTAGCTTCTTCAAACTTGACACAATAAAGTAGTTTCACGTTCTATCTCTATGTTTTGTTTCCTCTTGATGTAGCCCTAAGCAGTGACTGGCGAGAAACACTTTCATGGAAAGGGGTTGCCAAGCTTCCAAAAATTACGAATCTCCAGAAATCTCAGCAAATATTTTTTTCACCCAAACTGGATGATACTTTCAGGTAATGATCAGTACACTAAGGCGACTTGGTTCCCCAAATTTCGTTCTTCTATGTTGAAGCATTCGTTTCCAGTAACAGTTTGAATTTTTAGGTTTCACTCTGTTTACTCCTATATTGATAGATGTATTTGGAACTCTAATTCCAACACGGTTTCTGCTAGCTTCTTGAAACTTGACACAATAAAGTAGTTTTACGTTCTATCTCTATGTTTTGTTTCCTCTTGATGTAGCCCTAAGCAGTGACTGGCGAGAAACACTTTCATGGAAAGGGGTTGCCAAGCTTCCAAAAATTACGAATCTCCAGAAATCTCAGCAAATATTTTTTCACCCAAACTGGATGATACTTTCAGGTAATGATCAGTACACTAAGGCGACTTGGTTTCCCAAATTTCGTTCTTCTATGTTGAAGCGTTCGTTTCCAGTAACAGTTTGAATTTTTAGGTTTCACTCTGTTTACTCCTATATTGATAGATGTATTTGGAACTCTAAATCCAACACGGTTTGTGCTAGCTTCTTGAAACTTGACACAGTACAGTAGTTTCACGTTCTATCTCTATGTTTTGTTTCCTCTTGATGTAGCCCTAAGCAGTGACTGGCGACAAACACTTTCATGGAAAGGGGTTGCCAAGCTTCCAAAAATTACGAATCTCCAGAAATCTCAGCAAATACTTTTTCACCCAAACTGGATGATACTTTCAGGTAATGATCAGTACACTAAGGCGACTTGGTTTCCCAAATTTCGTTCTTCTATGTTGAAGCGTTCGTTTCCAGTAACAGTTTGAATTTTTAGGTTTCACTCTGTTTACTCCTATATTGATAGATGTATTTGGAACTCTAAATCCAACACGGTTTGTGCTAGCTTCTAGAAACTTGACAAAATAAATTAGTTAAACGTTCTATCTCTATGTTTTGTTTCCTCTTGATGTAGCCCTAAGCAGTGACTGGCGAGAAACACTTTCATGGAAAGGGGTTGCCAAGCTTCCAAAAATTACGAATCTCCAGAAATCTCAGCAAATACTTTTTCACCCAAACTGGATGATACTTTCAGGTAATGATCAGTACACTAAGCCCACTTGCTTCACCAAATTTCGTTCTTCTACGTTGAAGCGTTCGTTTCCAGTAACAGTTTGAATTTTTAGGTTTCACTCTGTTTACTCCTATATTGATAGATGTATTTGGAACTCTAAATCCAACACGGTTTGTGCTAGCTTCTTCAAACTTGACACAATAAAGTAGTTTCAGGTTCTATCTCTATGTTTTGTTTCCTCTTTCTGTAGCCCTAAGCAGTGACTGGCGAGAAACTCTTTCATGGAAAGGGGTTGCCAAGCTTCCAAAAATTACGAATCTCCAGAAATCTCAGCAAATATTTTTTCACCCAAACTGGATGATACTTTCAGGTAATGATCAGTACACTAAGGCGACTTGGTTTCCCAAGTTTCGTTCTTCTATGTTGAAGCGTTCGTTTCCAGTAACAGTTTGAATTTTTAGGTTTCACTCTGTTTACTCCTATATTGATAGATGTATTTGGAACTCTAAATCCAACACGGTTTATGCTAGCTTCTTGAAACTTGACACAGTACAGTAGTTTCACGTTCTATCTCTATGTATTGTTTCCTCTTGATGTAGCCCTAAGGAGTGACTGGCGAGAAACACTTTCATGGAAAGGGGTTGCCAAGCTTCCAAAAATTACGAATCACCAGAAATCTCAGCAAATACTTTTTCACCCAAACTGGATGATACTTTCAGGTAATGATCAGTACACGAAGCCCACTTGCTTCACCAAATTTCGTTCTTCTACGTTGAACCGTTCGTTTCCAGTAACAGTTTGAATTTTTAGGTTTCACTCTGTTTACTCCTATATTGATAGATGTATTTGGAACTCTAAATCCAACACGGTTTGTGCTAGCTTCTTGAAACTTGACACAGTACAGTAGTTTCACGTTCTATCTCTATGTTTTGTTTACTCTTGATGTAGCCCTAAGCAGTGACTGGCGAGAAACACTTTCATGGAAAGGGGTTGCCAAGCTTCCAAAAATTACGAATCTCCAGAAATCTCAGCAAATACTTTTTCACCCAAACTGGATGATATTTTCAGGTAATGATCAGTACACTAAGGCGACTTGGTTTCCCAAATTTCGTTCTTCTATGTTGAAGCGTTCGTTTCCAGTAACAGTTTGAATTTTTAGGTTTCACTCTGTTTACTCCTATATTGATAGATGTATTTGGAACTCTAAATCCAACACGGTTTGTGCTAGCTTCTTGAATCTTGACACAATAAATTAGTTTCACGTTCTATCTCTATGTTTTGTTTCCTCTTGATGTAGCCCTAAGCAGTGACTGGCGAGAAACACTTTCATGGAAAGGGGTTGCCAAGCTTCCAAAAATTACGAATCTCCAGAAATCTCAGCAAATACTTTTTCACCCAAACTGGATGATACTTTCAGGTAATGATCAGTACACTAAGGCAACTTGGTTTCCCAAATTTCGTTTTTCTATGTTGAAGCGTTCGTTTCCAGTAACAGTTTGAATTTTTAGGTTTACGCTGTTTACTCCTATATTGATAGATGTATTTGGAACTCTAAATCCAACACGGTTTATGCTAGCTTCTTGAAACTTGACACAGTACAGTAGTTTCACGTTCTATCTCTATGTATTGTTTCCTCTTGATGTAGCCCTAAGCAGTGACTGGCGAGAAACACTTTCATGGAAAGGGGTTGCCAAGCTTCCAAAAATTACGAATCTCCAGAAATCTCAGCAAATACTTTTACACCCAAACTGGATGATACTTTCAGGTAATGATCAGTACACTAAGCCCAATTGCTTCATCAAATTTCGTTCTTCTACGTTGAAGCGTTCGTTTCCAGTAACAGTTTGAATTTTTAGGTTTCACTCTGTTTACTCCTATATTGATAGATGTATTTGGAACTCTAAATCCAACACGGTTTGTGCTAGCTTCTTCAAACTTGACACAATAAAGTAGTTTCAGGTTCTATCTCTATGTTTTGTTTCCTCTTTCTGTAGCCCTAAGCAGTGACTGGCGAGAAACACTTTCATTGAAAGGGGTTGCCAAGCTTCCAAAAATTACGAATCTCCAGAAATCTCAGCAAATATTTTTTCACCCAAACTGGATGATACTTTCAGGTAATGATCAGTACACTAAGGCGACTTGGTTTCCCAAATTTCGTTCCTCTATGTTGAAGCGTTCGTTTCCAGTAACAGTTTGAATTTTTAGGTTTCACGCTGTTTACTCCTATATTGATAGATGTATTTGGAACTCTAAATCCAACACGGTTTATGCTAGCTTCTTGAAACTTGACACAGTACAGTAGTTTCACGTTCTATCTCTATGTATTGTTTCGTCTTGATGTAGCCCTAAGCAGTGACTGGCGAGAAACACTTTCATGGAAAGGGGTTGCCAAGCTTCCAAAAATTACGAATCTCCAGAAATCTCAGCAAATACTTTTACACCCAAACTGGATGATACTTTCAGGTAATGATCAGTACACTAAGCCCAATTGCTTCACCAAATTTCGTTCTTCTACGTTGAAGCGTTCGTTTCCAGTAACAGTTTGAATTTTTAGGTTTCACTCTGTTTACTCCTATATTGATAGATGTATTTGGAACTCTAAATCCAACACGGTTTGTGCTAGCTTCTTCAAACTTGACACAATAAAGTAGTTTCAGGTTCTATCTCTATGTTTTGTTTCCTCTTTCTGTAGCCCTAAGCAGTGACTGGCGAGAAACACTTTCATGGAAAGGGGTTGCCAAGCTTCCAAAAATTACGAATCTCCAGAAATGTCAGCAAATACTTTTTCACCCAAACTGGATGATACTTTCAGGTAATGATCAGTACACTAAGGCGACTTGGTTTCCAAAATTTTGTTCTTCTATGTTGAAGCATTCGTTTCCAGTAACAGTTTGAATTTTTAGGTTTCACTCTGTTTACTCCTATATTGATAGATGTATTTGGAACTCTAAATCCAACACGGTTTGTGCTAGCTTCTTGAAACTTGACAAAATAAATTAGTTTCACGTTCTATCTCTATGTTTTGTTTCCTCTTGATGTAGCCCTAAGCAGTGACTGGCGAGAAACACTTTCATGGAAAGGGGTTGCCAAGCTTCCAAGAATTACGAATCTCCAGAAATCTCAGCAAATACTTTTTCACCCAAACTGGATGATACTTTCAGGTAATGATCAGTACACTAAGCCCACTTGCTTCACCAAATTTCGTTCTAATTCGTAGAAGCGTTCGTTTCCAGTAACAGTTTGAATTTTTAGGTTTCACTCTGTTTACTCCTATATTGATAGATGTATTTGGAACTCTAAATCCAACACGGTTTGTGCTAGCTTCTTGAAACTTGACACAATGAATTAGTTTCACGTTCTATCTCTATGTTTTGTTTCCTCTTGATGTAGCCCTAAGCAGTGACTGGCGAGAAACACTTTCATGGAAAGGGGTTGCCAAGCTTCTAAAAATAACGAATCTCCAGAAATCTCAGCAAATATTTTTTCACCCAAACTGGATGATACTTTCAGGTAATGATCAGTACACTAAGGCGACTTGGTTCCCCAAATTTAGTTCTTCTATGTTGAAGCATTCGTTTCCAGTAACAGTTTGAATTTTTAGGTTTCACTCTGTTTACTCCTATATTGATAGATGTGTTTGGAACTCTAATTCCAACATGGATTCTGCTAGCTTCTTGAAACTTGACACAATAAAGTAGTTTTACGTTCTATCTCTATGTTTTGTTTCCTCTTGATGTAGCCCTAAGCAGTGACTGGCGAGAAACACTTTCATGGAAAGGGGTTGCCAAGCTTCCAAAAATTACGAATCTCCAGAAATCTCAGCAAATATTTTTTCACCCAAACTGGATGATACTTTCAGGTAATGATCAGTACACTAAGGCGACTTGGTTTCCCAAATTTCGTTCTTCTATGTTGAAGCGTTCGTTTCCAGTAACAGTTTGAATTTTTAGGTTTCACTCTGTTTACTCCTATATTGATAGATGTATTTGGAACTCTAAATCCAACACGGTTTGTGCTAGCTTCTTCAAACTTGACACAATAAAGTATTTTCAGGTTCTATCTCTATGTTTTGTTTCCTCTTTCTGTAGCCCTAAGCAGTGACTGGCGAGAAACACTTTCATTGAAAGGGGTTGCCAAGCTTCCAAAAATTACGAATCTCCAGAAATCTCAGCAAATATTTTTTCACCCAAACTGGATGATACTTTCAGGTAATGATCAGTACACTAAGGCGACTTGGTTTCCCAAATTTCGTTCTTCTATGTTGAAGCGTTCGTTTCCAGTAACAGTTTGAATTTTTAGGTTTACGCTGTTTACTCCTATATTGATAGATGTATTTGGAACTCTAAATCCAACACGGTTTATGCTAGCTTCTTGAAACTTGACACAGTACAGTAGTTTCACGTTCTATCTCTATGTATTGTTTCCTCTTGATGTAGCCCTAAGCAGTGACTGGCGAGAAACACTTTCATGGAAAGGGGTTGCCAAGCTTCCAAAAATTACGAATCTCCAGAAATCTCAGCAAATACTTTTACACCCAAACTGGATGATACTTTCAGGTAATGATCAGTACACTAAGCCCAATTGCTTCATCAAATTTCGTTCTTCTACGTTGAAGCGTTCGTTTCCAGTAACAGTTTGAATTTTTAGGTTTCACTCTGTTTACTCCTATATTGATAGATGTATTTGGAACTCTAAATCCAACACGGTTTGTGCTAGCTTCTTCAAACTTGACACAATAAAGTAGTTTCAGGTTCTATCTCTATGTTTTGTTTCCTCTTTCTGTAGCCCTAAGCAGTGACTGGCGAGAAACACTTTCATTGAAAAGGGTTGCCAAGCTTCCAAAAATTACGAATCTCCAGAAATCTCAGCAAATATTTTTTCACCCAAACTGGATGATACTTTCAGGTAATGATCAGTACACTAAGGCGACTTGGTTTCCCAAATTTCGTTCTTCTATGTTGAAGCGTTCGTTTCCAGTAACAGTTTGAATTTTTAGGTTTCACGCTGTTTACTCCTATATTGATAGATGTATTTGGAACTCTAAATCCAACACGGTTTATGCTAGCTTCTTGAAACTTGACACAGTACAGTAGTTTCACGTTCTATCTCTATGTATTGTTTCGTCTTGATGTAGCCCTAAGCAGTGACTGGCGAGAAACACTTTCATGGAAAGGGGTTGCCAAGCTTCCAAAAATTACGAATCTCCAGAAATCTCAGCAAATACTTTTACACCCAAACTGGATGATACATTCAGGTAATGATCAGTACACTAAGCCCAATTGCTTCACCAAATTTCGTTCTTCTACGTTGAAGCGTTCGTTTCCAGTAACAGTTTGAATTTTTAGGTTTCACTCTGTTTACTCCTATATTGATAGATGTATTTGGAACTCTAAATCCAACACAGTTTGTGCTAGCTTCTTCAAACTTGACACAATAAAGTAGTTTCAGGTTCTATCTCTATGTTTTGTTTCCTCTTTCTGTAGCCCTAAGCAGTGACTGGCGAGAAACACTTTCATGGAAAGGGGTTGCCAAGCTTCCAAAAATTACGAATCTCCAGAAATGTCAGCAAATACTTTTTCACCCAAACTGGATGATACTTTCAGGTAATGATCAGTACACTAAGGCGACTTGGTTCCCAAAATTTTGTTCTTCTATGTTGAAGCATTCGTTTCCAGTAACAGTTTGAATTTTTAGGTTTCACTCTGTTTACTCCTATATTGATAGATGTATTTGGAACTCTAAATCCAACACGGTTTGTGCTAGCTTCTTGAAACTTGACAAAATAAATTAGTTTCACGTTCTATCTCTATGTTTTGTTTCCTCTTGATGTAGCCCTAAGCAGTGACTGGCGAGAAACACTTTCATGGAAAGGGGTTGCCAAGCTTCCAAGAATTACGAATCTCCAGAAATCTCAGCAAATACTTTTTCACCCAAACTGGATGATACTTTCAGGTAATGATCAGTACACTAAGCCCACTTGCTTCACCAAATTTCGTTCTAATTCGTAGAAGCGTTCGTTTCCAGTAACAGTTTGAATTTTTAGGTTTCACTCTGTTTACTCCTATATTGATAGATGTATTTGGAACTCTAAATCCAACACGGTTTGTGCTAGCTTCTTGAAACTTGACACAATGAATTAGTTTCACGTTCTATCTCTATGTTTTGTTTCCTCTTGATGTAGCCCTAAGCAGTGACTGGCGAGAAACACTTTCATGGAAAGGGGTTGCCAAGCTTCTAAAAATTACGAATCTCCAGAAATCTCAGCAAATATTTTTTCACCCAAACTGGATGATACTTTCAGGTAATGATCAGTACACTAAGGCGACTTGGTTCCCCAAATTTAGTTCTTCTATGTTGAAGCATTCGTTTCCAGTAACAGTTTGAATTTTTAGGTTTCACTCTGTTTACTCCTATATTGATAGATGTGTTTGGAACTCTAATTCCAACATGGATTCTGCTAGCTTCTTGAAACTTGACACAATAAAGTAGTTTTACGTTCTATCTCTATGTTTTGTTTCCTCTTGATGTAGCCCTAAGCAGTGACTGGCGAGAAACACTTTCATGGAAAGGGGTTGCCAAGCTTCCAAAAATTACGAATCTCCAGAAATCTCAGCAAATATTTTTTCACCCAAACTGGATGATACTTTCAGGTAATGATCAGTACACTAAGGCGACTTGGTTTCCCAAATTTCGTTCTTCTATGTTGAAGCGTTCGTTTCCAGTAACAGTTTGAATTTTTAGGTTTCACTCTGTTTACTCCTATATTGATAGATGTATTTGGAACTCTAAATCCAACACGGTTTGTGCTAGCTTCTTCAAACTTGACACAATAAAGTAGTTTCAGGTTCTATCTCTATGTTTTGTTTCCTCTTTCTGTAGCCCTAAGCAGTGACTGGCGAGAAACACTTTCATTGAAAGGGGTTGCCAAGCTTCCAAAAATTACGAATCTCCAGAAATCTCAGCAAATATTTTTTCACCCAAACTGGATGATACTTTCAGGTAATGATCAGTACACTAAGGCGACTTGGTTTCCCAAATTTCGTTCTTCTATGTTGAAGCGTTCGTTTCCAGTAACAGTTTGAATTTTTAGGTTTCACGCTGTTTACTCCTATATTGATAGATGTATTTGGAACTCTAAATCCAACACGGTTTATGCTAGCTTCTTGAAACTTGACACAGTACAGTAGTTTCACGTTCTATCTCTATGTATTGTTTCGTCTTGATGTAGCCCTAAGCAGTGACTGGCGAGAAACACTTTCATGGAAAGGGGTTGCCAAGCTTCCAAAAATTACGAATCTCCAGAAATCTCAGCAAATACTTTTACACCCAAACTGGATGATACTTTCAGGTAATGATCAGTACACTAAGCCCAATTGCTTCACCAAATTTCGTTCTTCTACGTTGAAGCGTTCGTTTAAAGTAACAGTTTGAATTTTTAGGTTTCACTCTGTTTACTCCTATATTGATAGATGTATTTGGAACTCTAAATCCAACACGGTTTGTGCTAGCTTCTTCAAACTTGACACAATAAAGTAGTTTCAGGTTCTATCTCTATGTTTTGTTTCCTCTTTCTGTAGCCCTAAGCAGTGACTGGCGAGAAACACTTTCATGGAAAGGGGTTGCCAAGCTTCCAAAAATTACGAATCTCCAGAAATGTCAGCAAATACTTTTTCACCCAAACTGGATGATACTTTCAGGTAATGATCAGTACACTAAGGCGACTTGGTTCCCAAAATTTTGTTCTTCTATGTTGAAGCATTCGTTTCCAGTAACAGTTTGAATTTTTAGGTTTCACTCTGTTTACTCCTATATTGATAGATGTATTTGGAACTCTAAATCCAACACGGTTTGTGCTAGCTTCTTGAAACTTGACAAAATAAATTAGTTTCACGTTCTATCTCTATGTTTTGTTTCCTCTTGATGTAGCCCTAAGTAGTGACTGGCGAGAAACACTTTCATGGAAAGGGGTTGCCAAGCTTCCAAGAATTACGAATCTCCAGAAATCTCAGCAAATACTTTTTCACCCAAACTGGATGATACTTTCAGGTAATGATCAGTACACTAAGCCCACTTGCTTAACCAAATTTCGTTCTAATTCGTAGAAGCGTTCGTTTCCAGTAACAGTTTGAATTTTTAGGTTTCACTCTGTTTACTCCTATATTGATAGATGTATTTGGAACTCTAAATCCAACACGGTTTGTGCTAGCTTCTTGAAACTTGACACAATGAATTAGTTTCACGTTCTATCTCTATGTTTTGTTTCCTCTTGATGTAGCCCTAAGCAGTGACTGGCGAGAAACACTTTCATGGAAAGGGGTTGCCAAGCTTCTAAAAATTACGAATCTCCAGAAATCTCAGCAAATATTTTTTCACCCAAACTGGATGATACTTTCAGGTAATGATCAGTACACTAAGGCGACTTGGTTCCCCAAATTTAGTTCTTCTATGTTGAAGCATTCGTTTCCAGTAACAGTTTGAATTTTTAGGTTTCACTCTGTTTACTCCTATATTGATAGATGTGTTTGGAACTCTAATTCCAACATGGATTCTGCTAGCTTCTTGAAACTTGACACAATAAAGTAGTTTTACGTTCTATCTCTATGTTTTGTTTCCTCTTGATGTAGCCCTAAGCAGTGACTGGCGAGAAACACTTTCATGGAAAGGGGTTGCCAAGCTTCCAAAAATTACGAATCTCCAGAAATCTCAGCAAATATTTTTTCACCCAAACTGGATGATACTTTCAGGTAATGATCAGTACACTAAGGCGACTTGGTTTCCCAAGTTTCGTTCTTCTATGTTGAAGCGTTCGTTTCCAGTAACAGTTTGAATTTTTAGGTTTCATGCTGTTTACTCCTATATTGATAGATGTATTTGGAACTCTAAATCCAACACGGTTTGTGCTAGCTTCTTGAAACTTGACACAATAAAGTAGTTTCACGTTCTATCTCTATGTTTTGTTTCCTCTTGATGTAGCCCTAAGCAGTGACTGGCGAGAAACACTTTCATGGAAAGGGGTTGCCAAGCTTCCAAAAATTACGAATCTCCAGAAATCTCAGCAAATACTTTTTCACCCAAACTGGATGATACTTTCAGGTAATGATCAGTACACTAAGGCGACTTGGTTCCCTAAATTTCGTTCTTCTATGTTGAAGCGTTCGTTTCCATTAACAGTTTGATTTTTTAGGTTTCACTCTGTTTACTCCTATATTGATAGATGTATTTGGAACTCTAAATCCAACACGGTTTGTGCTAGCTTCTTGAAACTTGACACAATGAGTTAGTTTCACGTTCCATCTCTATGTTTTGTTTCCTCTTGATGTAGCCCTAAGCAGTGACTGGCGACAAACACTTTCATGGAAAGGGGTTGCCAAGCTTCCAAAAATTACGAATCTCCAGAAATCTCAGCAAATACTTTTGCACCCAAACTGGATGATACTTTCAGGTAATGATCAGTACACTAAGGCGACTTGGTTCCCCAAATTTAGTTCTTCTATGTTGAAGCGTTCGTTTCCAGTAACAGTTTGAATTTTTAGGTTTAACTCTGTTTTCTCCTATATTGATAGATATATTTGGAACTCTAATTCCAACACGGTTTTTGCTAGCTTCTTGAAACTTGACACAATAAATTAGTTTTACGTTCTATCTCTATGTTTTGTTTCCTCTTGATGTAGTCCTAAGCAGTGACTGGCGAGAAACACTTTCATGGAAAGGGGTTGCCAAGCTTCCAAAAATTACGAATCTCCAGAAATCTCAGCAAATATTTTTTCACCCAAACTGGATGATACTTTCAGGTAATGATCAGTACACTAAGGCGACTTGGTTTCCCAAATTTCGTTCTTCTATGTTGAAGCGTTCGTTTCCAGTAACAGTTTGAATTTTTAGGTTTCACTCTGTTTACTCCTATATTGATAGATGTATTTGGAACTCTAAATCCAACACGGTTTGTGCTAGCTTCTTGAAACTTGACACAGTACAGTAGTTTCACGTTCTATCTCTATGATTTGTTTCCTCTTGATGTAGCCCTAAGCAGTGACTGGCGAGAAACACTTTCATGGAAAGGGGTTGCCAGGCTGCCAAAAATTACGAATCTCCAGAAATCTCAGCAAATACTTTTTCACCCAAACTGGATGATACTTTCAGGTAATGATCAGTACACTAAGGCGACTTGGTTTCCCAAATTTCGTTCTTCTATGTTGAAGCGATCGTTTCCAGTAACAGTTTGAAATTTTAGGTTTCAATCTCTTTACTCCTATATTGATAGTTGTATTTGGAACTCTAAATCCAACACGGTTTGTGCTAGCTTCTTGAAACTTGACACAATGAATCAGTTTCACGTTCTATCTCTATGTATTGTTTCCTCTTGATGTAGCCCTAAGCAGTGACTGGCGAGAAACACTTTCATGGAAAGGGGTTGCCAAGCTTCCAAAAATTACGAATCTCCAGAAATCTCAGCAAATACTTTTTCACCCAAACTGGATGACACTTTCAGGTAATGATCAGTACACTAAGCCCACTTGCTTCACCAAATTTCGTTCTTCTATGTTGAAGCGTTCGTTTCCAGTAACAGTTTGAATTTTTAGGTTTCACTCTGTTTACTCCTATATTGATAGATGTATTTGGAACTCTAAATCCAACACGGTTTGTGCTAGCTTCTAGAAACTTGACAAAATAAATTAGTTAAACGTTCTATCTCTATGTTTTGTTTCCTCTTGATGTAGCCCTAAGCAGTGACTGGCGAGAAACACTTTCATGGAAAGGGGTTGCCAAGCTTCCAAAAATTACGAATCTCCAGAAATCTCAGCAAATACTTTTTCACCCAAACTGGATGATACTTTCAGGTAATGATCAGTACACTAAGCCCACTTGCTTCACCAAATTTCGTTCTTCTACGTTGAAGCGTTCGTTTCCAGTAACAGTTTGAATTTTTAGGTTTCACTCTGTTTACTCCTATATTGATAGATGTATTTGGAACTCTAAATCCAACACGGTTTGTGCTAGCTTCTTCAAACTTGACACAATAAAGTAGTTTCACGTTCTATCTCTATGTTTTGTTTCCTCTTGATGTAGCCCTAAGCAGTGACTGGCGAGAAACACTTTCATGGAAAGGGGTTGCCAAGCTTCCAAAAATTACGAATCTCCAGAAATCTCAGCAAATATTTTTTTCACCCAAACTGGATGATACTTTCAGGTAATGATCAGTACACTAAGGCGACTTGGTTCCCCAAATTTCGTTCTTCTATGTTGAAGCATTCGTTTCCAGTAACAGTTTGAATTTTTAGGTTTCACTCTGTTTACTCCTATATTGATAGATGTATTTGGAACTCTAATTCCAACACGGTTTCTGCTAGCTTCTTGAAACTTGACACAATAAAGTAGTTTTACGTTCTATCTCTATGTTTTGTTTCCTCTTGATGTAGCCCTAAGCAGTGACTGGCGAGAAACACTTTCATGGAAAGGGGTTGCCAAGCTTCCAAAAATTACGAATCTCCAGAAATCTCAGCAAATACTTTTTCACCCAAACTGGATGACACTTTCAGGTAATGATCAGTACACTAAGCCCACTTGCTTCACCAAATTTCGTTCTTCTATGTTGAAGCGTTCGTTTCCAGTAACAGTTTGAATTTTTAGGTTTCACTCTGTTTACTCCTATATTGATAGATGTATTTGGAACTCTAAATCCAACACGGTTTGTGCTAGCTTCTTGAAACTTGACACAGTACAGTAGTTTCACGTTCTATCTCTATGTTTTGTTTCCTCTTGATGTAGCCCTAAGCAGTGACTGGCGACAAACACTTTCATGGAAAGGGGTTGCCAAGCTTCCAAAAATTACGAATCTCCAGAAATCTCAGCAAATACTTTTTCACCCAAACTGGATGATACTTTCAGGTAATGATCAGTACACTAAGGCGACTTGGTTTCCCAAATTTCATTCTTCTATGTTGAAGCGTTCGTTTCCAGTAACAGTTTGAATTTTTAGGTTTCACTCTGTTTACTCCTATATTGATAGATGTATTTGGAACTCTAAATCCAACACGGTTTGTGCTAGCTTCTAGAAACTTGACAAAATAAATTAGTTAAACGTTCTATCTCTATGTTTTGTTTCCTCTTGATGTAGCCCTAAGCAGTGACTGGCGAGAAACACTTTCATGGAAAGGGGTTGCCAAGCTTCCAAAAATTACGAATCTCCAGAAATCTCAGCAAATACTTTTTCACCCAAACTGGATGATACTTTCAGGTAATGATCAGTACACTAAGCCCACTTGCTTCACCAAATTTCGTTCTTCTACGTTGAAGCGTTCGTTTCCAGTAACAGTTTGAATTTTTAGGTTTCACTCTGTTTACTCCTATATTGATAGATGTATTTGGAACTCTAAATCCAACACGGTTTGTGCTAGCTTCTTCAAACTTGACACAATAAAGTAGTTTCAGGTTCTATCTCTATGTTTTGTTTCCTCTTTCTGTAGCCCTAAGCAGTGACTGGCGAGAAACACTTTCATGGAAAGGGGTTGCCAAGCTTCCAAAAATTACGAATCTCCAGAAATCTCAGCAAATATTTTTTCACCCAAACTGGATGATACTTTCAGGTAATGATCAGTACACTAAGGCGACTTGGTTTCCCAAGTTTCGTTCTTCTATGTTGAAGCGTTCGTTTCCAGTAACAGTTTGAATTTTTAGGTTTCACTCTGTTTACTCCTATATTGATAGATGTATTTGGAACTCTAAATCCAACACGGTTTATGCTAGCTTCTTGAAACTTGACACAGTACAGTAGTTTCACGTTCTATCTCTATGTATTGTTTCCTCTTGATGTAGCCCTAAGGAGTGACTGGCGAGAAACACTTTCATGGAAAGGGGTTGCCAAGCTTCCAAAAATTACGAATCACCAGAAATCTCAGCAAATACTTTTTCACCCAAACTGGATGATACTTTCAGGTAATGATCAGTACACGAAGCCCACTTGCTTCACCAAATTTCGTTCTTCTACGTTGAACCGTTCGTTTCCAGTAACAGTTTGAATTTTTAGGTTTCACTCTGTTTACTCCTATATTGATAGATGTATTTGGAACTCTAAATCCAACACGGTTTGTGCTAGCTTCTTGAAACTTGACACAGTACAGTAGTTTCACGTTCTATCTCTATGTTTTGTTTACTCTTGATGTAGCCCTAAGCAGTGACTGGCGAGAAACACTTTCATGGAAAGGGGTTGCCAAGCTTCCAAAAATTACGAATCTCCAGAAATCTCAGCAAATACTTTTTCACCCAAACTGGATGATACTTTCAGGTAATGATCAGTACACTAAGCCCACTTGCTTCACCAAATTTTGTTCTTCTACGTTGAAGCGTTCGTTTCCAGTAACAGTTTGAATTTTTAGGTTTCACTCTGTTTACTCCTATATTGATAGATGTATTTGGAACTCTAAATCCAACACGGTTTGTGCTAGCTTCTTCAAACTTGACACAATAAAGTAGTTTCAGGTTCTCTCTCTATGTTTTGTTTCCTCTTTCTGTAGCCCTAAGCAGTGACTGGCGAGAAACACTTTCATGGAAAGGGGTTGCCAAGCTTCCAAAAATTACGAATCTCCAGAAATCTCAGCAAATATTTTTTCACCCAAACTGGATGATACTTTCAGGTAATGATCAGTACACTAAGGCGACTTGGTTTCCCAAGTTTCGTTCTTCTATGTTGAAGCGTTCGTTTCCAGTAACAGGTTGAATTTTTAGGTTTCACTCTGTTTACTCCTATATTGATAGATGTATTTGGAACTCTAAATCCAACACGGTTTATGCTAGCTTCTTGAAACTTGACACAGTACAGTAGTTTCACGTTCTATTTCTATGTATTGTTTCCTCTTGATGTAGCCCTAAGGAGTGACTGGCGAGAAACACTTTCATGGAAAGGGGTTGCCAAGCTTCCAAAAATTACGAATCACCAGAAATCTCAGCAAATACTTTTTCACCCAAACTGGATGATACTTTCAGGTAATGATCAGTACACGAAGCCCACTTGCTTCACCAAATTTCGTTCTTCTACGTTGAACCGTTCGTTTCCAGTAACAGTTTGAATTTTTAGGTTTCACTCTGTTTACTCCTATATTGATAGATGTATTTGGAACTCTAAATCCAACACGGTTTGTGCTAGCTTCTTGAAACTTGACACAGTACAGTAGTTTCACGTTCTATCTCTATGTTTTGTTTACTCTTGATGTAGCCCTAAGCAGTGACTGGCGAGAAACACTTTCATGGAAAGGGGTTGCCAAGCTTCCAAAAATTACGAATCTCCAGAAATCTCAGCAAATACTTTTTCACCCAAACTGGATGATACTTTCAGGTAATGATCAGTACACTAAGCCCACTTGCTTCACCAAATTTCGTTCTTCTACGTTGAAGCGTTCGTTTCCAGTAACAGTTTGAATTTTTAGGTTTCACTCTGTTTACTCCTATATTGATAGATGTATTTGGAACTCTAAATCCAACACGGTTTGTGCTAACTTCTTGAAACTTGACACAATAAAGTAGTTTCACGTTCTATCTCTATGTTTTGTTTCCTCTTGATGTAGCCCTAAGCAGTGACTGGCGAGAAACACTTTCATGGAAAGGGGTTGCCAAGCTTCCAAAAATTACGAATCTCCAGAAATCTCAGCAAATATTTTTTCACCCAAACTGGATGATACTTTCAGGTAATGATCAGTACACTAAGGCGACTTGGTTTCCCAAGTTTCGTTCTTCTATGTTGAAGCGTTCGTTTCCAGTAACAGTTTGAATTTTTAGGTTTCATGCTGTTTACTCCTATATTGATAGATGTATTTGGAACTCTAAATCCAACACGGTTTGTGCTAGCTTCTTGAAACTTGACACAATAAAGTAGTTTCACGTTCTATCTCTATGTTTTGTTTCCTCTTGATGTAGCCCTAAGCAGTGACTGGCGAGAAACACTTTCATGGAAAGGGGTTGCCAAGCTTCCAAAAATTACGAATCTCCAGAAATCTCAGCAAATACTTTTTCACCCAAACTGGATGATACTTTCAGGTAATGATCAGTACACTAAGGCGACTTGGTTCCCTACATTTCGTTCTTCTATGTTGAAGCGTTCGTTTCCATTAACAGTTTGATTTTTTAGGTTTCACTCTGTTTACTCCTATATTGATAGATGTATTTGGAACTCTAAATCCAACACGGTTTGTGCTAGCTTCTTGAAACTTGACACAATGAATTAGTTTCACGTTCCATCTCTATGTTTTGTTTCCTCTTGATGTAGCCCTAAGCAGTGACTGGCGACAAACACTTTCATGGAAAGGGGTTGCCAAGCTTCCAAAAATTACGAATCTCCAGAAATCTCAGCAAATACTTTTGCACCCAAACTGGATGATACTTTCAGGTAATGATCAGTACACTAAGGCGACTTGGTTCCCCAAATTTAGTTCTTCTATGTTGAAGCATTCGTTTCCAGTAACAGTTTGAATTTTTAGGTTTAACTCTGTTTTCTCCTATATTGATAGATATATTTGGAACTCTAATTCCAACACGGTTTTTGCTAGCTTCTTGAAACTTGACACAATAAATTAGTTTTACGTTCTATCTCTATGTTTTGTTTCCTCTTGATGTAGTCCTAAGCAGTGACTGGCGAGAAACACTTTCATGGAAAGGGGTTGCCAAGCTTCCAAAAATTACGAATCTCCAGAAATCTCAGCAAATATTTTTTCACCCAAACTGGATGATACTTTCAGGTAATGATCAGTACACTAAGGCGACTTGGTTTCCCAAATTTCGTTCTTCTATGTTGAAGCGTTCGTTTCCAGTAACAGTTTGAATTTTTAGGTTTCACTCTGTTTACTCCTATATTGATAGATGTATTTGGAACTCTAAATCCAACACGGTTTGTGCTAGCTTCTTGAAACTTGACACAGTACAGTAGTTTCACGTTCTATCTCTATGATTTGTTTCCTCTTGATGTAGCCCTAAGCAGTGACTGGCGAGAAACACTTTCATGGAAAGGGGTTGCCAGGCTGCCAAAAATTACGAATCTCCAGAAATCTCAGCAAATACTTTTTCACCCAAACTGGATGATACTTTCAGGTAATGATCAGTACACTAAGGCGACTTGGTTTCCCAAATTTCGTTCTTCTATGTTGAAGCGATCGTTTCCAGTAACAGTTTGAAATTTTAGGTTTCAATCTCTTTACTCCTATATTGATAGTTGTATTTGGAACTCTAAATCCAACACGGTTTGTGCTAGCTTCTTGAAACTTGACACAATGAATCAGTTTCACGTTCTATCTCTATGTATTGTTTCCTCTTGATGTAGCCCTAAGCAGTGACTGGCGAGAAACACTTTCATGGAAAGGGGTTGCCAAGCTTCCAAAAATTACGAATCTCCAGAAATCTCAGCAAATACTTTTTCACCCAAACTGGATGATACTTTCAGGTAATGATCAGTACACTAAGCCCACTTGCTTCACCAAATTTCGTTCTTCTACACTGAAGCGTTCGTTTCCAGTAACAGTTTGAATTTTTAGGTTTCACTCTGTTTACTCCTATATTGATAGATGTATTTGGAACTCTAAATCCAACACGGTTTGTGCTAGCTTCTTCAAACTTGACACAATAAAGTAGTTTCACGTTCTATCTCTATGTTTTGTTTCCTCTTGATGTAGCCCTAAGCAGTGACTGGCGAGAAACACTTTCATGGAAAGGGGTTGCCAAGCTTCCAAAAATTACGAATCTCCAGAAATCTCAGCAAATATTTTTTTCACCCAAACTGGATGATACTTTCAGGTAATGATCAGTACACTAAGGCGACTTGGTTCCCCAAATTTCGTTCTTCTATGTTGAAGCATTCGTTTCCAGTAACAGTTTGAATTTTTAGGTTTCACTCTGTTTACTCCTATATTGATAGATGTATTTGGAACTCTAATTCCAACACGGTTTCTGCTAGCTTCTTGAAACTTGACACAATAAAGTAGTTTTACGTTCTATCTCTATGTTTTGTTTCCTCTTGATGTAGCCCTAAGCAGTGACTGGCGAGAAACACTTTCATGGAAAGGGGTTGCCAAGCTTCCAAAAATTACGAATCTCCAGAAATCTCAGCAAATATTTTTTCACCCAAACTGGATGATACTTTCAGGTAATGATCAGTACACTAAGCCCACTTGCTTCACCAAATTTCGTTCTTCTACACTGAAGCGTTCGTTTCCAGTAACAGTTTGAATTTTTAGGTTTCACTCTGTTTACTCCTATATTGATAGATGTATTTGGAACTCTAAATCCAACACGGTTTGTGCTAGCTTCTTCAAACTTGACACAATAAAGTAGTTTCACGTTCTATCTCTATGTTTTGTTTCCTCTTGATGTAGCCCTAAGCAGTGACTGGCGAGAAACACTTTCATGGAAAGGGGTTGCCAAGCTTCCAAAAATTACGAATCTCCAGAAATCTCAGCAAATATTTTTTTCACCCAAACTGGATGATACTTTCAGGTAATGATCAGTACACTAAGGCGACTTGGTTCCCCAAATTTCGTTCTTCTATGTTGAAGCATTCGTTTCCAGTAACAGTTTGAATTTTTAGGTTTCACTCTGTTTACTCCTATATTGATAGATGTATTTGGAACTCTAATTCCAACACGGTTTCTGCTAGCTTCTTGAAACTTGACACAATAAAGTAGTTTTACGTTCTATCTCTATGTTTTGTTTCCTCTTGATGTAGCCCTAAGCAGTGACTGGCGACAAACACTTTCATGGAAAGGGGTTGCCAAGCTTCCAAAAATTACGAATCTCCAGAAATCTCAGCAAATACTTTTTCACCCAAACTGGATGATACTTTCAGGTAATGATCAGTACACTAAGGCGACTTGGTTTCCCAAATTTCATTCTTCTATGTTGAAGCGTTCGTTTCCAGTAACAGTTTGAATTTTTAGGTTTCACTCTGTTTACTCCTATATTGATAGATGTATTTGGAACTCTAAATCCAACACGGTTTGTGCTAGCTTCTAGAAACTTGACAAAATAAATTAGTTAAACGTTCTATCTCTATGTTTTGTTTCCTCTTGATGTAGCCCTAAGCAGTGACTGGCGAGAAACACTTTCATGGAAAGGGGTTGCCAAGCTTCCAAAAATTACGAATCTCCAGAAATCTCAGCAAATACTTTTTCACCCAAACTGGATGATACTTTCAGGTAATGATCAGTACACTAAGCCCACTTGCTTCACCAAATTTCGTTCTTCTACGTTGAAGCGTTCGTTTCCAGTAACAGTTTGAATTTTTAGGTTTCACTCTGTTTACTCCTATATTGATAGATGTATTTGGAACTCTAAATCCAACACGGTTTGTGCTAGCTTCTTCAAACTTGACACAATAAAGTAGTTTCAGGTTCTATCTCTATGTTTTGTTTCCTCTTTCTGTAGCCCTAAGCAGTGACTGGCGAGAAACTCTTTCATGGAAAGGGGTTGCCAAGCTTCCAAAAATTACGAATCTCCAGAAATCTCAGCAAATATTTTTTCACCCAAACTGGATGATACTTTCAGGTAATGATCAGTACACTAAGGCGACTTGGTTTCCCAAGTTTCGTTCTTCTATGTTGAAGCGTTCGTTTCCAGTAACAGTTTGAATTTTTAGGTTTCACTCTGTTTACTCCTATATTGATAGATGTATTTGGAACTCTAAATCCAACACGGTTTATGCTAGCTTCTTGAAACTTGACACAGTACAGTAGTTTCACGTTCTATCTCTATGTATTGTTTCCTCTTGATGTAGCCCTAAGGAGTGACTGGCGAGAAACACTTTCATGGAAAGGGGTTGCCAAGCTTCAAAAATTACGAATCACCAGAAATCTCAGCAAATACTTTTTCACCCAAACTGGATGATACTTTCAGGTAATGATCAGTACACGAAGCCCACTTGCTTCACCAAATTTCGTTCTTCTACGTTGAACCGTTCGTTTCCAGTAACAGTTTGAATTTTTAGGTTTCACTCTGTTTACTCCTATATTGATAGATGTATTTGGAACTCTAAATCCAACACGGTTTGTGCTAGCTTCTTGAAACTTGACACAGTACAGTAGTTTCACGTTCTATCTCTATGTTTTGTTTACTCTTGATGTAGCCCTAAGCAGTGACTGGCGAGAAACACTTTCATGGAAAGGGGTTGCCAAGCTTCCAAAAATTACGAATCTCCAGAAATCTCAGCAAATACTTTTTCACCCAAACTGGATGATATTTTCAGGTAATGATCAGTACACTAAGGCGACTTGGTTTCCCAAATTTCGTTCTTCTATGTTGAAGCGTTCGTTTCCAGTAACAGTTTGAATTTTTAGGTTTCACTCTGTTTACTCCTATATTGATAGATGTATTTGGAACTCTAAATCCAACACGGTTTGTGCTAGCTTCTTGAATCTTGACACAATAAATTAGTTTCACGTTCTATCTCTATGTTTTGTTTCCTCTTGATGTAGCCCTAAGCAGTGACTGGCGAGAAACACTTTCATGGAAAGGGATTGCCAAGCTTCCAAAAATTACGAATCTCCAGAAATCTCAGCAAATACTTTTTCACCCAAACTGGATGATACTTTCAGGTAATGATCAGTACACTAAGGCAACTTGGTTTCCCAAATTTCGTTTTTCTATGTTGAAGCGTTCGTTTCCAGTAACAGTTTGAATTTTTAGGTTTACGCTGTTTACTCCTATATTGATAGATGTATTTGGAACTCTAAATCCAACACGGTTTATGCTAGCTTCTTGAAACTTGACACAGTACAGTAGTTTCACGTTCTATCTCTATGTATTGTTTCCTCTTGATGTAGCCCTAAGCAGTGACTGGCGAGAAACACTTTCATGGAAAGGGGTTGCCAAGCTTCCAAAAATTACGAATCTCCAGAAATCTCAGCAAATACTTTTACACCCAAACTGGATGATACTTTCAGGTAATGATCAGTACACTAAGCCCAATTGCTTCATCAAATTTCGTTCTTCTACGTTGAAGCGTTCGTTTCCAGTAACAGTTTGAATTTTTAGGTTTCACTCTGTTTACTCCTATATTGATAGATGTATTTGGAACTCTAAATCCAACACGGTTTGTGCTAGCTTCTTCAAACTTGACACAATAAAGTAGTTTCAGGTTCTATCTCTATGTTTTGTTTCCTCTTTCTGTAGCCCTAAGCAGTGACTGGCGAGAAACACTTTCATTGAAAGGGGTTGCCAAGCTTCCAAAAATTACGAATCTCCAGAAATCTCAGCAAATATTTTTTCACCCAAACTGGATGATACTTTCAGGTAATGATCAGTACACTAAGGTGACTTGGTTTCCCAAATTTCGTTCTTCTATGTTGAAGCGTTCGTTTCCAGTAACAGTTTGAATTTTTAGGTTTCACGCTGTTTACTCCTATATTGATAGATGTATTTGGAACTCTAAATCCAACACGGTTTATGCTAGCTTCTTGAAACTTGACACAGTACAGTAGTTTCACGTTCTATCTCTATGTATTGTTTCGTCTTGATGTAGCCCTAAGCAGTGACTGGCGAGAAACACTTTCATGGAAAGGGGTTGCCAAGCTTCCAAAAATTACGAATCTCCAGAAATCTCAGCAAATACTTTTACACCCAAACTGGATGATACTTTCAGGTAATGATCAGTACACTAAGCCCAATTGCTTCACCAAATTTCGTTCTTCTACGTTGAAGCGTTCGTTTCCAGTAACAGTTTGAATTTTTAGGTTTCACTCTGTTTACTCCTATATTGATAGATGTATTTGGAACTCTAAATCCAACACGGTTTGTGCTAGCTTCTTCAAACTTGACACAATAAAGTAGTTTCAGGTTCTATCTCTATGTTTTGTTTCCTCTTTCTGTAGCCCTAAGCAGTGACTGGCGAGAAACACTTTCATGGAAAGGGGTTGCCAAGCTTCCAAAAATTACGAATCTCCAGAAATGTCAGCAAATACTTTTTCACCCAAACTGGATGATACTTTCAGGTAATGATCAGTACACTAAGGCGACTTGGTTCCCAAAATTTTGTTCTTCTATGTTGAAGCATTCGTTTCCAGTAACAGTTTGAATTTTTAGGTTTCACTCTGTTTACTCCTATATTGATAGATGTATTTGGAACTCTAAATCCAACACGGTTTGTGCTAGCTTCTTGAAACTTGACAAAATAAATTAGTTTCACGTTCTATCTCTATGTTTTGTTTCCTCTTGATGTAGCCCTAAGCAGTGACTGGCGAGAAACACTTTCATGGAAAGGGGTTGCCAAGCTTCCAAGAATTACGAATCTCCAGAAATCTCAGCAAATACTTTTTCACCCAAACTGGATGATACTTTCAGGTAATGATCAGTACACTAAGCCCACTTGCTTCACCAAATTTCGTTCTAATTCGTAGAAGCGTTCGTTTCCAGTAACAGTTTGAATTTTTAGGTTTCACTCTGTTTACTCCTATATTGATAGATGTATTTGGAACTCTAAATCCAACACGGTTTATGCTAGCTTCTTGAAACTTGACACAGTACAGTAGTTTCACGTTCTATCTCTATGTATTGTTTCCTCTTGATGTAGCCCTAAGGAGTGACTGGCGAGAAACACTTTCATGGAAAGGGGTTGCCAAGCTTCCAAAAATTACGAATCACCAGAAATCTCAGCAAATACTTTTTCACCCAAACTGGATGATACTTTCAGGTAATGATCAGTACACTAAGGCGACTTGGTTTCCCACATTTCGTTCTTCTATGTTGAAGCGTTCGTTTCCAGTAACAGTTTGAATTTTTAGGTTTCACGCTGTTTACTCCTATATTGATAGATGTATTTGGAACTCTAAATCCAACACGGTTTGTGCTAGCTTCTTGAAACTTGACACAATGAATTAGTTTCACGTTCTATCTCTATGTTTTGTTTCCTCTTGATGTAGCCCTAAGCAGTGACTGGCGAGAAACACTTTCATGGAAAGGGGTTGCCAAGCTTCCAAAAATTACGAATCTCCAGAAATCTCAGCAAATACTTTTTCACCCAAACTGGATGATACTTTCAGGTAATGATCAGTACACTAAGGCGACTTGGTTCCCAAAATTTTGTTCTTCTATGTTGAAGCGTTCGTTTCCAGTAACAGTTTGAATTTTTAGGTTTCACTCTGTTTACTCCTATATTGATAGATGTATTTGGAACTCTAAATCCAACACGGTTTGTGCTAGCTTCTTGAAACTTGACAAAATAAATTAGTTTCACGTTCTATCTCTATGTTTTGTTTCCTCTTGATGTAGCCCTAAGCAGTGACTGGCGAGAAACACTTTCATGGAAAGGGGTTGCCAAGCTTCCAAAAATTACGAATCTCCAGAAATCTCAGCAAATACTTTTTCACCCAAACTGGATGACACTTTCAGGTAATGATCAGTACACTAAGCCCACTTGCTTCACCAAATTTCGTTCTTCTACGTTGAAGCGTTCGTTTCCAGTAAAAGTTTGAATTTTTAGGTTTCACTCTGTTTACTCCTATATTGATAGATGTATTTGGAACTCTAAATCCAACACGGTTTGTGCTAGCTTCTTGAAACTTGACACAATGAATTAGTTTCACGTTCTATCTCTATGTTTTGTTTCCTCTTGATGTAGCCCTAAGCAGTGACTGGCGAGAAACACTTTCATGGAAAGGGGTTGCCAAGCTTCCAAAAATTACGAATCTCCAGAAATCTCAGCAAATATTTTTTCACCCAAACTGGATGATACTTTCAGGTAATGATCAGTACACTAAGGCGACTTGGTTCCCCAAATTTAGTTCTTCTATGTTGAAGCATTCGTTTCCAGTAACAGTTTGAATTTTTAGGTTTCACTCTGTTTACTCCTATATTGATAGATGTATTTGGAACTCTAATTCCAACATGGATTCTGCTAGCTTCTTGAAACTTGACACAATAAAGTAGTTTTACGTTCTATCTCTATGTTTTGTTTCCTCTTGATGTAGCCCTAAGCAGTGACTGGCGAGAAACACTTTCATGGAAAGGGGTTGCCAAGCTTCCAAAAATTACGAATCTCCAGAAATCTCAGCAAATACTTTTTCACCCAAACTGGATGATACTTTCAGGTAATGATCAGTACACTAAGGCGACTTGGTTTCCCAAATTTCGTTCTTCTATGTTGAAGCTTTCGTTTCCAGTAACAGTTTGAATTTTTAGGTTTCACTCTGTTTACTCCTATATTGATAGATGTATTTGGAACTCTAAATCCAACACGGTTTGTGCTAGCTTCTTGAAACTTGACACAGTACAGTAGTTTCACGTTCTATCTCTATGTTTTGTTTCCTCTTGATGTAGCCCTAAGCAGTGACTGGCGAGAAACACTTTCATGGACAGGGGTTGCCAAGCTTCCAAAAATTACGAATCTCCAGAAATCTCAGCAAATACTTTTTCACCCAAACTGGATGATACTTTCAGGTAATGATCAGTACACTAAGCCCACTTGCTTCACCAAATTTCGGTCTTCCACGTTGAAGCGTTCGTTTCCAGTAACAGTTTGAATTTTTAGGTTTCACTCTGTTTACTCCTATATTGATAGATGTATTTGGAACTCTAAATCCAACACGGTTTGTGCTAGCTTCTTGAAACTTGACACAATAAAGTAGGTTCACGTTCTATCTCTATGTTTTGTTTCCTCTTGCTGTAGCCCTAAGCAGTGACTGGCGAGAAACACTTTCATGGAAAGGGGTTGGCAGGCTTCCAAAAATTACGAATCTCCAGAAATCACAGCAAATATTTTTTCACCCAAACTGGATGATACTTTCAGGTAATGATCAGTACACTAAGCCCAATTGCTTCACCAAATTTCGTTCTTCTACGTTGAAGCGTTCGTTTCCAGTAACAGTTTGAATTTTTAGGTTTCACTCTGTTTACTCCTATATTGATAGATGTATTAGGAACTCTAAATCCAACACGGTTTGTGCTAGCTTCTTGAAACTTGACACAATAAATTAGTTTCACGTTCTATCTCTATGTTTTGTTTCCTCTTGATATAGCCCTAAGCAGTGACTGGCGAGAAACACTTTCATGGAAAGGGGTTGCCAAGCTTCCAAAAATTACGAATCTCCAGAAATCTCAGCAAATACTTTTTCACCCAAACTGGATGATACTTTCAGGTAATGATCAGTACACTAAGGCGACTTGGTTTCCCAAGTTTCGTTCTTCTATGTTGAAGCGTTCGTTTCCAGTAACAGTTTGAATTTTTAGGTTTCACTCTGTTTACTCCTATATTGATAGATGTATTTGGAACTCTAAATCCAACACGGTTTGTGCTAGCTTCTTGAATCTTGACACAATAAATTAGTTTCACGTTCTATCTCTATGTATTGTTTCCTCTTGATGTAGCCCTAAGGAGTGACTGGCGAGAAACACTTTCATGGAAAGGGGTTGCCAAGCTTCCAAAAATTACGAATCACCAGAAATCTCAGCAAATACTTTTTCACCCAAACTGGATGATACTTTCAGGTAATGATCAGTACACTAAGGCGACTTGGTTCCCCAAATTTAGTTCTTCTATGTTGAAGCATTCGTTTCCAGTAACAGTTTGAATTTTTAGGTTTCACTCTGTTTACTCCTATATTGATAGATGTATTTGGAACTCTAATTCCAACACGGTTTCTGCTAGCTTCTTGAAACTTGACACAATAAAGTAGTTTTACGTTCTATCTCTATGATTTGTTTCCTCTTGATGTAGCCCTAAGCAGTGACTGGCGAGAAACACTTTCATGGAAAGGGGTTGCCAAGCTTCCAAAAATTACGAATCTCCAGAAATCTCAGCAAATATTTTTTCACCCAAACTGGATGATACTTTCAGGTAATGATCAGTACACTAAGGTGACTTGGTTTCCCAAATTTCGTTCTTCTATGTTGAAGCGTTCGTTTCCAGTAACAGTTTGAATTTTTAGGTTTCACTCTGTTTACTCCTATATTGATAGATGTATTTGGAACTCTAAATCCAACACGGTTTGTGCTAGCTTCTTGAAACTTGACACAGTACAGTAGTTTTAAGTTCTGTCTCTATTTTTTGTTTCCTCTTGATGTAGCCCTAAGCAGTGACTGGCGAGAAACACTTTCATGGAAAGGGGTTGCCAAGCTTCCAAAAATTATGAATCTCCAGAAATCTCAGCAAATACTTTTTCACCCAAACTGGATGATACTTTCAGGTAATGATCAGTACACTAAGCCCACTTGCTTCACCAAATTTCGTTCTTCTACGTTGAAGCCTTCGTTTCCAGTAACAGTTTGAATTTTTAGGTTTCACTGTGTTTACTCCTATATTGATAGATGTATTTGGAAATCTAAATCCAACACGGTTTGTGCTAGCTTCTTGAAACTTGACACAATAAATTAGTTTCACGTTCTATCTCTATGTTTTGTTTCCTCTTGATATAGCCCTAAGCAGTGACTGGCGAGAAACACTTTCATGGAAAGGGGTTGCCAAGCTTCCAAAAATTACGAATCTCCAGAAATCTCAGCAAATACTTTTTCACCCAAACTGGATGATACTTTCAGGTAATGATCAGTACACTAAGGTGACTTGGTTTCCCAAGTTTCGTTCTTCTATGTTGAAGCGTTCGTTTCCAGTAACAGTTTGAATTTTTAGGTTTCACTCTGTTTACTCCTATATTGATAGATGTATTTGGAACTCTAAATCCAACACGGTTTATGCTAGCTTCTTGAAACTTGACACAGTACAGTAGTTTCACGTTCTATCTCTATGTATTGTTTCCTCTTGATGTAGCCCTAAGGAGTGACTGGCGAGAAACACTTTCATGGAAAGGGGTTGCCAAGCTTCCAAAAATTACGAATCACCAGAAATCTCAGCAAATACTTTTTCACCCAAACTGGATGATACTTTCAGGTAATGATCAGTACACTAAGGCGACTTGGTTCCCTACATTTCGTTCTTCTATGTTGAAGCGTTCGTTTCCATTAACAGTTTGATTTTTTAGGTTTCACTCTGTTTACTCCTATATTGATAGATGTATTTGGAACTCTAAATCCAACACGGTTTGTGCTAGCTTCTTGAAACTTGACACAATGAATTAGTTTCACGTTCCATCTCTATGTTTTGTTTCCTCTTGATGTAGCCCTAAGCAGTGACTGGCGACAAACACTTTCATGGAAAGGGGTTGCCAAGCTTCCAAAAATTACGAATCTCCAGAAATCTCAGCAAATACTTTTACACCCAAACTGGATGATACTTTCAGGTAATGATCAGTACACTAAGCCCACTTGCTTCACCAAATTTTGTTCTTCTACATTGAAGCGTTCGTTTCCAGTAACAGTTTGAATTTTTAGGTTTCACTCTGTTTACTCCTATATTGATAGATGTATTTGGAACTCTAAATCCAACACGGTTTGTGCTAGCTTCTTCAAACTTGACACAATAAAGCAGTTTCACGTTCTATCTCTATGTTTTGTTTCCTCTTGATGTAGCCCTAAGCAGTGAATGGCGAGAAACACTTTCATGGAAAGGGGTTGCCAAGCTTCCAAAAATTACGAATCTCCAGAAATCTCAGCAAATATTTTTTCACCCAAACTGGATGATACTTTCAGGTAATGATCAGTACACTAAGGCGACTTGGTTTCCCAAATTTCGTTCTTCTATGTTGAAGCGTTCGTTTCCAGTAACAGTTTGAATTTTTAGGTTTCACTCTGTTTACTCCTATATTGATAGATGTATTTGGAACTCTAAATCAAACACGGTTTGTGCTAGCTTCTTGAAACTTGACACAATAAAGTAGTTTCACGTTCTATCTCTATGCTTTGTTTCCTCTTGATGTAGCCCTAAGCAGTGACTGGCGAGAAACACTTTCATGGAAAGGGGTTGCCAAGCTTCCAAAAATTACGAATCTCCAGAAATCTCAGCAAATACTTTTTCACCCAAACTGGATGATACTTTCAGGTAATGATCAGTACACTAAGGCGACTTGGTTCCCCACATTTCGTTCTGCTACGTTGAAGCGTTCGTTTCCAGTAACAGTTTGAATTTTTAGGATTCACTCTGTTTTCTCCTATATTAATAGATGTATTTGGAACTCTAAATCCAACACGGTTTGTGCTAGATTCTTCAAACTTGACACAATAAAGTAGTTTCACGTTCTATCTCTATGTTTTGTTTCCTCTTTCTGTAGCCCTAAGCAGTGACTGGCGAGAAACACTTTCATGGAAAGGGGTTGCCAAGTTTCCAAAAATTACGAATCTCCAGAAATCTCAGCAAATATTTTTTCACCCAAACTGGATGATACTTTCAGGTAATGATCAGTACACTAAGGCGACTTGGTTCCCCAAATTTAGTTCTTCTATGTTGAAGCGTTCGTTTCCAGTAACAGTTTGAATTTTTAGGTTTCACTCTGTTTACTCCTATATTGATAGAGGTATTTGGAACTCTAAATCCAACACGGTTTGTGCTAGCTTCTTGAAACTTGACACAGTACAGTAGTTTCACGTTCTATCTCTATGTTTTGTTTCCTCTTGATGTAGCCCTAAGCAGTGACTGGCGAGAAACACTTTCATGGAAAGGGGTTGCCAGGCTTCCAAAAATTACGAATCTCCAGAAATCTCAGCAAATACTTTTTCACCCAAACTGGATGATACTTTCAGGTAATGATCAGTACACTAAGGCGACTTGGTTTCCCAAATTTCGTTCTTCTATGTTGAAGCGATCGTTTCCAGGAACAGTTTGAAATTTTAGGTTTCACTCTGTTTACTCCTATATTGATAGTTGTATTTAAAACTCTAAATCCAACACGGTTTGTGCTAGCTTCTTGAAACTTGACACAATGAATCAGTTTCACGTTCTATCTCTATGTATTGTTTCCTCTTGATGTAGCCCTAAGCAGTGACTGGCGAGAAACACTTTCATGGAAAGGGGTTGCCAAGCTTCCAAAAATTACGAATCTCCAGAAATCTCAGCAAATACTTTTTCACCCAAACTGGATGATACTTTCAGGTAATGATCAGTACACTAAGCCCACTTGCTTCACCAAATTTCGTTCTTCTACATTGAAGCGTTCGTTTCCAGTAACAGTTTGAATTTTTAGGTTTCACTCTGTTTACTCCTATATTGATAGATGTATTTGGAACTCTAAATCCAACACGGTTTGTGCTATCTTCTTCAAACTTGACACAATAAAGTAGTTTCACGTTCTATCTCTATGTTTTGTTTCCTCTTGATGTAGCCCTAAGCAGTGACTGGCGAGAAACACTTTCATGGAAAGGGGTTGCCAAGCTTCCAAAAATTACGAATCTCCAGAAATCTCAGCAAATATTTTTTTCACCGAAACTGGATGATACTTTCAGGTAATGATCAGTACACTAAGGCGACTTGGTTCCCCAAATTTCGTTCTTCTATGTTGAAGCATTCGTTTCCAGTAACAGTTTGAATTTTTAGGTTTCACTCTGTTTACTCCTATATTGATAGATGTATTTGGAACTCTAATTCCAACACGGTTTCTGCTAGCTTCTTGAAACTTGACACAATAAAGTAGTTTTACGTTCTATCTCTATGTTTTGTTTCCTCTTGATGTAGCCCTAAGCAGTGACTGGCGAGAAACACTTTCATGGAAAGGGGTTGCCAAGCTTCCAAAAATTACGAATCTCCAGAAATCTCAGCAAATATTTTTTCACCCAAACTGGATGATACTTTCAGGTAATGATCAGTACACTAAGGCGACTTGGTTTCCCAAGTTTCGTTCTTCTATGTTGAAGCGTTCGTTTCCAGTAACAGTTTGAATTTTTAGGTTTCACTCTGTTTACTCCTATATTGATAGATGTATTTGGAACTCTAAATCCAACACGGTTTATGCTAGCTTCTTGAAACTTGACACAGTACAGTAGTTTCACGTTCTATCTCTATGTATTGTTTCCTCTTGATGTAGCCCTAAGGAGTGACTGGCGAGAAACACTTTCATGGAAAGGGGTTGCCAAGCTTCCAAAAATTACGAATCACCAGAAATCTCAGCAAATACTTTTTCACCCAAACTGGATGATACTTTCAGGTAATGATCAGTACACGAAGCCCACTTGCTTCACCAAATTTCGTTCTTCTACGTTGAAGCGTTCGTTTCCAGTAACAGTTTGAATTTTTAGGTTTCACTCTGTTTACTCCTATATTGATAGATGTATTTGGAACTCTAAATCCAACACGGTTTGTGCTAGCTTCTTCAAACTTGACACAATAAAGTAGTTTCAGGTTCTATCTCTATGTTTTGTTTCCTCTTTCTGTAGCCCTAAGCAGTGACTGGCGAGAAACACTTTCATGGAAAGGGGTTGCCAAGCTTCCAAAAATTACGAATCTCCAGAAATGTCAGCAAATACTTTTTCACCCAAACTGGATGATACTTTCAGGTAATGATCAGTACACTAAGGCGACTTGGTTCCCAAAATTTTGTTCTTCTATGTTGAAGCATTCGTTTCCAGTAACAGTTTGAATTTTTAGGTTTCACTCTGTTTACTCCTATATTGATAGATGTATTTGGAACTCTAAATCCAACACGGTTTGTGCTAGCTTCTTGAAACTTGACAAAATAAATTAGTTTCACGTTCTATCTCTATGTTTTGTTTCCTCTTGATGTAGCCCTAAGTAGTGACTGGCGAGAAACACTTTCATGGAAAGGGGTTGCCAAGCTTCCAAGAATTACGAATCTCCAGAAATCTCAGCAAATACTTTTTCACCCAAACTGGATGATACTTTCAGGTAATGATCAGTACACTAAGCCCACTTGCTTCACCAAATTTCGTTCTAATTCGTTGAAGCGTTCGTTTCCAGTAACAGTTTGAATTTTTAGGTTTCACTCTGTTTACTCCTATATTGATAGATGTATTTGGAACTCTAAATCCAACACGGTTTGTGCTAGCTTCTTGAAACTTGACACAATGAATTAGTTTCACGTTCTATCTCTATGTTTTGTTTCCTCTTGATGTAGCCCTAAGCAGTGACTGGCGAGAAACACTTTCATGGAAAGGGGTTGCCAAGCTTCTAAAAATTACGAATCTCCAGAAATCTCAGCAAATATTTTTTCACCCAAACTGGATGATACTTTCAGGTAATGATCAGTACACTAAGGCGACTTGGTTCCCCAAATTTAGTTCTTCTATGTTGAAGCATTCGTTTCCAGTAACAGTTTGAATTTTTAGGTTTCACTCTGTTTACTCCTATATTGATAGATGTGTTTGGAACTCTAATTCCAACATGGATTCTGCTAGCTTCTTGAAACTTGACACAATAAAGTAGTTTTACGTTCTATCTCTATGTTTTGTTTCCTCTTGATGTAGCCCTAAGCAGTGACTGGCGAGAAACACTTTCATGGAAAGGGGTTGCCAAGCTTCCAAAAATTACGAATCTCCAGAAATCTCAGCAAATACTTTTTCACCCAAACTGGATGATACTTTCAGGTAATGATCAGTACACTAAGGCGACTTGGTTTCCCAAATTTCGTTCTTCTATGTTGAAGCGTTCGTTTCCAGTAACAGTTTGAATTTTTAGGTTTCACTCTGTTTACTCCTATATTGATAGATGTATTTGGAACTCTAAATCCAACACGGTTTGTGCTAGCTTCTTCAAACTTGACACAATAAAGTAGTTTCACGTTCTATCTCTATGTTTTGTTTCCTCTTTCTGTAGCCCTAAGCAGTGACTGGCGAGAAACACTTTCATGGAAAGGGGTTGCCAAGCTTCCAAAAATTACGAATCTCCAGAAATCTCAGCAAATATTTTTTCACCCAAACTGGATGATACTTTCAGGTAATGATCAGTACACTAATGCGACTTGGTTCCCCAGATTTCGTTCTTCTATGTTGAAGCGTTCGTTTCCAGTAACAGTTTGAATTTTTAGGTTTCACTCTGTTTTCTCCTATATTGATAGATGTATTTGGAACTCTAAATCCAACACGGTTTGTGCTAGCTTCTTGAAACTTGACACAATAAAGTAGTTTCACGTTCTATCTCTATGCTTTGTTTCCTCTTGATGTAGCCCTAAGCAGTGACTGGCGAGAAACACTTTCATGGAAAGGGGTTGCCAAGCTTCCAAAAATTACGAATCTCCAGAAATCTCAGCAAATATTTTTTCACCCAAACTGGATGATACTTTCAGGTAATGATCAGTACACTAAGGCGACTTGGTTCCCCAAATTTAGTTCTTCTATGTTGAAGCGTTCGTTTCCAGTAACAGTTTGAATTTTTAGGTTTCACTCTGTTTACTCCTATATTGATAGATGTATTTGGAACTCTAAATCCAACACGGTTTGTGCTAGCTTCTTGAAACTTGACACAGTACAGTAGTTTTAAGTTCTGTCTCTATTTTTTGTTTCCTCTTGATGTAGCCCTAAGCAGTGACTGGCGAGAAACACTTTCATGGAAAGGGGTTGCCAAGCTTCCAAAAATTATGAATCTCCAGAAATCTCAGCAAATACTTTTTCACCCAAACTGGATGATACTTTCAGGTAATGATCAGTACACTAAGCCCACTTGCTTCACCAAATTTCGTTCTTCTACGTTGAAGCCTTCGTTTCCAGTAACAGTTTGAATTTTTAGGTTTCACTCTGTTTACTCCTATATTGATAGATGTATTTGGAAATCTAAATCCAACACGGTTTGTGCTAGCTTCTTGAAACTTGACACAATAAATTAGTTTCACGTTCTATCTCTATGTTTTTTTTCCTCTTGATATAGCCCTAAGCAGTGACTGGCGAGAAACACTTTCATGGAAAGGGGTTGCCAAGCTTCCAAAAATTACGAATCTCCAGAAATCTCAGCAAATACTTTTTCACCCAAACTGGATGATACTTTCAGGTAATGATCAGTACACTAAGGTGACTTGGTTTCCCAAGTTTCGTTCTTCTATGTTGAAGCGTTCGTTTCCAGTAACAGTTTGAATTTTTAGGTTTCACTCTGTTTACTCCTATATTGATAGATGTATTTGGAACTCTAAATCCAACACGGTTTATGCTAGCTTCTTGAAACTTGACACAGTACAGTAGTTTCACGTTCTATCTCTATGTATTGTTTCCTCTTGATGTAGCCCTAAGGAGTGACTGGCGAGAAACACTTTCATGGAAAGGGGTTGCCAAGCTTCCAAAAATTACGAATCACCAGAAATCTCAGCAAATACTTTTTCACCCAAACTGGATGATACTTTCAGGTAATGATCAGTACACTAAGGCGACTTGGTTCCCTACATTTCGTTCTTCTATGTTGAAGCGTTCGTTTCCATTAACAGTTTGATTTTTTAGGTTTCACTCTGTTTACTCCTATATTGATAGATGTATTTGGAACTCTAAATCCAACACGGTTTGTGCTAGCTTCTTGAAACTTGACACAATGAATTAGTTTCACGTTCCATCTCTATGTTTTGTTTCCTCTTGATGTAGCCCTAAGCAGTGACTGGCGACAAACACTTTCATGGAAAGGGGTTGCCAAGCTTCCAAAAATTACGAATCTCCAGAAATCTCAGCAAATACTTTTACACCCAAACTGGATGATACTTTCAGGTAATGATCAGTACACTAAGCCCACTTGCTTCACCAAATTTTGTTCTTCTACATTGAAGCGTTCGTTTCCAGTAACAGTTTGAATTTTTAGGTTTCACTCTGTTTACTCCTATATTGATAGAGGTATTTGGAACTCTAAATCCAACACGGTTTGTGCTAGCTTCTTGAAACTTGACACAGTACAGTAGTTTCACGTTCTATCTCTATGTTTTGTTTCCTCTTGATGTAGCCCTAAGCAGTGACTGGCGAGAAACACTTTCATGGACAGGGGTTGCCAAGCTTCCAAAAATTACGAATCTCCAGAAATCTCAGCAAATACTTTTTCACCCAAACTGGATGATACTTTCAGGTAATGATCAGTACACTAAGCCCACTTGCTTCACCAAATTTCGGTCTTCCACGTTGAAGCGTTCGTTTCCAGTAACAGTTTGAATTTTTAGGTTTCACTCTGTTTACTCCTATATTGATAGATGTATTTGGAACTCTAAATCCAACACGGTTTGTGCTAGCTTCTTGAAACTTGACACAATAAAGTAGGTTCACGTTCTATCTCTATGTTTTGTTTCCTCTTGCTGTAGCCCTAAGCAGTGACTGGCGAGAAACACTTTCATGGAAAGGGGTTGGCAAGCTTCCAAAAATTACGAATCTCCAGAAATCACAGCAAATATTTTTTCACCCAAACTGGATGATACTTTCAGGTAATGATCAGTACACTAAGGCGACTTGGTTCCCCAAATTTAGTTCTTCTATGTTGAAGCGTTCGTTTCCAGTAACAGTTTGAATTTTTAGGTTTCACTCTGTTTACTCCTATATTGATAGATGTATTTGGAACTCTAAATCAAACACGGTTTGTGCTAGCTTCTTGAAACTTGACACAATAAAGTAGTTTCACGTTCTATCTCTATGCTTTGTTTCCTCTTGATGTAGCCCTAAGCAGTGACTGGCGAGAAACACTTTCATGGAAAGGGGTTGCCAAGCTTCCAAAAATTACGAATCTCCAGAAATCTCAGCAAATACTTTTTCACCCAAACTGGATGATACTTTCAGGTAATGATCAGTACACTAAGGCGACTTGGTTCCCCACATTTCGTTCTGCTACGTTGAAGCGTTCGTTTCCAGTAACAGTTTGAATTTTTAGGATTCACTCTGTTTTCTCCTATATTAATAGATGTATTTGGAACTCTAAATCCAACACGGTTTGTGCTAGATTCTTCAAACTTGACACAATAAAGTAGTTTCACGTTCTATCTCTATGTTTTGTTTCCTCTTTCTGTAGCCCTAAGCAGTGACTGGCGAGAAACACTTTCATGGAAAGGGGTTGCCAAGTTTCCAAAAATTACGAATCTCCAGAAATCTCAGCAAATATTTTTTCACCCAAACTGGATGATACTTTCAGGTAATGATCAGTACACTAAGGCGACTTGGTTCCCCAAATTTAGTTCTTCTATGTTGAAGCGTTCGTTTCCAGTAACAGTTTGAATTTTTAGGTTTCACTCTGTTTACTCCTATATTGATAGAGGTATTTGGAACTCTAAATCCAACACGGTTTGTGCTAGCTTCTTGAAACTTGACACAGTACAGTAGTTTCACGTTCTATCTCTATGTTTTGTTTCCTCTTGATGTAGCCCTAAGCAGTGACTGGCGAGAAACACTTTCATGGAAAGGGGTTGCCAGGCTTCCAAAAATTACGAATCTCCAGAAATCTCAGCAAATACTTTTTCACCCAAACTGGATGATACTTTCAGGTAATGATCAGTACACTAAGGCGACTTGGTTTCCCAAATTTCGTTCTTCTATGTTGAAGCGATCGTTTCCAGGAACAGTTTGAAATTTTAGGTTTCACTCTGTTTACTCCTATATTGATAGTTGTATTTAAAACTCTAAATCCAACACGGTTTGTGCTAGCTTCTTGAAACTTGACACAATGAATCAGTTTCACGTTCTATCTCTATGTATTGTTTCCTCTTGATGTAGCCCTAAGCAGTGACTGGCGAGAAACACTTTCATGGAAAGGGGTTGCCAAGCTTCCAAAAATTACGAATCTCCAGAAATCTCAGCAAATACTTTTTCACCCAAACTGGATGATACTTTCAGGTAATGATCAGTACACTAAGCCCACTTGCTTCACCAAATTTCGTTCTTCTACATTGAAGCGTTCGTTTCCAGTAACAGTTTGAATTTTTAGGTTTCACTCTGTTTACTCCTATATTGATAGATGTATTTGGAACTCTAAATCCAACACGGTTTGTGCTAGCTTCTTCAAACTTGACACAATAAAGTAGTTTCACGTTCTATCTCTATGTTTTGTTTCCTCTTGATGTAGCCCTAAGCAGTGACTGGCGAGAAACACTTTCATGGAAAGGGGTTGCCAAGCTTCCAAAAATTACGAATCTCCAGAAATCTCAGCAAATATTTTTTTCACCGAAACTGGATGATACTTTCAGGTAATGATCAGTACACTAAGGCGACTTGGTTCCCCAAATTTCGTTCTTCTATGTTGAAGCATTCGTTTCCAGTAACAGTTTGAATTTTTAGGTTTCACTCTGTTTACTCCTATATTGATAGATGTATTTGGAACTCTAATTCCAACACGGTTTCTGCTAGCTTCTTGAAACTTGACACAATAAAGTAGTTTTACGTTCTATCTCTATGTTTTGTTTCCTCTTGATGTAGCCCTAAGCAGTGACTGGCGAGAAACACTTTCATGGAAAGGGGTTGCCAAGCTTCCAAAAATTACGAATCTCCAGAAATCTCAGCAAATATTTTTTCACCCAAACTGGATGATACTTTCAGGTAATGATCAGTACACTAAGGCGACTTGGTTTCCCAAGTTTCGTTCTTCTATGTTGAAGCGTTCGTTTCCAGTAACAGTTTGAATTTTTAGGTTTCACTCTGTTTACTCCTATATTGATAGATGTATTTGGAACTCTAAATCCAACACGGTTTATGCTAGCTTCTTGAAACTTGACACAGTACAGTAGTTTCACGTTCTATCTCTATGTATTGTTTCCTCTTGATGTAGCCCTAAGGAGTGACTGGCGAGAAACACTTTCATGGAAAGGGGTTGCCAAGCTTCCAAAAATTACGAATCACCAGAAATCTCAGCAAATACTTTTTCACCCAAACTGGATGATACTTTCAGGTAATGATCAGTACACGAAGCCCACTTGCTTCACCAAATTTCGTTCTTCTACGTTGAAGCGTTCGTTTCCAGTAACAGTTTGAATTTTTAGGTTTCACTCTGTTTACTCCTATATTGATAGATGTATTTGGAACTCTAAATCCAACACGGTTTGTGCTAGCTTCTTCAAACTTGACACAATAAAGTAGTTTCAGGTTCTATCTCTATGTTTTGTTTCCTCTTTCTGTAGCCCTAAGCAGTGACTGGCGAGAAACACTTTCATGGAAAGGGGTTGCCAAGCTTCCAAAAATTACGAATCTCCAGAAATGTCAGCAAATACTTTTTCACCCAAACTGGATGATACTTTCAGGTAATGATCAGTACACTAAGGCGACTTGGTTCCCAAAATTTTGTTCTTCTATGTTGAAGCATTCGTTTCCAGTAACAGTTTGAATTTTTAGGTTTCACTCTGTTTACTCCTATATTGATAGATGTATTTGGAACTCTAAATCCAACACGGTTTGTGCTAGCTTCTTGAAACGTGACAAAATAAATTAGTTTCACGTTCTATCTCTATGTTTTGTTTCCTCTTGATGTAGCCCTAAGCAGTGACTGGCGAGAAACACTTTCATGGAAAGGGGTTGCCAAGCTTCCAAGAATTACGAATCTCCAGAAATCTCAGCAAATACTTTTTCACCCAAACTGGATGATACTTTCAGGTAATGATCAGTACACTAAGCCCACTTGCTTCACCAAATTTCGTTCTAATTCGTTGAAGCGTTCGTTTCCAGTAACAGTTTGAATTTTTAGGTTTCACTCTGTTTACTCCTATATTGATAGATGTATTTGGAACTCTAAATCCAACACGGTTTGTGCTAGCTTCTTGAAACTTGACACAATGAATTAGTTTCACGTTCTATCTCTATGTTTTGTTTCCTCTTGATGTAGCCCTAAGCAGTGACTGGCGAGAAACACTTTCATGGAAAGGGGTTGCCAAGCTTCTAAAAATTACGAATCTCCAGAAATCTCAGCAAATATTTTTTCACCCAAACTGGATGATACTTTCAGGTAATGATCAGTACACTAAGGCGACTTGGTTCCCCAAATTTAGTTCTTCTATGTTGAAGCATTCGTTTCCAGTAACAGTTTGAATTTTTAGGTTTCACTCTGTTTACTCCTATATTGATAGATGTGTTTGGAACTCTAATTCCAACATGGATTCTGCTAGCTTCTTGAAACTTGACACAATAAAGTAGTTTTACGTTCTATCTCTATGTTTTGTTTCCTCTTGATGTAGCCCTAAGCAGTGACTGGCGAGAAACACTTTCATGGAAAGGGGTTGCCAAGCTTCCAAAAATTACGAATCTCCAGAAATCTCAGCAAATACTTTTTCACCCAAACTGGATGATACTTTCAGGTAATGATCAGTACACTAAGGCGACTTGGTTTCCCAAATTTCGTTCTTCTATGTTGAAGCGTTCGTTTCCAGTAACAGTTTGAATTTTTAGGTTTCACTCTGTTTACTCCTATATTGATAGATGTATTTGGAACTCTAAATCCAACACGGTTTGTGCTAGCTTCTTCAAACTTGACACAATAAAGTAGTTTCACGTTCTATCTCTATGTTTTGTTTCCTCTTTCTGTAGCCCTAAGCAGTGACTGGCGAGAAACACTTTCATGGAAAGGGGTTGCCAAGCTTCCAAAAATTACGAATCTCCAGAAATCTCAGCAAATATTTTTTCACCCAAACTGGATGATACTTTCAGGTAATGATCAGTACACTAATGCGACTTGGTTCCCCAGATTTCGTTCTTCTATGTTGAAGCGTTCGTTTCCAGTAACAGTTTGAATTTTTAGGTTTCACTCTGTTTTCTCCTATATTGATAGATGTATTTGGAACTCTAAATCCAACACGGTTTGTGCTAGCTTCTTGAAACTTGACACAATAAAGTAGTTTCACGTTCTATCTCTATGCTTTGTTTCCTCTTGATGTAGCCCTAAGCAGTGACTGGCGAGAAACACTTTCATGGAAAGGGGTTGCCAAGCTTCCAAAAATTACGAATCTCCAGAAATCTCAGCAAATATTTTTTCACCCAAACTGGATGATACTTTCAGGTAATGATCAGTACACTAAGGCGACTTGGTTCCCCAAATTTAGTTCTTCTATGTTGAAGCGTTCGTTTCCAGTAACAGTTTGAATTTTTAGGTTTCACTCTGTTTACTCCTATATTGATAGATGTATTTGGAACTCTAAATCCAACACGGTTTGTGCTAGCTTCTTGAAACTTGACACAGTACAGTAGTTTTAAGTTCTGTCTCTATTTTTTGTTTCCTCTTGATGTAGCCCTAAGCAGTGACTGGCGAGAAACACTTTCATGGAAAGGGGTTGCCAAGCTTCCAAAAATTATGAATCTCCAGAAATCTCAGCAAATACTTTTTCACCCAAACTGGATGATACTTTCAGGTAATGATCAGTACACTAAGCCCACTTGCTTCACCAAATTTCGTTCTTCTACGTTGAAGCCTTCGTTTCCAGTAACAGTTTGAATTTTTAGGTTTCACTCTGTTTACTCCTATATTGATAGATGTATTTGGAAATCTAAATCCAACACGGTTTGTGCTAGCTTCTTGAAACTTGACACAATAAATTAGTTTCACGTTCTATCTCTATGTTTTTTTTCCTCTTGATATAGCCCTAAGCAGTGACTGGCGAGAAACACTTTCATGGAAAGGGGTTGCCAAGCTTCCAAAAATTACGAATCTCCAGAAATCTCAGCAAATACTTTTTCACCCAAACTGGATGATACTTTCAGGTAATGATCAGTACACTAAGGTGACTTGGTTTCCCAAGTTTCGTTCTTCTATGTTGAAGCGTTCGTTTCCAGTAACAGTTTGAATTTTTAGGTTTCACTCTGTTTACTCCTATATTGATAGATGTATTTGGAACTCTAAATCCAACACGGTTTATGCTAGCTTCTTGAAACTTGACACAGTACAGTAGTTTCACGTTCTATCTCTATGTATTGTTTCCTCTTGATGTAGCCCTAAGGAGTGACTGGCGAGAAACACTTTCATGGAAAGGGGTTGCCAAGCTTCCAAAAATTACGAATCACCAGAAATCTCAGCAAATACTTTTTCACCCAAACTGGATGATACTTTCAGGTAATGATCAGTACACTAAGGCGACTTGGTTCCCTACATTTCGTTCTTCTATGTTGAAGCGTTCGTTTCCATTAACAGTTTGATTTTTTAGGTTTCACTCTGTTTACTCCTATATTGATAGATGTATTTGGAACTCTAAATCCAACACGGTTTGTGCTAGCTTCTTGAAACTTGACACAATGAATTAGTTTCACGTTCCATCTCTATGTTTTGTTTCCTCTTGATGTAGCCCTAAGCAGTGACTGGCGACAAACACTTTCATGGAAAGGGGTTGCCAAGCTTCCAAAAATTACGAATCTCCAGAAATCTCAGCAAATACTTTTACACCCAAACTGGATGATACTTTCAGGTAATGATCAGTACACTAAGCCCACTTGCTTCACCAAATTTTGTTCTTCTACATTGAAGCGTTCGTTTCCAGTAACAGTTTGAATTTTTAGGTTTCACTCTGTTTACTCCTATATTGATAGAGGTATTTGGAACTCTAAATCCAACACGGTTTGCGCTAGCTTCTTGAAACTTGACACAGTACAGTAGTTTCACGTTCTATCTCTATGTTTTGTTTCCTCTTGATGTAGCCCTAAGCAGTGACTGGCGAGAAACACTTTCATGGACAGGGGTTGCCAAGCTTCCAAAAATTACGAATCTCCAGAAATCTCAGCAAATACTTTTTCACCCAAACTGGATGATACTTTCAGGTAATGATCAGTACACTAAGCCCACTTGCTTCACCAAATTTCGGTCTTCCACGTTGAAGCGTTCGTTTCCAGTAACAGTTTGAATTTTTAGGTTTCACTCTGTTTACTCCTATATTGATAGATGTATTTGGAACTCTAAATCCAACACGGTTTGTGCTAGCTTCTTGAAACTTGACACAATAAAGTAGGTTCACGTTCTATCTCTATGTTTTGTTTCCTCTTGCTGTAGCCCTAAGCAGTGACTGGCGAGAAACACTTTCATGGAAAGGGGTTGGCAAGCTTCCAAAAATTACGAATCTCCAGAAATCACAGCAAATATTTTTTCACCCAAACTGGATGATACTTTCAGGTAATGATCAGTACACTAAGGCGACTTGGTTCCCCAAATTTAGTTCTTCTATGTTGAAGCATTCGTTTCCAGTAACAGTTTGAATTTTTAGGTTTCACTCTGTTTTCTCCTATATTGATAGATGTATTTGGAACTCTAATTCCAACACGGTTTCTGCTAGCTTCTTGAAACTTGACACAATAAAGTAGTTTTAAGTTCTATCTCTATGATTTGTTTCCTCTTGATGTAGCCCTAAGCAGTGACTGGCGAGAAACACTTTCATGGAAAGGGGTTGCCAAGCTTCCAAAAATTACGAATCTCCAGAAATCTCAGCAAATATTTTTTCACCCAAACTGGATGATACTTTCAGGTAATGATCAGTACACTAAGGCGACTTGGTTTCCCAAATTTCGTTCTTCTATGTTGAAGCGTTCGTTTCCAGTAACAGTTTGAATTTTTAGGTTTCACTCTGTTTACTCCTATATTGATAGATGTATTTGGAACTCTAAATCCAACACGGTTTGTGCTAGCTTCTTGAAACTTGACACAGTACAGTAGTTTTAAGTTCTATCTCTATTTTTTGTTTCCTCTTGATGTAGCCCTAAGCAGTGACTGGCGAGAAACACTTTCATGGAAAGTTCTTGCCAAGCTTCCAAAAATTACGAATCTCCAGAAATCTCAGCAAATACTTTTACACCCAAACTGGATGATACTTTCAGGTAATGATCAGTACACTAAGCCCACTTGCTTCACCAAATTTCGTTCTTCTACGTTGAAGCCTTCGTTTCCAGTAACAGTTTGAATTTTTAGGTTTCACTCTGTTTACTCCTATATTGATAGATGTATTTGGAAATCTAAATCCAACACGGTTTGTGCTAGCTTCTTGAAACTTGACACAATAAATTAGTTTCACGTTCTATCTCTATGTTTTGTTTCCTCTTGATATAGCCCTAAGCAGTGACTGGCGAGAAACACTTTCATGGAAAGGGGTTGCCAAGCTTCCAAAAATTACGAATCTCCAGAAATCTCAGCAAATACTTTTTCACCCAAACTGGATGATACTTTCAGGTAATGATCAGTACACTAAGGTGACTTGGTTTCCCAAGTTTCGTTCTTCTATGTTGAAGCGTTCGTTTCCAGTAACAGTTTGAATTTTTAGGTTTCACTCTGTTTACTCCTATATTGATAGATGTATTTGGAACTCTAAATCCAACACGGTTTATGCTAGCTTCTTGAAACTTGACACAGTACAGTAGTTTCACGTTCTATCTCTATGTATTGTTTCCTCTTGATGTAGCCCTAAGGAGTGACTGGCGAGAAACACTTTCATGGAAAGGGGTTGCCAAGCTTCCAAAAATTACGAATCACCAGAAATCTCAGCAAATACTTTTTCACCCAAACTGGATGATACTTTCAGGTAATGATCAGTACACTAAGGCGACTTGGTTCCCCACATTTCGTTCTTCTACGTTGAAGCGTTCGTTTCCAGTAACAGTTTGAATTTTTAGGTTTCACTCTGTTTTCTCCTATATTGATAGATGTATTTGGAACTCTAAATCCAACACGGTTTGTGCTAGCTTCTTGAAACTTGACACAGTACAGTAGTTTCAGGTTCTATCTCTATGATTTGTTTCCTCTTGATGTAGCCCTAAGCAGTGACTGGCGAGAAACACTTTCATGGAAAGGGGTTGCCAGGCTGCCAAAAATTACGAATCTCCAGAAATCTCAGCAAATACTTTTTCACCCAAACTGGATGATACTTTCAGGTAATGATCAGTACACTAAGCCCACTTGCTTCACCAAATTTCGTTCTTCTACATTGAAGCGTTCGTTTCCAGTAACAGTTTGAATTTTTAGGTTTCACTCTGTTTACTCCTATATTGATAGATGTATTTGGAACTCTAAATCCAACACGGTTTGTGCTAGCTTCTTCAAACTTGACACAATAAAGTAGTTTCACGTTCTATCTCTATGTTTTGTTTCCTCTTGATGTAGCCCTAAGCAGTGACTGGCGAGAAACACTTTCATGGAAAGGGGTTGCCAAGCTTCCAAAAATTACGAGTCTCCAGAAATCTCAGCAAATATTTTTTCACCCAAACTGGATGATACTTTCAGGTAATGATCAGTACACTAAGGCGACTTGGTTCCCCAAATTTAGTTCTTCTATGTTGAAGCATTCGTTTCCAGTAACAGTTTGAATTTTTAGGTTTCACTCTGTTTACTCCTATATTGATAGATATATTTGGAACTCTAATTCCAACACGGTTTCTGCTAGCTTCTTGAAACTTGACACAATAAAGTAGTTTTACGTTCTATCTCTATGTTTTGTTTCCTCTGGATGTAGCCCTAAGCAGTGACTGGCGAGAAACACTTTCATGGAAAGGGGTTGCCAAGCTTCCAAAAATTACGAATCTCCAGAAATCTCAGCAAATATTTTTTCACCCAAACTGGATGATACTTTCAGGTAATGATCAGTACACTAAGGCGACTTGGTTTCCCAAATTTCGTTCTTCTATGTTGAAGCGTTCGTTTCCAGTAACAGTTTGAATTTTTAGGTTTCACTCTGTTTACTCCTATATTGATAGATGTATTTGGAACTCTAAATCCAACACGGTTTGTGCTAGCTTCTTGAAACTTGACACAATAAAGTAGTTTCACGTTCTATCTCTATGCTTTGTTTCCTCTTGATGTAGCCCTAAGCAGTGACTGGCGAGAAACACTTTCATGGAAAGGGGTTGCCAAGCTTCCAAAAATTACGAATCTCCAGAAATCTCAGCAAATACTTTTTCACCCAAACTGGATGATACTTTCAGGTAATGATCAGTACACTAAGGCGACTTGGTTCCCCACATTTCGTTCTGCTACGTTGAAGCGTTCGTTTCCAGTAACAGTTTGAATTTTTAGGTTTCACTCTGTTTACTCCTATATTGATAGAGGTATTTGGAACTCTAAATCCAACACGGTTTGTGCTAGCTTCTTGAAACTTGACACAGTACAGTAGTTTCACGTTCTATCTCTATGGTTTGTTTCCTCTTGATGTAGCCCTAAGCAGTGACTGGCGAGAAACACTTTCATGGAAAGGGGTTGCCAAGCTTCCAAAAATTACGAATCTCCAGAAATCTCAGCAAATACTTTTTCACCCAAACTGGATGATACTTTCAGGTAATGATCAGTACACTAAGGCGACTTGGTTTCCCACATTTCGTTCTTCTATGTTGAAGCGATCGTTTCCAGGAACAGTTTGAAATTTTAGGTTTCAATCTCTTTACTCCTATATTGATAGTTGTATTTGGAACTCTAAATCCAACACGGTTTGTGCTAGCTTCTTGAAACTTGACACAATGAATCAGTTTCACGTTCTATCTCTATGTATTGTTTCCTCTTGATGTAGCCCTAAGCAGTGACTGGCGAGAAACACTTTCATGGAAAGGGGTTGCCAAGCTTCCAAAAATTACGAATCTCCAGAAATCTCAGCAAATACATTTTCACCCAAACTGGATGATACTTTCAGGTAATGATCAGTACACTAAGCCCACTTGCTTCACCAAATTTCGTTCTTCTACATTGAAGCGTTCGTTTCCAGTAACAGTTTGAATTTTTAGGTTTCACTCTGTTTACTCCTATATTGATAGATGTATTTGGAACTCTAAATCCAACACGGTTTGTGCTAGCTTCTTCAAACTTGACACAATAAAGTAGTTTCACGTTCTATCTCTATGTTTTGTTTCCTCTTGATGTAGCCCTAAGCAGTGACTGGCGAGAAACACTTTCATGGAAAGGGGTTGCCAAGCTTCCAAAAATTACGAATCTCCAGAAATCTCAGCAAATATTTTTTTCACCCAAACTGGATGATACTTTCAGGTAATGATCAGTACACTAAGGCGACTTGGTTCCCCAAATTTCGTTCTTCTATGTTGAAGCATTCGTTTCCAGTAACAGTTTGAATTTTTAGGTTTCACTCTGTTTACTCCTATATTGATAGATGTATTTGGAACTCTAATTCCAACACGGTTTCTGCTAGCTTCTTGAAACTTGACACAATAAAGTAGTTTTACGTTCTATCTCTATGTTTTGTTTCCTCTTGATGTAGCCCTAAGCAGTGACTGGCGAGAAACACTTTCATGGAAAGGGGTTGCCAAGCTTCCAAAAATTACGAATCTCCAGAAATCTCAGCAAATATTTTTTCACCCAAACTGGATGATACTTTCAGGTAATGATCAGTACACTAAGGCGACTTGGTTTCCCAAATTTCGTTCTTCTATGTTGAAGCGTTCGTTTCCAGTAACAGTTTGAATTTTTAGGTTTCACTCTGTTTACTCCTATATTGATAGATGTATTTGGAACTCTAAATCCAACACGGTTTGTGCTAGCTTCTTGAAACTTGACACAGTACAGTAGTTTCACGTTCTATCTCTATGTTTTGTTTCCTCTTGATGTAGCCCTAAGCAGTGACTGGCGACAAACACTTTCATGGAAAGGGGTTGCCAAGCTTCCAAAAATTACGAATCTCCAGAAATCTCAGCAAATACTTTTTCACCCAAACTGGATGATACTTTCAGGTAATGATCAGTACACTAAGGCGACTTGGTTTCCCAAATTTCATTCTTCTATGTTGAAGCGTTCGTTTCCAGTAACAGTTTGAATTTTTAGGTTTCACTCTGTTTACTCCTATATTGATAGATGTATTTGGAACTCTAAATCCAACACGGTTTGTGCTAGCTTCTAGAAACTTGACAAAATAAATTAGTTAAACGTTCTATCTCTATGTTTTGTTTCCTCTTGATGTAGCCCTAAGCAGTGACTGGCGAGAAACACTTTCATGGAAAGGGGTTGCCAAGCTTCCAAAAATTACGAATCTCCAGAAATCTCAGCAAATACTTTTTCACCCAAACTGGATGATACTTTCAGGTAATGATCAGTACACTAAGCCCACTTGCTTCACCAAATTTCGTTCTTCTACGTTGAAGCGTTCGTTTCCAGTAACAGTTTGAATTTTTAGGTTTCACTCTGTTTACTCCTATATTGATAGATGTATTTGGAACTCTAAATCCAACACGGTTTGTGCTAGCTTCTTCAAACTTGACACAATAAAGTAGTTTCAGGTTCTATTTCTATGTTTTGTTTCCTCTTTCTGTAGCCCTAAGCAGTGACTGGCGAGAAACACTTTCATGGAAAGGGGTTGCCAAGCTTCCAAAAATTACGAATCTCCAGAAATCTCAGCAAATATTTTTTCACCCAAACTGGATGATACTTTCAGGTAATGATCAGTACACTAAGGCGACTTGGTTTCCCAAGTTTCGTTCTTCTATGTTGAAGCGTTCGTTTCCAGTAACAGTTTGAATTTTTAGGTTTCACTCTGTTTACTCCTATATTGATAGATGTATTTGGAACTCTAAATCCAACACGGTTTATGCTAGCTTCTTGAAACTTGACACAGTACAGTAGTTTCACGTTCTATCTCTATGTTTTGTTTACTCTTGATGTAGCCCTAAGCAGTGACTGGCGAGAAACACTTTCATGGAAAGGGGTTGCCAAGCTTCCAAAAATTACGAATCTCCAGAAATCTCAGCAAATACTTTTTCACCCAAACTGGATGATATTTTCAGGTAATGATCAGTACACTAAGGCGACTTGGTTTCCCAAATTTCGTTCTTCTATGTTGAAGCGTTCGTTTCCAGTAACAGTTTGAATTTTTAGGTTTCACTCTGTTTACTCCTATATTGATAGATGTATTTGGAACTCTAAATCCAACACGGTTTGTGCTAGCTTCTTGAATCTTGACACAATAAATTAGTTTCACGTTCTATCTCTATGTTTTGTTTCCTCTTGATGTAGCCCTAAGCAGTGACTGGCGAGAAACACTTTCATGGAAAGGGGTTGCCAAGCTTCCAAAAATTACGAATCTCCAGAAATCTCAGCATTTACTTTTTCACCCAAACTGGATGATACTTTCAGGTAATGATCAGTACACTAAGGCAACTTGGTTTCCCAAATTTCGTTTTTCTATGTTGAAGCGTTCGTTTCCAGTAACAGTTTGAATTTTTAGGTTTCACGCTGTTTACTCCTATATTGATAGATGTATTTGGAACTCTAAATCCAACACGGTTTATGCTAGCTTCTTGAAACTTGACACAGTACACTAGTTTCACGTTCTATCTCTATGTATTGTTTCCTCTTGATGTAGCCCTAAGCAGTGACTGGCGAGAAACACTTTCATGGAAAGGGGTTGCCAAGCTTCCAAAAATTACGAATCTCCAGAAATCTCAGCAAATACTTTTACACCCAAACTGGATGATACTTTCAGGTAATGATCAGTACACTAAGCCCAATTGCTTCACCAAATTTCGTTCTTCTACGTTGAAGCGTTCGTTTCCAGTAACAGTTTGAATTTTTAGGTTTCACTCTGTTTACTCCTATATTGATAGATGTATTTGGAACTCTAAATCCAACACGGTTTGTGCTAGCTTCTTCAAACTTGACACAATAAAGTAGTTTCAGTTTCTATCTCTATGTTTTGTTTCCTCTTTCTGTAGCCCTAAGCAGTGACTGGCGAGAAACACTTTCATGGAAAGGGGTTGCCAAGCTTCCAAAAATTACGAATCTCCAGAAATGTCAGCAAATACTTTTTCACCCAAACTGGATGATACTTTCAGGTAATGATCAGTACACTAAGGCAACTTGGTTCCCAAAATTTTGTTCTTCTATGTTGAAGCGTTCGTTTCCAGTAACAGTTTGAATTTTTAGGTTTCACCCTGTTTACTCCTATATTGATAGATGTATTTGGAACTCTAAATCCAACACGGTTTGTGCTAGCTTCTTGAAACTTGACAAAATAAATTAGTTTCACGTTCTATCACTATGTTTTGTTTCCTCTTGATGTAGCCCTAAGCAGTGACTGGCGAGAAACACTTTCATGGAAAGGGGTTGCCAAGCTTCCAAGAATTACGAATCTCCAGAAATCTCAGCAAATACTTTTTCACCCAAACTGGATGATACTTTCAGGTAATGATCAGTACACTAAGCCCACTTGCTTCACCAAATTTCGTTCTTCTACGTTTAAGCGTTCGTTTCCAGTAACAGTTTGAATTTTTAGGTTTCACTCTGTTTACTCCTATATTGATAGATGTATTTGGAACTCTAAATCCAACACGGTTTGTGCTAGCTTCTTGAAACTTGACACAATGAATTAGTTTCACGTTCTATCTCTATGTTTTGTTTCCTCTTGATGTAGCCCTAAGCAGTGACTGGCGAGAAACACTTTCATGGAAAGGGGTTGCCAAGCTTCTAAAAATTACGAATCTCCAGAAACCTCAGCAAATATTTTTTCACCCAAACTGGATGATACTTTCAGGTAATGATCAGTACACTAAGGCGACTTGGTTCCCCAAATTTAGTTCTTCTATGTTGAAGCATTCGTTTCCAGTAACAGTTTGAATTTTTAGGTTTCACTCTGTTTACTCCTATATTGATAGATGTGTTTGGAACTCTAATTCCAACATGGATTCTGCTAGCTTCTTGAAACTTGACACAATAAAGTAGTTTTACGTTCTATCTCTATGTTTTGTTTCCTCTTGATGTAGCCCTAAGCAGTGACTGGCGAGAAACACTTTCATGGAAAGGGGTTGCCAAGCTTCCAAAAATTACGAATCTCCAGAAATCTCAGCAAATATTTTTTCACCCAAACTGGATGATACTTTCAGGTAATGATCAGTACACTAAGGCGACTTGGTTTCCCAAATTTCGTTCTTCTATGTTGAAGCGTTCGTTTCCAGTAACAGTTTGAATTTTTAGGTTTCACTCTGTTTACTCCTATATTGATAGATGTATTTGGAACTCTAAATCCAACACGGTTTGTGCTAGCTTCTTCAAACTTGACACAATAAAGTAGTTTCACGTTCTATCTCTATGTTTTGTTTCCTCTTTCTGTAGCCCTAAGCAGTGACTGGCGAGAAACACTTTCATGGAAAGGGGTTGCCAAGCTTCCAAAAATTACGAATCTCCAGAAATCTCAGCAAATATTTTTTCACCCAAACTGGATGATACTTTCAGGTAATGATCAGTACACTAATGCGACTTGGTTCCCCAGATTTCGTTCTTCTATGTTGAAGCGTTCGTTTCCAGTAACAGTTTGAATTTTTAGGTTTCACTCTGTTTTCTCCTATATTGATAGATGTATTTGGAACTCTAAATCCAACACGGTTTGTGCTAGCTTCTTGAAACTTGACACAATAAAGTAGTTTCACGTTCTATCTCTATGCTTTGTTTCCTCTTGATGTAGCCCTAAGCAGTGACTGGCGAGAAACACTTTCATGGAAAGGGGTTGCCAAGCTTCCAAAAATTATGAATCTCCAGAAATCTCAGCAAATATTTTTTCACCCAAACTGGATGATACTTTCAGGTAATGATCAGTACACTAAGGCGACTTGGTTCCCCAAATTTAGTTCTTCTATGTTGAAGCATTCGTTTCCAGTAACAGTTTGAATTTTTAGGTTTCACTCTGTTTACTCCTATATTGATACATGTATTTGGAACTCTAATTCCAACACGGTTTCTGCTAGCTTCTTGAAACTTGACACAATAAAGTAGTTTTACGTTCTATCTCTATGATTTGTTGCCTCTTGATGTAGCCCTAAGCAGTGACTGGCGAGAAACACTTTCATGGAAAGGGGTTGCCAAGCTTCCAAAAATTACGAATCTCCAGAAATCTCAGCAAATATTTTTTCACCCAAACTGGATGATACTTTCAGGTAATGATCAGTACACTAAGGCGACTTGGTTTCCCAAGTTTCGTTATTCTATGTTGAAGCGTTCGTTTCCAGTAACAGTTTGAATTTTTAGGTTTCACTCTGTTTACTCCTATATTGATAGATGTATTTGGAACTCTAAATCCAACACGGTTTGTGCTAGCTTCTTGAAACTTGACACAGTACAGTAGTTTCACGTTCTATCTCTATGTTTTGTTTCCTCTTGATGTAGCCCTAAGCAGTGACTGGCGACAAACACTTTCATGGAAAGGGGTTGCCAAGCTTCCAAAAATTACGAATCTCCAGAAATCTCAGCAAATACTTTTTCACCCAAACTGGATGATACTTTCAGGTAATGATCAGTACACTAAGGCGACTTGGTTTCCCAAATTTCATTCTTCTATGTTGAAGCGTTCGTTTCCAGTAACAGTTTGAATTTTTAGGTTTCACTCTGTTTACTCCTATATTGATAGATGTATTTGGAACTCTAAATCCAACACGGTTTGTGCTAGCTTCTAGAAACTTGACAAAATAAATTAGTTAAACGTTCTATCTCTATGTTTTGTTTCCTCTTGATGTAGCCCTAAGCAGTGACTGGCGAGAAACACTTTCATGGAAAGGGGTTGCCAAGCTTCCAAAAATTACGAATCTCCAGAAATCTCAGCAAATACTTTTTCACCCAAACTGGATGATACTTTCAGGTAATGATCAGTACACTAAGCCCACTTGCTTCACCAAATTTCGTTCTTCTACGTTGAAGCGTTCGTTTCCAGTAACAGTTTGAATTTTTAGGTTTCACTCTGTTTACTCCTATATTGATAGATGTATTTGGAACTCTAAATCCAACACGGTTTGTGCTAGCTTCTTCAAACTTGACACAATAAAGTAGTTTCAGGTTCTATCTCTATGTTTTGTTTCCTCTTTCTGTAGCCCTAAGCAGTGACTGGCGAGAAACACTTTCATGGAAAGGGGTTGCCAAGCTTCCAAAAATTACGAATCTCCAGAAATCTCAGCAAATATTTTTTCACCCAAACTGGATGATACTTTCAGGTAATGATCAGTACACTAAGGCGACTTGGTTTCCCAAGTTTCGTTCTTCTATGTTGAAGCGTTCGTTTCCAGTAACAGTTTGAATTTTTAGGTTTCACTCTGTTTACTCCTATATTGATAGATGTATTTGGAACTCTAAATCCAACACGGTTTATGCTAGCTTCTTGAAACTTGACACAGTACAGTAGTTTCACGTTCTATCTCTATGTTTTGTTTACTCTTGATGTAGCCCTAAGCAGTGACTGGCGAGAAACACTTTCATGGAAAGGGGTTGCCAAGCTTCCAAAAATTACGAATCTCCAGAAATCTCAGCAAATACTTTTTCACCCAAACTGGATGATATTTTCAGGTAATGATCAGTACACTAAGGCGACTTGGTTTCCCAAATTTCGTTCTTCTATGTTGAAGCGTTCGTTTCCAGTAACAGTTTGAATTTTTAGGTTTCACTCTGTTTACTCCTATATTGATAGATGTATTTGGAACTCTAAATCCAACACGGTTTGTGCTAGCTTCTTGAATCTTGACACAATAAATTAGTTTCACGTTCTATCTCTATGTTTTGTTTCCTCTTGATGTAGCCCTAAGCAGTGACTGGCGAGAAACACTTTCATGGAAAGGGGTTGCCAAGCTTCCAAAAATTACGAATCTCCAGAAATCTCAGCATTTACTTTTTCACCCAAACTGGATGATACTTTCAGGTAATGATCAGTACACTAAGGCAACTTGGTTTCCCAAATTTCGTTTTTCTATGTTGAAGCGTTCGTTTCCAGTAACAGTTTGAATTTTTAGGTTTCACGCTGTTTACTCCTATATTGATAGATGTATTTGGAACTCTAAATCCAACACGGTTTATGCTAGCTTCTTGAAACTTGACACAGTACACTAGTTTCACGTTCTATCTCTATGTATTGTTTCCTCTTGATGTAGCCCTAAGCAGTGACTGGCGAGAAACACTTTCATGGAAAGGGGTTGCCAAGCTTCCAAAAATTACGAATCTCCAGAAATCTCAGCAAATACTTTTACACCCAAACTGGATGATACTTTCAGGTAATGATCAGTACACTAAGCCCAATTGCTTCACCAAATTTCGTTCTTCTACGTTGAAGCGTTCGTTTCCAGTAACAGTTTGAATTTTTAGGTTTCACTCTGTTTACTCCTATATTGATAGATGTATTTGGAACTCTAAATCCAACACGGTTTGTGCTAGCTTCTTCAAACTTGACACAATAAAGTAGTTTCAGTTTCTATCTCTATGTTTTGTTTCCTCTTTCTGTAGCCCTAAGCAGTGACTGGCGAGAAACACTTTCATGGAAAGGGGTTGCCAAGCTTCCAAAAATTACGAATCTCCAGAAATGTCAGCAAATACTTTTTCACCCAAACTGGATGATACTTTCAGGTAATGATCAGTACACTAAGGCAACTTGGTTCCCAAAATTTTGTTCTTCTATGTTGAAGCGTTCGTTTCCAGTAACAGTTTGAATTTTTAGGTTTCACCCTGTTTACTCCTATATTGATAGATGTATTTGGAACTCTAAATCCAACACGGTTTGTGCTAGCTTCTTGAAACTTGACAAAATAAATTAGTTTCACGTTCTATCACTATGTTTTGTTTCCTCTTGATGTAGCCCTAAGCAGTGACTGGCGAGAAACACTTTCATGGAAAGGGGTTGCCAAGCTTCCAAGAATTACGAATCTCCAGAAATCTCAGCAAATACTTTTTCACCCAAACTGGATGATACTTTCAGGTAATGATCAGTACACTAAGCCCACTTGCTTCACCAAATTTCGTTCTTCTACGTTTAAGCGTTCGTTTCCAGTAACAGTTTGAATTTTTAGGTTTCACTCTGTTTACTCCTATATTGATAGATGTATTTGGAACTCTAAATCCAACACGGTTTGTGCTAGCTTCTTGAAACTTGACACAATGAATTAGTTTCACGTTCTATCTCTATGTTTTGTTTCCTCTTGATGTAGCCCTAAGCAGTGACTGGCGAGAAACACTTTCATGGAAAGGGGTTGCCAAGCTTCTAAAAATTACGAATCTCCAGAAACCTCAGCAAATATTTTTTCACCCAAACTGGATGATACTTTCAGGTAATGATCAGTACACTAAGGCGACTTGGTTCCCCAAATTTAGTTCTTCTATGTTGAAGCATTCGTTTCCAGTAACAGTTTGAATTTTTAGGTTTCACTCTGTTTACTCCTATATTGATAGATGTGTTTGGAACTCTAATTCCAACATGGATTCTGCTAGCTTCTTGAAACTTGACACAATAAAGTAGTTTTACGTTCTATCTCTATGTTTTGTTTCCTCTTGATGTAGCCCTAAGCAGTGACTGGCGAGAAACACTTTCATGGAAAGGGGTTGCCAAGCTTCCAAAAATTACGAATCTCCAGAAATCTCAGCAAATATTTTTTCACCCAAACTGGATGATACTTTCAGGTAATGATCAGTACACTAAGGCGACTTGGTTTCCCAAATTTCGTTCTTCTATGTTGAAGCGTTCGTTTCCAGTAACAGTTTGAATTTTTAGGTTTCACTCTGTTTACTCCTATATTGATAGATGTATTTGGAACTCTAAATCCAACACGGTTTGTGCTAGCTTCTTCAAACTTGACACAATAAAGTAGTTTCACGTTCTATCTCTATGTTTTGTTTCCTCTTTCTGTAGCCCTAAGCAGTGACTGGCGAGAAACACTTTCATGGAAAGGGGTTGCCAAGCTTCCAAAAATTACGAATCTCCAGAAATCTCAGCAAATATTTTTTCACCCAAACTGGATGATACTTTCAGGTAATGATCAGTACACTAATGCGACTTGGTTCCCCAGATTTCGTTCTTCTATGTTGAAGCGTTCGTTTCCAGTAACAGTTTGAATTTTTAGGTTTCACTCTGTTTTCTCCTATATTGATAGATGTATTTGGAACTCTAAATCCAACACGGTTTGTGCTAGCTTCTTGAAACTTGACACAATAAAGTAGTTTCACGTTCTATCTCTATGCTTTGTTTCCTCTTGATGTAGCCCTAAGCAGTGACTGGCGAGAAACACTTTCATGGAAAGGGGTTGCCAAGCTTCCAAAAATTATGAATCTCCAGAAATCTCAGCAAATATTTTTTCACCCAAACTGGATGATACTTTCAGGTAATGATCAGTACACTAAGGCGACTTGGTTCCCCAAATTTAGTTCTTCTATGTTGAAGCATTCGTTTCCAGTAACAGTTTGAATTTTTAGGTTTCACTCTGTTTACTCCTATATTGATACATGTATTTGGAACTCTAATTCCAACACGGTTTCTGCTAGCTTCTTGAAACTTGACACAATAAAGTAGTTTTACGTTCTATCTCTATGATTTGTTGCCTCTTGATGTAGCCCTAAGCAGTGACTGGCGAGAAACACTTTCATGGAAAGGGGTTGCCAAGCTTCCAAAAATTACGAATCTCCAGAAATCTCAGCAAATATTTTTTCACCCAAACTGGATGATACTTTCAGGTAATGATCAGTACACTAAGGCGACTTGGTTTCCCAAGTTTCGTTATTCTATGTTGAAGCGTTCGTTTCCAGTAACAGTTTGAATTTTTAGGTTTCACTCTGTTTACTCCTATATTGATAGATGTATTTGGAACTCTAAATCCAACACGGTTTATGCTAGCTTCTTGAAACTTGACACAGTACAGTAGTTTCACGTTCTATCTCTATGTATTGTTTCCTCTTGATGTAGCCCTAAGGAGTGACTGGCGAGAAACACTTTCATGGAAAGGGGTTGCCAAGCTTCCAAAAATTACGAATCACCAGAAATATCAGCAAATACTTTTTCACCCAAACTGGATGATACTTTCAGGTAATGATCAGTACACTAAGGCGACTTGGTTTCCCACATTTCGTTCTTCTATGTTGAAGCGTTCGTTTCCAGTAACAGTTTGAATTTTTAGGTTTCACGCTGTTTACTCCTATAGTGATAGATGTATTTGGAACTCTAAATCCAACACGGTTTGTGCTAGCTTCTTGAAACTTGACACAGTACAGTAGTTTCACGTTCTATCTCTATGTTTTGTTTCCTCTTGATGTAGCCCTAAGCAGTGACTGGCGAGAAACACTTTCATGGAAAGGGGTTGCCAAGCTTCCAAAAATTACGAATCTCCAGAAATCTCAGCAAATACTTTTTCACCCAAACTGGATGATACTTTCAGGTAATGATCAGTACACTAAGCCCACTTGCTTCACCAAATTTCGTTCTTCTACGTTGAAGCGTTCGTTTCCAGTAACAGTTTGAATTTTTAGGTTTCACTCTGTTTACTCCTATATTGATAGATGTATTTGGAACTCTAAATCCAACACGGTTTGTGCTAGCTTCTTGAAACTTGACACAATGAATTAGTTTCACGTTCTATCTCTATGTTTTGTTTCCTCTTGATGTAGCCCTAAGCAGTGACTGGCGAGAAACACTTTCATGGAAAGGGGTTGCCAAGCTTCCAAAAATTACGAATCTCCAGAAATCTCAGCAAATATTTTTTCACCCAAACTGGATGATACTTTCAGGTAATGATCAGTACACTAAGGCGACTTGGTTCCCCAAATTTAGTTCTTCTATGTTGAAGCATTCGTTTCCAGTAACAGTTTGAATTTTTAGGTTTCACTCTGTTTACTCCTATATTGATAGATGTATTTGGAACTCTAATTCCAACATGGATTCTGCTAGCTTCTTGAAACTTGACACAATAAAGTAGTTTTACGTTCTATCTCTATGTTTTGTTTCCTCTTGATGTAGCCCTAAGCAGTGACTGGCGAGAAACACTTTCATGGAAAGGGGTTGCCAAGCTTCCAAAAATTACGAATCTCCAGAAATCTCAGCAAATACTTTTTCACCCAAACTGGATGATACTTTCAGGTAATGATCAGTACACTAAGCCCACTTGCTTCACCAAATTTCGTTCTTCTATGTTGAAGCTTTCGTTTCCAGTAACAGTTTGAATTTTTAGGTTTCACTCTGTTTACTCCTATATTGATAGATGTATTTGGAACTCTAAATCCAACACGGTTTGTGCTAGCTTCTTGAAACTTGACACAGTACAGTAGTTTCACGTTCTATCTCTATGTTTTGTTTCCTCTTGATGTAGCCCTAAGCAGTGACTGGCGAGAAACACTTTCATGGACAGGGGTTGCCAAGCTTCCAAAAATTACGAATCTCCAGAAATCTCAGCAAATACTTTTTCACCCAAACTGGATGATACTTTCAGGTAATGATCAGTACACTAAGTCCACTTGCTTCACCAAATTTCGGTCTTCCATGTTGAAGCGTTCGTTTCCAGTAACAGTTTGAATTTTTAGGTTTCACTCTGTTTACTCCTATATTGATAGATGTATTTGGAACTCTAAATCCAACACGGTTTGTGCTAGCTTCTTGAAACTTGACACAATAAAGTAGGTTCACGTTCTATCTCTATGTTTTGTTTCCTCTTGCTGTAGCCCTAAGCAGTGACTGGCGAGAAACACTTTCATGGACAGGGGTTGCCAAGCTTCCAAAAATTACGAATCTCCAGAAATCACAGCAAATATTTTTTCACCCAAACTGGATGATACTTTCAGGTAATGATCAGTACACTAAGCCCAATTGCTTCACCAAATTTCGTTCTTCTACGTTGAAGCGTTCGTTTCCAGTAACAGTTTGAATTTTTAGGTTTCACTCTGTTTACTCCTATATTGATAGATGTATTTGGAACTCTAAATCCAACACGGTTTGTGCTAGCTTCTTCAAACTTGACACAATAAAGTAGTTTCAGGTTCTATCTCTATGTTTTGTTTCCTCTTTCTGTAGCCCTAATCAGTGACTGGCGAGAAACACTTTCATGGAAAGGGGTTGCCAAGCTTCCAAAAATTACGAATCTCCAGAAATCTCAGCAAATACTTTTTCACCCAAACTGGATGATACTTTCAGGTAATGATCAGTACACTAAGGCGACTTGGTTCCCCAAATTTAGTTCTTCTATGTTGAAGCATTCGTTTCCAGTAACAGTTTGAATTTTTAGGTTTCACTCTGTTTACTCCTATATTGATAGATGTATTTGGAACTCTAATTCCAACATGGATTCTGCTAGCTTCTTGAAACTTGACACAATAAAGTAGTTTTACGTTCTATCTCTATGTATTGTTTCCTCTTGATGTAGCCCTAAGGAGTGACTGGCGAGAAACACTTTCATGGAAAGGGGTTGCCAAGCTTCCAAAAATTACGAATCACCAGAAATCTCAGCAAATACTTTTTCACCCAAACTGGATGATACTTTCAGGTAATGATCAGTACACGAAGCCCACTTGCTTCACCAAATTTCGTTCTTCTACGTTGAAGCGTTCGTTTCCAGTAACAGTTTGAATTTTTAGGTTTCACGCTGTTTACTCCTATATTGATAGATGTATTTGGAACTCTAAATCCAACACGGATTGTGCTAGCTTCTTGAAACTTGACACAATGAATTAGTTTCACGTTCTATCTCTATGTTTTGTTTCCTCTTGATGTAGCCCTAAGCAGTGACTGGCGAGAAACACTTTCATGGAAAGGGGTTGCCAAGCTTCCAAAAATTAAGAATCTCCAGAAATCTCAGCAAATACTTTTTCACCCAAACTGGATGATAGTTTCAGGTAATGATCAGTACACTAAGCCCACTTGCTTCACCAAATTTCGTTCTTCTACGTTGAAGCCTTCGTTTCCAGTAACAGTTTGAATTTTTAGGTTTCACTCTGTTTACTCCTATATTGATAGATGTATTTGGAACTCTAAATCCAACACGGTTTGTGCTAGCTTCTTGAAACTTGACAAAATAAATTAGTTTCACGTTCTATCACTATGTTTTGTTTCCTCTTGATGTAGCCCTAAGCAGTGACTGGCGAGAAACACTTTCATGGAAAGGGGTTGCCAAGCTTCCAAAAATTACGAAACTCCAGAAATCTCAGCAAATACTTTTTCACCCAAACTGGATGATACTTTCAGGTAATGATCAGTACACTAAGCCTACTTGCTTCACCAAATTTCGTTCTTCTACGTTGAAGCGTTCGTTTCCAGTAACAGTTTGAATTTTTAGGTTTCACTCTGTTTACTCCTATATTGATAGATGTATTTGGAACTCAAAATCCAACACGGTTTGTGCTAGCTTCTTGAAACTTGACACAATGAATTAGTTTCACGTTCTATCTCTATGTTTTGTTTCCTCTTGATGTAGCCCTAAGCAGTGACTGGCGAGAAACACTTTCATGGAAAGGGGTTGCCAAGCTTCCAAAAATTACGAATCTCCAGAAATCTCAGCAAATATTTTTTCACCCAAACTGGATGATACTTTCAGGTAATGATCAGTACACTAAGGCGACTTGGTTCCCCAGATTTCGTTCTTCTATGTTGAAGCGTTCGTTTCCAGTAACAGTTTGATTTTAGGTTTCACTCTGTTTACTCCTATATTGATAGATGTATTTGGAACTCTAAATCCAACACGGTTTGTGCTAGCTTCTTCAAACTTGACACAATAAAGTATTTTTACGTTCTATCTCTATGATTTGTTTCCTCTTGATGTAGCCCTAAGCAGTGACTGGCGAGAAACACTTTCATGGAAAGGGGTTTCCAAGCTTCCAAAAATTACGAATCTCCAGAAATCTCAGCAAATATTTTTTCACCCAAACTGGATGATACTTTCAGGTAATGATCAGTACACTAAGGCGACTTGGTTTCCCAAATTTCGTTCTTCTATGTTGAAGCGTTCGTTTCCAGTAACAGTTTGAATTTTTAGGTTTCACTCTGTTTACTCCTATATTGATAGATGTATTTGGAACTCTAAATCCAACACGGTTTGTGCTAGCTTCTTGAAACTTGACACAATGAATTAGTTTCACGTTCTATCTCTATGTTTTGTTTCCTCTTGATGTAGCCCTAAGCAGTGACTGGCGAGAAACACTTTCATGGAAAGGGGTTGCCAAGCTTCCAAAAATTACGAATCTCCAGAAATCTTAGCAAATATTTTTCCACCCAAACTGGATGATACTTTCAGGTAATGATCAGTACACTAAGGCGACTTGGTTCCCCAAATTTAGTTCTTCTATGTTGAAGCATTCGTTTCCAGTAACAGTTTGAATTTTTAGGTTTCACTCTGTTTATTCCTATAATGATAGATGTATTTGGAACTCTAATTCCAACACGGTTTCTGCTAGCTTCTTGAAACTTGACACAATAAAGTATTTTTACGTTCTATCTCTATGATTTGTTTCCTCTTGATGTAGCCCTAAGCAGTGACTGGCGAGAAACACTTTCATGGAAAGGGGTTGCCAAGCTTCCAAAAATTACGAATCTCCAGAAATCTCAGCAAATATTTTTTCACCCAAACTGGATGATACTTTCAGGTAATGATCAGTACACTAAGGCGACTTGGTTTCCCAAATTTCGTTCTTCTATGTTGAAGCGTTCGTTTCCAGTAACAGTTTGAATTTTTAGGTTTCACTCTGTTTACTCCTATATTGATAGATGTATTTGGAACTCTAAATCCAACACGGTTTGTGCTAGCTTCTTGAAACTTGACACAGTACAGTAGTTTTACGTTCTATCTCTATGTTTTGTTTCCTCTTGATGTAGCCCTAAGCAGTGACTGGCGAGAAACACTTTCATGGAAAGGGGTTGCCAAGCTTCCAAAAATTATGAATCTCCAGAAATCTCAGCAAATACTTTTTCACCCAAACTGGATGATACTTTCAGGTAATGATCAGTACACTAAGCCCACTTGCTTCACCAAATTTCGTTCTTCTACGTTGAAGCCTTGGTTTCCAGTAACAGTTTGAATTTTTAGGTTTCACTCTGTTTACTCCTATATTGATAGATGTATTTGGAACTCTAAATCCAACACGGTTTGTGCTAGCTTCTTGAAACTTGACACAATAAATTAGTTTCACGTTGTATCTCTATGTTTTGTTTCCTCTTGATGTAGCCCTAAGCAGTGACTGGCGAGAAACACTTTCATGGAAAGGGGTTGCCAAGCTTCCAAAAATTACGAATCTCCAGAAATCTCAGCAAATATTTTTTCACCCAAACTGGATGATACTTTCAGGTAATGATCAGTACACTAAGGCGACTTGGTTTCCCAAATTTCGTTCTTCTATGTTGAAGCGTTCGTTTCCAGTAACAGTTTGAATTTTTAGGTTTCACTCTGTTTACTCCTATATTGATAGATGTATTTGGAACTCTAAATCCAACACGGTTTGTGCTAGCTTCTTCAAACTTGACACAATAAAGTAGTTTCACGTTCTATCTCTATGTTTTGTTTCCTCTTTCTGTAGCCCTAAGCAGTGACTGGCGAGAAACACTTTCATGGAAAGGGGTTGCCAAGCTTCCAAAAATTACGAATCTCCAGAAATATCAGCAAATATTTTTTCACCCAAACTGGATGATACTTTCAGGTAATGATCAGTACACTAATGCGACTTGGTTCCCCAGATTTCGTTCTTCTATGTTGAAGCGTTCGTTTCCAGTAACAGTTTGAATTTTTAGGTTTCACTCTGTTTACTCCTATATTGATAGATGTATTTGGAACTCTAAATCCAACACGGTTTGTGCTAGCTTCTTCAAACTTGACACAATAAAGTATTTTTACGTTCTATCTCTATGATTTGATTCCTCTTGATGTAGCCCTAAGCAGTGACTGGCGAGAAACACTTTCATGGAAAGGGGTTTCCAAGCTTCCAAAAATTACGAATCTCCAGAAATCTCAGCAAATATTTTTTCACCCAAACTGGATGATACTTTCAGGTAATGATCAGTACACTAAGGCGACTTGGTTTCCCAAATTTCGTTCTTCTATGTTGAAGCGTTCGTTTCCAGTAACAGTTTGAATTTTTAGGTTTCACTCTGTTTACTCCTATATTGATAGATGTATTTGGAACTCTAAATCCAACACGGTTTGTGCTAGCTTCTTGAAACTTGACACATTGAATTAGTTTCACGTTCTATCTCTATGTTTTGTTTCCTCTTGATGTAGCCCTAAGCAGTGACTGGCGAGAAACACTTTCATGGAAAGGGGTTGCCAAGCTTCCAAAAATTACGAATCTCCAGAAATCTTAGCAAATATTTTTCCACCCAAACTGGATGATACTTTCAGGTAATGATCAGTACACTAAGGCGACTTGGTTCCCCAAATTTAGTTCTTCTATGTTGAAGCATTCGTTTCCAGTAACAGTTTGAATTTTTAGGTTTCACTCTGTTTACTCCTATAATGATAGATGTATTTGGAACTCTAATTCCAACACGGTTTCTGCTAGCTTCTTGAAACTTGACACAATAAAGTATTTTTACGTTCTATCTCTATGATTTGTTTCCTCTTGATGTAGCCCTAAGCAGTGACTGGCGAGAAACACTTTCATGGAAAGGGGTTGCCAAGCTTCCAAAAATTACGAATCTCCAGAAATCTCAGCAAATATTTTTTCACCCAAACTGGATGATACTTTCAGGTAATGATCAGTACACTAAGGCGACTTGGTTTCCCAAATTTCGTTCTTCTATGTTGAAGCGTTCGTTTCCAGTAACAGTTTGAATTTTTAGGTTTCACTCTGTTTACTCCTATATTGATAGATGTATTTGGAACTCTAAATCCAACACGGTTTGTGCTAGCTTCTTGAAACTTGACACAGTACAGTAGTTTTACGTTCTATCTCTATGTTTTGTTTCCTCTTGATGTAGCCCTAAGCAGTGACTGGCGAGAAACACTTTCATGGAAAGGGGTTGCCAAGCTTCCAAAAATTATGAATCTCCAGAAATCTCAGCAAATACTTTTTCACCCAAACTGGATGATACTTTCAGGTAATGATCAGTACACTAAGCCCACTTGCTTCACCAAATTTCGTTCTTCTACGTTGAAGCCTTGGTTTCCAGTAACAGTTTGAATTTTTAGGTTTCACTCTGTTTACTCCTATATTGATAGATGTATTTGGAACTCTAAATCCAACACGGTTTGTGCTAGCTTCTTGAAACTTGACACAATAAATTAGTTTCACGTTGTATCTCTATGTTTTGTTTCCTCTTGATGTAGCCCTAAGCAGTGACTGGCGAGAAACACTTTCATGGAAAGGGGTTGCCAAGCTTCCAAAAATTACGAATCTCCAGAAATCTCAGCAAATATTTTTTCACCCAAACTGGATGATACTTTCAGGTAATGATCAGTACACTAAGGCGACTTGGTTTCCCAAATTTCGTTCTTCTATGTTGAAGCGTTCGTTTCCAGTAACAGTTTGAATTTTTAGGTTTCACTCTGTTTACTCCTATATTGATAGATGTATTTGGAACTCTAAATCCAACACGGTTTGTGCTAGCTTCTTCAAACTTGACACAATAAAGTAGTTTCACGTTCTATCTCTATGTTTTGTTTCCTCTTTCTGTAGCCCTAAGCAGTGACTGGCGAGAAACACTTTCATGGAAAGGGGTTGCCAAGCTTCCAAAAATTACGAATCTCCAGAAATATCAGCAAATATTTTTTCACCCAAACTGGATGATACTTTCAGGTAATGATCAGTACACTAATGCGACTTGGTTCCCCAGATTTCGTTCTTCTATGTTGAAGCGTTCGTTTCCAGTAACAGTTTGAATTTTTAGGTTTCACTCTGTTTACTCCTATATTGATAGATGTATTTGGAACTCTAAATCCAACACGGTTTGTGCTAGCTTCTTCAAACTTGACACAATAAAGTATTTTTACGTTCTATCTCTATGATTTGTTTCCTCTTGATGTAGCCCTAAGCAGTGACTGGCGAGAAACACTTTCATGGAAAGGGGTTTCCAAGCTTCCAAAAATTACGAATCTCCAGAAATCTCAGCAAATATTTTTTCACCCAAACTGGATGATACTTTCAGGTAATGATCAGTACACTAAGGCGACTTGGTTTCCCAAATTTCGTTCTTCTATGTTGAAGCGTTCGTTTCCAGTAACAGTTTGAATTTTTAGGTTTCACTCTGTTTACTCCTATATTGATAGATGTATTTGGAACTCTAAATCCAACACGGTTTGTGCTAGCTTCTTGAAACTTGACACATTGAATTAGTTTCACGTTCTATCTCTATGTTTTGTTTCCTCTTGATGTAGCCCTAAGCAGTGACTGGCGAGAAACACTTTCATGGAAAGGGGTTGCCAAGCTTCCAAAAATTACGAATCTCCAGAAATCTTAGCAAATATTTTTCCACCCAAACTGGATGATACTTTCAGGTAATGATCAGTACACTAAGGCGACTTGGTTCCCCAAATTTAGTTCTTCTATGTTGAAGCATTCGTTTCCAGTAACAGTTTGAATTTTTAGGTTTCACTCTGTTTACTCCTATAATGATAGATGTATTTGGAACTCTAATTCCAACACGGTTTCTGCTAGCTTCTTGAAACTTGACACAATAAAGTATTTTTACGTTCTATCTCTATGATTTGTTTCCTCTTGATGTAGCCCTAAGCAGTGACTGGCGAGAAACACTTTCATGGAAAGGGGTTGCCAAGCTTCCAAAAATTACGAATCTCCAGAAATCTCAGCAAATATTTTTTCACCCAAACTGGATGATACTTTCAGGTAATGATCAGTACACTAAGGCGACTTGGTTTCCCAAATTTCGTTCTTCTATGTTGAAGCGTTCGTTTCCAGTAACAGTTTCAATTTTTAGGTTTCACTCTGTTTACTCCTATATTGATAGATGTATTTGGAACTCTAAATCCAACACGGTTTGTGCTAGCTTCTTGAAACTTGACACAGTACAGTAGTTTTACGTTCTATCTCTATGTTTTGTTTCCTCTTCATGTAGCCCTAAGCAGTGACTGGCGAGAAACACTTTCATGGAAAGGGGTTGCCAAGCTTCCAAAAATTACGAATCTCCAGAAATCTCAGCAAATACTTTTTCACCCAAACTGGATGATACTTTCAGGTAATGATCAGTACACTAAGCCCACTTGCTTCACCAAATTTCGTTCTTCTACGTTGAAGCCTTGGTTTCCAGTAACAGTTTGAATTTTTAGGTTTCACTCTGTTTACTCCTATATTGATAGATGTATTTGGAACTCTAAATCCAACACGGTTTGTGCTAGCTTCTTGAAACTTGACACAATGAATTAGTTTCACGTTCTATCTCTATGTTTTGTTTCCTCTTGATGTAGCCCTAAGCAGTGACTGGCGAGAAACACTTTCATGGAAAGGGGTTGCCAAGCTTCCAAAAATTACGAATCTCCAGAAATCTCAGCAAATACTTTTTCACCCAAACTGGATGATACTCTCAGGTAATGATCAGTACACTAAGGCGACTTGGTTCCCCAAATTTAGTTCTTCTATGTTGAAGCATTCGTTTCCAGTAACAGTTTGAATTTTTAGGTTTCACTCTGTTTACTCCTATATTGATAGATGTATTTGGAACTCTAAATCCAACACGGTTTGTGCTAGCTTCTTCAAACTTGACACAGTACAGTAGTTTCACGTTCTATCTCTATGTTTTGTTTCCTCTTGATGTAGCCCTAAGCAGTGACTGGCGAGAAACACTTTCATGGAAAGGGGTTGCCAAGCTTCCAAAAATTACGAATCTCCAGAAATCTCAGCAAATACTTTTTCACCCAAACTGGATGATACTTTCAGGTAATGATCAGTACACTAAGGCGACTTGGTTTCCCAAATTTCGTTCTTCTATGTTGAAGCGTTCGTTTCCAGTAACAGTTTGAAATTTTAGGTTTCACGCTGTTTACTCCTATATTGATAGATGTATTTGGCACTCTAAATCCAACACGGTTTATGCTAGCTTCTTAAAACTTGACACAGTACAGTAGTTTCACGTTCTATCTCTATGTATTGTTTCCTCTTGATGTAGCCCTAAGCAGTGACTGGCGAGAAACACTTTCATGGAAAGGGGTTGCCAAGCTTCCAAAAATTACGAATCTCCAGAAATCTCTGCAAATACTTTTACACCCAAACTGGATGATACTTTCAGGTAATGATCAGTACACTAAGCCCAATTGCTTCACCAAATTTCGTTCTTCTACGTTGAAGCGTTCGTTTCCAGTAACAGTTTGAATTTTTAGGTTTCACTCTGTTTACTCCTATATTGATAGATGTATTTGGAACTCTAAATCCAACACGGTTTGTGCTAGCTTCTTCAAACTTGACACAATAAAGTAGTTTCACGTTCTATCTCTATGTTTTGTTTCCTCTTGATGTAGCCCTAAGCAGTGACTGGCGAGAAACACTTTCATGGAAAGGGGTTGCCAAGCTTCCAAAAATTACGAATCTCCAGAAATCTCAGCAAATATTTTTTCACCCAAACTGGATGATACTTTCAGGTAATGATCAGTACACTAAGGCGACTTGGTTTCCCAAATTTCGTTCTTCTATGTTGAAGCGTTCGTTTCCAGTAACAGTTTGAATTTTTAGGTTTCACTCTGTTTACTCATATATTGATAGATGTATTTGGAACTCTAAATCCAACACGGTCTGTGCTAGCTTCTTGAAACTTGACACAGTACACTAGTTTCACGTTCTATCTCTATGTTTTGTTTCCTCTTGATGTAGCCCTAAGCAGTGACTGGCGAGAAACACTTTCATGGAAAGGGGTTGCCAAGCTTCCAAAAATTACGAATCTCCAGAAATCTCAGCAAATACTTTTTCACCCAAACTGGATGATACTTTCAGGTATTGATCAGTACACTAAGGCTACTTGGTTTCCCAAATTTCGTTCTTCTATGTTGAAGCGTTCGTTTCCAGTAACAGTTTGAATTTTTAGGTTTCACTCTGTTTACTCCTATATTGATAGATGTATTTGGAAATCTAAATCCAACACGGTTTGTGCTAGCTTCTTGAAACTTGACAAAATAAATTAGTTTCACGTTCTATCTCTATGTTTTGTTTCCTCTTGATGTAGCCCTAAGCAGTGACTGGCTAGAAACACTTTCATGGAAAGGGGTTGCCAAGCTTCCAAAAATTACGAATCTCCAGAAATCTCAGCAAACATTTTTTCACCCAAACTGGATGATACTTTCAGGTAATGATCAGTACACTAAGGCGACTTGGTTTCCCAAGTTTCGTTCTTCTATGTTGAAGCGTTCGTTTCCAGTAACAGTTTGAATTTTTAGGTTTCACGCTGTTTACTCCTATATTGATAGATGTATTTGGAACTCTAAATCCAACACGGTTTATGCTAGCTTCTTGAAACTTGACACAGTACAGTAGTTTCACGTTCTATCTCTATGTATTGTTTCCTCTTGATGTAGCCCTAAGGAGTGACTGGCGAGAAACACTTTCATGGAAAGGGGTTGCCAAGCTTCCAAAAATTACGAATCACCAGAAATCTCAGCAAATACTTTTTCACCCAAACTGGATGATACTTTCAGGTAATGATCAGTACACGAAGCCCACTTGCTTCACCAAATTTCATTCTTCTACGTTGAAGCGTTCGTTTCCAGTAACAGTTTGAATTTTTAGGTTTCACTCTGTTTACTCCTATATTGATAGATGTATTTGGAACTCTAAATCCAACACGGTTTGTGCTAGCTTCTTGAAACTTGACACAGTACAGTAGTTTCACGTTCTATCTCTATGTTTTGTTTCCTCTTGATGTAGCCCTAAGCAGTGACTGGCGAGAAACACTTTCATGGAAAGGGGTTGCCAAGCTTCCAAAAATTACGAATCCAGAAATCTCAGCAAATACTTTTTCACCCAAACTGGATGATACTTTCAGGTAATGATCAGTACACTAAGGCGACTTGGTTTCCCAAATTTCATTCTTCTATGTTGAAGCGTTCGTTTCCAGTAACAGTTTGAATTTTTAGGTTTCACTCTGTTTACTCCTATATTGATAGATGTATTTGGAACTCTAAATCCAACACGGTTTGTGCTAGCTTCTTGAATCTTGACAAAATAAATTAGTTTCACGTTCTATCTCTATGTTTTGTTTCCTCTTGATGTAGCCCTAAGCAGTGACTGGCGAGAAACACTTTCATGGAAAGGGGTTGCCAAGCTTCCAAAAATTACGAATCTCCAGAAATCTCAGCAAACATTTTTTCACCCAAACTGGATGATACTTTCAGGTAATGATCAGTACACTAAGGCGACTTGGTTTCCCAAGTTTCGTTCTTCTATGTTGAAGCGTTCGTTTCCAGTAACAGTTTGAATTTTTAGGTTTCACGCTGTTTACTCCTATATTGATAGATGTATTTGGAACTCTAAATCCAACACGGTTTATGCTAGCTTCTTGAAACTTGACACAGTACAGTAGTTTCACGTTCTATCTCTATGTATTGTTTCCTCTTGATGTAGCCCTAAGGAGTGACTGGCGAGAAACACTTTCATGGAAAGGGGTTGCCAAGCTTCCAAAAATTACGAATCACCAGAAATCTCAGCAAATACTTTTTCACCCAAACTGGATGATACTTTCAGGTAATGATCAGTACACGAAGCCCACTTGCTTCACCAAATTTCATTCTTCTACGTTGAAGCGTTCGTTTCCAGTAACAGTTTGAATTTTTAGGTTTCACTCTGTTTACTCCTATATTGATAGATGTATTTGGAACTCTAAATCCAACACGGTTTGTGCTAGCTTCTTGAAACTTGACACAGTACAGTAGTTTCACGTTCTATCTCTATGTTTTGTTTCCTCTTGATGTAGCCCTAAGCAGTGACTGGCGAGAAACACTTTCATGGAAAGGGGTTGCCAAGCTTCCAAAAATTACGAATCCAGAAATCTCAGCAAATACTTTTTCACCCAAACTGGATGATACTTTCAGGTAATGATCAGTACACTAAGGCGACTTGGTTTCCCAAATTTCATTCTTCTATGTTGAAGCGTTCGTTTCCAGTAACAGTTTGAATTTTTAGGTTTCACTCTGTTTACTCCTATATTGATAGATGTATTTGGAACTCTAAATCCAACACGGTTTGTGCTAGCTTCTTGAATCTTGACAAAATAAATTAGTTTCACGTTCTATCTCTATGTTTTGTTTCCTCTTGATGTAGCCCTAAGCAGTGACTGGCGAGAAACACTTTCATGGAAAGGGGTTGCCAAGCTTCCAAAAATTACGAATCTCCAGAAATCTCAGCAAATACTTTTTCACCCAAACTGGATGATACTTTCAGGTAATGATCAGTACACTAAGGCGACTTGGTTTCCCACATTTCGTTCTTCTATGTTGAAGCGTTCGTTTCCAGTAACAGTTTGAATTTTTAGGTTTCACTCTGTTTACTCCTATATTGATAGATGTATTTGGAACTCAAAATCCAACACGGTTTGTGCTAGCTTCTTGAAACTTGACACAATGAATTAGTTTCACGTTCTATCTCTATGTTTTGTTTCCTCTTGATGTAGCCCTAAGCAGTGACTGGCGAGAAACACTTTCATGGAAAGGGGTTGCCAAGCTTCCAAAAATTACGAATCTCCAGAAATCTCAGCAAATATTTTTTCACCCAAACTGGATGATACTTTCAGGTAATGATCAGTTCACTAAGGCGACTTGGTTCCCCAAATTTAGTTCTTCTATGTTGAAGCATTCGTTTCCAGTAACAGTTTGAATTTTTAGGTTTCACTCTGTTTACTCCTATATTGATAGATGTATTTGGAACTCTAATTCCAACATGGTTTCTGCTAGCTTCTTGAAACTTGACACAATAAAGTAGTTTTACGTTCTATCTCTATGTTTTGTTTCCTCTTGATGTAGCCCTAAGCAGTGACTGGTGAGAAACACTTTCATGGAAAGGGGTTGCCAAGCTTCCAAAAATTACGAATCTCCAGAAATCTCAGCAAATATTTTTTCACCCAAACTGGATGATACTTTCAGGTAATGATCAGTACACTAAGGCGACTTGGTTTCCCAAATTTCGTTCTTCTATGTTGAAGCGTTCGTTTCCAGTAACAGTTTGAATTTTTAGGTTTCACTCTGTTTTCTCCTATATTGATAGATGTATTTGGAACTCTAAATCCAACACGGTTTGTGCTAGCTTCTTGAAACTTGACACAGTACAGTAGTTTCACGTTCTATCTCTATGTTTTGTTTCCTCTTGATGTAGCCCTAAGCAGTGACTGGCGAGAAACACTTTCATGGAAAGGGGTTGCCAAGTTTCCAAAAATTACGAATCTCCAGAAATCTCAGCAAATACTTTTTCACCCAAACTGGATGATACTTTCAGGTAATGATCAGTACACTAAGGCGACTTGGTTCCCCAAATTTAGTTCTTCTATGTTGAAGCGTTCGTTTCCAGTAACAGTTTGAATTTTTAGGTTTCACTCTGTTTACTCCTATATTGATAGATGTATTTGGAACTCTAAATCCAACACGGTTTGTGCTAGCTTCTTGAAACTTGACACAGTACAGTAGTTTCACGTTCTATCTCTATGTTTTGTTTCATCTTGATGTAGCACTAAGCAGTGACTGGCGAGAAACACTTTCATGGAAAGGGGTTGCCAAGCTTCCAAAAATTACGAATCTCCAGAAATCTCAGCAAATACTTTTTCACCCAAACTGGATGATACTTTCAGGTAATGATCAGTACACTAAGCCCACTTGCTTCACCAAATTTCGTTCTTCTACGTTGAAGCGTTCGTTTCCAGTAACAGTTTGAATTTTTAGGTTTCACTCTGTTTACTCCTATATTGATAGATGTATTTGGAACTCTAAATCCAACACGGTTTGTGCTAGCTTCTTGAAACTTGACACAGTACAGTAGTTTCACGTTCTATCTCTATGTTTTGTTTCATCTTGATGTAGCACTAAGCAGTGACTGGCGAGAAACACTTTCATGGAAAGGGGTTGCCAAGCTTCCAAAAATTACGAATCTCCAGAAATCTCAGCAAATACTTTTTCACCCAAACTGGATGATACTTTCAGGTAATGATCAGTACACTAAGGCGACTTGGTTTCCCAAATTTCGTTCTTCTATGTTGAAGTGTTCGTTTCCAGTAACATTTTGAATTTTTAGGTTTCACTCTGTTTACTCCTATATTGATAGATGTATTTGGAACTCTAAATCCAACACGGTTTGTGCTAGTTTCTTGATACTTGACACAATGAATTAGTTTCAGGTTCTATCTCTATGTTTTGTTTCCTCTTGATGTAGCCCTAAGCAGTGACTGGCGACAAACACTTTCATGGAAAGGGGTTGCCAAGCTTCCAAAAATTACGAATCCAGAAATCTCAGCAAATACTTTTTCACCCAAACTGGATGATACTTTCAGGTAATGATCAGTACACTAAGGCGACTTGGTTTCCCAAATTTCATTCTTCTATGTTGAAGCGTTCGTTTCCAGTAACAGTTTGAATTTTTAGGTTTCACTCTGTTTACTCCTATATTGATAGATGTATTTGGAACTCTAAATCCAACACGGTTTGTGCTAGCTTCTTGTATCTTGACAAAATAAATTAGTTTCACGTTCTATGTCTATGTTTTGTTTCCTCTTGATGTAGCCCTAAGCAGTGACTGGCGAGAAACACTTTCATGGAAAGGGGTTGCCAAGCTTCCAAAAATTACGAATCTCCAGAAATCTCAGCAAATACTTTTTCACCCAAACTGGATGATACTTTCAGGTAATGATCAGTACAATAAGCCCACTTGATTCACCAAATTTCGTTCTTCTACATTGAAGCGTTCGTTTCCAGTAACAGTTTGAATTTTTAGGTTTCACTCTGTTTACTCCTATATTGATAGATGTATTTGGAACTCTAAATCCAACACGGTTTGTGCTAGCTTCTTGAAACTTGACACAATGAATTAGTTTCATGTTCTATCTCTATGTTTTGTTTCCTCTTGATGTAGCCCTAAGCAGTGACTGGCGAGAAACACTTTCATGGAAAGGGGTTGCCAAGCTTCCAAAAATTACGAATCTCCAGAAATCTCAGCAAATATTTTTTCACCCAAACTGGATGATACATTCAGGTAATGATCAGTACACTAAGGCGACTTGGTTCCCCAAATTTAGTTCTTCTATGTTGAAGCATTCGTTTCCAGTAACAGTTTGAATTTTTAGGTTTCACTCTGTTTTCTCCTATATTGATAGATGTATTTGGAACTCTAATTCCAACAGGGTTTGTGCTAGCTTCTTGAATCTTGACAAAATAAATTAGTTTCACGTTCTATCTCTATGTTTTGTTTCCTCTTGATGTAGCCCTAAACAGTGACTGGCGAGAAACACTTTCATGGAAAGGGGTTGCCAAGCTTCCAAAAATTACGAATCTCCAGAAATCTCAGCAAATACTTTTTCACCCAAACTGGATGATACTTTCAGGTAATTATCAGTACACTAAGGCGACTTGGTTTCCCAAATTTCGTTCTTCTATGTTGAAGCGTTCGTTTCCAGTAACAGTTTGAAATTTTAGGTTTCAATCTCTTTACTCCTATATTGATAGATGTATTTGGAACTCTAAATCCAACACGGTTTGTGCTAGCTTCTTGAAACTTGACACAGTACAGTAGTTTCACGTTCTATCTCTATGTTTTGTTTCCTCTTGATGTAGCCCTAATCAGTGACTGGCGAGAAACACTTTCATGGAAAGGGGTTGCCAAGCTTCCAAAAATTACGAATCTCCAGAAATCTCAGCAAATACTTTTTCACCCAAACTGGATGATACTTTCAGGTAATGATCAGTACACTAAGGCGACTTGGTTTCCCAAATTTCGTTCTTCTATGTTGAAGCGTTCGTTTCCAGTAACAGTTTGAATTTTTAGGTTTCACGCTGTTTACTCCTATATTGATAGATGTATTTGGAACACTAAATCCAACACGGTTTATGCTAGCTTCTTGAAACTTGACACAGTACAGTAGTTTCACGTTCTATCTCTATGTATTGTTTCCTCTTGATATAGCCCTAAGCAGTGACTGGCGAGAAACACTTTCATGGAAAGGGGTTGCCAAGCTTCCAAAAATTACGAATTTCCAGAAATCTCAGCAAATACTTTTTCACCCAAACTGGATGATACTTTCAGGTAATGATCAGTACACTAAGCCCACTAGCTTCAACAAATTTCGTTATTCTACGTTGAAGCGTTCGTTTCCAGTAACAGTTTGAATTTTTAGGTTTCACTCTGTTTACTCCTATATTGATAGATGTATTTGGAACTCTAAATCCAATACGGTTTGTGCTAGCTTCTTGAATCTTGACAAAATAAATTAGTTTCACCTTCTATCTCTATGTTTTGTTTCCTCTTGATGTAGCCCTAAGCAGTGACTGGCGAGAAACACTTTCATGGAAAGGGGTTGCCAAGCTTCCAAAAATTACGAATCTCCAGAAATCTCAGCAAATACTTTTCACCCAAACTGGATGATACTTTCAGGTAATGATCAGTACACTAAGGCGACTTGGTTTCCCACATTTCGTTCTTCTATGTTGAAGCGTTCGTTTCCAGTAACAGTTTGAATTTTTAGGTTTCACTCTGTTTACTCCTATATTGATAGAGGTATTTGGAACTCTAAATCCAACACGGTTTGTGCTAGCTTCTTGAAACTTGACACAGTACAGTAGTTTCACGTTCTATCTCTATGTTTTGTTTCCTCTTGATGTAGCCCTAAGCAGTGACTGGCGAGAAACACTTTCATGGAAAGGGGTTGCCAAGCTTCCAAAAATTACGAATCTCCAGAAATCTCAGCAAATACTTTTTCACCCAAACTGGATGATACTTTCAGGTAATGATCAGTACACTAAGGCGACTTGGTTTCCCAAATTTCATTCTTCTATGTTGAAGCGTTCGTTTCCAGTAACAGTTTGAATTTTTAGGTTTCACTCTGTTTACTCCTATATTGATAGATGTATTTGGAACTCTAAATCCAACACTGTTTGTGCTAGCTTCTTGAATCTTGACAAAATAAATTAGTTTCACGTTCTATCTCTATGTTTTGTCCTCTTGATGTAGCCCTAAGCAGTGACTGGCGAGAAACACTTTCATGGAAAGGGGTTGCCAAGCTTCCAAAAATTACGAATCTCCAGAAATCTCAGCAAATACTTTTTCACCCAAACTGGATGATACTTTCAGGTAATGATCAGTACACTAAGCCCACTTGCTTCACCAAATATCGTTCTTCTACATTGAAGGGTTCGTTTCCAGTAACAGTTTGAATTTTTAGGTTTCACTCTGTTTACTCCTATATTGATAGATGTATTTGGAACTCTAAATCCAACACGGTTTGTGCTAGCTTCTTGAAACTTGACACAGTACAGTAGTTTCACGTTCTATCTCTATGTTTTGTTTCCTCTTGATGTAGCCCTAAGCAGTGACTGGCGAGAAACACTTTCATGGAAAGGGGTTGCCAAGCTTCCAAAAATTACGAATCTCCAGAAATCTCAGCAAATACTTTTTCACCCAAACTGGATGATACTTTCAGGTAATGATCAGTTCACTAAGGCGACTTGGTTCCCCAAATTTAGTTCTTCTATGTTGAAGATTCGTTTCCAGTAACAGTTTGAATTTTTAGGTTTCACTCTGTTTACTCCTATATTGATAGATGTATTTGGAACTCTAATTCCAACATGGTTTCTGCTAGCTTCTTGAAACTTGACACAATAAAGTAGTTTTACGTTCTATCTCTATGTTTTGTTTCCTCTTGATGTAGCCCTAAGCAGTGACTGGTGAGAAACACTTTCATGGAAAGGGGTTGCCAAGCTTCCAAAAATTACGAATCTCCAGAAATCTCAGCAAATATTTTTTCACCCAAACTGGATGATACTTTCAGGTAATGATCAGTACACTAAGGCGACTTGGTTTCCCAAATTTCGTTCTTCTATGTTGAAGCGTTCGTTTCCAGTAACAGTTTGAATTTTTAGGTTTCACTCTGTTTTCTCCTATATTGATAGATGTATTTGGAACTCTAAATCCAACACGGTTTGTGCTAGCTTCTTGAAACTTGACACAGTACAGTAGTTTCACGTTCTATCTCTATGTTTTGTTTCCTCTTGATGTAGCCCTAAGCAGTGACTGGCGAGAAACACTTTCATGGAAAGGGGTTGCCAAGCTTCCAAAAATTACGAATCTCCAGAAATCTCAGCAAATATTTTTTCACCCAAACTGGATGATACTTTCAGGTAATGATCAGTACACTAAGGCGACTTGGTTCCCCAAATTTAATTCTTCTATGTTGAAGCATTCGTTTCCAGTAACAGTTTGAATTTTTAGGTTTCACTCTGTTTACTCCTATATTGATAGATGTATTTGGAACTCTAAATCCAACACGGTTTGTGCTAGCTTCTTGAAACTTGACACAGTACAGTAGTTTCACGTTCTATCTCTATGTTTTGTTTCATCTTGATGTAGCACTAAGCAGTGACTGGCGAGAAACACTTTCATGGAAAGGGGTTGCCAAGCTTCCAAAAATTACGAATCTCCAGAAATCTCAGCAAATACTTTTTCACCCAAACTGGATGATACTTTCAGGTAATGATCAGTACACTAAGGCGACTTGGTTTCCCAAATTTCGTTCTTCTATGTTGAAGTGTTCGTTTCCAGTAACATTTTGAATTTTTAGGTTTCACTCTGTTTACTCCTATATTGATAGATGTATTTGGAACTCTAAATCCAACACGGTTTGTGCTAGCTTCTTGATACTTGACACAATGAATTAGTTTCAGGTTCTATCTCTATGTTTTGTTTCCTCTTGATGTAGCCCTAAGCAGTGACTGGCGACAAACACTTTCATGGAAAGGGGTTGCCAAGCTTCCAAAAATTACGAATCCAGAAATCTCAGCAAATACTTTTTCACCCAAACTGGATGATACTTTCAGGTAATGATCAGTACACTAAGGCGACTTGGTTTCCCAAATTTCATTCTTCTATGTTGAAGCGTTCGTTTCCAGTAACAGTTTGAATTTTTAGGTTTCACTCTGTTTACTCCTATATTGATAGATGTATTTGGAACTCTAAATCCAACACGGTTTGTGCTAGCTTCTTGAAACTTGACACAATGAATTAGTTTCATGTTCTATCTCTATGTTTTGTTTCCTCTTGATGTAGCACTAAGCAGTGACTGGCGAGAAACACTTTCATGGAAAGGGGTTGCCAAGCTTCCAAAAATTACGAATCTCCAGAAATCTCAGCAAATATTTTTTCACCCAAACTGGATGATACATTCAGGTAATGATCAGTACACTAAGGCGACTTGGTTCGCCAAATTTAGTTCTTCTATGTTGAAGCATTCGTTTCCAGTAACAGTTTGAATTTTTAGGTTTCACTCTGTTTTCTCCTATATTGATAGATGTATTTGGAACTCTAATTCCAACAGGGTTTGTGCTAGCTTCTTGAATCTTGACAAAATAAATTAGTTTCACGTTCTATCTCTATGTTTTGTTTCCTCTTGATGTAGCCCTAAACAGTGACTGGCGAGAAATACTTTCATGGAAAGGGGTTGCCAAGCTTCCAAAAATTACGTATCTCCAGAAATCTCAGCAAATACTTTTTCACCCAAACTGGATGATACTTTCAGGTAATGATCAGTACACTAAGGCGACTTGGTTTCCCAAATTTCGTTCTTCTATGTTGAAGCATTCGTTTCCAGTAACAGTTTGAAATTTTAGGTTTCAATCTATTTACTCCTATATTGATAGATGTATTTGGAACTCTAAATCCAACACGGTTTGTGCTAGCTTCTTGAAACTTGACACAGTACAGTAGTTTCACGTTCTATCTCTATGATTTGTTTCCTCTTGATGTAGCCCTAAGCAGTGACTGGCGAGAAACACTTTCATGGAAAGGGGTTGCCAAGCTTCCAAAAATTACGAATCTCCAGAAATCTCAGCAAATATTTTTTCACCCAAACTGGATGATACTTTCAGGTAATGATCAGTACACTATGGTGACTTGGTTTCCCAAATTTCGTTCTTCTATATTGAAGCGTTTGTTTCCAGTAACAGTTTGAATTTTTAGGTTTCACTCTGTTTACTCCTATATTGATAGATGTATTTGGAACTCTAAATCCAACACGGTTTGTGCTAGCTTCTTGAAACTTGACACAGTACAGTAGTTTCGCGTTCTATCTCTATGTATTGTTTCCTCTTGATGTAGCCCTAAGCAGTGACTGGCGAGAAACACTTTCATGGAAAGGGGTTGCCAAGATTCCAAAAATTACGAATCTCCAGAAATCTCAGCAAATACTTTTTCACCCAAACTGGATGATACTTTCAGGTAATTATCAGTACACTAAGGCGACTTGGTTTCCCAAATTTCGTTCTTCTATGTTGAAGCGTTCGTTTCCAGTAACAGTTTGAAATTTTAGGTTTCAATCTCTTTACTCCTATATTGATAGATGTATTTGGAACTCTAAATCCAACACGGTTTGTGCTAGCTTCTTGAAACTTGACACAGTACAGTAGTTTCACGTTCTATCTCTATGTTTTGTTTCCTCTTGATGTAGCCCTAATCAGTGACTGGCGAGAAACACTTTCATGGAAAGGGGTTGCCAAGCTTCCAAAAATTACGAATCTCCAGAAATCTCAGCAAATACTTTTTCACCCAAACTGGATGATACTTTCAGGTAATGATCAGTACACTAAGGCGACTTGGTTTCCCAAATTTCGTTCTTCTATGTTGAAGCGTTCGTTTCCAGTAACAGTTTGAATTTTTAGGTTTCACGCTGTTTACTCCTATATTGATAGATGTATTTGGAACACTAAATCCAACACGGTTTATGCTAGCTTCTTGAAACTTGACACAGTACAGTAGTTTCACGTTCTATCTCTATGTATTGTTTCCTCTTGATGTAGCCCTAAGCAGTGACTGGCGAGAAACACTTTCATGGAAAGGGGTTGCCAAGCTTCCAAAAATTACGAATCGCCAGAAATCTCAGCAAATACTTTTTCACCCAAACTGGATGATACTTTCAGGTAATGATCAGTACACTAAGCCCACTAGCTTCAACAAATTTCGTTATTCTACGTTGAAGCGTTCGTTTCCAGTAACAGTTTGAATTTTTAGGTTTCACTCTGTTTACTCCTATATTGATGGATGTATTTGGAACTCTAAATCCAATACGGTTTGTGCTAGCTTCTTGAGTCTTGACAAAATAAATTAGTTTCACCTTCTATCTCTATGTTTTGTTTCCTCTTGATGTAGCCCTAAGCAGTGACTGGCGAGAAACACTTTCATGGAAAGGGGTTGCCAAGCTTCCAAAAATTACGAATCTCCAGAAATCTCAGCAAATACTTTTTCACCCAAACTGGATGATATTTTCAGGTAATGATCAGTACACTAAGGCGACTTGGTTTCCCACATTTCGTTCTTCTATGTTGAAGCGTTCGTTTCCAGTAACAGTTTGAATTTTTAGGTTTCACTCTGTTTACTCCTATATTGATAGAGGTATTTGGAACTCTAAATCCAACACGGTTTGTGCTAGCTTCTTGAAACTTGACACAGTACAGTAGTTTCACGTTCTATCTCTATGTTTTGTTTCCTCTTGATGTAGCCCTAAGCAGTGACTGGCGAGAAACACTTTCATGGAAAGGGGTTGCCAAGCTTCCAAAAATTACGAATCTCCAGAAATCTCAGCAAATACTTTTTCACCCAAACTGGATGATACTTTCAGGTAATGATCAGTACACTAAGGCGACTTGGTTTCCCAAATTTCATTCTTCTATGTTGAAGCGTTCGTTTCCAGTAACAGTTTGAATTTTTAGGTTTCACTCTGTTTACTCCTATATTGATAGATGTATTTGGAACTCTAAATCCAACACTGTTTGTGCTAGCTTCTTGAATCTTGACAAAATAAATTAGTTTCACGTTCTATCTCTATGTTTTGTCCTCTTGATGTAGCCCTAAGCAGTGACTGGCGAGAAACACTTTCATGGAAAGGGGTTGCCAAGCTTCCAAAAATTACGAATCTCCAGAAATCTCAGCAAATACTTTTTCACCCAAACTGGATGATACTTTCAGGTAATGATCAGTACACTAAGCCCACTTGCTTCACCAAATTTCGTTCTTCTACATTGAAGGGTTCGTTTCCAGTAACAGTTTGAATTTTTAGGTTTCACTCTGTTTACTCCTATATTGATAGATGTATTTGGAACTCTAAATCCAACACGGTTTGTGCTAGCTTCTTGAAACTTGACACAGTACAGTAGTTTCACGTTCTATCTCTATGTTTTGTTTCCTCTTGATGTAGCCCTAAGCAGTGACTGGCGAGAAACACTTTCATGGAAAGGGGTTGCCAAGCTTCCAAAAATTACGAATCACCAGAAATCTCAGCAAATACTTTTTCACCCAAACTGGATGATACTTTCAGGTAATGATCAGTACACTAAGGCGACTTGGTTTCCCAAATTATGTTCTTCTATGTTGAAGCGTTCGTTTCCAGTAACAGTTTGAATTTTTAGGTTTCACGCTGTTTACTCCTATATTGATAGATGTATTTGGAACTCTAAATCCAACACGGTTTATGCTAGCTTCTTGAAACTTGACACAGTACAGTAGTTTCACGTTCTGTCTCTATGTATTGTTTCCTCTTGATGTAGCCCTAAGCAGTGACTGGCGACAAACACTTTCATGGAAAGGGGTTGCCAAGCTTCCAAAAATTACGAATCCAGAAATCTCAGCAAATACTTTTTCACCCAAACTGGATGATACTTTCAGGTAATGATCAGTACACTAAGGCGACTTGGTTTCCCAAATTTCATTCTTCTATGTTGAAGCGTTCGTTTCCAGTAACAGTTTGAATTTTTAGGTTTCACTCTGTTTACTCCTATATTGATAGATGTATTTGGAACTCTAAATCCAACACGGTTTGTGCTAGCTTCTTGTATCTTGACAAAATAAATTAGTTTCACGTTCTATCTCTATGTTTTGTTTCCTCTTGATGTAGCCCTAAGCAGTGACTGGCGAGAAACACTTTCATGGAAAGGGGTTGCCAAGCTTCCAAAAATTACGAATCTCCAGAAATCTCAGCAAATACTTTTTCACCCAAACTGGATGATACTTTCAGGTAATGATCAGTACACTAAGCCCACTTGCTTCACCAAATTTCGTTCTTCTACATTGAAGCGTTCGTTTCCAGTAACAGTTTGAATTTTTAGGTTTCACTCTGTTTACTCCTATATTGATAGATGTATTTGGAACTCTAAATCCAACACGGTTTGTGCTAGCTTCTTGAAACTTGACACAATGAATTAGTTTCATGTTCTATCTCTATGTTTTGTTTCCTCTTGATGTAGCCCTAAGCAGTGACTGGCGAGAAACACTTTCATGGAAAGGGGTTGCCAAGCTTCCAAAAATTACGAATCTCCAGAAATCTCAGCAAATATTTTTTCACCCAAACTGGATGATACATTCAGGTAATGATCAGTACACTAAGGCGACTTGGTTCCCCAAATTTAGTTCTTCTATGTTGAAGCATTCGTTTCCAGTAACAGTTTGAATTTTTAGGTTTCACTCTGTTTTCTCCTATATTGATAGATGTATTTGGAACTCTAATTCCAACAGGGTTTGTGCTAGCTTCTTGAATCTTGACAAAATAAATTAGTTTCACGTTCTATCTCTATGTTTTGTTTCCTCTTGATGTAGCCCTAAACAGTGACTGGCGAGAAACACTTTCATGGAAAGGGGTTGCCAAGCTTCCAAAAATTACGAATCTCCAGAAATCTCAGCAAATACTTTTTCACCCAAACTGGATGATACTTTCAGGTAATTATCAGTACACTAAGGCGACTTGGTTTCCCAAATTTCGTTCTTCTATGTTGAAGCGTTCGTTTCCAGTAACAGTTTGAAATTTTAGGTTTCAATCTCTTTACTCCTATATTGATAGATGTATTTGGAACTCTAAATCCAACACGGTTTGTGCTAGCTTCTTGAAACTTGACACAGTACAGTAGTTTCACGTTCTATCTCTATGTTTTGTTTCCTCTTGATGTAGCCCTAATCACTGACTGGCGAGAAACACTTTCATGGAAAGGGGTTGCCAAGCTTCCAAAAATTACGAATCTCCAGAAATCTCAGCAAATACTTTTTCACCCAAACTGGATGATACTTTCAGGTAATGATCAGTGCACTAAGGCGACTTGGTTTCCCAAATTTCGTTCTTCTATGTTGAAGCGTTCGTTTCCAGTAACAGTTTGAATTTTTAGGTTTCACGCTGTTTACTCCTATATTGATAGATGTATTTGGAACACTAAATCCAACACGGTTTATGCTAGCTTCTTGAAACTTGACACAGTACAGTAGTTTCACGTTCTATCTCTATGTATTGTTTCCTCTTGATGTAGCCCTAAGCAGTGACTGGCGAGAAACACTTTCATGGAAAGGGGTTGCCAAGCTTCCAAAAATTACGAATCTCCAGAAATCTCAGCAAATACTTTTTCACCCAAACTGGATGATACTTTCAGGTAATGATCAGTACACTAAGCCCACTAGCTTCAACAAATTTCGTTATTCTACGTTGAAGCGTTCGTTTCCAGTAACAGTTTGAATTTTTAGGTTTCACTCTGTTTACTCCTATATTGATAGATGTATTTGGAACTCTAAATCCAATACGGTTTGTGCTAGCTTCTTGAATCTTGACAAAATAAATTAGTTTCACCTTCTATCTCTATGTTTTGTTTCCTCTTGATGTAGCCCTAAGCAGTGACTGGCGAGAAACACTTTCATGGAAAGGGGTTGCCAAGCTTCCAAAAATTACGAATCTCCAGAAATCTCAGCAAATACTTTTCACCCAAACTGGATGATACTTTCAGGTAATGATCAGTACACTAAGGCGACTTGGTTTCCCACATTTCGTTCTTCTATGTTGAAGCGTTCGTTTCCAGTAACAGTTTGAATTTTTAGGTTTCACTCTGTTTACTCCTATATTGATAGAGGTATTTGGAACTCTAAATCCAACACGGTTTGTGCTAGCTTCTTGAAACTTGACACAGTACAGTAGTTTCACGTTCTATCTCTATGTTTTGTTTCCTCTTGATGTAGCCCTAAGCAGTGACTGGCGAGAAACACTTTCATGGAAAGGGGTTGCCAAGCTTCCAAAAATTACGAATCTCCAGAAATCTCAGCAAATACTTTTTCACCCAAACTGGATGATACATTCAGGTAATGATCAGTACACTAAGGCGACTTGGTTTCCCAAATTTCATTCTTCTATGTTGAAGCGTTCGTTTCCAGTAACAGTTTGAATTTTTAGGTTTCACTCTGTTTACTCCTATATTGATAGATGTATTTGGAACTCTAAATCCAACACTGTTTGTGCTAGCTTCTTGAATCTTGACAAAATAAATTAGTTTCACGTTCTATCTCTATGTTTTGTCCTCTTGATGTAGCCCTAAGCAGTGACTGGCGAGAAACACTTTCATGGAAAGGGGTTGCCAAGCTTCCAAAAATTACGAATCTCCAGAAATCTCAGCAAATACTTTTTCACCCAAACTGGATGATACTTTCAGGTAATGATCAGTACACTAAGCCCACTTGCTTCACCAAATTTCGTTCTTCTACATTGAAGGGTTCGTTTCCAGTAACAGTTTGAATTTTTAGGTTTCACTCTGTTTACTCCTATATTGATAGATGTATTTGGAACTCTAAATCCAACACGGTTTGTGCTAGCTTCTTGAAACTTGACACAGTACAGTAGTTTCACGTTCTATCTCTATGTTTTGTTTCCTCTTGATGTAGCCCTAAGCAGTGACTGGCGAGAAACACTTTCATGGAAAGGGGTTGCCAAGCTTCCAAAAATTACGAATCTCCAGAAATCTCAGCAAATACTTTTTCACCCAAACTGGATGATACTTTCAGGTAATGATCAGTTCACTAAGGCGACTTGGTTCCCCAAATTTAGTTCTTCTATGTTGAAGATTCGTTTCCAGTAACAGTTTGAATTTTTAGGTTTCACTCTGTTTACTCCTATATTGATAGATGTATTTGGAACTCTAATTCCAACATGGTTTCTGCTAGCTTCTTGAAACTTGACACAATAAAGTAGTTTTACGTTCTATCTCTATGTTTTGTTTCCTCTTGATGTAGCCCTAAGCAGTGACTGGTGAGAAACACTTTCATGGAAAGGGGTTGCCAAGCTTCCAAAAATTACGAATCTCCAGAAATCTCAGCAAATATTTTTTCACCCAAACTGGATGATACTTTCAGGTAATGATCAGTACACTAAGGCGACTTGGTTTCCCAAATTTCGTTCTTCTATGTTGAAGCGTTCGTTTCCAGTAACAGTTTGAATTTTTAGGTTTCACTCTGTTTTCTCCTATATTGATAGATGTATTTGGAACTCTAAATCCAACACGGTTTGTGCTAGCTTCTTGAAACTTGACACAGTACAGTAGTTTCACGTTCTATCTCTATGTTTTGTTTCCTCTTGATGTAGCCCTAAGCAGTGACTGGCGAGAAACACTTTCATGGAAAGGGGTTGCCAAGCTTCCAAAAATTACGAATCTCCAGAAATCTCAGCAAATATTTTTTCACCCAAACTGGATGATACTTTCAGGTAATGATCAGTACACTAAGGCGACTTGGTTCCCCAAATTTAATTCTTCTATGTTGAAGCGTTCGTTTCCAGTAACAGTTTGAATTTTTAGGTTTCACTCTGTTTACTCCTATATTGATAGATGTATTTGGAACTCTAAATCCAACACGGTTTGTGCTAGCTTCTTGAAACTTGACACAGTACAGTAGTTTCACGTTCTATCTCTATGTTTTGTTTCATCTTGATGTAGCACTAAGCAGTGACTGGCGAGAAACACTTTCATGGAAAGGGGTTGCCAAGCTTCCAAAAATTACGAATCTCCAGAAATCTCAGCAAATACTTTTTCACCCAAACTGGATGATACTTTCAGGTAATGATCAGTACACTAAGGCGACTTGGTTTCCCAAATTTCGTTCTTCTATGTTGAAGTGTTCGTTTCCAGTAACATTTTGAATTTTTAGGTTTCACTCTGTTTACTCCTATATTGATAGATGTATTTGGAACTCTAAATCCAACACGGTTTGTGCTAGCTTCTTGAAACTTGACACAGTACAGTAGTTTCACGTTCTATCTCTATGTATTGTTTCCTCTTGATGTAGCCCTAAGGAGTGACTGGCGAGAAACACTTTCATGGAAAGGGGTTGCCAAGCTTCCAAAAATTACGAATCCAGAAATCTCAGCAAATACTTTTTCACCCAAACTGGATGATACTTTCAGGTAATGATCAGTACACTAAGGCGACTTGGTTTCCCAAATTTCATTCTTCTATGTTGAAGCGTTCGTTTCCAGTAACAGTTTGAATTTTTAGGTTTCACTCTGTTTACTCCTATATTGATAGATGTATTTGGAACTCTAAATCCAACACGGTTTGTGCTAGCTTCTTGTATCTTGACAAAATAAATTAGTTTCACGTTCTATCTCTATGTTTTGTTTCCTCTTGATGTAGCCCTAAGCAGTGACTGGCGAGAAACACTTTCATGGAAAGGGGTTGCCAAGCTTCCAAAAATTACGAATCTCCAGAAATCTCAGCAAATACTTTTTCACCCAAACTGGATGATACTTTCAGGTAATGATCAGTACACTAAGCCCACTTGCTTCACCAAATTTCGTTCTTCTACATTGAAGCGTTCGTTTCCAGTAACAGTTTGAATTTTTAGGTTTCACTCTGTTTACTCCTATATTGATAGATGTATTTGGAACTCTAAATCCAACACGGTTTGTGCTAGCTTCTTGAAACTTGACACAATGAATTAGTTTCATGTTCTATCTCTATGTTTTGTTTCCTCTTGATGTAGCCCTAAGCAGTGACTGGCGAGAAACACTTTCATGGAAAGGGGTTGCCAAGCTTCCAAAAATTACGAATCTCCAGAAATCTCAGCAAATATTTTTTCACCCAAACTGGATGATACATTCAGGTAATGATCAGTACACTAAGGCGACTTGGTTCGCCAAATTTAGTTCTTCTATGTTGAAGCATTCGTTTCCAGTAACAGTTTGAATTTTTAGGTTTCACTCTGTTTTCTCCTATATTGATAGATGTATTTGGAACTCTAATTCCAACAGGGTTTGTGCTAGCTTCTTGAATCTTGACAAAATAAATTAGTTTCACGTTCTATCTCTATGTTTTGTTTCCTCTTGATGTAGCCCTAAACAGTGACTGGCGAGAAACACTTTCATGGAAAGGGGTTGCCAAGCTTCCAAAAATTACGAATCTCCAGAAATCTCAGCAAATACTTTTTCACCCAAACTGGATGATACTTTCAGGTAATGATCAGTACACTAAGGCGACTTGGTTTCCCAAATTTCGTTCTTCTATGTTGAAGCATTCGTTTCCAGTAACAGTTTGAAATTTTAGGTTTCAATCTATTTACTCCTATATTGATAGATGTATTTGGAACTCTAAATCCAACACGGTTTGTGCTAGCTTCTTGAAACTTGACACAGTACAGTAGTTTCAGGTTCTATCTCTATGATTTGTTTCCTCTTGATGTAGCCCTAAGCAGTGACTGGCGAGAAACACTTTCATGGAAAGGGGTTGCCAAGCTTCCAAAAATTACGAATCTCCAGAAATCTCAGCAAATATTTTTTCACCCAAACTGGATGATACTTTCAGGTAATGATCAGTACACTATGGTGACTTGGTTTCCCAAATTTCGTTCTTCTATATTGAAGCGTTTGTTTCCAGTAACAGTTTGAATTTTTAGGTTTCACTCTGTTTACTCCTATATTGATAGATGTATTTGGAACTCTAAATCCAACACGGTTTGTGCTAGCTTCTTGAAACTTGACACAGTACAGTAGTTTCGCGTTCTATCTCTATGTATTGTTTCCTCTTGATGTAGCCCTAAGCAGTGACTGGCGAGAAACACTTTCATGGAAAGGGGTTGCCAAGATTCCAAAAATTACGAATCTCCAGAAATCTCAGCAAATACTTTTTCACCCAAACTGGATGATACTTTCAGGTAATTATCAGTACACTAAGGCGACTTGGTTTCCCAAATTTCGTTCTTCTATGTTGAAGCGTTCGTTTCCAGTAACAGTTTGAAATTTTAGGTTTCAATCTCTTTACTCCTATATTGATAGATGTATTTGGAACTCTAAATCCAACACGGTTTGTGCTAGCTTCTTGAAACTTGACACAGTACAGTAGTTTCACGTTCTATCTCTATGTTTTGTTTCCTCTTGATGTAGCCCTAAGCAGTGACTGGCGAGAAACACTTTCATGGAAAGGGGTTGCCAAGCTTCCAAAAATTACGAATCTCCAGAAATCTCAGCAAATACTTTTTCACCCAAACTGGATGATACATTCAGGTAATGATCAGTACACTAAGGCGACTTGGTTTCCCAAATTTCATTCTTCTATGTTGAAGCGTTCGTTTCCAGTAACAGTTTGAATTTTTAGGTTTCACGCTGTTTACTCCTATATTGATAGATGTATTTGGAACACTAAATCCAACACGGTTTATGCTAGCTTCTTGAAACTTGACACAGTACAGTAGTTTCACGTTCTATCTCTATGTATTGTTTCCTCTTGATGTAGCCCTAAGCAGTGACTGGCGAGAAACACTTTCATGGAAAGGGGTTGCCAAGCTTCCAAAAATTACGAATCGCCAGAAATCTCAGCAAATACTTTTTCACCCAAACTGGATGATACTTTCAGGTAATGATCAGTACACTAAGCCCACTAGCTTCAACAAATTTCGTTATTCTACGTTGAAGCGTTCGTTTCCAGTAACAGTTTGAATTTTTAGGTTTCACTCTGTTTACTCCTATATTGATAGATGTATTTGGAACTCTAAATCCAATACGGTTTGTGCTAGCTTCTTGAATCTTGACAAAATAAATTAGTTTCACCTTCTATCTCTATGTTTTGTTTCCTCTTGATGTAGCCCTAAGCAGTGACTGGCGAGAAACACTTTCATGGAAAGGGGTTGCCAAGCTTCCAAAAATTACGAATCTCCAGAAATCTCAGCAAATACTTTTTCACCCAAACTGGATGATATTTTCAGGTAATGATCAGTACACTAAGGCGACTTGGTTTCCCACATTTCGTTCTTCTATGTTGAAGCGTTCGTTTCCAGTAACAGTTTGAATTTTTAGGTTTCACTCTGTTTACTCCTATATTGATAGAGGTATTTGGAACTCTAAATCCAACACGGTTTGTGCTAGCTTCTTGAAACTTGACACAGTACAGTAGTTTCACGTTCTATCTCTATGTTTTGTTTCCTCTTGATGTAGCCCTAAGCAGTGACTGGCGAGAAACACTTTCATGGAAAGGGGTTGCCAAGCTTCCAAAAATTATGAATCTCCAGAAATCTCAGCAAATACTTTTTCACCCAAACTGGATGATACTTTCAGGTAATGATCAGTACACTAAGGCGACTTGGTTTCCCAAATTTCATTCTTCTATGTTGAAGCGTTCGTTTCCAGTAACAGTTTGAATTTTTAGGTTTCACTCTGTTTACTCCTATATTGATAGATGTATTTGGAACTCTAAATCCAACACTGTTTGTGCTAGCTTCTTGAATCTTGACAAAATAAATTAGTTTCACGTTCTATCTCTATGTTTTGTCCTCTTGATGTAGCCCTAAGCAGTGACTGGCGAGAAACACTTTCATGGAAAGGGGTTGCCAAGCTTCCAAAAATTACGAATCTCCAGAAATCTCAGCAAATACTTTTTCACCCAAACTGGATGATACTTTCAGGTAATGATCAGTACACTAAGCCCACTTGCTTCACCAAATTTCGTTCTTCTACATTGAAGGGTTCGTTTCCAGTAACAGTTTGAATTTTTAGGTTTCACTCTGTTTACTCCTATATTGATAGATGTATTTGGAACTCTAAATCCAACACGGTTTATGCTAGCTTCTTGAAACTTGACACAGTACAGTAGTTTCACGTTCTATCTCTATGTTTTGTTTCCTCTTGATGTAGCCCTAAGCAGTGACTGGCGAGAAACACTTTCATGGAAAGGGGTTGCCAAGCTTCCAAAAATTACGAATCACCAGAAATCTCAGCAAATACTTTTTCACCCAAACTGGATGATACTTTCAGGTAATGATCAGTACACTAAGGCGACTTGGTTTCCCAAATTTCGTTCTTCTATGTTGAAGCGTTCGTTTCCAGTAACAGTTTGAATTTTTAGGTTTCACGCTGTTTACTCCTATATTGATAGATGTATTTGGAACTCTAAATCCAACACGGTTTATGCTAGCTTCTTGAAACTTGACACAGTACAGTAGTTTCACGTTCTGTCTCTATGTATTGTTTCCTCTTGATGTAGCCCTAAGCAGTGACTGGCGAGAAACACTTTCATGGAAAGGGGTTGCCAAGATTCCAAAAATTACGAATCTCCAGAAATCTCAGCAAATACTTTTTCACCCAAACTGGATGATACTTTCAGGTAATGATCAGTACACTAAGGCGACTTGGTTCCCAAAATTTCGTTCTTCTATGTTGAAGCGTTCGTTTCCAGTAACAGTTTGAATTTTTAGGTTTCACTCTGTTTACTCCTATATTGATAGATGTATTTGGAACTCTAAATCCAACACGGTTTGTGCTAGCTTCTTGAAACTTGACACAGTACAGTAGTTTCACGTTCTATCTCTATGTTTTGTTTCCTCTTGATGTAGCCCTAAGCAGTGACTGGCGAGAAACACTTTCATGGAAAGGGGTTGCCAAGCTTCCAAAAATTACGAATCCAGAAATCTCAGCAAATACTTTTTCACCCAAACTGGATGATACTTTCAGGTAATGATCAGTACACTAAGGCGACTTGGTTTCCCAAATTTCATTCTTCTATGTTGAAGCGTTCGTTTCCAGTAACAGTTTGAATTTTTAGGTTTCACTCTGTTTACTCCTATATTGATAGATGTATTTGGAACTCTAAATCCAACACGGTTTGTGCTAGCTTCTTGAATCTTGACAAAATAAATTAGTTTCACGTTCTATCTCTATGTTTTGTTTCCTCTTGATGTAGCCCTAAGCAGTGACTGGCGAGAAACACTTTCATGGAAAGGGGTTGCCAAGCTTCCAAAAATTACGAATCTCCAGAAATCTCAGCAAATACTTTTTCACCCAAACTGGATGATACTTTCAGGTAATGATCAGTACACTAAGGCGACTTGGTTTCCCACATTTCGTTCTTCTATGTTGAAGCGTTCGTTTCCAGTAACAGTTTGAATTTTTAGGTTTCACTCTGTTTACTCCTATATTGATAGATGTATTTGGAACTCAAAATCCAACACGGTTTGTGCTAGCTTCTTGAAACTTGACACAATGAATTAGTTTCACGTTCTATCTCTATGTTTTGTTTCCTCTTGATGTAGCCCTAAGCAGTGACTGGCGAGAAACACTTTCATGGAAAGGGGTTGCCAAGCTTCCAAAAATTACGAATCTCCAGAAATCTCAGCAAATATTTTTTCACCCAAACTTGATGATACTTTCAGGTAATGATCAGTTCAATAAGGCGACTTGGTTCCCCAAATTTAGTTCTTCTATGTTGAAGCATTCGTTTCCAGTAACAGTTTGAATTTTTAGGTTTCACTCTGTTTTCTCCTATATTGATAGATGTATTTGGAACTCTAAATCCAACACGGTTTGTGCTAGCTTCTTGAAACTTGACACAATAAAGTAGTTTTACGTTCTATCTCTATGTTTTGTTTCCTCTTGATGTAGCCCTAAGCAGTGACTGGCGAGAAACACTTTCATGGAAAGGAGTTGCCAAGCTTCCAAAAATTACGAATCTCCAGAAATCTCAGCAAATACTTTTTCACCCAAACTGGATGATACTTTCAGGTAATGATCAGTACACTAAGGCGACTTGGTTCCCAAAATTTCGTTCTTCTATGTTGAAGCGTTCGTTTCCAGTTACAGTTTGAATTTTTAGGTTTCACTCTGTTTTCTCCTATATTGATAGATGTATTTGGAACACTAAATCCAACACGGTTTGTGCTAGCTTCTTGAAACTTGACACAATAAAGTAGTTTTACGTTCTATCTCTATGTTTTGTTTCCTCTTGCTGTAGCCCTAAGCAGTGACTGGCGAGAAACACTTTCATGGAAAGGGGTTGCCAAGCTTCCAAAAATTACGAATCTCCAGAAATCTCAGCAAATACTTTTTCACCCAAACTGGATGATACTTTCAGGTAATGATCAGTACACTAAGGCGACTTGGTTCCCAAAATTTCGTTCTTCTATGTTGAAGCATTCGTTTCCAGTAACAGTTTGAATTTTTAGGTTTCACTCTGTTTTCTCCTATATTGATAGATGTATTTGGAACTCTAAATCCAACACGGTTTGTGCTAGCTTCTTGAAACTTGACACAATAAAGTAGTTTCACGTTCTATCTCTATGTTTTGTTTCCTCTTGCTGTAGCCCTAAGCAGTGACTGGCGAGAAACACTTTCATGGAAAGGGGTTGCCAAGCTTCCAAAAATTACGAATCTCCAGAAATCTCAGCAAATACTTTTTCACCCAAACTGGATGATACTTTCAGGTAATGATCAGTACACTAAGGCGACTTGGTTCCCCACATTACGTTCTTCTACGTTGAAGCGTTCGTTTCCAGTAACAGTTTGAATTTTTAGGTTTCACTGTTTTCTCCTATATTGATAGATGTATTTGGAACTCTAATTCCAACACGGTTTCTGCTAGCTTCTTGAAACTTGACACAATAAAGTAGTTTTACGTTCTATCTCTATGTTTTGTTTCCTCTTGATGTAGCCCTAAGCAGTGACTGGCGAGAAACACTTTCATTTAAAGGGGTTGCCAAGCTTCCAAAAATTACGAATCTCCAGAAATCTCAGCAAATACTTTTTCACCCAAACTGGATGATACTTTCAGGTAATGATCAGTACACTAAGGCGACTTGGTTCCCAAAATTTCGTTCTTCTATGTTGAAGCGTTCGTTTCCAGTTACAGTTTGAATTTTTAGGTTTCACTCTGTTTTCTCCTATATTGATAGATGTATTTGGAACTCTAAATCCAACACGGTTTGTGCTAGCTTCTTGAAACTTGACACAATAAAGTAGTTTCACGTTCTATCTCTATGTTTTGTTTCCTCTTGCTGTAGCCCTAAGCAGTGACTGGCGAGAAACACTTTCATGGAAAGGGGTTGCCAAGCTTCCAAAAATTACGAATCTCCAGAAATCTCAGCAAATACTTTTTCACCCAAACTGGATGATACTTTCAGGTAATGATCAGCACACTAAGGCGACTTGGTTCACCACATTTCGTTTTTCTACGTTGAAGCGTTCGTTTCCAGTAACAGTTTGAATTTTTAGGTTTCACTCTGTTTTCTCCTATATGGATAGATGTATTTGGAACTCTAAATCCAACACGGTTTGTGCTAGCTTCTTGAAACTTGACACAATAAAGTAGTTTCTCGTTCTATCTCTATGTTTTGTTTCCTCTTGCTGTAGCCCTAAGCAGTGACTGGCGAGAAACACTTTCATGGAAAGGGGTTGCCAAGCTTCCAAAAATTACGAATCTCCAGAAATCTCAGCAAATACTTTTTCACCCAAACTGGATGATACTTTCAGGTAATGATCAGTACACTAAGGCGACTTGGTTCCTAAAATTTCGTTCTTCTATGTTGAAGCATTCGTTTCCAGTAACAGTTTGAATTTTTAGGTTTCACTCTGTTTTCTCCTATATTGATAGATGTATTTGGAACTCTAAATCCAACACGGTTTGTGCTAGCTTCTTGAAACTTGAAACAATAAAGTAGTTTCACGTTCTATCTCTATGTTTTGTTTCCTCTTGATGTAGCCCTAAGCAGTGACTGGCGAGAAACACTTTCATGGAAAGGGGTTGCCAAGCTTCCAAAAATTACGAATCTCCAGAAATCTCAGCAAATACTTTTTCACCCAAACTGGATGATACTTTCAGGTAATGATCAGTACACTAAGGCGACTTGGTTCCCCATATTTCGTTCTTCTTCGTTGAAGCGTTCGTTTCCAGTAACAGTTTGAATTTTTAGGTTTCACTCTGTTTTCTCCTATATTGATAGATGTATTTGGAACTCTAAATCCAACACGGTTTGTGCTACCTTCTTGAAACTTGACACAATAAAGTAGTTTTACGTTCTATCTCTATATTTTGTTTCCTCTTGATGTAGCCCTAAGCAGTGACTGGCGAGAAACACTTTCATGGAAAGGGGTTGCCAAGCTTCCAAAAATTATGAACCTCCAGAAATCTCAGCAAATACTTTTTCACCCAAACTGGATGATACTTTCAGGTAATGATCAGTACACTAAGGCGACTTGGTTCCCCACATTACGTTCTTCTACGTTGAAGCGTTCGTTTCCAGTAACAGTTTGAATTTTTAGGTTTCACTCTGTTTTCTCCTATATTGATAGATGTATTTGGAACTCTAAATCCAACACGGTTTGTGCTAGCTTCTTGAAACTTGACACAATAAAGTAGTTTTACGTTCTATCTCTATGTTTTGTTTCCTCTTGATGTAGCCCTAAGCAGTGACTGGCGAGAAACACTTTCATGGACAGGAGTTGCCAAGCTTCCAAAAATTACGAATCTCCAGAAATCTCAGCAAAAACTTTTTCACCCAAACTGGATGATACTTTCAGGTAATGATCAGTACACTAAGGTGACTTGGTTCCCAAAATTTCGTTCTTCTATGTTGAAGCGTTCGTTTCCAGTTACAGTTTGAATTTTTAGGTTTCACTCTGTTTTCTCCTATATTGATAGATGTATTTGGAACTCTAAATCCAACACGGTTTGTGCTAGCTTCTTGAAACTTGACACAATAAAGTAGTTTTACGTTCTATCTCTATGTTTTGTTTCCTCTTGCTGTAGCCCTAAGCAGTGACTGGCGAGAAACACTTTCATGGAAAGGGGTTGCCAAGCTTCCAAAAATTACGAATCTCCAGAAATCTCAGCAAATACTTTTTCACCCAAACTGGATGATACTTTCAGGTAATGATCAGTACACTAAGCCCACTTGCTTCACCAAATTTCGTTCTTCTACGTTGAAGCGTTCGTTTCCAGTAACAGTTTGAATTTTTAGGTTTCACTCTGTTTACTCCTATATTGATAGATGTATTTGGAACTCTAAATCCAACACGGTTTGTGCTAGCTTCTTGAAACTTGACACAATGAATTAGTTTCACGTTCTATCTCTATGTTTTGTTTCCTCTTGATGTAGCCCTAAGCAGTGACTGGCGAGAAACACTTTCATGGAAAGGGGTTGCCAAGCTTCCAAAAATTATGAATCTCCAGAAATCTCAGCAAATACTTTTTCACCCAAACTGGATGATACTTTCAGGTAATGATCAGTACACTAAGGCGACTTGGTTCCCCACATTACGTTCTTCTACGTTGAAGCGTTCGTTTCCAGTAACAGTTTGAATTTTTAGGTTTCACTCTGTTTTCTCCTATATTGATAGATGTATTTGGAACTCTAAATCCAACACGGTTTGTGCTAGCTTCTTGAAACTTGACACAATAAAGTAGTTTCACGTTCTATCTCTATGTTTTGTTTCCTCTTGATGTAGCCCTAAGCAGTGACTGGCGAGAAACACTTTCATGGAAAGGGGTTGCCAAGCTTCCAAAAATTACGAATCTCCAGAAATCTCAGCAAATACTTTTTCACCCAAACTTGATGATACTTTCAGGTAATGATCAGTACACTAAGGCGACTTGGTTCCCAAAATTTCGTTCTTCTACGTTGAAGCGTTCGTTTCCAGTAACAGTTTGAATTTTTAGGTTTCACTCTGTTTTCTCCTATATGGATAGATGTATTTGGAACTCTAAATCCAACACGGTTTGTGCTAGCTTCTTGAAACTTGACACAATAAAGTAGTTTCTCGTTCTATCTCTATGTTTTGTTTCCTTTTGCTGTAGCCCTAAGCAGTGACTGGCGAGAAACACTTTCATGGAAAGGGGTTGCCAAGCTTCCAAAAATTACGAATCTCCAGAAATCTCAGCAAATACGTTTTCACCCAAACTGGATGATACTTTCAGGTAATGATCAGTACACTAAGGCGACTTGGTTCCCCACATTTCGTTCTTCTACGTTGAAGCGTTCGTTTCCAGTAACAGTTTGAATTTTTAGGTTTCACTCTGTTTTCTCCTATATTGATAGATGTATTTGGAACTCTAAATCCAACACGGTTTGTGCTAGCTTCTTGAAACTTGACACAATAAAGTAGTTTCACGTTCTATCTCTATGTTTTGTTTCCTCTTGATGTAGCCCTAAGCAGTGACTGGCGAGAAACACTTTCATGGAAAGGGGTTGCCAAGCTTCCAAAAATTACGAATCTCCAGAAATCTCAGCAAATACTTTTTCACCCAAACTGGATGATACTTTCAGGTAATGATCAGTACACTAAGGCGACTTGGTTCCCCATATTTCGTTCTTCTTCGTTGAAGCGTTCGTTTCCAGTAACAGTTTGAATTTTTAGGTTTCACTCTGTTTACTCCTATATTGATAGATGTATTTGGAACTCTAAATCCAACACGGTTTGTGCTAGCTTCTTGAAACTTGACACAATGAATTAGTTTCACGTTCTATCTCTATGTTTTGTTTCCTCTTGATGTAGCCCTAAGCAGTGACTGGCGAGAAACACTTTCATGGAAAGGGGTTGCCAAGCTTCCAAAAATTATGAATCTCCAGAAATCTCAGCAAATACTTTTTCACCCAAACTGGATGATACTTTCAGGTAATGATCAGTACACTAAGGCGACTTGGTTCCCCACATTTCGTTCTTCTACGTTGAAGCGTTTGTTTCCAGTAACAGTTTGAATTTTTAGGTTTCACTCTGTTTTCTCCTATATGGATAGATGTATTTGGAACTCTAAATCCAACACGGTTTGTGCTAGCTTCTTGAAACTTGACAGAATAAAGTAGTTTCACGTTCTATCTCTATGTTTTGTTTCCTCTTGCTGTAGCCCTAAGCAGTGACTGGCGAGAAACACTTTCATGGAAAGGGGTTGCCAAGCTTCCAAAAATTACGAATCTCCAGAAATCTCAGCAAATACTTTTTCACCCAAACTGGATGATACTTTCAGGTAATGATCAGTACACTAAGGCGACTTGGTTCCACACATTTCGTTCTTCTACGTTGAAGCGTTCGTTTCCAGTAACAGTTTGAATTTTTAGGTTTCACTCTGTTTTCTCCTATATTGATAGATGTATTTGGAACTCTAAATCCAACACGGTTTGTGCTAGCTTCTTGAAACTTGACACAATAAAGTAGTTTCACGTTCTATCTCTATGTTTTGTTTCCTCTTGATGTAGCCCTAAGCAGTGACTGGCGAGAAACACTTTCATGGAAAGGGGTTGCCAAGCTTCCAAAAATTACGAATCTCCAGAAATCTCAGCAAATACTTTTTCACCCAAACTGGATGATACTTTCAGGTAATGATCAGTACACTAAGGCGACTTGGTTCCTAAAATTTCGTTCTTCTATGTTGAAGCATTCGTTTCCAGTAACAGTTTGAATTTTTAGGTTTCACTCTGTTTTCTCCTATATTGATAGATGTATTTGGAACTCTAAATCCAACACGGTTTGTGCTAGCTTCTTGAAACTTGACACAATAAAGTAGTTTCACGTTCTATCTCTATGTTTTGTTACCTCTTGATGTAGCCCTAAGCAGTGACTGGCGAGAAACACTTTCATGGAAAGGGGTTGCCAAGCTTCCAAAAATTACGAATCTCCAGAAATCTAAACAAATACTTTTTCACCCAAACTGGATGATACTTTCAGGTAATGATCAGTACACTAAGGCGACTTGGTTCCCCATATTTCGTTCTTCTTCGTTGAAGCGTTCGTTTCCAGTAACAGTTTGAATTTTTAGGTTTCACGCTGTTTACTCCTATATTGATAGATGTATTTGGAACTCTCAATCCAACACGGTTTATGCTAGCTTCATAAAACTTGACACAGTACAGTAGTTTCACGTTCTCTCTCTATGTTTTGTTTCCTCTTGATGTAGCCCTAAGCAGTGACTGGCGAGAAACACTTTCATGGAAAGGGGTTGCCAAGCTTCCAAAAATTACGAATCTCCAGAAATCTCAGCAAATACTTTTTCACCCAAACTGGATGATACTTTCAGGTAATGATCAGTACACTAAGCCAACTTGCTTCACCAAATGTCGTTCTTATACATTGAAGCGTTCGTTTCCAGTAACAGTTTGAATTTTTAGGTTTCACTCTGTTTACTCCTATATTGTTAGATGTATTTGGAACTCTAAATCCAACACGGTTTGTGCTAGCTTCTTGAAACTTGACACAATAAAGTAGTTTTACGTTCTATCTCTATGTTTTGTTTCCTCTTGATGTAGCCCTAAGCAGTGACTGGCGAGAAACACTTTCATGGAAAGGGGTTGCCAAGCTTCCAAAAATTACGAATCTCCAGAAATCTCAGCAAATACTTTTTCACCCAAACTGGATGATACTTTCAGGTAATGATCAGTACACTAAGGCGTCTTGGTTCCCAAAATTTCGTTCTTCTATGTTGAAGCGTTCGTTTCCAGTAACAGTTTGAAATTTTAGGTTTCACTCTGTTTTCTCCTGTATTGATAGATGTATTTGGAACTCTAAATCCAACACGGTTTGTGCTAGCTTCTTGAAACTTGACACAATAAAGTAGTTTCACGTTCTATCTCTATGTTTTGTTTCCTCTTGCTGTAGCCCTAAGCAGTGACTGGCGAGAAACACTTTCATGGAAAGGGGTTGCCAAGCTTCCAAAAATTACGAATCTCCAGAAATCTCAGCAAATACTTTTTCAACCAAACTGGATGATACTTTCAGGTAATGATCAGTACACTAAGGCGACTTGGTTCCTAAAATTTCGTTCTTCTATGTTGAAGCATTCGTTTCCAGTAACAGTTTCAATTTTTAGGTTTCACTCTGTTTTCTCCTATATTGATAGATGTATTTGGAACTCTAAATCCAACACGGTTTGTGCTAGCTTCTTGAAACTTGACACAATAAAGTAGTTTTACGTTCTATCTCTATGTTTTGTTTCCTCTTGATGTAGCCCTAAGCAGTGACTGGCGAGAAACACTTTCATGGAAAGGGGTTGCCAAGCTTCCAAAAATTACGAATCTCCAGAAATCTCAGCAAATACTTTTTCACCCAAACTGGATGATACTTTCAGGTAATGATCAGTACACTAAGGCGACTTGGTTCCCCACATTTCGTTCTTCTACGTTGAAGCGTTCGTTTCCAGTAACAGTTTGAAATTTTAGGTTTCACTCTGTTTTCTCCTATATTGATAGATGTATTTGGAACTCTAAATCCAACACGGTTTATGCTAGCTTCTTGAAACTTGACACAGTACAGTAGTTTCACGTTCTATCTCTCTGTTTTGTTTCCTATTGATGTAGCCCTAAGCAGTGACTGGCGAGAAACACTTTCATGGAAAGGGGTTGCCAAGCTTCCAAAAATTACGAATCTCCAGAAATCTCAGCAAATACTTTTTCACCCAAACTGGATGATACTTTCAGGTAATGATCAGTACACTAAGGCGACTTGGTTCCCCACATTTCGTTCTTCTACGTTGAAGCGTTCGTTTCCAGTAACAGTTTGAATTTTTAGGTTTCACTCTGTTTTCTCCTATATTGATAGATGTATTTGGAACTCTAAATCCAACACGGTTTGTGCTACCTTCTTGAAACTTGACACACAAAGTAGTTTTACGTTCTATCTCTATGTGTTGTTTCCTCTTGATGTAGCCCTAAGCAGTGACTGGCGAGAAACACTTTCATGGAAAGGGGTTGCCAAGCTTCCAAATATTACGAATCTCCAGAAATCTCAGCAAATACTTTTTCACCCAAACTGGATGATACTTTCAGGTAATGATCAGTACACTAAGGCGACTTGGTTCCCCACATTTCGTTCTTCTACGTTGAAGCGTTCGTTTCCAGTAACAGTTTGAATTTTTAGGTTTCACTCTGTTTTCTCCTATATTGATAGATGTATTTGGAACTCTAAATCCAACACGGTTTGTGCTAGCTTCTTGAAACTTGACACAATAAAGTAGTTTTATGTTCTATCTCTATGTTTTGTTTCCTCTTGATGTAGCCCTAAGCAGTGACTGGCGAGAAACACTTTCAAGGAAAGGGGTTGCCAAGCTTCCAAAAATTACGAATCTCCAGAAATCTCAGCAAATACTTTTTCACCCAAACTGGATGATACTTTCAGGTAATGATCAGTACACTAAGCCCACTTGCTTCACCAAATTTCGTTCTTCTACGTTGAAGCGATCGTTTCCAGTAACAGTTTGAATTTTTAGGTTTCACTCTCTTTACTCCTATATTGATAGATGTATTTGGAACTCTAAATCCAACACGGTTTGTGCTAGCTTCTTGAAACTTGACACAATAAAGTAGTTTTATGTTCTATCTCTATGTTTTGTTTCCTCTTGATGTAGCCCTAAGCAGTGACTGGCGAGAAACACTTTCATGGAAAGGGGTTGCCAAGCTTCCAAAAATTACGAATCTCCAGAAATCTCAGCAAATACTTTTTCACCCAAACTGGATGATACTTTCAGGTAATGATCAGTACACTAAGGCAACTTGGTTCCCCAAATTTCGTTCTTCTATGTTGAAGCGTTCGTTTCCAGTAACAGTTTGAATTTTTAGGTTTCACTCTGTTTACTCCTATATTGATAGATGTATTTGGAACTCTAAATCCAACACGGTTTGTGCTAGCTTCTTGAAACTTGACACAATGAATTAGTTTCACGTTCTATCTCTATGTTTTGTTTCCTCTTGATGTAGCCCTAAGCAGTGACTGGCAAGAAACACTTTCATGGAAAGGGGTTGCCAAGCTTCCAAAAATTACGAATCTCCAGAAATCTCAGCAAATATTTTTTCACCCAAACTGGATGATACTTTCAGGTAATGATCAGTACACTAAGGCGACTTGGTTCCCCAAATTTAGTTTTTCTATGTTGAAACATTCGTTTCCAGTAACAGTTTGAATTTTTAGGTTTCACTCTGTTTTCTCCTATATTGATAGATGTATTTGGAACTCTAAATCCAACACGGCTTGTGCTAGCTTCTTGAAACTTGACACAATAAATTAGTTTCACGTTCTATCTCTATGTATTGTTTCCTCTTGATGTAGCCCTAAGCAGTGACTGGCGAGAAACACTTTCATGGAAAGGGGTTGCCAAGCTTCCAAATATTACGAATCTCCAGAAATCTCAGCAAATACTTTTTCACCCAAACTGGATGATACTTTCAGGTAATGATCAGTACACTAAGGCGACTTGGTTCCCCACATTTCGTTCTTCTACGTTGAAGCGTTCGTTTCCAGTAACAGTTTGAATTTTTAGGTTTCACTCTGTTTTCTCCTATATTGATAGATGTATTTGGAACTCTAAATCCAACACGGTTTGTGCTAGCTTCTTGAAACTTGACACAATAAAGTAGTTTCACGTTCTATCTCTATGTTTTGTTTCCTCTTGATGTAGCCCTAAGCAGTGACTGGCGAGAAACACTTTCATGGAAAGGGGTTGCCAAGCTTCCAAAAATTACGAATCTCCAGAAATCTCAGCAAATACTTTTTCACCCAAACTGGATGATACTTTCAGGTAATGATCAGTACACTAAGGCGACTTGGTTCCCCATATTTCGTTCTTCTTCGTTGAAGCGTTCGTTTCCAGTAACAGTTTGAATTTTTAGGTTTCACGCTGTTTACTCCTATATTGATAGATGTATTTGGAACTCTAAATCCAACACGGTTTATGCTAGCTTCTTGAAACTTGACACAGTACAATAGTTTCACGTTCTATCTCTATGTTTTGTTTCCTCTTGATGTAGCCCTAAGCAGTGACTGGCGAGAAACACTTTCATGGAAAGGGGTTGCCAAGCTTCCAAAAATTACGAATCTCCAGAAATCTCAGCAAATACTTTTTCACCCAAACTGGATGATACTTTCAGGTAATGATCAGTACACTAAGCCCACTTGCTTCACCAAATTTCGTTCTTCTACGTTGAAGCGTTCGTTTCCAGTAACAGTTTGAATTTTTAGGTTTCACTCTGTTTACTCCTATATTGATAGATGTATTTGGAACTCTAAATCCAACACGGTTTGTGCTAGCTTCTTGAAACCTGACACAATGAATTAGTTTCATGTTCTAACTCTCCATTTTGTTTCCTCTTGATGTAGCCCTAAGCAGTGACTGGCGAGAAACACTTTCATGGAAAGGGGTTGCCAAGCTTCCAAAAATTACGAATCTCCAGAAATCTCAGCAAATACTTTTTCACCCAAACTGGATGATACTTTCAGGTAATGATCAGTACACTAAGGCGACTTGGTTCCCCAAATTTAGTTCTTCTATGTTGAAGCGTTCGTTTCCAGTAACAGTTTGAATTTTTAGGTTTCACTCTGTTTTCTCCTATATTGATAGATGTATTTGGAACTCTAATTCCAACACGGTTTCTGCTAGCTTCTTGAAACTTGACACAATAAAGTAGTTTTACGTTCTATCTCTATGTTTTGTTTCCTCTTGATGTAGCCCTAAGCAGTGACTGGCGAGAAACACTTTCATGGAAAGGGGTTGCCAAGCTTCCAAAAATTACGAATCTCCAGAAATCTCAGCAAACACTTTTTCACCCAAACTGGATGATACTTTCAGGTAATGATCAGTACACTAAGGCGTCTTGGTTCCCAAAATTTCGTTCTTCTATGTTGAAGCGTTCGTTTCCATTAACAGTTTGAATTTTTAGGTTTCACTCTGTTTTCTCCTATATTGATAGATGTATTTGGAACTCTAAATCCAACACGGTTTGTGCTAGCTTCTTGAAACTTGACACAATAAAGTAGTTTCACGTTCTATCTCTATGTTTTGTTTCCTCTTGATGTAGCCCTAAGCAGTGACTGGCGAGAAACACGTTCATGGAAAGGGGTTGCCAAGCTTCCAAATATTACGAATCTCCAGAAATCTCAGCAAATACTTTTTCACCCAAACTGGAGGATACTTTCAGGTAATGATCAGTACACTAAGGCGACTTGGTTCCCCAAATTTAGTTCTTCTACGTTGAAGCGTTCGTTTCCAGTAACAGTTTGAATTTTTAGGTTTCACTGTTTTCTCCTATATTGATAGATGTATTTGGAACTCTAATTCCAACACGGTTTCTGCTAGCTTCTTGAAACTTGACTCAATAAAGTAGTTTTATGTTCTATCTCTATGTTTTGTTTCCTCTTGATGTAGCCCTAAGCAGTGACTGGCGAGAAACACTTTCATTTAAAGGGGTTGCCAAGCTTCCAAAAATTACGAATCTCCAGAAATCTCAGCAAATACTTTTTCACCCAAACTGGATGATACTTTCAGGTAATGATCAGTACACTAAGGCGACTTGCTTCCCAAAATTTCGTTCTTCTATGTTGAAGCGTTCGTTTCCAGTTACAGTTTGAATTTTTAGGTTTCACTCTGTTTTCTCCTATATTGATAGATGTATTTGGAACTCTAAATCCAACACGGTTTGTGCTAGCTTCTTGAAACTTGACACAATAAAGTAGTTTCACGTTCTATCTCTATGTTTTGTTTCCACTTGCTGTAGCCCTAAGCAGTGACTGGCGAGAAACACTTTCATGGAAAGGGGTTGCCAAGCTTCCTAAAATTACGAATCTCCAGAAATCTCAGCAAATACTTTTTCACCCAAACTGGATGATACTTTCAGGTAATGATCAGCACACTAAGGCGACTTGGTTCCCCACATTTCGTTCTTCTACGTTGAAGCGTTCGTTTCCAGTAACAGTTTGAATTTTTAGGTTTCACTCTGTTTTCTCCTATATGGATAGATGTATTTGGAACTCTAAATCCAACACGGTTTGTGCTAGCTTCTTGAAACTTGACACAATAAAGTAGTTTCTCGTTCTATCTCTATGTTTTGTTTCCTCTTGCTGTAGCCCTAAGCAGTGACTGGCGAGAAACACTTTCATGGAAAGGGGTTGCCAAGCTTCCAAAAATTACGAATCTCCAGAAATCTCAGCAAATATTTTTTCACCCAAACTGGATGATACTTTCAGGTAATGATCAGTACACTAAGGCGACTTGGTTCCTAAAATTTCGTTCTTCTATGTTGAAGCATTCGTTTCCAGTAACAGTTTGAATTTTTAGGTTTCACTCTGTTTTCTCCTATATTGATAGATGTATTTGGAACTCTAAATCCAACACGGTTTGTGCTACCTTCTTGAAACTTGACACAATAAAGTAGTTTCACGTTCTATCTCTATGTTTTGTTTCCTCTTGATGTAGCCCTAAGCAGTGACTGGCGAGAAACACTTTCATGGAAAGGGGTTGCCAAGCTTCCAAAAATTACGAATCTCCAGAAATCTCAGCAAATACTTTTTCACCCAAACTGGATGATACTTTCAGGTAATGATCAGTACACTAAGGCGACTTGGTTCCCCATATTTCGTTCTTCTTCGTTGAAGCGTTCGTTTCCAGTAACAGTTTGAATTTTTAGGTTTCACTCTGTTTTCTCCTATATTGATAGATGTATTTGGAACTCTAAATCCAACACGGTTTGTGCTAGCTTCTTGAAACTTGACACAATAAAGTAGTTTTACGTTCTATCTCTATATTTTGTTTCCTCTTGATGTAGCCCTAAGCAGTGACTGGCGAGAAACACTTTCATGGAAAGGGGTTGCCAAGCTTCCAAAAATTACGAACCTCCAGAAATCTCAGCAAATACTTTTTCACCCAAACTGGATGATACTTTCAGGTAATGATCAGTACACTAAGGCGACTTGGTTTCCCAAATTTCGTTCTTCTATGTTGAAGCGTTCGTTTCCAGTAACAGTTTGAATTTTTAGGTTTCACACTGTTTACTCCTATATTGATAGGTGTATTTGGAACTCTAAATCCAACACGGTTTATGCTAGCTTCTTGAAACTTGACACAGTACAGTAGTTTCACGTTCTATCTCTATGTTTTGTTTCCTCTTGATGTAGCCCTAAGCAGTGACTGGCGAGAAACACTTTCATGGAAAGGGGTTGCCAAGCTTCCAAAAATTACGAATCTCCAGAAATCTCAGCAAATACTTTTTCACCCAAACTGGATGATACTTTCAGGTAATGATCAGTACACTAAGCCCACTTGCTTCACCAAATTTCGTTCTTCTACGTTGAAGCGTTCGTTTCCAGTAACAGTTTGAATTTTTAGGTTTCACTCTGTTTACTCCTATATTGATAGATGTATTTGGAACTCTAAATCCAACACGGTTTGTGCTAGCTTCTTGAAACTTGACACAATGAATTAGTTTCACGTTCTATCTCTATGTTTTGTTTCCTCTTGATGTAGCCCTAAGCAGTGACTGGCGAGAAACACTTTCATGGAAAGGGGTTGCCAAGCTTCCAAAAATTATGAATCTCCAGAAATCTCAGCAAATACTTTTTCACCCAAACTGGATGATACTTTCAGGTAATGATCAGTACACTAAGGCGACTTGGTTCCCCACATTTCGTTCTTCTACGTTGAAGCGTTCGTTTCCAGTAACAGTTTGAATTTTTAGGTTTCACTCTGTTTTCTCCTATATGGATAGATGTATTTGGAACTCTAAATCCAACACGGTTTGTGCTAGCTTCTTGAAACTTGACAGAATAAAGTAGTTTCACGTTCTATCTCTATGTTTTGTTTCCTCTTGCTGTAGCCCTAAGCAGTGACTGGCGAGAAACACTTTCATGGAAAGGGGTTGCCAAGCTTCCAAAAATTACGAATCTCCAGAAATCTCAGCAAATACTTTTTCACCCAAACTGGATGATACTTTCAGGTAATGATCAGTACACTAAGGCAACTTGGTTTCCCAAATTTCGTTCTTCTATGTTGAAGCGTTCGTTTCCAGTAACAGTTTGAATTTTTAGGTTTCACTCTGTTTACTCCTATATTGATAGATGTATTTGGAACTCTAAATCCAATACGGCTTGTGCTAGCTTCTTGAAACTTGACACAATAAATTAGTTTCATGTTCTATCTCTATGTTTTGTTTCCTCTTGATGTAGCCCTAAGCAGTGACTGGCGAGAAACACTTTCATGGAAAGGGGTTGCCAAGCTTCCAAAAATTACGAATCTCCAGAAATCTCAGCAAAAACTTTTTCGCCCAAACTGGATGATACTTTCAGGTAATGATCAGTACACTAAGGCGACTTGGTTCCACACATTTCGTTCTTCTACGTTGAAGCGTTCGTTTCCAGTAACAGTTTGAATTTTTAGGTTTCACTCTGTTTTCTCCTATATTGATAGATGTATTTGGAACTCTAAATCCAACACGGTTTGTGCTAGCTTCTTGAAACTTGACACAATAAAGTAGTTTCACGTTCTATCTCTATGTTTTGTTTCCTCTTGCTGTAGCCCTAAGCAGTGACTGGCGAGAAACACTTTCATGGAAAGGGGTTGCCAAGCTTCCAAAAATTACGAATCTCCAGAAATCTCAGCAAATACTTTTTCACCCAAACTGGATGATACTTTCAGGTAATGATCAGTACACTAAGGCGACTTGGTTCCCCACATTACGTTCTTCTACGTTGAAGCGTTCGTTTCCAGTAACAGTTTGAATTTTTAGGTTTCACTCTGTTTTCTCCTATATTGATAGATGTATTTGGAACTCTAAATCCAACACGGTTTGTGCTAGCTTCTTGAAACTTGACAGAATAAAGTATTTTCACGTTCTATCTCTATGTTTTGTTTCCTCTTGATGTAGCCCTAAGCAGTGACTGGCGAGAAACACTTTCATGGAAAGGGGTTGCCAAGCTTCCAAAAATTACGAATCTCCAGAAATCTCAGCAAATACTTTTTCACCCAAACTGGATGATACTTTCAGGTAATGATCAGTACACTAAGGCGACTTGGTTCCCAAAATTTCGTTCTTCTATGTTGAAGCATTCCTTTCCAGTAACAGTTTGAATTTTTAGGTTTCACTCTGTTTTCTCCTATATTGATAGATGTATTTGGAACTCTAAATCCAACACGGTTTGTGCTAGCTTCTTGAAACTTGACACAATAAAGTAGTTTCACGTTCTATCTCTATGTTTTGTTTCCTCTTGCTGTAGCCCTAAGCAGTGACTGGCGAGAAACACTTTCATGGAAAGGGGTTGCCAAGCTTCCAAAAATTACGAATCTCCATAAAACTCAGCAAATACTTTTTCACCCAAACTGGATGATACTTTCAGGTAATGATCAGTACACTAAGGCGACTTGGTTCCCCACATTACGTTCTTCTACGTTGAAGCGTTCGTTTCCAGTAACAGTTTGAATTTTTAGGTTTCACTGTTTTCTCCTATATTGATAGATGTATTTGGAACTCTAATTCCAACACGGTTTCTGCTAGCTTCTTGAAACTTGACACAATAAAGTAGTTTTACTTTCTATCTCTATGTTTTGTTTCCTCTTGATGTAGCCCTAAGCAGTGACTGGCGAGAAACACTTTCATTTAAAGGGGTTGCCAAGCTTCCAAAAATTACGAATCTCCAGAAATCTCAGCAAATACTTTTTCACCCAAACTGGATGATACTTTCAGGTAATGATCAGTACACTAAGGCGACTTGGTTCCCAAAATTTCGTTTTTCTATGTTGAAGCGTTCGTTTCCAGTTACAGTTTGAATTTTTAGGTTTCACTCTGTTTTCTCCTATATTGATAGACGTATTTGGAACTCTAAATCCAACACGGTTTGTGCTAGCTTCTTGAAACTTGACACAATAAAGTAGTTTCACGTTCTATCTCTATGTTTTATTTCCTCTTGCTGTAGCCCTAAGCAGTGACTGGCGAGAAACACTTTCATGGAAAGGGGTTGCCAAGCTTCCAAAAATTACGAATCTCCAGAAATCTCAGCAAATACTTTTTCACCCAAACTGGATGATACCTTCAGGTAATGATCAGCACACTAAGGCGACTTGGTTCCCCACATTTTGTTCTTCTACGTTGAAGCGTTCGTTTCCAGTAACAGTTTGAATTTTTAGGTTTCACTCTGTTTTCTCCTATATGGATAGATGTATTTGGAACTCTAAATCCAACACGGTTTGTGCTAGCTTCTTGAAACTTGACACAATAAAGTAGTTTCTCGTTCTATCTCTATGTTTTGTTTCCTCTTGCTGTAGCCCTAAGCAGTGACTGGCGAGAAACACTTTCATGGAAAGGGGTTGCCAAACTTCCAACAATTACGAATCTCCAGAAATCTCAGCAAATACTTTTTCACCCAAACTGGATGATACTTTCAGGTAATGATCAGTACACTAAGGCGACTTGGTTCCTAAAATTTCATTCTTCTATGTTGAAGCATTCGTTTCCAGTAACAGTTTGAATTTTTAGGTTTCACTCTGTTTTCTCCTATATTGATAGATGTATTTGGAACTCTAAATCCAACACGGTTTGTGCTAGCTTCTTGAAACTTGACACAATAAAGTAGTTTCACGTTCTATCTCTATGTTTTGTTTCCTCTTGATGTAGCCCTAAGCAGTGACTGGCGAGAAACACTTTCATGGAAAGGGGTTGCCAATCTTCCAAAAATTACGAATCTCCAGAAATCTCAGCAAATACTTTTTCACCCAAACTGGATGATACTTTCAGGTAATGATCAGTACACTAAGGCGACTTGGTTCCCCATATTTCGTTCTTCTTCGTTGAAGCGTTCGTTTCCAGTAACAGTTTGAATTTTTAGGTTTCACTCTGTTTTCTCCTATATTGATAGATGTATTTGGAACTCTAAATCCAACACGGTTTGTGCTACCTTCTTGAAACTTGACACAATGAATTAGTTTCACATTCTATCTCTATGTTTTGTTTCCTCTTGATGTAGCCCTAAGCAGTGACTGGCGAGAAACACTTTCATGGAAAGGGGTTGCCAAGCTTCCAAAAATTACGAATCTCCAGAAATCTCAGCAAATACTTTTTCACCCAAACTGGATGATCCTTTCAGGTAATGATCAGTACACTAAGGCGATTTGGTTCCCCACATTACGTTCTTCTACGTTGAAGCGTTCGTTTCCAGTAACAGTTTGAATTTTTAGGTTTCACTCTGTTTTCTCCTATATTGATAGATGCATTTGGAACTCTGAATCCAACACGGTTTGTGCTAGCTTCTTGAAACTTGACATAATAAAGTAGTTTCACGTTCTATCTCTATGTTTTGTTTCCCCTCGATGTAGCCCTAAGCAGTGACTGGCGAGAAACACTTTCATGGAAAGGGGTTGCCAAGCTTCCAAAAATTACGAATCTCCAGAAATCTCAGCAAATACTTTTTCACCCAAACTGGATGATACTTTCAGGTAATGATCAGTACACTAAGCCCACTTGCTTCACCAAATTTCGTTCTTCTACATTGAAGCGTTCGTTTCCAGTAGCAGTTTGAATTTTTAGGTTTCACTCTGTTTACTCCTATATTGATAGATGTATTTGGAACTCTAAATCCAACACGGTTTGTGCTAGCTTCTTGAAACTTGACACAATGAATTAGTTTCACGTTCTATCACTATGTTTTGTTTCCTCTTGATGTAGCCCTAAGCAGTGACTGGCGAGAAACACTTTCATGGAAAGGGGTTGCCAAGCTTCCAAAAATTACGAATCTCCAGAAATCTCAGCAAATACTTTTTCACCCAAACGGGATGATACTTTCAGGTAATGATCAGTACACTAAGGCGACTTGGTTCCCCACATTACGTTCTTCTACGTTGAAGCGTTCGTTTCCAGTAACAGTTTGAATTTTTAGGTTTCACTCTGTTTTCTCCTATATTGATAGATGTATTTGGAACTCTAAATCCAACACGGTTTGTGCTAGCTTCTTGAAACTTGACACAATAAAGTAGTTTCACGTTCTATCTCTATGTTTTGTTTCCTCTTGATGTAGCCCTAAGCAGTGACTGGCGAGAAACACTTTCATGGAAAAGGGTTGCCAAGCTTCCAATAATTACGAATCTCCAGAAATCTCAGCAAATACTTTTTCACCCAAACTGGATGATACTTTCAGGTAATGATCAGTACACTAAGGCGACTTGGTTCCCAAAATTTCGTTCTTCTATGTTGAAGCATTCGTTTCCAGTAACAGTTTGAATTTTTAGGTTTCACTCTGTTTTCTCCTATATTGATAGATGTATTTGGAACTCTAAATCCAACACGGTTTGTGCTAGCTTCTTGAAACTTGACACAATAAAGTAGTTTCACGTTCTATCTCTATGTTTTGTTTCCTCTTGCTGTAGCCCTAAGCAGTGACTGGCGAGAAACACTTTCATGGAAAGGGGTTGCCAAGCTTCCAAAAATTACGAATCTCCAGAAATCTCAGCAAATACTTTTTCACCCAAACTGGATGATACTTTCAGGTAATGATCAGTACACTAAGGCGACTTGGTTCCCCACATTACGTTCTTCTACGTTGAAGCGTTCGTTTCCAGTAACAGTTTGAATTTTTAGGTTTCACTGTTTTCTCCTATATTGATAGATGTATTTGGAACTCTAATTCCAACACGGTTTCTGCTAGCTTCTTGAAACTTGACACAATAAAGTAGTTTTACGTTCTATCTCTATGTTTTGTTTCCTCTTGATGTAGCCCTAAGCAGTGACTGGCGAGAAACACTTTCATTTAAAGGGGTTGCCAAGCTTCCAAAAATTACGAATCTCCAGAAATCTCAGCAAATACTTTTTCACCCAAACTGGATGATACTTTCAGGTAATGATCAGTACACTAAGGCGACTTGGTTCCCAAAATTTCGTTCTTCTATGTTGAAGCGTTCGTTTCCAGTTACAGTTTGAATTTTTAGGTTTCACTCTGTTTTCTCCTATATTGATAGATGTATTTGGAACTCTAAATCCAACACGGTTTGTGCTAGCTTCTTGAAACTTGACACAATAAAGTAGTTTCACGTTCTATCTCTATGTTTTGTTTCCTCTTGCTGTAGCCCTAAGCAGTGACTGGCGAGAAACACTTTCATGGAAAGGGGTTGCCAAGCTTCCAAAAATTACGAATCTCCAGAAATCTCAGCAAATACTTTTTCACCCAAACTGGATGATACTTTCAGGTAATGATCAGCACACTAAGGCGACTTGGTTCCCCACATTTCGTTCTTCTACGTTGAAGCGTTCGTTTCCAGTAACAGTTTGAATTTTTAGGTTTCACTCTGTTTTCTCCTATATGGATAGATGTATTTGGAACTCTAAATCCAACACGGTTTGTGCTAGCTTCTTGAAACTTGACACAATAAAGTAGTTTCTCGTTCTATCTCTATGTTTTGTTTCCTCTTGCTGTAGCCCTAAGCAGTGACTGGCGAGAAACACTTTCATGGAAAGGGGTTGCCAAGCTTCCAAAAATTACGAATCTCCAGAAATCTCAGCAAATACTTTTTCACCCAAACTGGATGATACTTTCAGGTAATGATCAGTACACTAAGGCGACTTGGTTCCTAAAATTTCGTTCTTCTATGTTGAAGCATTCGTTTCCAGTAACAGTTTGAATTTTTAGGTTTCACTCTGTTTTCTCCTATATTGATAGATGTATTTGGAACTCTAAATCCAACACAGTTTGTGCTAGCTTCTTGAAACTTGACACAATAAAGTAGTTTCACGTTCTATCTCTATGTTTTGTTTCCTCTTGATGTAGCCCTAAGCAGTGACTGGCGAGAAACACTTTCATGGAAAGGGGTTGCCAAGCTTCCAAAAATTACGAATCTCCAGAAATCTCAGCAAATACTTTTTCACCCAAACTGGATGATACTTTCAGGTAATGATCAGTACACTAAGGCGACTTGGTTCCCCATATTTCGTTCTTCTTCGTTGAAGCGTTCGTTTCCAGTAACAGTTTGAATTTTTAGGTTTCACTCTGTTTTCTCCTATATTGATAGATGTATTTGGAACTCTAAATCCAACACGGTTTGTGCTAGCTTCTTGAAACTTGACACAATAAAGTAGTTTTACGTTCTATCTCTATATTTTGTGTCCTCTTGATGTAGCCCTAAGCAGTGACTGGCGAGAAACACTTTCATGGAAAGGGGTTGCCAAGCTTCCAAAAATTACGAACCTCCAGAAATCTCAGCAAATACTTTTTCACCCAAACTGGATGATACTTTCAGGTAATGATCAGTACACTAAGGCGACTTGGTTCCCAAAATTTCGTTCTTCTACGTTGAAGCGTTCGTTTCCAGTAACAGTTTGAATTTTTAGGTTTCACTCTGTTTTCTCCTATATTGATAGATGTATTTGGAACTCTAAATCCAACACGGTTTGTGCTAGCTTCTTGAAACTTGACACAATAAAGTAGTTTTACGTTCTATCTCTATGTTTTGTTTCCTCTTGATGTAGCCATAAGCAGTGACTGGCGAGAAACACTTTCATGGAAAGGAGTTGCCAAGCTTCCAAAAATTACGAATCTCCAGAAATCTCAGCAAATACTTTTTCACCCAAACTGGATGATACTTTCAGGTAATGATCAGTACACTAAGCCGACTTGGTTCCCAAAATTTCGTTCTTCTATGTTGAAGCGTTCGTTTCCAGTTACAGTTTGAATTTTTAGGTTTCACTCTGTTTTCTCCTATATTGATAGATGTATTTGGAACTCTAAATCCAACACGGTTTGTGCTAGCTTCTTGAAAGTTGACACAATAAAGTAGTTTTACGTTCTATCTCTATGTTTTGTTTCCTCTTGCTGTAGCCCTAAGCAGTGACTGGCGAGAAACACTTTCATGGAAAGGGGTTGCCAAGCTTCCAAAAATTATGAATCTCCAGAAATCTCAGCAAATACTTTTTCACCCAAACTGGATGATACTTTCAGGTAATGATCAGTACACTAAGGCGACTTGGTTTCCCAAATTTCGTTCTTCTATGTTGAAGCGTTCGTTTCCAGTAACAGTTTGAATTTTTAGGTTTCACGCTGTTTACTCCTATATTGATAGATGTATTTGGAACTCTAAATCCAACACGGTTTATGCTAGCTTCTTGAAACTTGACACAGTACAGTAGTTTCACGTTCTATCTCTATGTTTTGTTTCCTCTTGATGTAGCCCTAAGCAGTGACTGGCGAGAAACACTTTCATGGAAAGGGGTTGCCAAGCTTCCAAAAATTACGAATCTCCAGAAATCTCAGCAAATACTTTTTCACCCAAACTGGATGATACTTTCAGGTAATGATCAGTACACTAAGCCCACTTGCTTCACCAAATTTCGTTCTTCTACGTTGAAGCGTTCGTTTCCAGTAACAGTTTGAATTTTTAGGTTTCACTCTGTTTACTCCTATATTGATAGATGTATTTGGAACTCTAAATCCAACACGGTTTGTGCTAGCTTCTTGAAACTTGACACAATGAATTAGTTTCACGTTCTATCTCTATGTTTTGTTTCCTCTTGATGTAGCCCTAAGCAGTGACTGGCGAGAAACACTTTCATGGAAAGGGGTTGCCAAGCTTCCAAAAATTATGAATCTCCAGAAATCTCAGCAAATACTTTTTCACCCAAACTGGATGATACTTTCAGGTAATGATCAGTACACTAAGGCGACTTGGTTCCCCACATTTCGTTCTTCTACGTTGAAGCGTTCGTTTCCAGTAACAGTTTGAATTTTTAGGTTTCACTCTGTTTTCTCCTATATGGATAGATGTATTTGGAACTCTAAATCCAACACGGTTTGTGCTAGCTTCTTGAAACTTGACAGAATAAAGTAGTTTCACGTTCTATCTCTATGTTTTGTTTCCTCTTGCTGTAGCCCTAAGCAGTGACTGGCGAGAAACACTTTCATGGAAAGGGGTTGCCAAGCTTCCAAAAATTACGAATCTCCAGAAATCTCAGCAAATACTTTTTCACCCAAACTGGATGATACTTTCAGGTAATGATCAGTACACTAAGGCGACTTGGTTCCACACATTTCGTTCTTCTAGGTTGAAGCGTTCGTTTCCAGTAACAGTTTGAATTTTTAGGTTTCACTCTGTTTTCTCCTATATTGATAGATGTATTTGGAACTCTAAATCCAACACGGTTTGTGCTAGCTTCTTGAAACTTGACACAATAAAGTAGTTTCACGTTCTATCTCTATGTTTTGTTTCCTCTTGCTGTAGCCCTAAGCAGTGACTGGCGAGAAACACTTTCATGGAAAGGGGTTGCCAAGCTTCCAAAAATTACGAATCTCCAGAAATCTCAGCAAATACTTTTTCACCCAAACTGGATGATACTTTCAGGTAATGATCAGTACACTAAGGCGACTTGGTTCCCCACATTACGTTCTTCTACGTTGAAGCGTTCGTTTCCAGTAACAGTTTGAATTTTTAGGTTTCACTCTGTTTTCTCCTATATTGATAGATGTATTTGGAACTCTAAATCCAACACGGTTTGTGCTAGCTTCTTGAAACTTGACACAATAAAGTAGTTTCACGTTCTATCTCTATGTTTTGTTTCCTCTTGATGTAGCCCTAAGCAGTGACTGGCGAGAAACACTTTCATGGAAAGGGGTTGCCAAGCTTCCAAAAATTACGAATCTCCAGAAATCTCAGCAAATAGTTTTTCACCCAAACTGGATGATACTTTCAGGTAATGATCAGTACACTAAGGCGACTTGGTTCCCAAAATTTCGTTCTTCTATGTTGAAGCATTCGTTTCCAGTAACAGTTTGAATTTTTAGGTTTCACTCTGTTTTCTCCTATATTGATAGATGTATTTGGAACTCTAAATCCAACACGGTTTGTGCTAGCTTCTTGAAACTTGACACAATAAAGTAGTTTCACGTTCTATCTCAATGTTTTGTTTCCTCTTGCTGTAGCCCTAAGCAGTGACTGGCGAGAAACACTTTCATGGAAAGGGGTTGCCAAGCTTCCAAAAATTACGAATCTCCAGAAATCTCAGCAAATACTTTTTCACCCAAACTGGATGATACTTTCAGGTAATGATCAGTACACTAAGGCGACTTGGTTCCCCACATTACGTTCTTCTACGTTGAAGCGTTCGTTTCCAGTAACAGTTTGAATTTTTAGGTTTCACTCTGTTTTCTCCTATATTGATAGATATATTTGGAACTCTAAATCCAACACGGTTTGTGCTAGCTTCTTGAAACTTGACACAATAAAGTAGTTTCACGTTCTATCTCTATGTTTTGTTTCCTCTTGATGTAGCCCTAAGCAGTGACTGGCGAGAAACACTTTCATGGAAAGGGGTTGCCAAGCTTCCAAAAATTACGAATCTCCAGAAATCTCAGCAAATACTTTTTCACCCAAACTGGATGATACTTTCAGGTAATGATCAGTACACTAAGGCGACTTGGTGGCCCACATTACGTTCTTCTACGTTGAAGCGTTCGTTTCCATTAACAGTTTGAATTTTTAGGTTTCACTCTGTTTTCTCCTATATTGATAGATGTATTTGGAACTCTAAATCCAACACGGTTTGTGCTAGCTTCTTGAAACTTGACACAATAAAGTAGTTTCACGTTCTATCTCTATGTTTTGTTTCCTCTTGCTGTAGCCCTAAGCAGTGACTGGCGAGAAACACTTTCATGGAAAGGGGTTGCCAAGCTTCCAAAAATTACGAATCTCCAGAAATCTCAGCAAATACTTTTTCACCCAAACTGGATGATACTTTCAGGTAATGATCAGTACACTAAGGCGACTTTGTTCCCAAAATTTCGTTCTTCTATGTTGAACCTTTCGTTTCCAGTAACAGTTTGAATTTTTAGGTTTCACTCTGTTTTCTCCTATATGGATAGATGTATTTGGAACTCTAAATCCAACACGGTTTGTGCTACCTTCTTGAAACTTGACACAATGAATTAGTTTCACGTTCTATCTCTATGTTTTGTTTCCTCTTGATGTAGCCCTAAGCAGTGACTGGCGAGAAACACTTTCATGGAAAGGGGTTGCCAAGCTTCCAAAAATTACGAATCTCCAGAAATCTCAGCAAATACTTTTTCACCCAAACTGGATGATACTTTCAGGTAATGATCAGTACACTAAGGCGATTTGGTTCCCCACATTACGTTCTTCTACGTTGAAGCGTTCGTTTCCAGTAACAGTTTGAATTTTTAGGTTTCACTCTGTTTTCTCCTATATTGATAGATGTATTTGGAACTCTAAATCCAACACGGTTTGTGCTAGCTTCTTGAAACTTGACATAATAAAGTAGTTTCACGTTCTATCTCTATGTTTTGTTTCCCCTCGATGTAGCCCTAAGCAGTGATTGGCGAGAAACACTTTCATGGAAAGGGGTTGCCAAGCTTCCAAAAATTACGAATCTCCAGAAATCTCAGCAAATACTTTTTCACCCAAACTGGATGATACTTTCAGGTAATGATCAGTACACTAAGCCCACTTGCTTCACCAAATTTCGTTCTTCTACATTGAAGCGTTCGTTTCCAGTAGCAGTTTGAATTTTTAGGTTTCACTCTGTTTACTCCTATATTGATAGATGTATTTGGAACTCTAAATCCAACACGGTTTGTGCTAGCTTCTTGAAACTTGACACAATGAATTAGTTTCACGTTCTATCTCTATGTTTTGTTTCCTCTTGATGTAGCCCTAAGCAGTGACTGGCGAGAAACACTTTCATGGAAAGGGGTTGCCAAGCTTCCAAAAATTACGAATCTCCAGAAATCTCAGCAAATATTTTTTCACCCAAACTGGATGATACTTTCAGGTAATGATCAGTACACTAAGGCGACTTGGTTCCCCACATTTCGTTCTTCTACGTTGAAGTGTTCGTTTCCAGTAACAGTTTGAATTTTTAGGTTTCACTCTGTTTTCTCCTATATTGATAGATGTATTTGGAACTCTAAATCCAACACGGTTTGTGCTAGCTTCTTGAAACTTGACACAATAAAGTAGTTTTACGTTCTATCTCTATGTTTTGTTTCCTCTTGATGTAGCCCTAAGCAGTGACTGGCGAGAAACACTTTCATGGAAAGGGGTTGCCAAGCTTCCAAAAATTACGAATCTCCAGAAATCTCAGCAAATACTTTTTCACCCAAACTGGATGATACTTTCAGGTAATGATCAGTACAGTAAGGCGACTTGGTTCCCCACATTACGTTCTTCTACGTTGAAGCGTTCGTTTCCAGTAACAGTTTGAATTTTTAGGTTTCACTCTGTTTTCTCCTATATTGATAGATGTATTTGGAACTCTAAATCCAACACGGTTTGTGCTAGCTTCTTGAAAGTTGACACAATAAAGTAGTTTTACGTTCTATCTCTATGTTTTGTTTCCTCTTGATGTAGCCCTAAGCAGTGACTGGCGAGAAACACTTTCAAGGAAAGGGGTTGCCAAGCTTCCAAAAATTACGAATCTCCAGAAATCTCAGCAAATATTTTTTCACCCAAACTAGATGATAATTTCAGGTAATGATCAGTACACTAAGCCCACTTGCTTCACCAAATTTCGTTCTTCTACGTTGAAACGATCGTTTCCAGTAACAGTTTGAATTTTTAGGTTTCACTCTGTTTTCTCCTATATTGATAGATGTATTTGGAACTCTAATTCCAACACGGTTTCTGCTAGCTTCTTGAAACTTGACACAATAAAGTAGTTTTACGTTCTATCTCTATGTTTTGTTTCCTCTTGAAGTAGCCCTAAGCAGTGACTGGCGAGAAACACTTTCATGGAAAGGGGTTGCCAAGCTTCCAAAAATTACGAATCTCCAGAAATCTCAGCAAATACTTTTTCACCCAAACTGGATGATACTTTCAGGTAATGATCAGTACACTAAGGCGACTTGGTTCCCAAAATTTCGTTCTTCTATGTTGAAGCATTCGTTTTCAGTAACAGTTTGAATTTTTAGGTTTCACTCTGTTTTCTCCTATATTGATAGATGTATTTCGAACTCTAAATCCAACACGGTTTGTGCTAGCTTCTTGAAACTTGACACAGTACAGTAGTTTCACGTTCTATCTCTATGTTTTGTTTCCTCTTGCTGTACCCCTAAGCAGTGACTGGCGAGAAACACTTTCATGGAAAGGGGTTGCCAAGCTTCCAAAAATTACGAATCTCCAGAAATCTCAGCAAATACTTTTTCACCCAAACTGGATGATACTTTCAGGTAATGATCAGTACACTAAGGCGACTTGCTTCCCCACATTTCGTTCTTCTACGTTGAAGTGTTCGTTTCCAGTAACAGTTTGAATTTTTAGGTTTCACTCTGTTTTCTCCTATATTGATAGATGTATTTGGAACTCTAAATCCAACACGGTTTGTGCTAGCTTCTTGAAACTTGACACAATAAAGTAGTTTTATGTTCTATCTCTATGTTTTGTTTCCTCTTGATGTAGCCCTAAGCAGTGACTGGCGAGAAACACTTTCAAGGAAAGGGGTTGCCAAGCTTCCAAAAATTACGAATCTCCAGAAATCTCAGCAAATAGTTTTTCACCCAAACTGGATGATACTTTCAGGTAATGATCAGTACACTAAGCCCACTTGCGTCACCAAATTTCGTTCTTCTACGTTGAAGCGATCGTTTCCAGTAACAGTTTGAATTTTTAGGTTTCACTCTGTTTACTCCTATATTGATAGATGTATTTGGAACTCTAAATCCAACACGGTTTGTGCTAGCTTCTTGAAACTTGACACAATAAAGTAGTTTTATGTTCTATCTCTATGTTTTGTTTCCTCTTGATGTAGCCCTAAGCAGTGACTGGCGAGAAACACTTTCATGGAAAGGGGTTGCCAAGCTTCCAAAAATTACGAATCTCCAGAAATCTCAGCAAATACTTTTTCACCCAAACTGGATGATACTTTCAGGTAATGATCAGTACACTAAGGCAACTTGGTTCCCCAAATTTCGTTCTTCTATGTTGAAGCGTTCGTTTCCAGTAACAGTTTGAATTTTTAGGTTTCACTCTGTTTACTCCTATATTGATAGATGTATTTGGAACTCTAAATCCAACACGGTTTGTGCTAGCTTCTTGAAACTTGACACAATGAATTAGTTTCACGTTCTATCTCTATGTTTTGTTTCCTCTTGATGTAGCCCTAAGCAGTGACTGGCGAGAAACACTTTCATGGAAAGGGGTTGCCAAGCTTCCAAAAATTACGAATCTCCAGAAATCTCAGCAAATATTTTTTCACCCAAACTGGATGATACATTCAGGTAATGATCAGTACACTAAGGCGACTTGGTTCCCCAAATTTAGTTTTTCTATGTTGAAACATTCGTTTCCAGTAACAGTTTGAATTTTTAGGTTTCACTCTGTTTTCTCCTATATTGATAGATGTATTTGGAACTCTAAATCCAACACGGCTTGTGCTAGCTTCTTGAAACTTGACACAATAAATTAGTTTCACGTTCTATCTCTATGTATTGTTTCCTCTTGATGTAGCCCTAAGCAGTGACTGGCGAGAAACACTTTCATGGAAAGGGGTTGCCAAGCTTCCAAAAATTACGAATCTCCAGAAATCTCAGCAAATACTTTTTCATCCAAACTGGATGATACTTTCAGGTAATGATCAGTACACTAACCCTACTTGCTTCACCAAATTTCGTTCTTCTACGTTGAAGCGTTCGTTTCCAGTAACAGTTTGAATTTTTAGGTTTCACTCTGTTTACTCCTATATTGATAGATGTTTTTGGAACTCTAAATCCAACACGGTTTGTGCTAGCTTCTTGAAACTTGACACAATGAATTAGTTTCACGTTCTATCTCTATGTTTTGTTTCCTCTTGATGTAGCCCTAAGCAGTGACTGGCGAGAAACATTTTCATGGAAAGGGGTTGCCAAGCTTCCAAAAACTACGAATCTCCAGAAATCTCAGCAAATATTTTTTCACCCAAACTGGATGATACTTTCAGGTAATGATCAGTACACTAAGGCGACTTGGTCCCCAAATTTAGTTCTTCTATGTTGAAGCATTCATTTCCAGTAACAGTTTGAATTTTTAGGTTTCACTCTGTTTTCTCCTATATTGATAGATGTATTTGGAACTCTAATTCCAACACGGTTTCTGCTAGCTTCTTGAAACTTGACACAATAAAGTAGTTTTACGTTCTATCTCTATGTTTTGTTTCCTCTTGATGTAGCCCTAAGCAGTGACTGGCGAGAAACACTTTCATGGAAAGGGGTTGCCAAGCTTCCAAAAATTACGAATCTCCAGAAATCTCAGCAAATACTTTTTCACCCAAACTGGATGATACTTTCAGGTAATGATCAGTACACTAAGGCGACTTGGTTCCCAAAATTTCGTTCTTCTATGTTGAAGCATTCGTTTCCAGTAACAGTTTGAATTTTTAAGTTTCACTCTGTTTTCTCCTATATTGATAGATGTATTTGGAACTCTAAATCCAACACGGTTTGTGCTAGCTTCTTGAAACTTGACAGAATAAAGTAGTTTCACGTTCTATCTCTATGTTTTGTTTCCTCTTGCTGTAGCCCTAAGCAGTGACTGGCGAGAAACACTTTCATGGAAAGGGGTTGCCAAGCTTCCAAAAATTACGAATCTCCAGAAATCTCAGCAAATACTTTTTCACCCAAACTGGATGATACTTTCAGGTAATGATCAGTACACTAAGGCGACTTGGTTCCCCACATTTCGTTCTTCTACGTTGAAGTGTTCGTTTCCAGTAACAGTTTGAATTTTTAGGTTTCACTCTGTTTTCTCCTATATTGATAGATGTATTTGGAACTCTAAATCCAACACGGTTTGTGCTAGCTTCTTGAAACTTGACACAATAAAGTAGTTTTACGTTCTATCTCTATGTTTTGTTTCCTCTTGATGTAGCCCTAAGCAGTGACTGGCGAGAAACACTTTCATGGAAAGGGGTTGCCAAGCTTCCAATAATTACGAATCTCCAGAAATCTCAGCAAATACTTTTTCACCCAAACTGGATGATACTTTCAGGTAATGATCAGTACACTAAGGCGACTTGGTTCCCCACATTACGTTCTTCTACGTTGAAGCGTTCGTTTCCAGTAACAGTTTGAATTTTTAGGTTTCACTCTGTTTTCTCCTATATTGATAGATGTATTTGGAACTCTAAATCCAACACGGTTTGTGCTAGCTTCTTGAAAGTTGACACAATAAAGTAGTTTTACGTTCTATCTCTATGTTTTGTTTCCTCTTGATGTAGCCCTAAGCAGTGACTGGCGAGAAACACTTTCAAGGAAAGGGGTTGCCAAGCTTCCAAAAATTACGAATCTCCAGAAATCTCAGCAAATAGTTTTTCACCCAAACTGGATGATAATTTCAGGTAATGATCAGTACACTAAGCCCACTTGCTTCACCAAATTTCGTTCTTCTACGTTGAAACGATCGTTTCCAGTAACAGTTTGAATTTTTAGGTTTCACTCTGTTTACTCCTATATTGATAGATGTATTTGGAACTCTATCCAACACGGTTTGTGCTAGCTTCTTGAAACTTGACACAATAAAGTAGTTTCACGTTCTATCTCTATGTTTTGTTTCCTCTTGATGTAGCCCTAAGCAGTGACTGGCGAGAAACACTTACATGGAAAGGGGTTGCCAAGCTTCCAAAAATTACGAATCTCCAGAAATCTCAGCAAATACTTTTTCACCCAAACTGGATGATACTTTCAGGTAATGATCAGTACACTAAGGCGACTTGGTTCCCAAAATTTCGTTCTTCTATGTTGAAGCTTTCGTTGCCAGTAACAGTTTGAATTTTTAGGTTTCACTCTGTTTTCTCCTATATTGATAGATGTATTTGGAACTCTAAATCCAACACGGTTTGTGCTACCTTCTTGAAACTTGACACAATGAATTAGTTTCACGTTCTATCTCTATTTTTTGTTTCCTCTTGATGTAGCCCTAAGCAGTGACTGGCGAGAAACACTTTCATGGAAAGGGGTTGCCAAGCTTCCAAAAATTACGAATCTCCAGAAATCTCAGCAAAAAGTTTTTCACCCAAACTGGATGATACTTTCAGGTAATGATCAGTACACTAAGGCGATTTGGTTCCCCACATTACGTTCTTCTACGTTGAAGCGTTCGTTTCCAGTAACAGTTTGAATTTTTAGGTTTCACTCTGTTTTCTCCTATATTGATAGATGTATTTGGAACTCTAAATCCAACACGGTTTGTGCTAGCTTCTTGAAACTTGACACAATAAAGTAGTTTCACGTTCTATCTCTATGTTTTGTTTCCCCTCGATGTAGCCCTAAGCAGTGACTGGCGAGAAATACTTTCATGGAAAGGGGTTGCCAAGCTTCCAAAAATTACGAATCTCCAGAAATCTCAGCAAATACTTTTTCACCCAAACTGGATGATACTTTCAGGTAATGATCAGTACACTAAGCCCACTTGCTTCACCAAATTTCGTTCTTCTACATTGAAGCGTTCGTTTCCAGTAGCAGTTTGAATTTTTAGGTTTCACTCTGTTTACTCCTATATTGATAGATATATTTGGAACTCTAAATCCAACACGGTTTGTGCTAGCTTCTTGAAACTTGACACAATGAATTAGTTTCACGTTCTATCTCTATGTTTTGTTTCCTCTTGATGTAGCCCTAAGCAGTGACTGGCGAGAAACACTTTCATGGAAAGGGGTTGCCAAGCTTCCAAAAATTACGAATCTCCAGAAATCTCAGCAAATATTTTTTCACCCAAACTGGATGATACATTCAGGTAATGATCAGTACACTAAGGCGACTTGGTTCCCCAAATTTAGTTTTTCTATGTTGAAACATTCGTTTCCAGTAACAGTTTGAATTTTTAGGTTTCACTCTGTTTTCTCCTATATTGATAGATGTATTTGGAACTCTAAATCCAACACGGCTTGTGCTAGCTTCTTGAAACTTGACACAATAAATTAGTTTCACGTTCTATCTCTATGTATTGTTTCCTCTTGATGTAGCCCTAAGCAGTGACTGGCGAGAAACACTTTCATGGAAAGGGGTTGCCAAGCTTCCAAAAATTACGAATCTCCAGAAATCTCAGCAAATACTTTTTCATCCAAACTGGATGATACTTTCAGGTAATGATCAGTACACTAACCCTACTTGCTTCACCAAATTTCGTTCTTCTACGTTGAAGCGTTCGTTTCCAGTAACAGTTTGAATTTTTAGGTTTCACTCTGTTTACTCCTATATTGATAGATGTTTTTGGAACTCTAAATCCAACACGGTTTGTGCTAGCTTCTTGAAACTTGACACAATGAATTAGTTTCACGTTCTATCTCTATGTTTTGTTTCCTCTTGATGTAGCCCTAAGCAGTGACTGGCGAGAAACACTTTCATGGAAAGGGGTTGCCAAGCTTCCAAAAATTACGAATCTCCAGAAATCTCAGCAAATACTTTTTCACCCAAACTGGATGATACTTTCAGGTAATGATCAGTACAGTAAGGCGACTTGGTTCCCCACATTACGTTCTTCTACGTTGAAGCGTTCGTTTCCAGTAACAGTTTGAATTTTTAGGTTTCACTCTGTTTTCTCCTATATTGATAGATGTATTTGGAACTCTAAATCCAACACGGTTTGTGCTAGCTTCTTGAAAGTTGACACAATAAAGTAGTTTTACGTTCTATCTCTATGTTTTGTTTCCTCTTGATGTAGCCCTAAGCAGTGACTGGCGAGAAACACTTTCAAGGAAAGGGGTTGCCAAGCTTCCAAAAATTACGAATCTCCAGAAATCTCAGCAAATATTTTTTCACCCAAACTAGATGATAATTTCAGGTAATGATCAGTACACTAAGCCCACTTGCTTCACCAAATTTCGTTCTTCTACGTTGAAACGATCGTTTCCAGTAACAGTTTGAATTTTTAGGTTTCACTCTGTTTTCTCCTATATTGATAGATGTATTTGGAACTCTAATTCCAACACGGTTTCTGCTAGCTTCTTGAAACTTGACACAATAAAGTAGTTTTACGTTCTATCTCTATGTTTTGTTTCCTCTTGAAGTAGCCCTAAGCAGTGACTGGCGAGAAACACTTTCATGGAAAGGGGTTGCCAAGCTTCCAAAAATTACGAATCTCCAGAAATCTCAGCAAATACTTTTTCACCCAAACTGGATGATACTTTCAGGTAATGATCAGTACACTAAGGCGACTTGGTTCCCAAAATTTCGTTCTTCTATGTTGAAGCATTCGTTTTCAGTAACAGTTTGAATTTTTAGGTTTCACTCTGTTTTCTCCTATATTGATAGATGTATTTCGAACTCTAAATCCAACACGGTTTGTGCTAGCTTCTTGAAACTTGACACAGTACAGTAGTTTCACGTTCTATCTCTATGTTTTGTTTCCTCTTGCTGTACCCCTAAGCAGTGACTGGCGAGAAACACTTTCATGGAAAGGGGTTGCCAAGCTTCCAAAAATTACGAATCTCCAGAAATCTCAGCAAATACTTTTTCACCCAAACTGGATGATACTTTCAGGTAATGATCAGTACACTAAGGCGACTTGCTTCCCCACATTTCGTTCTTCTACGTTGAAGTGTTCGTTTCCAGTAACAGTTTGAATTTTTAGGTTTCACTCTGTTTTCTCCTATATTGATAGATGTATTTGGAACTCTAAATCCAACACGGTTTGTGCTAGCTTCTTGAAACTTGACACAATAAAGTAGTTTTATGTTCTATCTCTATGTTTTTTTTCCTCTTGATGTAGCCCTAAGCAGTGACTGGCGAGAAACACTTTCAAGGAAAGGGGTTGCCAAGCTTCCAAAAATTACGAATCTCCAGAAATCTCAGCAAATAGTTTTTCACCCAAACTGGATGATACTTTCAGGTAATGATCAGTACACTAAGCCCACTTGCGTCACCAAATTTCGTTCTTCTACGTTGAAGCGATCGTTTCCAGTAACAGTTTGAATTTTTAGGTTTCACTCTGTTTACTCCTATATTGATAGATGTATTTGGAACTCTAAATCCAACACGGTTTGTGCTAGCTTCTTGAAACTTGACACAATAAAGTAGTTTTATGTTCTATCTCTATGTTTTGTTTCCTCTTGATGTAGCCCTAAGCAGTGACTGGCGAGAAACACTTTCATGGAAAGGGGTTGCCAAGCTTCCAAAAATTACGAATCTCCAGAAATCTCAGCAAATACTTTTTCACCCAAACTGGATGATACTTTCAGGTAATGATCAGTACACTAAGGCAACTTGGTTCCCCAAATTTCGTTCTTCTATGTTGAAGCGTTCGTTTCCAGTAACAGTTTGAATTTTTAGGTTTCACTCTGTTTACTCCTATATTGATAGATGTATTTGGAACTCTAAATCCAACACGGTTTGTGCTAGCTTCTTGAAACTTGACACAATGAATTAGTTTCACGTTCTATCTCTATGTTTTGTTTCCTCTTGATGTAGCCCTAAGCAGTGACTGGCGAGAAACACTTTCATGGAAAGGGGTTGCCAAGCTTCCAAAAATTACGAATCTCCAGAAATCTCAGCAAATATTTTTTCACCCAAACTGGATGATACATTCAGGTAATGATCAGTACACTAAGGCGACTTGGTTCCCCAAATTTAGTTTTTCTATGTTGAAACATTCGTTTCCAGTAACAGTTTGAATTTTTAGGTTTCACTCTGTTTTCTCCTATATTGATAGATGTATTTGGAACTCTAAATCCAACACGGCTTGTGCTAGCTTCTTGAAACTTGACACAATAAATTAGTTTCACGTTCTATCTCTATGTATTGTTTCCTCTTGATGTAGCCCTAAGCAGTGACTGGCGAGAAACACTTTCATGGAAAGGGGTTGCCAAGCTTCCAAAAATTACGAATCTCCAGAAATCTCAGCAAATACTTTTTCATCCAAACTGGATGATACTTTCAGGTAATGATCAGTACACTAACCCTACTTGCTTCACCAAATTTCGTTCTTCTACGTTGAAGCGTTCGTTTCCAGTAACAGTTTGAATTTTTAGGTTTCACTCTGTTTACTCCTATATTGATAGATGTTTTTGGAACTCTAAATCCAACACGGTTTGTGCTAGCTTCTTGAAACTTGACACAATGAATTAGTTTCACGTTCTATCTCTATGTTTTGTTTCCTCTTGATGTAGCCCTAAGCAGTGACTGGCGAGAAACATTTTCATGGAAAGGGGTTGCCAAGCTTCCAAAAACTACGAATCTCCAGAAATCTCAGCAAATATTTTTTCACCCAAACTGGATGATACTTTCAGGTAATGATCAGTACACTAAGGCGACTTGGTCCCCAAATTTAGTTCTTCTATGTTGAAGCATTCATTTCCAGTAACAGTTTGAATTTTTAGGTTTCACTCTGTTTTCTCCTATATTGATAGATGTATTTGGAACTCTAATTCCAACACGGTTTCTGCTAGCTTCTTGAAACTTGACACAATAAAGTAGTTTTACATTCTATCTCTATGTTTTGTTTCCTCTTGATGTAGCCCTAAGCAGTGACTGGCGAGAAACACTTTCATGGAAAGGGGTTGCCAAGCTTCCAAAAATTACGAATCTCCAGAAATCTCAGCAAATACTTTTTCACCCAAACTGGATGATACTTTCAGGTAATGATCAGTACACTAAGGCGACTTGGTTCCCAAAATTTCGTTCTTCTATGTTGAAGCATTCGTTTCCAGTAACAGTTTGAATTTTTAAGTTTCACTCTGTTTTCTCCTATATTGATAGATGTATTTGGAACTCTAAATCCAACACGGTTTGTGCTAGCTTCTTGAAACTTGACAGAATAAAGTAGTTTCACGTTCTATCTCTATGTTTTGTTTCCTCTTGCTGTAGCCCTAAGCAGTGACTGGCGAGAAACACTTTCATGGAAAGGGGTTGCCAAGCTTCCAAAAATTACGAATCTCCAGAAATCTCAGCAAATACTTTTTCACCCAAACTGGATGATACTTTCAGGTAATGATCAGTACACTAAGGCGACTTGGTTCCCCACATTTCGTTCTTCTACGTTGAAGTGTTCGTTTCCAGTAACAGTTTGAATTTTTAGGTTTCACTCTGTTTTCTCCTATATTGATAGATGTATTTGGAACTCTAAATCCAACACGGTTTGTGCTAGCTTCTTGAAACTTGACACAATAAAGTAGTTTTACGTTCTATCTCTATGTTTTGTTTCCTCTTGATGTAGCCCTAAGCAGTGACTGGCGAGAAACACTTTCATGGAAAGGGGTTGCCAAGCTTCCAATAATTACGAATCTCCAGAAATCTCAGCAAATACTTTTTCACCCAAACTGGATGATACTTTCAGGTAATGATCAGTACACTAAGGCGACTTGGTTCCCCACATTACGTTCTTCTACGTTGAAGCGTTCGTTTCCAGTAACAGTTTGAATTTTTAGGTTTCACTCTGTTTTCTCCTATATTGATAGATGTATTTGGAACTCTAAATCCAACACGGTTTGTGCTAGCTTCTTGAAAGTTGACACAATAAAGTAGTTTTACGTTCTATCTCTATGTTTTGTTTCCTCTTGATGTAGCCCTAAGCAGTGACTGGCGAGAAACACTTTCAAGGAAAGGGGTTGCCAAGCTTCCAAAAATTACGAATCTCCAGAAATCTCAGCAAATAGTTTTTCACCCAAACTGGATGATAATTTCAGGTAATGATCAGTACACTAAGCCCACTTGCTTCACCAAATTTCGTTCTTCTACGTTGAAACGATCGTTTCCAGTAACAGTTTGAATTTTTAGGTTTCACTCTGTTTACTCCTATATTGATAGATGTATTTGGAACTCTATCCAACACGGTTTGTGCTAGCTTCTTGAAACTTGACACAATAAAGTAGTTTCACGTTCTATCTCTATGTTTTGTTTCCTCTTGATGTAGCCCTAAGCAGTGACTGGCGAGAAACACTTTCATGGAAAGGGGTTGCCAAGCTTCCAAAAATTACGAATCTCCAGAAATCTCAGCAAATACTTTTTCACCCAAACTGGATGATACTTTCAGGTAATGATCAGTACACTAAGGCGACTTGGTTCCCAAAATTTCGTTCTTCTATGTTGAAGCTTTCGTTGCCAGTAACAGTTTGAATTTTTAGGTTTCACTCTGTTTTCTCCTATATTGATAGATGTATTTGGAACTCTAAATCCAACACGGTTTGTGCTACCTTCTTGAAACTTGACACAATGAATTAGTTTCACGTTCTATCTCTATTTTTTGTTTCCTCTTGATGTAGCCCTAAGCAGTGACTGGCGAGAAACACTTTCATGGAAAGGGGTTGCCAAGCTTCCAAAAATTACGAATCTCCAGAAATCTCAGCAAAAAGTTTTTCACCCAAACTGGATGATACTTTCAGGTAATGATCAGTACACTAAGGCGATTTGGTTCCCCACATTACGTTCTTCTACGTTGAAGCGTTCGTTTCCAGTAACAGTTTGAATTTTTAGGTTTCACTCTGTTTTCTCCTATATTGATAGATGTATTTGGAACTCTAAATCCAACACGGTTTGTGCTAGCTTCTTGAAACTTGACACAATAAAGTAGTTTCACGTTCTATCTCTATGTTTTGTTTCCCCTCGATGTAGCCCTAAGCAGTGACTGGCGAGAAATACTTTCATGGAAAGGGGTTGCCAAGCTTCCAAAAATTACGAATCTCCAGAAATCTCAGCAAATACTTTTTCACCCAAACTGGATGATACTTTCAGGTAATGATCAGTACACTAAGCCCACTTGCTTCACCAAATTTCGTTCTTCTACATTGAAGCGTTCGTTTCCAGTAGCAGTTTGAATTTTTAGGTTTCACTCTGTTTACTCCTATATTGATAGATATATTTGGAACTCTAAATCCAACACGGTTTGTGCTAGCTTCTTGAAACTTGACACAATGAATTAGTTTCACGTTCTATCTCTATGTTTTGTTTCCTCTTGATGTAGCCCTAAGTAGTGACTGGCGAGAAACACTTTCATGGAAAGGGGTTGCCAAGCTTCCAAAAATTACGAATCTCCAGAAATCTCAGCAAATATTTTTTCACCCAAACTGGATGATACTTTCAGGTAATGATCAGTACACTAAGGCGACTTGGTTCCCCACATTTCGTTCTTCTACGTTGAAGTGTTCGTTTCCAGTAACAGTTTGAATTTTTAGGTTTCACTCTGTTTTCTCCTATATTGATAGATGTATTTGGAACTCTAAATCCAACACGGTTTGTGCTAGCTTCTTGAAACTTGACACAATAAAGTAGTTTTACGTTTTATCTCTATGTTTTGTTTCCTCTTGATGTAGCCCTAAGCAGTGACTGGCGAGAAACACTTTCATGGAAAGGGGTTGCCAAGCTTCCAAAAATTACGAATCTCCAGAAATCTCAGCAAATACTTTTTCACCCAAACTGGATGATACTTTCAGGTAATGATCAGTACACTAAGGCGACTTGGTTCCCCACATTACGTTCTTCTACGTTGAAGCGTTCGTTTCCAGTAACAGTTTGAATTTTTAGGTTTCACTCTGTTTTCTCCTATATTGATAGATGTATTTGGAACTCTAAATCCAACACGGTTTGTGCTAGCTTCTTGAAAGTTGACACAATAAAGTAGTTTTATGTTCTATCTCTATGTTTTGTTTCCTCTTGATGTAGCCCTAAGCAGTGACTGGCGAGAAACACTTTCAAGGAAAGGGGTTGCCAAGCTTCCAAAAATTACGAATCTCCAGAAATCTCAGCAAATAGTTTTTCACCCAAACTGGATGATAATTTCAGGTAATGATCAGTACACTAAGCCCACTTGCTTCACCAAATTTCGTTCTTCTACGTTGAAACGATCGTTTCCAGTAACAGTTTGAATTTTTAGGTTTCACTCTGTTTTCTCCTATATTGATAGATGTATTTGGAACTCTAATTCCAACACGGTTTCTGCTAGCTTCTTGAAACTTGACACAATAAAGTAGTTTTACGTTCTATCTCTATGTTTTGTTTCCTCTTGATGTAGCCCTAAGCAGTGACTGGCGAGAAACACTTTCATGGAAAGGGGTTGCCAAGCTTCCAAAAATTACGAATCTCCAGAAATCTCAGCAAATACTTTTTCACCCAAACTGGATGATACTTTCAGGTAATGATCAGTACACTAAGGCGACTTGGTTCCCCAAATTTAGTTTTTCTATGTTGAAGCACTCGTTTCCAGTAACAGTTTGAATTTTTAGGTTTCACTCTGTTTTCTCCTATATTGATAGATGTATTTGGAACTCTAAATCCAACACGGCTTGTGCTAGCTTCTTGAAACTTGACACAATAAATTAGTTTCACGTTCTATCTCTATGTATTGTTTCCTCTTGATGTAGCCCTAAGCAGTGACTGGCGAGAAACACTTTCATGGAAAGGGGTTGCCAAGCTTCCAAAAATTACGAATCTCCAGAAATCTCAGCAAATACTTTTTCATCCAAACTGGATGATACTTTCAGGTAATGATCAGTACACTAACCCCACTTGCTTCACCAAATTTCGTTCTTCTACGTTGAAGCGTTCGTTTCCAGTAACAGTTTGAATTTTTAGGTTTCACTCTGTTTACTCCTATATTGATAGATGTTTTTGGAACTCTAAATCCAACACGGTTTGTGCTAGCTTCTTGAAACTTGACACAATGAACTAGGTTCACGTTCTATCTCTATGTTTTGTTTCCTCTTGATGTAGCCCTAAGCAGTGACTGGCGAGAAACATTTTCATGGAAAGGGGTTGCCAAGCTTCCAAAAACTACGAATCTCCAGAAATCTCAGCAAATATTTTTTCACCCAAACTGGATGATACTTTCAGGTAATGATCAGTACACTAAGGCGACTTGGTTCCCAAAATTTCGTTCTTCTATGTTGAAGCATTCGTTTCCAGTAACAGTTTGAATTTTTAGGTTTCACTCTGTTTTCTCCTATATTGATAGATGTATTTGGAACTCTAAATCCAACACGGTTTGTGCTAGCTTCTTGAAACTTGACAGAATAAAGTAGTTTCACGTTCTATCTCTATGTTTTTTTTCCTCTTGCTGTAGCCCTAAGCAGTGACTGGCGAGAAACACTTTCATGGAAAGGGGTTGCCAAGCTTCCAAAAATTACGAATCTCCAGAAATCTCAGCAAATACTTTTTCACCCAAACTGGATGATACTTTCAGGTAATGATCAGTACACTAAGGCGACTTGGTTCCCCACATTTCGTTCTTCTACGTTGAAGTGTTCGTTTCCAGTAACAGTTTGAATTTTTAGGTTTCACTCTGTTTTCTCCTATATTGATAGATGTATTTGGAACTCTAAATCCAACAGTGTTTGTGCTAGCTTCTTGAAACTTGACAGAATAAAGTAGTTTTATGTTCTATCTCTATGTTTTGTTTCCTCTTGATGTAGCCCTAAGCAGTGACTGGCGAGAAACACTTTCATGGAAAGGGGTTGCCAAGCTTCCAAAAATTACGAATCTCCAGAAATCTCAGCAAATACTTTTTCACCCAAACTGGATGATACTTTCAGGTAATGATCAGTACACTAAGGCAACTTGGTTCCCCAAATTTCGTTCTTCTATGTTGAAGCGTTCGTTTCCAGTAACAGTTTGAATTTTTAGGTTTCACTCTGTTTACTCCTATATTGATAGATGTATTTGGAACTCTAAATCCAACACGGTTTGTGCTAGCTTCTTGAAACTTGACACAATGAATTAGTTTCACGTTCTATCTCTATGTTTTGTTTCCTTTTGATGTAGCCCTAAGCAGTGACTGGCGAGAAACACTTTCATGGAAAGGGGTTGCCAAGCTTCCAAAAATTACGAATCTCCAGAAATCTCAGCAAATATTTTTTCACCCAAACTGGATGATAATTTCAGGTAATGATCAGTACACTAAGGCGACTTGGTTCCCCAAATTTAGTTTTTCTATGTTGAAGCACTCGTTTCCAGTAACAGTTTGAATTTTTAGGTTTCACTCTGTTTTCTCCTATATTGATAGATGTATTTGGAACTCTAAATCCAACACGGCTTGTGCTAGCTTCTTGAAACTTGACACAATAAATTAGTTTCACGTTCTATCTCTATGTATTGTTTCCTCTTGATGTAGCCCTAAGCAGTGACTGGCGAGAAACACTTTCATGGAAAGGGGTTGCCAAGCTTCCGAAAATTACGAATCTCCAGAAATCTCAGCAAATACTTTTTCATCCAAACTGGATGATACTTTCAGGTAATGATCAGTACACTAACCCCACTTGCTTCACCAAATTTCGTTCTTCTACGTTGAAGCGCTCGTTTCCAGTAACAGTTTGAATTTTTAGGTTTCACTCTGTTTACTCCTATATTGATAGATGTTTTTGGAACTCTAAATCCAACACGGTTTGTGCTAGCTTCTTGAAACTTGACACAATGAACTAGGTTCACGTTCTATCTCTATGTTTTGTTTCCTCTTGATGTAGCCCTAAGCAGTGACTGGCGAGAAACATTTTCATGGAAAGGGGTTGCCAAGCTTCCAAAAACTACGAATCTCCAGAAATCTCAGCAAATATTTTTTCACCCAAACTGGATGATACTTTCAGGTAATGATCAGTACACTAAGGCGACTTGGTCCCCAAATTTAGTACTTCTATGTTGAAGCATTAGTTTCCAGTAACAGTTTGAATTTTTAGGTTTCACTCTGTTTTCTCCTATATTGATAGATGTATTTGGAACTCTAAATCCAACACGGTTTGTGCTAGCTTCTTGAAAGTTGACACAATAAAGTAGTTTTACGTTCTATCTCTATGTTTTGTTTCCTCTTGATGTAGCCCTAAGCAGTGACTGGCGAGAAACACTTTCATGGAAAGGGGTTGCCAAGCTTCCAAAAATTACGAATCTCCAGAAATCTCAGCAAATAGTTTTTCACCCAAACTGGATGATAATTTCAGGTAATGATCAGTACACTAAGCCCACTTGCTTCACCAAATTTCGTTCTTCTACGTTGAAACGATCGTTTCCAGTAACAGTTTGAATTTTTAGGTTTCACTCTGTTTACTCCTATATTGATAGATGTATTTGGAACTCTATCCAACACGGTTTGTGCTAGCTTCTTGAAACTTGACACAATAAAGTAGTTTCACGTTCTCTCTCTATGTTTTGTTTCCTCTTGATGTAGCCCTAAGCAGTGACTGGCGAGAAACACTTTCATGGAATGGGGTTGCCAAGCTTCCAAAAATTACGAATCTCCAGAAATCTCAGCAAAAAGTTTTTCACCCGAACTGGATGATACTTTCAGGTAATGATCAGTACACTAAGGCGACTTGGTTCCCCACATTTCGTTCTTCTACGTTGAAGCGTTCGTTTCCAGTAACAGTTTGAATTTTTAGGTTTCACTCTGTTTTCTCCTATATTGATAGATGTATTTGGAACTCTAAATCCAACACGGTTTGTGCTAGCTTCTTGAAACTTGACACAATAAAGTAGGTTCACATTCTATCTCTATGTTTTGTCTCCTCTTGTTGTAGCCCTAAGCAGTGACTGGCGAGAAACACTTTCATGGAAAGGGGTTGCCAAGGTTCCAAAAATTACAAATCTCCAGAAATCTCAGCAAATATTTTTTTCACCCAAACTGGATGATACTTTCAGGTAATGATCAGTACACTAAGTCGACTTGGTTCCCCAAATTTCGTTCTCTTATGTTGAAGCGTTCGTTTCCAGTAACAGTTTGAATTTTTAGGTTTCACTCTGTTTTCTCCTATATTGATAGACGTATTTGGAACTCTAAATCCAACACGGTTTGTGCTAGCTTCTTGAAACTTGACACAATAAACTAGTTTCACGTTCTATCTCCATGTTTTGTTTCCTCTTGCTGTAGCCCTAAGCAGTGACTGGCGAGAAACACTTTCATGGAAAGGGGTTGCCAAGCTTCCAAAATTACTAATCTCCAGAAATCTCAGCAAATATTTTTTCACCCAAACTGGATGATACTTTCAGGTAATGATCAGTACACTAAGGCGACTTGGTTCCCCACATTTCGTTCTTCTACGTTGAAGCCTTCGTTTCCAGTAACAGTTTGAATTTTTAGGTTTCACTCTGTTTTCTCCTATATTGATAGATGTATTTGGAACTCTAAATCCAACACGGTTTGTGCTAGCTTCTTGAAACTTGACACAATAAATTAGGTTCACGTTCTATCTCTATGTTTTGTTTCCTCTTGATGTAGCCCTAAGCAGTGACTGGCGAAAAACACTTTCAAGGAAAGGGGTTGCCAAGCTTCCAAAAATTACGAATCTCCAGAAATCTCAGCAAATATTTTTTCACCCAAACTGGATGATACTTTCAGGTAATGATCAGTACACTAAGGCGACTTGGTTCCCCAAATTTCGTTCTCTTATGTTGGAGCGTTCGTTTCCAGTAACAGTTTGAATTTTTAGGTTTCACTCTGTTTTCTCCTATATTGATAGATGTATTTGGAACTCTAAATCCAACACGGTTTTTGCAAACTTCTTGAAACTTGACACAATAAAGTAGTTTCACGTTCTATCTCTATGTTTTGTTTCCTCTTGATGTAACCCTAAGCAGTGACTGGCGAGAAACACTTTCATGGAAAGGGGTTGCCAAGCTTCCAAAAATTACAAATCTCCAGAAATCTCAGCAAATAGTTTTTCACCCAAACTGGATGATACTTTCAGGTAATGATCAGTACACTAAGGCCACTTGGTTCCCCACATTTCGTTCTTCTACGTTGAAGCCTTCGTTTCCAGTAACAGTTTGAATTTTTAGGTTTCACTCTGTTTTCTCCTATATTGATAGATGTATTTGGAACACTAAATCCAACTCGGTTTGTGCTAGCTTCTTGAAACTTGACACAATAAAGTAGTTTCACGTTCTCTCTCTATGTTTTGTTTCCTCTTGATGTAGCCCTAAGCTGTGACTGGCGAGAAACACTTTCATGGAAAGGGGTTGCCAAGCTTCCAAAAATTATGAATCTCCAGAAATCTCAGCAAATACTTTTTCACCCAAACTGGATTGTACTTTCAGGTAATGATCAGTACACTAAGGCAACTTGGTTTCCCAAATTTCGTTCTTCTATGTTGAAGCGTTCGTTTCCAGTAACAGTTTGAATTTTTAGGTTTCACTCTGTTTACTCCTATATTGATAGATGTATTTGGAACTCTAAATCCAACACGGTTTGTGCTAGCTTCTTGAAACTTGACACAATAAAGTAGTTTCACGTTCTATCTCTCTGTTTTGTTTCCTCTTGCTGCAGCCCTAAGCAGTGACTGGCGAGAAACACTTTCATGGAAAAGGGTTGCCAAGCTTCCAAAAATACGAATCTCCAGAAATCTCAGCAAATATTTTTTCACCCAAACTGGATGATACTTATAGGTAATGATCAGTACACTAAGGCGACTTGGTTCCCCACATTACGTTCTTCTACGTTGAAGCGTTCGTTTCCAGTAACACTTTGAATTTTTAGGTTTCACTCTGTTTTCTCCTATATTGATAGATGTATTTGGAACTCTAAATCCAACACGGTTTGTGCTAGCTTCTTGAAAGTTGACACAATAAAGTAGTTTTACGTTCTATCTCTATGTTTTGTTTCCTCTTGATGTAGCCCTAAGCAGTGACTGGCGAGAAACACTTTCAAGGAAAGGGGTTGCCAAGCTTCCAAAAATTACGAATCTCCAGAAATCTCAGCAAATAGTTTTTCACCCAAACTGGATGATAATTTCAGGTAATGATCAGTACACTAAGCCCACTTGCTTCACCAAATTTCGTTCTTCTACGTTGAAACGATCGTTTCCAATAACAGTTTGAATTTTTAGGTTTCACTCTGTTTACTCCTATATTGATAGATGTATTTGGAACTCTATCCAACACGGTTTGTGCTAGCTTCTTGAAACTTGACACAATAAAGTAGTTTCACGTTCTCTCTCTATGTTTTGTTTCCTCTTGATGTAGCCCTAAGCAGTGACTGGCGAGAAACACTTTCATGGAAAGGGGTTGCCAAGCTTCCAAAAATTACAAATCTCCAGAAATCTCAGCAAAAAGTTTTTCACCCAAACTGGATGATACTTTCAGGTAATGATCAGTACACTAAGGCGACTTGGTTCCCCACATTACGTTCTTCTACGTTGAAGCGTTCGTTTCCAGTAACAGTTTGAATTTTTAGGTTTCACTGTTTTCTCCTATATTGATAGATGTATTTGGAACTCTAATTCCAACACGGTTTCTGCTAGCTTCTTGAAACTTGACACAATAAAGTAGTTTTACGTTCTATCTCTATGTTTTGTTTCCTCTTGATGTAGCCCTAAGCAGTGACTGGCGAGAAACACTTTCATTTAAAGGGGTTGCCAAGCTTCCAAAAATTACGAATCTCCAGAAATCTCAGCAAATACTTTTTCACCCAAACTGGATGATACTTTCAGGTAATGATCAGTACACTAAGGCGACTTGGTTCCCAAAATTTCGTTCTTCTATGTTGAAGCGTTCGTTTCCAGTTACAGTTTGAATTTTTAGGTTTCACTCTGTTTTCTCCTATATTGATAGATGTATTTGGAACTCTAAATCCAACACGGTTTGTGCTAGCTTCTTGAAACTTGACACAATAAAGTAGTTTCACGTTCTATCTCTATGTTTTGTTTCCTCTTGCTGTAGCCCTAAGCAGTGACTGGCGAGAAACACTTTCATGGAAAGGGGTTGCCAAGCTTCCAAAAATTACGAATCTCCAGAAATCTCAGCAAATACTTTTTCACCCAAACTGGATGATACTTTCAGGTAATGATCAGCACACTAAGGCGACTTGGTTCCCCACATTTCGTTCTTCTACGTTGAAGCGTTCGTTTCCAGTAACAGTTTGAATTTTTAGGTTTCACTCTGTTTTCTCCTATATGGATAGATGTATTTGGAACTCTAAATCCAACACGGTTTGTGCTAGCTTCTTGAAACTTGACACAATAAAGTAGTTTCTCGTTCTATCTCTATGTTTTGTTTCCTCTTGCTGTAGCCCTAAGCAGTGACTGGCGAGAAACACTTTCATGGAAAGGGGTTGCCAAGCTTCCAAAAATTACGAATCTCCAGAAATCTCAGCAAATACTTTTTCACCCAAACTGGATGATACTTTCAGGTAATGATCAGTACACTAAGGCGACTTGGTTCCTAAAATTTCGTTCTTCTATGTTGAAGCATTCGTTTCCAGTAACAGTTTGAATTTTTAGGTTTCACTCTGTTTTCTCCTATATTGATAGATGTATTTGGAACTCTAAATCCAACACGGTTTGTGCTAGCTTCTTGAAACTTGACACAATAAAGTAGTTTCACGTTCTATCTCTATGTTTTGTTTCCTCTTGATGTAGCCCTAAGCAGTGACTGGCGAGAAACACTTTCATGGAAAGGGGTTGCCAAGCTTCCAAAAATTACGAATCTCCAGAAATCTCAGCAAATACTTTTTCACCCAAACTGGATGATACTTTCAGGTAATGATCAGTACACTAAGGCGACTTGGTTCCCCATATTTCGTTCTTCTTCGTTGAAGCGTTCGTTTCCAGTAACAGTTTGAATTTTTAGGTTTCACTCTGTTTTCTCCTATATTGATAGATGTATTTGGAACTCTAAATCCAACACGGTTTGTGCTAGCTTCTTGAAACTTGACACAATAAAGTAGTTTTACGTTCTATCTCTATATTTTGTTTCCTCTTGATGTAGCCCTAAGCAGTGACTGGCGAGAAACACTTTCATGGAAAGGGGTTGCCAAGCTTCCAAAAATTACGAACCTCCAGAAATCTCAGCAAATACTTTTTCACCCAAACTGGATGATACTTTCAGGTAATGATCAGTACACTAAGGCGACTTGGTTCCCAAAATTTCGTTCTTCTACGTTGAAGCGTTCGTTTCCAGTAACAGTTTGAATTTTTAGGTTTCACTCTGTTTTCTCCTATATTGATAGATGTATTTGGAACTCTAAATCCAACACGGTTTGTGCTAGCTTCTTGAAACTTGACACAATAAAGTAGTTTTACGTTCTATCTCTATGTTTTGTTTCCTCTTGATGTAGCCATAAGCAGTGACTGGCGAGAAACACTTTCATGGAAAGGAGTTGCCAAGCTTCCAAAAATTACGAATCTCCAGAAATCTCAGCAAATACTTTTTCACCCAAACTGGATGATACTTTCAGGTAATGATCAGTACACTAAGCCGACTTGGTTCCCAAAATTTCGTTCTTCTATGTTGAAGCGTTCGTTTCCAGTTACAGTTTGAATTTTTAGGTTTCACTCTGTTTTCTCCTATATTGATAGATGTATTTGGAACTCTAAATCCAACACGGTTTGTGCTAGCTTCTTGAAAGTTGACACAATAAAGTAGTTTTACGTTCTATCTCTATGTTTTGTTTCCTCTTGCTGTAGCCCTAAGCAGTGACTGGCGAGAAACACTTTCATGGAAAGGGGTTGCCAAGCTTCCAAAAATTATGAATCTCCAGAAATCTCAGCAAATACTTTTTCACCCAAACTGGATGATACTTTCAGGTAATGATCAGTACACTAAGGCGACTTGGTTTCCCAAATTTCGTTCTTCTATGTTGAAGCGTTCGTTTCCAGTAACAGTTTGAATTTTTAGGTTTCACGCTGTTTACTCCTATATTGATAGATGTATTTGGAACTCTAAATCCAACACGGTTTATGCTAGCTTCTTGAAACTTGACACAGTACAGTAGTTTCACGTTCTATCTCTATGTTTTGTTTCCTCTTGATGTAGCCCTAAGCAGTGACTGGCGAGAAACACTTTCATGGAAAGGGGTTGCCAAGCTTCCAAAAATTACGAATCTCCAGAAATCTCAGCAAATACTTTTTCACCCAAACTGGATGATACTTTCAGGTAATGATCAGTACACTAAGCCCACTTGCTTCACCAAATTTCGTTCTTCTACGTTGAAGCGTTCGTTTCCAGTAACAGTTTGAATTTTTAGGTTTCACTCTGTTTACTCCTATATTGATAGATGTATTTGGAACTCTAAATCCAACACGGTTTGTGCTAGCTTCTTGAAACTTGACACAATGAATTAGTTTCACGTTCTATCTCTATGTTTTGTTTCCTCTTGATGTAGCCCTAAGCAGTGACTGGCGAGAAACACTTTCATGGAAAGGGGTTGCCAAGCTTCCAAAAATTATGAATCTCCAGAAATCTCAGCAAATACTTTTTCACCCAAACTGGATGATACTTTCAGGTAATGATCAGTACACTAAGGCGACTTGGTTCCCCACATTTCGTTCTTCTACGTTGAAGCGTTCGTTTCCAGTAACAGTTTGAATTTTTAGGTTTCACTCTGTTTTCTCCTATATGGATAGATGTATTTGGAACTCTAAATCCAACACGGTTTGTGCTAGCTTCTTGAAACTTGACAGAATAAAGTAGTTTCACGTTCTATCTCTATGTTTTGTTTCCTCTTGCTGTAGCCCTAAGCAGTGACTGGCGAGAAACACTTTCATGGAAAGGGGTTGCCAAGCTTCCAAAAATTACGAATCTCCAGAAATCTCAGCAAATACTTTTTCACCAAAACTGGATGATACTTTCAGGTAATGATCAGTACACTAAGGCGACTTGGTTCCACACATTTCGTTCTTCTACGTTGAAGCGTTCGTTTCCAGTAACAGTTTGAATTTTTAGGTTTCACTCTGTTTTCTCCTATATTGATAGATGTATTTGGAACTCTAAATCCAACACGGTTTGTGCTAGCTTCTTGAAACTTGACACAATAAAGTAGTTTCACGTTCTATCTCTATGTTTTGTTTCCTCTTGCTGTAGCCCTAAGCAGTGACTGGCGAGAAACACTTTCATGGAAAGGGGTTGCCAAGCTTCCAAAAATTACGAATCTCCAGAAATCTCAGCAAATACTTTTTCACCCAAAGTGGATGATACTTTCAGGTAATGATCAGTACACTAAGGCGACTTGGTTCCCCACATTACGTTCTTCTACGTTGAAGCGTTCGTTTCCAGTAACAGTTTGAATTTTTAGGTTTCACTCTGTTTTCTCCTATATTGATAGATGTATTTGGAACTCTAAATCCAACACGGTTTGTGCTAGCTTCTTGAAACTTGACACAATAAAGTAGTTTCACGTTCTATCTCTATGTTTTGTTTCCTCTTGATGTAGCCCTAAGCAGTGACTGGCGAGAAACACTTTCATGGAAAGGGGTTGCCAAGCTTCCAAAAATTACGAATCTCCAGAAATCTCAGCAAATACTTTTTCACCCAAACTGGATGATACTTTCAGGTAATGATCAGTACACTAAGGCGACTTGGTTCCCAAAATTTCGTTCTTCTATGTTGAAGCATTCGTTTCCAGTAACAGTTTGAATTTTTAGGTTTCACTCTGTTTTCTCCTATATTGATAGATGTATTTGGAACTCTAAATCCAACACGGTTTGTGCTAGCTTCTTGAAACTTGACACAATAAAGTAGTTTCACGTTCTATCTCAATGTTTTGTTTCCTCTTGCTGTAGCCCTAAGCAGTGACTGGCGAGAAACACTTTCATGGAAAGGGGTTGCCAAGCTTCCAAAAATTACGAATCTCCAGAAATCTCAGCAAATACTTTTTCACCCAAACTGGATGATACTTTCAGGTAATGATCAGTACACTAAGGCGACTTGGTTCCCCACATTACGTTCTTCTACGTTGAAGCGTTCGTTTCCAGTAACAGTTTGAATTTTTAGGTTTCACTCTGTTTTCTCCTATATTGATAGATATATTTGGAACTCTAAATCCAACACGGTTTGTGCTAGCTTCTTGAAACTTGACACAATAAAGTAGTTTCACGTTCTATCTCTATGTTTTGTTTCCTCTTGATGTAGCCCTAAGCAGTGACTGGCGAGAAACACTTTCATGGAAAGGGGTTGCCAAGCTTCCAAAAATTACGAATCTCCAGAAATCTCAGCAAATACTTTTTCACCCAAACTGGATGATACTTTCAGGTAATGATCAGTACACTAAGGCGACTTTGTTCCCAAAATTTCGTTCTTCTATGTTGAACCTTTCGTTTCCAGTAACAGTTTGAATTTTTAGGTTTCACTCTGTTTTCTCCTATATGGATAGATGTATTTGGAACTCTAAATCCAACACGGTTTGTGCTACCTTCTTGAAACTTGACACAATGAATTAGTTTCACGTTCTATCTCTATGTTTTGTTTCCTCTTGATGTAGCCCTAAGCAGTGACTGGCGAGAAACACTTTCATGGAAAGGGGTTGCCAAGCTTCCAAAAATTACGAATCTCCAGAAATCTCAGCAAATACTTTTTCACCCAAACTGGATGATACTTTCAGGTAATGATCAGTACACTAAGGCGATTTGGTTCCCCACATTACGTTCTTCTACGTTGAAGCGTTCGTTTTCAGTAACAGTTTGAATTTTTAGGTTTCACTCTGTTTTCTCCTATATTGATAGATGTATTTGGAACTCTAAATCCAACACGGTTTGTGCTAGCTTCTTGAAACTTGACATAATAAAGTAGTTTAACGTTCTATCTCTATGTTTTGTTTCCCCTCGATGTAGCCCTAAGCAGTGATTGGCGAGAAACACTTTCATGGAAAGGGGTTGCCAAGCTTCCAAAAATTACGAATCTCCAGAAATCTCAGCAAATACTTTTTCACCCAAACTGGATGATACTTTCAGGTAATGATCAGTACACTAAGCCCACTTGCTTCACCAAATTTCGTTCTTCTACATTGAAGCGTTCGTTTCCAGTAGCAGTTTGAATTTTTAGGTTTCACTCTGTTTACTCCTATATTGATAGATGTATTTGGAACTCTAAATCCAACATGGTTTGTGCTAGCTTCTTGAAACTTGACACAATGAATTAGTTTCACGTTCTATCTCTATGTTTTGTTTCCTCTTGATGTAGCCCTAAGCAGTGACTGGCGAGAAACACTTTCATGGAAAGGGGTTGCCAAGCTTCCAAAAATTACGAATCTCCAGAAATCTCAGCAAATATTTTTTCACCCAAACTGGATGATACTTTCAGGTAATGATCAGTACACCAAGGCGACTTGGTTCCCCACATTTCGTTCTTCTACGTTGAAGTGTTCGTTTCCAGTAACAGTTTGAATTTTTAGGTTTCACTCTGTTTTCTCCTATATTGATAGATGTATTTGGAACTCTAAATCCAACACGGTTTGTGCTAGCTTCTTGAAACTTGACACAATAAAGTAGTTTTACGTTCTATCTCTATGTTTTGTTTCCTCTTGATGTAGCCCTAAGCAGTGACTGGCGAGAAACACTTTCATGGAAAGGGGTTGCCAAGCTTCCAAAAATTACGAATCTCCAGAAATCTCAGCAAATACTTTTTCACCCAAACTGGATGATACTTTCAGGTAATGATCAGTACAGTAAGGCGACTTGGTTCCCCACATTACGTTCTTCTACGTTGAAGCGTTCGTTTCCAGTAACAGTTTGAATTTTTAGGTTTCACTCTGTTTTCTCCTATATTGATAGATGTATTTGGAACTCTAAATCCAACACGGTTTGTGCTAGCTTCTTGAAAGTTGACACAATAAATTAGGTTCACGTTCTATCTCTATGTTTTGTTTCCTCTTGATGTAGCCCTAAGCAGTGACTGGCGAGAAACACTTTCATGGAAAGGGGTTGCCAAGCTTCCAAAAATTACGAATCTCCAGAAATCTCAGCAAATACTTTTTCACCCAAACTGGATGATACTTTCAGGTAATGATCAGTACACTAAGGCCACTTGGTTCCCCACATTTCGTTCTTCTACGTTGAAGCCTTCGTTTCCAGTAACAGTTTGAATTTTTAGGTTTCACTCTGTTTTCTCCTATATTGATAGATGTATTTGGAACACTAAATCCAACTCGGTTTGTGCTAGCTTCTTGAAACTTGACACAATAAAGTAGTTTCACGTTCTCTCTCTATGTTTTGTTTCCTCTTGATGTAGCCCTAAGCTGTGACTGGCGAGAAACACTTTCATGGAAAGGGGTTGCCAAGCTTCCAAAAATTATGAATCTCCAGAAATCTCAGCAAATACTTTTTCACCCAAACTGGATTGTACTTTCAGGTAATGATCAGTACACTAAGGCAACTTGGTTTCCCAAATTTCGTTCTTCTATGTTGAAGCGTTCGTTTCCAGTAACAGTTTGAATTTTTAGGTTTCACTCTGTTTACTCCTATATTGATAGATGTATTTGGAACTCTAAATCCAACACGGTTTGTGCTAGCTTCTTGAAACTTGACACAATAAAGTAGTTTCACGTTCTATCTCTCTGTTTTGTTTCCTCTTGCTGCAGCCCTAAGCAGTGACTGGCGAGAAACACTTTCATGGAAAAGGGTTGCCAAGCTTCCAAAAATACGAATCTCCAGAAATCTCAGCAAATATTTTTTCACCCAAACTGGATGATACTTATAGGTAATGATCAGTACACTAAGGCGACTTGGTTCCCCACATTACGTTCTTCTACGTTGAAGCGTTCGTTTCCAGTAACACTTTGAATTTTTAGGTTTCACTCTGTTTTCTCCTATATTGATAGATGTATTTGGAACTCTAAATCCAACACGGTTTGTGCTAGCTTCTTGAAAGTTGACACAATAAAGTAGTTTTACGTTCTATCTCTATGTTTTGTTTCCTCTTGATGTAGCCCTAAGCAGTGACTGGCGAGAAACACTTTCAAGGAAAGGGGTTGCCAAGCTTCCAAAAATTACGAATCTCCAGAAATCTCAGCAAATAGTTTTTCACCCAAACTGGATGATAATTTCAGGTAATGATCAGTACACTAAGCCCACTTGCTTCACCAAATTTCGTTCTTCTACGTTGAAACGATCGTTTCCAGTAACAGTTTGAATTTTTAGGTTTCACTCTGTTTACTCCTATATTGATAGATGTATTTGGAACTCTATCCAACACGGTTTGTGCTAGCTTCTTGAAACTTGACACAATAAAGTAGTTTCACGTTCTCTCTCTATGTTTTGTTTCCTCTTGATGTAGCCCTAAGCAGTGACTGGCGAGAAACACTTTCATGGAAAGGGGTTGCCAAGCTTCCAAAAATTACAAATCTCCAGAAATCTCAGCAAAAAGTTTTTCACCCAAACTGGATGATACTTTCAGGTAATGATCAGTACACTAAGGCGACTTGGTTCCCCACATTACGTTCTTCTACGTTGAAGCGTTCGTTTCCAGTAACAGTTTGAATTTTTAGGTTTCACTGTTTTCTCCTATATTGATAGATGTATTTGGAACTCTAATTCCAACACGGTTTCTGCTAGCTTCTTGAAACTTGACACAATAAAGTAGTTTTACGTTCTATCTCTATGTTTTGTTTCCTCTTGATGTAGCCCTAAGCAGTGACTGGCGAGAAACACTTTCATTTAAAGGGGTTGCCAAGCTTCCAAAAATTACGAATCTCCAGAAATCTCAGCAAATACTTTTTCACCCAAACTGGATGATACTTTCAGGTAATGATCAGTACACTAAGGCGACTTGGTTCCCAAAATTTCGTTCTTCTATGTTGAAGCGTTCGTTTCCAGTTACAGTTTGAATTTTTAGGTTTCACTCTGATTTCTCCTATATTGATAGATGTATTTGGAACTCTAAATCCAACACGGTTTGTGCTAGCTTCTTGAAACTTGACACAATAAAGTAGTTTCACGTTCTATCTCTATGTTTTGTTTCCTCTTGCTGTAGCCCTAAGCAGTGACTGGCGAGAAACACTTTCATGGAAAGGGGTTGCCAAGCTTCCAAAAATTACGAATCTCCAGAAATCTCAGCAAATACTTTTTCACCCAAACTGGATGATACTTTCAGGTAATGATCAGCACACTAAGGCGACTTGGTTCCCCACATTTCGTTCTTCTACGTTGAAGCGTTCGTTTCCAGTAACAGTTTGAATTTTTAGGTTTCACTCTGTTTTCTCCTATATGGATAGATGTATTTGGAACTCTAAATCCAACACGGTTTGTGCTAGCTTCTTGAAACTTGACACAATAAAGTAGTTTCTCGTTCTATCTCTATGTTTTGTTTCCTCTTGCTGTAGCCCTAAGCAGTGACTGGCGAGAAACACTTTCATGGAAAGGGGTTGCCAAGCTTCCAAAAATTACGAATCTCCAGAAATCTCAGCAAATACTTTTTCACCCAAACTGGATGATACTTTCAGGTAATGATCAGTACACTAAGGCGACTTGGTTCCTAAAATTTCGTTCTTCTATGTTGAAGCATTCGTTTCCAGTAACAGTTTGAATTTTTAGGTTTCACTCTGTTTTCTCCTATATTGATAGATGTATTTGGAACTCTAAATCCAACACGGTTTGTGCTAGCTTCTTGAAACTTGACACAATAAAGTAGTTTCACGTTCTATCTCTATGTTTTGTTTCCTCTTGATGTAGCCCTAAGCAGTGACTGGCGAGAAACACTTTCATGGAAAGGGGTTGCCAAGCTTCCAAAAATTACGAATCTCCAGAAATCTCAGCAAATACTTTTTCACCCAAACTGGATGATACTTTCAGGTAATGATCAGTACACTAAGGCGACTTGGTTCCCCATATTTCGTTCTTCTTCGTTGAAGCGTTCGTTTCCAGTAACAGTTTGAATTTTTAGGTTTCACTCTGTTTTCTCCTATATTGATAGATGTATTTGGAACTCTAAATCCAACACGGTTTGTGCTAGCTTCTTGAAACTTGACACAATAAAGTAGTTTTACGTTCTATCTCTATATTTTGTTTCCTCTTGATGTAGCCCTAAGCAGTGACTGGCGAGAAACACTTTCATGGAAAGGGGTTGCCAAGCTTCCAAAAATTACGAACCTCCAGAAATCTCAGCAAATACTTTTTCACCCAAACTGGATGATACTTTCAGGTAATGATCAGTACACTAAGGCGACTTGGTTCCCAAAATTTCGTTCTTCTACGTTGAAGCGTTCGTTTCCAGTAACAGTTTGAATTTTTAGGTTTCACTCTGTTTTCTCCTATATTGATAGATGTATTTGGAACTCTAAATCCAACACGGTTTGTGCTAGCTTCTTGAAAGTTGACACAATAAAGTAGTTTTACGTTCTATCTCTATGTTTTGTTTCCTCTTGCTGTAGCCCTAAGCAGTGACTGGCGAGAAACACTTTCATGGAAAGGGGTTGCCAAGCTTCCAAAAATTATGAATCTCCAGAAATCTCAGCAAATACTTTTTCACCCAAACTGGATGATACTTTCAGGTAATGATCAGTACAGTAAGGCGACTTGGTTTCCCAAATTTCGTTCTTCTATGTTGAAGCGTTCGTTTCCAGTAACAGTTTGAATTTTTAGGTTTCACGCTGTTTACTCCTATATTGATAGATGTATTTGGAACTCTAAATCCAACACGGTTTATGCTAGCTTCTTGAAACTTGACACAGTACAGTAGTTTCACGTTCTATCTCTATGTTTTGTTTCCTCTTGATGTAGCCCTAAGCAGTGACTGGCGAGAAACACTTTCATGGAAAGGGGTTGCCAAGCTTCCAAAAATTACGAATCTCCAGAAATCTCAGCAAATACTTTTTCACCCAAACTGGATGATACTTTCAGGTAATGATCAGTACACTAAGCCCACTTGCTTCACCAAATTTCGTTCTTCTACGTTGAAGCGTTCGTTTCCAGTAACAGTTTGAATTTTTAGGTTTCACTCTGTTTACTCCTATATTGATAGATGTATTTGGAACTCTAAATCCAACACGGTTTGTGCTAGCTTCTTGAAACTTGACACAATGAATTAGTTTCACGTTCTATCTCTATGTTTTGTTTCCTCTTGATGTAGCCCTAAGCAGTGACTGGCGAGAAACACTTTCATGGAAAGGGGTTGCCAAGCTTCCAAAAATTATGAATCTCCAGAAATCTCAGCAAATACTTTTTCACCCAAACTGGATGATACTTTCAGGTAATGATCAGTACACTAAGGCGACTTGGTTCCCCACATTTCGTTCTTCTACGTTGAAGCGTTCGTTTCCAGTAACAGTTTGAATTTTTAGGTTTCACTCTGTTTTCTCCTATATGGATAGATGTATTTGGAACTCTAAATCCAACACGGTTTGTGCTAGCTTCTTGAAACTTGACAGAATAAAGTAGTTTCACGTTCTATCTCTATGTTTTGTTTCCTCTTGCTGTAGCCCTAAGCAGTGACTGGCGAGAAACACTTTCATGGAAAGGGGTTGCCAAGCTTCCAAAAATTACGAATCTCCAGAAATCTCAGCAAATACTTTTTCACCCAAACTGGATGATACTTTCAGGTAATGATCAGTACACTAAGGCGACTTGGTTCCACACATTTCGTTCTTCTACGTTGAAGCGTTCGTTTCCAGTAACAGTTTGAATTTTTAGGTTTCACTCTGTTTTCTCCTATATTGATAGATGTATTTGGAACTCTAAATCCAACACGGTTTGTGCTAGCTTCTTGAAACTTGACACAATAAAGTAGTTTCACGTTCTATCTCTATGTTTTGTTTCCTCTTGCTGTAGCCCTAAGCAGTGACTGGCGAGAAACACTTTCATGGAAAGGGGTTGCCAAGCTTCCAAAAATTACGAATCTCCAGAAATCTCAGCAAATACTTTTTCACCCAAAGTGGATGATACTTTCAGGTAATGATCAGTACACTAAGGCGACTTGGTTCCCCACATTACGTTCTTCTACGTTGAAGCGTTCGTTTCCAGTAACAGTTTGAATTTTTAGGTTTCACTCTGTTTTCTCCTATATTGATAGATGTATTTGGAACTCTAAATCCAACACGGTTTGTGCTAGCTTCTTGAAACTTGACACAATAAAGTAGTTTCACGTTCTATCTCTATGTTTTGTTTCCTCTTGATGTAGCCCTAAGCAGTGACTGGCGAGAAACACTTTCATGGAAAGGGGTTGCCAAGCTTCCAAAAATTACGAATCTCCAGAAATCTCAGCAAATACTTTTTCACCCAAACTGGATGATACTTTCAGGTAATGATCAGTACACTAAGGCGACTTGGTTCCCAAAATTTCGTTCTTCTATGTTGAAGCATTCGTTTCCAGTAACAGTTTGAATTTTTAGGTTTCACTCTGTTTTCTCCTATATTGATAGATGTATTTGGAACTCTAAATCCAACACGGTTTGTGCTAGCTTCTTGAAACTTGACACAATAAAGTAGTTTCACGTTCTATCTCAATGTTTTGTTTCCTCTTGCTGTAGCCCTAAGCAGTGACTGGCGAGAAACACTTTCATGGAAAGGGGTTGCCAAGCTTCCAAAAATTACGAATCTCCAGAAATCTCAGCAAATACTTTTTCACCCAAACTGGATGATACTTTCAGGTAATGATCAGTACACTAAGGCGACTTGGTTCCCCACATTACGTTCTTCTACGTTGAAGCGTTCGTTTCCAGTAACAGTTTGAATTTTTAGGTTTCACTCTGTTTTCTCCTATATTGATAGATATATTTGGAACTCTAAATCCAACACGGTTTGTGCTAGCTTCTTGAAACTTGACACAATAAAGTAGTTTCACGTTCTATCTCTATGTTTTGTTTCCTCTTGATGTAGCCCTAAGCAGTGACTGGCGAGAAACACTTTCATGGAAAGGGGTTGCCAAGCTTCCAAAAATTACGAATCTCCAGAAATCTCAGCAAATACTTTTTCACCCAAACTGGATGATACTTTCAGGTAATGATCAGTACACTAAGGCGACTTTGTTCCCAAAATTTCGTTCTTCTATGTTGAACCTTTCGTTTCCAGTAACAGTTTGAATTTTTAGGTTTCACTCTGTTTTCTCCTATATGGATAGATGTATTTGGAACTCTAAATCCAACACGGTTTGTGCTACCTTCTTGAAACTTGACACAATGAATTAGTTTCACGTTCTATCTCTATGTTTTGTTTCCTCTTGATGTAGCCCTAAGCAGTGACTGGCGAGAAACACTTTCATGGAAAGGGGTTGCCAAGCTTCCAAAAATTACGAATCTCCAGAAATCTCAGCAAATACTTTTTCACCCAAACTGGATGATACTTTCAGGTAATGATCAGTACACTAAGGCGACTTGGTGGCCCACATTACGTTCTTCTACGTTGAAGCGTTCGTTTTCAGTAACAGTTTGAATTTTTAGGTTTCACTCTGTTTTCTCCTATATTGATAGATGTATTTGGAACTCTAAATCCAACACGGTTTGTGCTAGCTTCTTGAAACTTGACATAATAAAGTAGTTTCACGTTCTATCTCTATGTTTTGTTTCCCCTCGATGTAGCCCTAAGCAGTGATTGGCGAGAAACACTTTCATGGAAAGGGGTTGCCAAGCTTCCAAAAATTACGAATCTCCAGAAATCTCAGCAAATACTTTTCACCCAAACTGGATGATACTTTCAGGTAATGATCAGTACACTAAGCCCACTTGCTTCACCAAATTTCGTTCTTCTACATTGAAGCGTTCGTTTCCAGTAGCAGTTTGAATTTTTAGGTTTCACTCTGTTTACTCCTATATTGATAGATGTATTTGGAACTCTAAATCCAACACGGTTTGTGCTAGCTTCTTGAAACTTGACACAATAAAGTAGTTTTACGTTCTATCTCTATGTTTTGTTTCCTCTTGATGTAGCCCTAAGCAGTGACTGGCGAGAAACACTTTCATGGAAAGGGGTTGCCAAGCTTCCAAAAATTACGAATCTCCAGAAATCTCAGCAAATACTTTTTCACCCAAACTGGATGATACTTTCAGGTAATGATCAGTACAGTAAGGCGACTTGGTTCCCCACATTACGTTCTTCTACGTTGAAGCGTTCGTTTCCAGTAACAGTTTGAATTTTTAGGTTTCACTCTGTTTTCTCCTATATTGATAGATGTATTTGGAACTCTAAATCCAACACGGTTTGTGCTAGCTTCTTGAAAGTTGACACAATAAAGTAGTTTTACGTTCTATCTCTATGTTTTGTTTCCTCTTGATGTAGCACTAAGCAGTGACTGGCGAGAAACACTTTCAAGGAAAGGGGTTGCCAAGCTTCCAAAAATTACGAATCTCCAGAAATCTCAGCAAATATTTTTTCACCCAAACTAGATGATAATTTCAGGTAATGATCAGTACACTAAGCCCACTTGCTTCACCAAATTTCGTTCTTCTACGTTGAAACGATCGTTTCCAGTAACAGTTTGAATTTTTAGGTTTCACTCTGTTTTCTCCTATATTGATAGATGTATTTGGAACTCTAATTCCAACACGGTTTCTGCTAGCTTCTTGAAACTTGACACAATAAAGTAGTTTTACGTTCTATCTCTATGTTTTGTTTCCTCTTGAAGTAGCCCTAAGCAGTGACTGGCGAGAAACACTTTCATGGAAAGGGGTTGCCAAGCTTCCAAAAATTACGAATCTCCAGAAATCTCAGCAAATACTTTTTCACCCAAACTGGATGATACTTTCAGGTAATGATCAGTACACTAAGCCCACTTGCTTCACCAAATTTCGTTCTTCTACGTTGAAGCGTTCGTTTCCAGTAACAGTTTGAATTTTTAGGTTTCACTCTGTTTACTCCTATATTGATAGATGTATTTGGAACTCTAAATCCAACACGGTTTGTGCTAGCTTCTTGAAACTTGACACAATGAATTAGTTTCACGTTCTATCTCTATGTTTTGTTTCCTCTTGATGTAGCCCTAAGCAGTGACTGGCGAGAAACACTTTCATGGAAAGGGGTTGCCAAGCTTCCAAAAATTACGAATCTCCAGAAATCTCAGCAAATACTTTTTCACCCAAACTGGATGATACTTTCAGGTAATGATCAGTACACTAAGGCGACTTGGTTCCCCACATTTCGTTCTTCTACGTTGAAGCGTTCGTTTCCAGTAACAGTTTGAATTTTTAGGTTTCACTCTGTTTTCTCCTATATGGATAGATGTATTTGGAACTCTAAATCCAACACGGTTTGTGCTAGCTTCTTGAAACTTGACAGAATAAAGTAGTTTCACGTTCTATCTCTATGTTTTGTTTCCTCTTGCTGTAGCCCTAAGCAGTGACTGGCGAGAAACACTTTCATGGAAAGGGGTTGCCAAGCTTCCAAAAATTACGAATCTCCAGAAATCTCAGCAAATACTTTTTCACCCAAACTGGATGATACTTTCAGGTAATGATCAGTACACTAAGGCGACTTGGTTCCACACATTTCGTTCTTCTACGTTGAAGCGTTCGTTTCCAGTAACAGTTTGAATTTTTAGGTTTCACTCTGTTTTCTCCTATATTGATAGATGTATTTGGAACTCTAAATCCAACACGGTTTGTGCTAGCTTCTTGAAACTTGACACAATAAAGTAGTTTCACGTTCTATCTCTATGTTTTGTTTCCTCTTGCTGTAGCCCTAAGCAGTGACTGGCGAGAAACACTTTCATGGAAAGGGGTTGCCAAGCTTCCAAAAATTACGAATCTCCAGAAATCTCAGCAAATACTTTTTCACCCAAACTGGATGATACTTTCAGGTAATGATCAGTACACTAAGGCGACTTGGTTCCCCACATTACGTTCTTCTACGTTGAAGCATTCGTTTCCAGTAACAGTTTGAATTTTTAGGTTTCACTCTGTTTTCTCCTATATTGATAGATGTATTTGGAACTCTAAATCCAACACGGTTTGTGCTAGCTTCTTGAAACTTGACACAATAAAGTAGTTTCACGTTCTATCTCTATGTTTTGTTTCCTCTTGATGTAGCCCTAAGCAGTGACTGGCGAGAAACACTTTCATGGAAAGGGGTTGCCAAGCTTCCAAAAATTACGAATCTCCAGAAATCTCAGCAAATACTTTTTCACCCAAACTGGATGATACTTTCAGGTAATGATCAGTACACTAAGGCGACTTGGTTCCCAAAATTTCGTTCTTCTATGTTGAAGCATTCGTTTCCAGTAACAGTTTGAATTTTTAGGTTTCACTCTGTTTTCTCCTATATTGATAGATGTATTTGGAACTCTAAATCCAACACGGTTTGTGCTAGCTTCTTGAAACTTGACACAATAAAGTAGTTTCACGTTCTATCTCAATGTTTTGTTTCCTCTTGCTGTAGCCCTAAGCAGTGACTGGCGAGAAACACTTTCATGGAAAGGGGTTGCCAAGCTTCCAAAAATTACGAATCTCCAGAAATCTCAGCAAATACTTTTTCACCCAAACTGGATGATACTTTCAGGTAATGATCAGTACACTAAGGCGACTTTGTTCCCAAAATTTCGTTCTTCTATGTTGAACCTTTCGTTTCCAGTAACAGTTTGAATTTTTAGGTTTCACTCTGTTTTCTCCTATATGGATAGATGTATTTGGAACTCTAAATCCAACACGGTTTGTGCTACCTTCTTGAAACTTGACACAATGAATTAGTTTCACGTTCTATCTCTATGTTTTGTTTCCTCTTGATGTAGCCCTAAGCAGTGACTGGCGAGAAACACTTTCATGGAAAGGGGTTGCCAAGCTTCCAAAAATTACGAATCTCCAGAAATCTCAGCAAATACTTTTTCACCCAAACTGGATGATACTTTCAGGTAATGATCAGTACACTAAGGCGATTTGGTTCCCCACATTACGTTCTTCTACGTTGAAGCGTTCGTTTCCAGTAACAGTTTGAATTTTTAGGTTTCACTCTGTTTTCTCCTATATTGATAGATGTATTTGGAACTCTAAATCCAACACGGTTTGTGCTAGCTTCTTGAAACTTGACATAATAAAGTAGTTTCACGTTCTATCTCTATGTTTTGTTTCCCCTCGATGTAGCCCTAAGCAGTGATTGGCGAGAAACACTTTCATGGAAAGGGGTTGCCAAGCTTCCAAAAATTACGAATCTCCAGAAATCTCAGCAAATACTTTTTCACCCAAACTGGATGATACTTTCAGGTAATGATCAGTACACTAAGCCCACTTGCTTCACCAAATTTCGTTCTTCTACATTGAAGCGTTCGTTTCCAGTAGCAGTTTGAATTTTTAGGTTTCACTCTGTTTACTCCTATATTGATAGATGTATTTGGAACTCTAAATCCAACACGGTTTGTGCTAGCTTCTTGAAACTTGACACAATGAATTAGTTTCACGTTCTATCTCTATGTTTTGTTTCCTCTTGATGTAGCCCTAAGCAGTGACTGGCGAGAAACTCTTTCATGGAAAGGGGTTGCCAAGCTTCCAAAAATTACGAATCTCCAGAAATCTCAGCAAATATTTTTTCACCCAAACTGGATGATACTTTCAGGTAATGATCAGTACACTAAGGCGACTTGGTTCCCCACATTTCGTTCTTCTACGTTGAAGTGTTCGTTTCCAGTAACAGTTTGAATTTTTAGGTTTCACTCTGTTTTCTCCTATATTGATAGATATATTTGGAACTCTAAATCCAACACGGTTTGTGCTAGCTTCTTGAAACTTGACACAATAAAGTAGTTTCACGTTCTATCTCTATGTTTTGTTTCCTCTTGATGTAGCCCTAAGCAGTGACTGGCGAGAAACACTTTCATGGAAAGGGGTTGCCAAGCTTCCAAAAATTACGAATCTCCAGAAATCTCAGCAAATACTTTTTCACCCAAACTGGATGATACTTTCAGGTAATGATCAGTACACTAAGGCGACTTGGTGGCCCACATTACGTTCTTCTACGTTGAAGCGTTCGTTTCCATTAACAGTTTGAATTTTTAGGTTTCACTCTGTTTTCTCCTATATTGATAGATGTATTTGGAACTCTAAATCCAACACGGTTTGTGCTAGCTTCTTGAAACTTGACACAATAAAGTAGTTTCACGTTCTATCTCTATGTTTTGTTTCCTCTTGCTGTAGCCCTAAGCAGTGACTGGCGAGAAACACTTTCATGGAAAGGGGTTGCCAAGCTTCCAAAAATTACGAATCTCCAGAAATCTCAGCAAATACTTTTTCACCCAAACTGGATGATACTTTCAGGTAATGATCAGTACACTAAGGCGACTTTGTTCCCAAAATTTCGTTCTTCTATGTTGAACCTTTCGTTTCCAGTAACAGTTTGAATTTTTAGGTTTCACTCTGTTTTCTCCTATATGGATAGATGTATTTGGAACTCTAAATCCAACACGGTTTGTGCTACCTTCTTGAAACTTGACACAATGAATTAGTTTCACGTTCTATCTCTATGTTTTGTTTCCTCTTGATGTAGCCCTAAGCAGTGACTGGCGAGAAACACTTTCATGGAAAGGGGTTGCCAAGCTTCCAAAAATTACGAATCTCCAGAAATCTCAGCAAATACTTTTTCACCCAAACTGGATGATACTTTCAGGTAATGATCAGTACACTAAGGCGATTTGGTTCCCCACATTACGTTCTTCTACGTTGAAGCGTTCGTTTCCAGTAACAGTTTGAATTTTTAGGTTTCACTCTGTTTTCTCCTATATTGATAGATGTATTTGGAACTCTAAATCCAACACGGTTTGTGCTAGCTTCTTGAAACTTGACATAATAAAGTAGTTTCACGTTCTATCTCTATGTTTTGTTTCCCCTCGATGTAGCCCTAAGCAGTGATTGGCGAGAAACACTTTCATGGAAAGGGGTTGCCAAGCTTCCAAAAATTACGAATCTCCAGAAATCTCAGCAAATACTTTTTCACCCAAACTGGATGATACTTTCAGGTAATGATCAGTACACTAAGCCCACTTGCTTCACCAAATTTCGTTCTTCTACGTTGAAGCGTTCGTTTCCAGTAGCAGTTTGAATTTTTAGGTTTCACTCTGTTTACTCCTATATTGATAGATGTATTTGGAACTCTAAATCCAACATGGTTTGTGCTAGCTTCTTGAAACTTGACACAATGAATTAGTTTCACGTTCTATCTCTATGTTTTGTTTCCTCTTGATGTAGCCCTAAGCAGTGACTGGCGAGAAACACTTTCATGGAAAGGGGTTGCCAAGCTTCCAAAAATTACGAATCTCCAGAAATCTCAGCAAATATTTTTTCACCCAAACTGGATGATACTTTCAGGTAATGATCAGTACACTAAGGCGACTTGGTTCCCCACATTTCGTTCTTCTACGTTGAAGTGTTCGTTTCCAGTAACAGTTTGAATTTTTAGGTTTCACTCTGTTTTCTCCTATATTGATAGATGTATTTGGAACTCTAAATCCAACACGGTTTGTGCTAGCTTCTTGAAACTTGACACAATAAAGTAGTTTTACGTTCTATCTCTATGTTTTGTTTCCTCTTGATGTAGCCCTAAGCAGTGACTGGCGAGAAACACTTTCATGGAAAGGGGTTGCCAAGCTTCCAAAAATTACGAATCTCCAGAAATCTCAGCAAATACTTTTTCACCCAAACTGGATGATACTTTCAGGTAATGATCAGTACAGTAAGGTGACTTGGTTCCCCACATTACGTTCTTCTACGTTGAAGCGTTCGTTTCCAGTAACAGTTTGAATTTTTAGGTTTCACTCTGTTTTCTCCTATATTGATAGATGTATTTGGAACTCTAAATCCAACACGGTTTGTGCTAGCTTCTTGAAAGTTGACACAATAAAGTAGTTTTACGTTCTATCTCTATGTTTTGTTTCCTCTTGATGTAGCACTAAGCAGTGACTGGCGAGAAACACTTTCAAGGAAAGGGGTTGCCAAGCTTCCAAAAATTACGAATCTCCAGAAATCTCAGCAAATATTTTTTCACCCAAACTAGATGATAATTTCAGGTAATGATCAGTACACTAAGCCCACTTGCTTCACCAAATTTCGTTCTTCTACGTTGAAACGATCGTTTCCAGTAACAGTTTGAATTTTTAGGTTTCACTCTGTTTTCTCCTATATTGATAGATGTATTTGGAACTCTAATTCCAACACGGTTTCTGCTAGCTTCTTGAAACTTGACACAATAAAGTAGTTTTACGTTCTATCTCTATGTTTTGTTTCCTCTTGAAGTAGCCCTAAGCAGTGACTGGCGAGAAACACTTTCATGGAAAGGGGTTGCCAAGCTTCCAAAAATTACGAATCTCCAGAAATCTCAGCAAATACTTTTTCACCCAAACTGGATGATACTTTCAGGTAATGATCAGTACACTAAGCCCACTTGCTTCACCAAATTTCGTTCTTCTACGTTGAAGCGTTCGTTTCCAGTAACAGTTTGAATTTTTAGGTTTCACTCTGTTTACTCCTATATTGATAGATGTATTTGGAACTCTAAATCCAACACGGTTTGTGCTAGCTTCTTGAAACTTGACACAATGAATTAGTTTCACGTTCTATCTCTATGTTTTGTTTCCTCTTGATGTAGCCCTAAGCAGTGACTGGCGAGAAACACTTTCATGGAAAGGGGTTGCCAAGCTTCCAAAAATTACGAATCTCCAGAAATCTCAGCAAATACTTTTTCACCCAAACTGGATGATACTTTCAGGTAATGATCAGTACACTAAGGCGACTTGGTTCCCCACATTTCGTTCTTCTACGTTGAAGCGTTCGTTTCCAGTAACAGTTTGAATTTTTAGGTTTCACTCTGTTTTCTCCTATATGGATAGATGTATTTGGAACTCTAAATCCAACACGGTTTGTGCTAGCTTCTTGAAACTTGACAGAATAAAGTAGTTTCACGTTCTATCTCTATGTTTTGTTTCCTCTTGCTGTAGCCCTAAGCAGTGACTGGCGAGAAACACTTTCATGGAAAGGGGTTGCCAAGCTTCCAAAAATTACGAATCTCCAGAAATCTCAGCAAATACTTTTTCACCCAAACTGGATGATACTTTCAGGTAATGATCAGTACACTAAGGCGACTTGGTTCCACACATTTCGTTCTTCTACGTTGAAGCGTTCGTTTCCAGTAACAGTTTGAATTTTTAGGTTTCACTCTGTTTTCTCCTATATTGATAGATGTATTTGGAACTCTAAATCCAACACGGTTTGTGCTAGCTTCTTGAAACTTGACACAATAAAGTAGTTTCACGTTCTATCTCTATGTTTTGTTTCCTCTTGCTGTAGCCCTAAGCAGTGACTGGCGAGAAACACTTTCATGGAAAGGGGTTGCCAAGCTTCCAAAAATTACGAATCTCCAGAAATCTCAGCAAATACTTTTTCACCCAAACTGGATGATACTTTCAGGTAATGATCAGTACACTAAGGCGACTTGGTTCCCCACATTACGTTCTTCTACGTTGAAGCATTCGTTTCCAGTAACAGTTTGAATTTTTAGGTTTCACTCTGTTTTCTCCTATATTGATAGATGTATTTGGAACTCTAAATCCAACACGGTTTGTGCTAGCTTCTTGAAACTTGACACAATAAAGTAGTTTCACGTTCTATCTCTATGTTTTGTTTCCTCTTGATGTAGCCCTAAGCAGTGACTGGCGAGAAACACTTTCATGGAAAGGGGTTGCCAAGCTTCCAAAAATTACGAATCTCCAGAAATCTCAGCAAATACTTTTTCACCCAAACTGGATGATACTTTCAGGTAATGATCAGTACACTAAGGCGACTTGGTTCCCAAAATTTCGTTCTTCTATGTTGAAGCATTCGTTTCCAGTAACAGTTTGAATTTTTAGGTTTCACTCTGTTTTCTCCTATATTGATAGATGTATTTGGAACTCTAAATCCAACACGGTTTGTGCTAGCTTCTTGAAACTTGACACAATAAAGTAGTTTCACGTTCTATCTCAATGTTTTGTTTCCTCTTGCTGTAGCCCTAAGCAGTGACTGGCGAGAAACACTTTCATGGAAAGGGGTTGCCAAGCTTCCAAAAATTACGAATCTCCAGAAATCTCAGCAAATACTTTTTCACCCAAACTGGATGATACTTTCAGGTAATGATCAGTACACTAAGGCGACTTTGTTCCCAAAATTTCGTTCTTCTATGTTGAACCTTTCGTTTCCAGTAACAGTTTGAATTTTTAGGTTTCACTCTGTTTTCTCCTATATGGATAGATGTATTTGGAACTCTAAATCCAACACGGTTTGTGCTACCTTCTTGAAACTTGACACAATGAATTAGTTTCACGTTCTATCTCTATGTTTTGTTTCCTCTTGATGTAGCCCTAAGCAGTGACTGGCGAGAAACACTTTCATGGAAAGGGGTTGCCAAGCTTCCAAAAATTACGAATCTCCAGAAATCTCAGCAAATACTTTTTCACCCAAACTGGATGATACTTTCAGGTAATGATCAGTACACTAAGGCGATTTGGTTCCCCACATTACGTTCTTCTACGTTGAAGCGTTCGTTTCCAGTAACAGTTTGAATTTTTAGGTTTCACTCTGTTTTCTCCTATATTGATAGATGTATTTGGAACTCTAAATCCAACACGGTTTGTGCTAGCTTCTTGAAACTTGACATAATAAAGTAGTTTCACGTTCTATCTCTATGTTTTGTTTCCCCTCGATGTAGCCCTAAGCAGTGATTGGCGAGAAACACTTTCATGGAAAGGGGTTGCCAAGCTTCCAAAAATTACGAATCTCCAGAAATCTCAGCAAATACTTTTTCACCCAAACTGGATGATACTTTCAGGTAATGATCAGTACACTAAGCCCACTTGCTTCACCAAATTTCGTTCTTCTACATTGAAGCGTTCGTTTCCAGTAGCAGTTTGAATTTTTAGGTTTCACTCTGTTTACTCCTATATTGATAGATGTATTTGGAACTCTAAATCCAACACGGTTTGTGCTAGCTTCTTGAAACTTGACACAATGAATTAGTTTCACGTTCTATCTCTATGTTTTGTTTCCTCTTGATGTAGCCCTAAGCAGTGACTGGCGAGAAACTCTTTCATGGAAAGGGGTTGCCAAGCTTCCAAAAATTACGAATCTCCAGAAATCTCAGCAAATATTTTTTCACCCAAACTGGATGATACTTTCAGGTAATGATCAGTACACTAAGGCGACTTGGTTCCCCACATTTCGTTCTTCTACGTTGAAGTGTTCGTTTCCAGTAACAGTTTGAATTTTTAGGTTTCACTCTGTTTTCTCCTATATTGATAGATGTATTTGGAACTCTAAATCCAACACGGTTTGTGCTAGCTTCTTGAAACTTGACACAATAAAGTAGTTTTACGTTCTATCTCTATGTTTTGTTTCCTCTTGATGTAGCCCTAAGCAGTGACTGGCGAGAAACACTTTCATGGAAAGGGGTTGCCAAGCTTCCAAAAATTACGAATCTCCAGAAATCTCAGCAAATACTTTTTCACCCAAACTGGATGATACTTTCAGGTAATGATCAGTACACTAAGGCGACTTGGTTCCCCACATTACGTTCTTCTACGTTGAAGCGTTCGTTTCCAGTAACAGTTTGAATTTTTAGGTTTCACTCTGTTTTCTCCTATATTGATAGATGTATTTGGAACTCTAAATCCAACACGGTTTGTGCTAGCTTCTTGAAAGTTGACACAATAAAGTAGTTTTACGTTCTATCTCTATGTTTTGTTTCCTCTTGATGTAGCACTAAGCAGTGACTGGCGAGAAACACTTTCAAGGAAAGGGGTTGCCAAGCTTCCAAAAATTACGAATCTCCAGAAATCTCAGCAAATATTTTTTCACCCAAACTAGATGATAATTTCAGGTAATGATCAGTACACTAAGCCCACTTGCTTCACCAAATTTCGTTCTTCTACGTTGAAACGATCGTTTCCAGTAACAGTTTGAATTTTTAGGTTTCACTCTGTTTTCTCCTATATTGATAGATGTATTTGGAACTCTAATTCCAACACGGTTTCTGCTAGCTTCTTGAAACTTGACACAATAAAGTAGTTTTACGTTCTATCTCTATGTTTTGTTTCCTCTTGAAGTAGCCCTAAGCAGTGACTGGCGAGAAACACTTTCATGGAAAGGGGTTGCCAAGCTTCCAAAAATTACGAATCTCCAGAAATCTCAGCAAATACTTTTTCACCCAAACTGGATGATACTTTCAGGTAATGATCAGTACACTAAGGCGACTTGGTTTCCCAAATTTCGTTCTTCTATGTTGAAGCGTTCGTTTCCAGTAACAGTTTGAATTTTTAGGTTTCACGCTGTTTACTCCTATATTGATAGATGTATTTGGAACTCTAAATCCAACACGGTTTATGCTAGCTTCTTGAAACTTGACACAGTACAGTAGTTTCACGTTCTATCTCTATGTTTTGTTTCCTCTTGATGTAGCCCTAAGCAGTGACTGGCGAGAAACACTTTCATGGAAAGGGGTTGCCAAGCTTCCAAAAATTACGAATCTCCAGAAATCTCAGCAAATACTTTTTCACCCAAACTGGATGATACTTTCAGGTAATGATCAGTACACTAAGCCCACTTGCTTCACCAAATTTCGTTCTTCTACGTTGAAGCGTTCGTTTCCAGTAACAGTTTGAATTTTTAGGTTTCACTCTGTTTACTCCTATATTGATAGATGTATTTGGAACTCTAAATCCAACACGGTTTGTGCTAGCTTCTTGAAACTTGACACAATGAATTAGTTTCACGTTCTATCTCTATGTTTTGTTTCCTCTTGATGTAGCCCTAAGCAGTGACTGGCGAGAAACACTTTCATGGAAAGGGGTTGCCAAGCTTCCAAAAATTATGAATCTCCAGAAATCTCAGCAAATACTTTTTCACCCAAACTGGATGATACTTTCAGGTAATGATCAGTACACTAAGGCGACTTGGTTCCCCACATTTCGTTCTTCTACGTTGAAGCGTTCGTTTCCAGTAACAGTTTGAATTTTTAGGTTTCACTCTGTTTTCTCCTATATTGATAGATGTATTTGGAACTCTAAATCCAACACGGTTTGTGCTAGCTTCTTGAAACTTGACACAATAAAGTAGTTTCACGTTCTATCTCTATGTTTTGTTTCCTCTTGATGTAGCCCTAAGCAGTGACTGGCGAGAAACACTTTCATGGAAAGGGGTTGCCAAGCTTCCAAAAATTACGAATCTCCAGAAATCTCAGCAAATACTTTTTCACCCAAACTGGATGATAGTTTCAGGTAATGATCAGTACACTAAGGCGACTTGGTTCCCAAAATTTCGTTCTTCTATGTTGAAGCATTCGTTTCCAGTAACAGTTTGAATTTTTAGGTTTCACTCTGTTTTCTCCTATATTGATAGATGTATTTGGAACTCTAAATCCAACACGGTTTGTGCTAGCTTCTTGAAACTTGACACAATAAAGTAGTTTCACGTTCTATCTCAATGTTTTGTTTCCTCTTGCTGTAGCCCTAAGCAGTGACTGGCGAGAAACACTTTCATGGAAAGGGGTTGCCAAGCTTCCAAAAATTACGAATCTCCAGAAATCTCAGCAAATACTTTTTCACCCAAACTGGATGATACTTTCAGGTAATGATCAGTACACTAAGGCGACTTGGTTCCCCACATTACGTTCTTCTACGTTGAAGCGTTCGTTTCCAGTAACAGTTTGAATTTTTAGGTTTCACTCTGTTTTCTCCTATATTGATAGATATATTTGGAACTCTAAATCCAACACGGTTTGTGCTAGCTTCTTGAAACTTGACACAATAAAGTAGTTTCACGTTCTATCTCTATGTTTTGTTTCCTCTTGATGTAGCCCTAAGCAGTGACTGGCGAGAAACACTTTCATGGAAAGGGGTTGCCAAGCTTCCAAAAATTACGAATCTCCAGAAATCTCAGCAAATACTTTTTCACCCAAACTGGATGATACTTTCAGGTAATGATCAGTACACTAAGGCGACTTGGTTGCCCACATTACGTTCTTCTACGTTGAAGCGTTCGTTTCCATTAACAGTTTGAATTTTTAGGTTTCACTCTGTTTTCTCCTATATTGATAGATGTATTTGGAACTCTAAATCCAACACGGTTTGTGCTAGCTTCTTGAAACTTGACACAATAAAGTAGTTTCACGTTCTATCTCTATGTTTTGTTTCCTCTTGCTGTAGCCCTAAGCAGTGACTGGCGAGAAACACTTTCATGGAAAGGGGTTGCCAAGCTTCCAAAAATTACGAATCTCCAGAAATCTCAGCAAATACTTTTTCACCCAAACTGGATGATACTTTCAGGTAATGATCAGTACACTAAGGCGACTTTGTTCCCAAAATTTCGTTCTTCTATGTTGAACCTTTCGTTTCCAGTAACAGTTTGAATTTTTAGGTTTCACTCTGTTTTCTCCTATATGGATAGATGTATTTGGAACTCTAAATCCAACACGGTTTGTGCTACCTTCTTGAAACTTGACACAATGAATTAGTTTCACGTTCTATCTCTATGTTTTGTTTCCTCTTGATGTAGCCCTAAGCAGTGACTGGCGAGAAACACTTTCATGGAAAGGGGTTGCCAAGCTTCCAAAAATTACGAATCTCCAGAAATCTCAGCAAATACTTTTTCACCCAAACTGGATGATACTTTCAGGTAATGATCAGTACACTAAGGCGATTTGGTTCCCCACATTACGTTCTTCTACGTTGAAGCGTTCGTTTCCAGTAACAGTTTGAATTTTTAGGTTTCACTCTGTTTTCTCCTATATTGATAGATGTATTTGGAACTCTAAATCCAACACGGTTTGTGCTAGCTTCTTGAAACTTGACATAATAAAGTAGTTTCACGTTCTATCTCTATGTTTTGTTTCCCCTCGATGTAGCCCTAAGCAGTGATTGGCGAGAAACACTTTCATGGAAAGGGGTTGCCAAGCTTCCAAAAATTACGAATCTCCAGAAATCTCAGCAAATACTTTTTCACCCAAACTGGATGATACTTTCAGGTAATGATCAGTACACTAAGCCCACTTGCTTCACCAAATTTCGTTCTTCTACATTGAAGCGTTCGTTTCCAGTAGCAGTTTGAATTTTTAGGTTTCACTCTGTTTACTCCTATATTGATAGATGTATTTGGAACTCTAAATCCAACACGGTTTGTGCTAGCTTCTTGAAACTTGACACAATGAATTAGTTTCACGTTCTATCTCTATGTTTTGTTTCCTCTTGATGTAGCCCTAAGCAGTGACTGGCGAGAAACACTTTCATGGAAAGGGGTTGCCAAGCTTCCAAAAATTACGAATCTCCAGAAATCTCAGCAAATATTTTTTCACCCAAACTGGATGATACTTTCAGGTAATGATCAGTACACTAAGGCGACTTGGTTCCCCACATTTCGTTCTTCTACGTTGAAGTGTTCGTTTCCAGTAACAGTTTGAATTTTTAGGTTTCACTCTGTTTTCTCCTATATTGATAGATGTATTTGGAACTCTAAATCCAACACGGTTTGTGCTAGCTTCTTGAAACTTGACACAATAAAGTAGTTTTACGTTCTATCTCTATGTTTTGTTTCCTCTTGATGTAGCCCTAAGCAGTGACTGGCGAGAAACACTTTCATGGAAAGGGGTTGCCAAGCTTCCAAAAATTACGAATCTCCAGAAATCTCAGCAAATACTTTTTCACCCAAACTGGATGATACTTTCAGGTAATGATCAGTACACTAAGGCGACTTGGTTCCCCACATTACGTTCTTCTACGTTGAAGCGTTCGTTTCCAGTAACAGTTTGAATTTTTAGGTTTCACTCTGTTTTCTCCTATATTGATAGATGTATTTGGAACTCTAAATCCAACACGGTTTGTGCTAGCTTCTTGAAAGTTGACACAATAAAGTAGTTTTACGTTCTATCTCTATGTTTTGTTTCCTCTTGAGGTAGCACTAAGCAGTGACTGGCGAGAAACACTTTCAAGGAAAGGGGTTGCCAAGCTTCCAAAAATTACGAATCTCCAGAAATCTCAGCAAATATTTTTTCACCCAAACTAGATGATAATTTCAGGTAATGATCAGTACACTAAGCCCACTTGCTTCACCAAATTTCGTTCTTCTACGTAAAACGATCGTTTCCAGTAACAGTTTGAATTTTTAGGTTTCACTCTGTTTTCTCCTATATTGATAGATGTATTTGGAACTCTAATTCCAACACGGTTTCTGCTAGCTTCTTGAAACTTGACACAATAAAGTAGTTTTACGTTCTATCTCTATGTTTTGTTTCCTCTTGAAGTAGCCCTAAGCAGTGACTGGCGAGAAACACTTTCATGGAAAGGGGTTGCCAAGCTTCCAAAAATTACGAATCTCCAGAAATCTCAGCAAATACTTTTTCACCCAAACTGGAAGATACTTTCAGGTAATGATCAGTACACTAAGGCGACTTGGTTCCCAAAATTTCGTTCTTCTATGTTGAAGCATTCGTTTCCAGTAACAGTTTGAATTTTTAGGTTTCACTCTGTTTTCTCCTATATTGATAGATGTATTTGGAACTCTAAATCCAACACGGTTTGTGCTAGCTTCTTGAAACTTGACACAGTACAGTAGTTTCACGTTCTATCTCTATGTTTTGTTTCCTCTTGCTGTACCCCTAAGCAGTGACTGGCGAGAAACACTTTCATGGAAAGGGGTTGCCAAGCTTCCAAAAATTACGAATCTCCAGAAATCTCAGCAAATACTTTTTCACCCAAACTGGATGATACTTTCAGGTAATGATCAGTACACTAAGGCGACTTGCTTCCCCACATTTCGTTCTTCTACGTTGAAGTGTTCGTTTCCAGTAACAGTTTGAATTTTTAGGTTTCACTCTGTTTTCTCCTATATTGATAGATGTATTTGGAACTCTAAATCCAACACTGTTTGTGCTAGCTTCTTGAAACTTGACACAATAAAGTAGTTTTATGTTCTATCTCTATGTTTTGTTTCCTCTTGATGTAGCCCTAAGCAGTGACTGGCGAGAAACACTTTCATGGAAAGGGGTTGCCAAGCTTCCAAAAATTACGAATCTCCAGAAATCACAGCAAATACTTTTTCACCCAAACTGGATGATACTTTCAGGTAATGATCAGTACACTAAGGCGACTTGGTTCCCCACATTACGTTCTTCTACGTTGAAGCGTTCGTTTCCAGTAACAGTTTGAATTTTTAGGTTTCACTCTGTTTTCTCCTATATTGATAGATGTATTTGGAACTCTAAATCCAACACGGTTTGTGCTACCTTCTTGAAAGTTGACACAATAAAGTAGTTTTACGTTCTATCTCTATGTTTTGTTTCCTCTTGATGTAGCCCTAAGCAGTGACTGGCGAGAAACACTTTCAAGGAAAGGGGTTGCCAAGCTTCCAAAAATTACGAATCTCCAGAAATCTCAGCAAATAGTTTTTCACCCAAACTGGATGATACTTTCAGGTAATGATCAGTACACTAAGCCCACTTGCTTCACCAAATTTCGTTCTTCTACGTTGAAGCGATCGTTTCCAGTAACAGTTTGAATTTTTAGGTTTCACTCTGTTTACTCCTATATTGATAGATGTATTTGGAACTCTAAATCCAACACGGTTTGTGCTAGCTTCTTGAAACTTGACACAATAAAGTAGTTTTATGTTCTATCTCTATGTTTTGTTTCCTCTTGATGTAGCCCTAAGCAGTGACTGGCGAGAAACACTTTCATGGAAAGGGGTTGCCAAGCTTCCAAAAATTACGAATCTCCAGAAATCTCAGCAAATACTTTTTCACCCAAACTGGATGATACTTTCAGGTAATGATCAGTACACTAAGGCAACTTGGTTCCCCAAATTTCGTTCTTCTATGTTGAAGCGTTCGTTTCCAGTAACAGTTTGAATTTTTAGGTTTCACTCTGTTTACTCCTATATTGATAGATGTATTTGGAACTCTAAATCCAACACGGTTTGTGCTAGCTTCTTGAAACTTGACACAATGAATTAGTTTCACGTTCTATCTCTATGTTTTGTTTCCTCTTGATGTAGCCCTAAGCAGTGACTGGCGAGAAACACTTTCATGGAAAGGGGTTGCCAAGCTTCCAAAAATTACGAATCTCCAGAAATCTCAGCAAATATTTTTTCACCCAAACTGGATGATACTTTCAGGTAATGATCAGTACACTAAGGCGACTTGGTTCCCCAAATTTAGTTTTTCTATGTTGAAACATTCGTTTCCAGTAACAGTTTGAATTTTTAGGTTTCACTCTGTTTTCTCCTATATTGATAGATGTATTTGGAACTCTAAATCCAACACGGCTTGTGCTAGCTTCTTGAAACTTGACACAATAAATTAGTTTCACGTTCTATCTCTATGTATTGTTTCCTCTTGATGTAGCCCTAAGCAGTGACTGGCGAGAAACACTTTCATGGAAAGGGGTTGCCAAGCTTCCAAAAATTACGAATCTCCAGAAATCTCAGCAAATACTTTTTCATCCAAACTGGATGATACTTTCAGGTAATGATCAGTACACTAACCCCACTTGCTTCACCAAATTTCGTTCTTCTACGTTGAAGCGTTCGTTTCCAGTAACAGTTTGAATTTTTAGGTTTCACTCTGTTTACTCCTATATTGATAGATGTTTTTGGAACTCTAAATCCAACACGGTTTGTGCTAGCTTCTTGAAACTTGACACAATGAATTAGTTTCACGTTCTATCTCTATGTTTTGTTTCCTCTTGATGTAGCCCTAAGCAGTGACTGGCGAGAAACATTTACATGGAAAGGGGTTGCCAAGCTTCCAAAAACTACGAATCTCCAGAAATCTCAGCAAATATTTTTTCACCCAAACTGGATGATACTTTCAGGTAATGATCAGTACACTAAGGCGACTTGGTCCCCAAATTTAGTTCTTCTATGTTGAAGCATTCATTTCCAGTAACAGTTTGAATTTTTAGGTTTCACTCTGTTTTCTCCTATATTGATAGATGTATTTGGAACTCTAATTCCAACACGGTTTCTGCTAGCTTCTTGAAACTTGACACAATAGAGTAGTTTTACGTTCTATCTCTATGTTTTGTTTCCTCTTGATGTAGCCCTAAGCAGTGACTGGCGAGAAACACTTTCATGGAAAGGGGTTGCCAAGCTTCCAAAAATTACGAATCTCCAGAAATCTCAGCAAATACTTTTTCACCCAAACTGGATGATACTTTCAGGTAATGATCAGTACACTAAGGCGACTTGGTTCCCAAAATTTCGTTCTTCTATGTTGAAGCATTCGTTTCCAGTAACAGTTTGAATTTTTAAGTTTCACTCTGTTTTCTCCTATATTGATAGATGTATTTGGAACTCTAAATCCAACACGGTTTGTGCTAGCTTCTTGAAACTTGACAGAATAAAGTAGTTTCACGTTCTATCTCTATGTTTTGTTTCCTCTTGATGTAGCCCTAAGCAGTGACTGGCGAGAAACACTTTCATGGAAAGGGGTTGCCAAGCTTCCAAAAATTACGAATCTCCAGAAATCTCAGCAAATACTTTTTCACCCAAACTGGATGATACTTTCAGGTAATGATCAGTACACTAAGGCGACTTGGTTCCCCACATTTCGTTCTTCTACGTTGAAGTGTTCGTTTCCAGTAACAGTTTGAATTTTTAGGTTTCACTCTGTTTTCTCCTATATTGATAGATGTATTTGGAACTCTAAATCCAACACGGTTTGTGCTAGCTTCTTGAAACTTGACACAATAAAGTAGTTTTACGTTCTATCTCTATGTTTTGTTTCCTCTTGATGTAGCCCTAAGCAGTGACTGGCGAGAAACACTTTCATGGAAAGGGGTTGCCAAGCTTCCAAAAATTACGAATCTCCAGAAATCTCAGCAAATACTTTTTCACCCAAACTGGATGATACTTTCAGGTAATGATCAGTACACTAAGGCGACTTGGTTCCCCACATTACGTTCTTCTACGTTGAAGCGTTCGTTTCCAGTAACAGTTTGAATTTTTAGGTTTCACTCTGTTTTCTCCTATATTGATAGATGTATTTGGAACTCTAAATCCAACACGGTTTGTGCTAGCTTCTTGAAACTTGACACAATAAAGTAGTTTCACGTTCTATCTCTATGTTTTGTTTCCTCTTGCTGTAGCCCTAAGCAGTGACTGGCGAGAAACACTTTCATGGAAAGGGGTTGCCAAGCTTCCAAAAATTACGAATCTCCAGAAATCTCAGCAAATACTTTTTCACCCAAACTGGATGATACTTTCAGGTAATGATCAGTACACTAAGGCGACTTTGTTCCCAAAATTTCGTTCTTCTATGTTGAACCTTTCGTTTCCAGTAACAGTTTGAATTTTTAGGTTTCACTCTGTTTTCTCCTATATGGATAGATGTATTTGGAACTCTAAATCCAACACGGTTTGTGCTACCTTCTTGAAACTTGACACAATGAATTAGTTTCACGTTCTATCTCTATGTTTTGTTTCCTCTTGATGTAGCCCTAAGCAGTGACTGGCGAGAAACACTTTCATGGAAAGGGGTTGCCAAGCTTCCAAAAATTACGAATCTCCAGAAATCTCAGCAAATACTTTTTCACCCAAACTGGATGATACTTTCAGGTAATGATCAGTACACTAAGGCGATTTGGTTCCCCACATTACGTTCTTCTACGTTGAAGCGTTCGTTTCCAGTAACAGTTTGAATTTTTAGGTTTCACTCTGTTTTCTCCTATATTGATAGATGTATTTGGAACTCTAAATCCAACACGGTTTGTGCTAGCTTCTTGAAACTTGACATAATAAAGTAGTTTCACGTTCTATCTCTATGTTTTGTTTCCCCTCGATGTAGCCCTAAGCAGTGATTGGCGAGAAACACTTTCATGGAAAGGGGTTGCCAAGCTTCCAAAAATTACGAATCTCCAGAAATCTCAGCAAATACTTTTTCACCCAAACTGGATGATACTTTCAGGTAATGATCAGTACACTAAGCCCACTTGCTTCACCAAATTTCGTTCATCTACATTGAAGCGTTCGTTTCCAGTAGCAGTTTGAATTTTTAGGTTTCACTCTGTTTACTCCTATATTGATAGATGTATTTGGAACTCTAAATCCAACACGGTTTGTGCTAGCTTCTTGAAACTTGACACAATGAATTAGTTTCACGTTCTATCTCTATGTTTTGTTTCCTCTTGATGTAGCCCTAAGCAGTGACTGGCGAGAAACACTTTCATGGAAAGGGGTTGCCAAGCTTCCAAAAATTACGAATCTCCAGAAATCTCAGCAAATATTTTTTCACCCAAACTGGATGATACTTTCAGGTAATGATCAGTACACTAAGGCGACTTGGTTCCCCACATTTCGTTCTTCTACGTTGAAGTGTTCGTTTCCAGTAACAGTTTGAATTTTTAGGTTTCACTCTGTTTTCTCCTATATTGATAGATGTATTTGGAACTCTAAATCCAACACGGTTTGTGCTAGCTTCTTGAAACTTGACACAATAAAGTAGTTTTACGTTCTATCTCTATGTTTTGTTTCCTCTTGATGTAGCCCTAAGCAGTGACTGGCGAGAAACACTTTCATGGAAAGGGGTTGCCAAGCTTCCAAAAATTACGAATCTCCAGAAATCTCAGCAAATACTTTTTCACCCAAACTGGATGATACTTTCAGGTAATGGTCAGTACACTAAGGCGACTTGGTTCCCCACATTACGTTCTTCTACGTTGAAGCGTTCGTTTCCAGTAACAGTTTGAATTTTTAGGTTTCACTCTGTTTTCTCCTATATTGATAGATGTATTTGGAACTCTAAATCCAACACGGTTTGTGCTAGCTTCTTGAAAGTTGACACAATAAAGTAGTTTTACGTTCTATCTCTATGTTTTGTTTCCTCTTGATGTAGCACTAAGCAGTGACTGGCGAGAAACACTTTCAAGGAAAGGGGTTGCCAAGCTTCCAAAAATTACGAATCTCCAGAAATCTCAGCAAATATTTTTTCACCCAAACTAGATGATAATTTCAGGTAATGATCAGTACACTAAGCCCACTTGCTTCACCAAATTTCGTTCTTCTACGTTGAAACGATCGTTTCCAGTAACAGTTTGAATTTTTAGGTTTCACTCTGTTTTCTCCTATATTGATAGATGTATTTGGAACTCTAATTCCAACACGGTTTCTGCTAGCTTCTTGAAACTTGACACAATAAAGTAGTTTTACGTTCTATCTCTATGTTTTGTTTCCTCTTGAAGTAGCCCTAAGCAGTGACTGGCGAGAAACACTTTCATGGAAAGGGGTTGCCAAGCTTCCAAAAATTACGAATCTCCAGAAATCTCAGCAAATACTTTTTCACCCAAACTGGATGATACTTTCAGGTAATGATCAGTACACTAAGGCGACTTGGTTCCCAAAATTTCGTTCTTCTATGTTGAAGCATTCGTTTCCAGTAACAGTTTGAATTTTTAGGTTTCACTCTGTTTTCTCCTATATTGATAGATGTATTTGGAACTCTAAATCCAACACGGTTTGTGCTAGCTTCTTGAAACTTGACACAGTACAGTAGTTTCACGTTCTATCTCTATGTTTTGTTTCCTCTTGCTGTACCCCTAAGCAGTGACTGGCGAGAAACACTTTCATGGAAAGGGGTTGCCAAGCTTCCAAAAATTACGAATCTCCAGAAATCTCAGCAAATACTTTTTCACCCAAACTGGATGATACTTTCAGGTAATGATCAGTACACTAAGGCGACTTGCTTCCCCACATTTCGTTCTTCTACGTTGAAGTGTTCGTTTCCAGTAACAGTTTGAATTTTTAGGTTTCACTCTGTTTTCTCCTATATTGATAGATGTATTTGGAACTCTAAATCCAACACGGTTTGTGCTAGCTTCTTGAAACTTGACACAATAAAGTAGTTTTATGTTCTATCTCTATGTTTTGTTTCCTCTTGATGTAGCCCTAAGCAGTGACTGGCGAGAAACACTTTCATGGAAAGGGGTTGCCAAGCTTCCAAAAATTACGAATCTCCAGAAATCACAGCAAATACTTTTTCACCCAAACTGGATGATACTTTCAGGTAATGATCAGTACACTAAGGCGACTTGGTTCCCCACATTACGTTCTTCTACGTTGAAGCGTTCGTTTCCAGTAACAGTTTGAATTTTTAGGTTTCACTCTGTTTTCTCCTATATTGATAGATGTATTTGGAACTCTAAATCCAACACGGTTTGTGCTAGCTTCTTGAAAGTTGACACAATAAAGTAGTTTTACGTTCTATCTCTATGTTTTGTTTCCTCTTGATGTAGCCCTAAGCAGTGACTGGCGAGAAACACTTTCAAGGAAAGGGGTTGCCAAGCTTCCAAAAATTACGAATCTCCAGAAATCTCAGCAAATAGTTTTTCACCCAAACTGGATGATACTTTCAGGTAATGATCAGTACACTAAGCCCACTTGCTTCACCAAATTTCGTTCTTCTACGTTGAAGCGATCGTTTCCAGTAACAGTTTGAATTTTTAGGTTTCACTCTGTTTACTCCTATATTGATAGATGTATTTGGAACTCTAAATCCAACACGGTTTGTGCTAGCTTCTTGAAACTTGACACAATAAAGTAGTTTTATGTTCTATCTCTATGTTTTGTTTCCTCTTGATGTAGCCCTAAGCAGTGACTGGCGAGAAACACTTTCATGGAAAGGGGTTGCCAAGCTTCCAAAAATTACGAATCTCCAGAAATCTCAGCAAATACTTTTTCACCCAAACTGGATGATACTTTCAGGTAATGATCAGTACACTAAGGCAACTTGGTTCCCCAAATTTCGTTCTTCTATGTTGAAGCGTTCGTTTCCAGTAACAGTTTGAATTTTTAGGTTTCACTCTCTTTACTCCTATATTGATAGATGTATTTGGAACTCTAAATCCAACACGGTTTGTGCTAGCTTCTTGAAACTTGACACAATGAATTAGTTTCACGTTCTATCTCTATGTTTTGTTTCCTCTTGATGTAGCCCTAAGCAGTGACTGGCGAGAAACACTTTCATGGAAAGGGGTTGCCAAGCTTCCAAAAATTACGAATCTCCAGAAATCTCAGCAAATATTTTTTCACCCAAACTGGATGATACTTTCAGGTAATGATCAGTACACTAAGGCGACTTGGTTCCCCAAATTTAGTTTTTCTATGTTGAAACATTCGTTTCCAGTAACAGTTTGAATTTTTAGGTTTCACTCTGTTTTCTCCTATATTGATAGATGTATTTGGAACTCTAAATCCAACACGGCTTGTGCTAGCTTCTTGAAACTTGACACAATAAATTAGTTTCACGTTCTATCTCTATGTATTGTTTCCTCTTGCTGCAGCCCTAAGCAGTGACTGGCGAGAAACACTTTCATGGAAAGGGGTTGCCAAGCTTCCAAAAATTACGAATCTCCAGAAATCTCAGCAAATACTTTTTCATCCAAACTGGATGATACTTTCAGGTAATGATCAGTACACTAACCCCACTTGCTTCACCAAATTTCGTTCTTCTACGTTGAAGCGTTCGTTTCCAGTAACAGTTTGAATTTTTAGGTTTCACTCTGTTTACTCCTATATTGATCGATGTTTTTGGAACTCTAAATCCAACACGGTTTGTGCTAGCTTCTTGAAACTTGACACAATGAATTAGTTTCACGTTCTATCTCTATGTTTTGTTTCCTCTTGATGTAGCCCTAAGCAGTGACTGGCGAGAAACATTTTCATGGAAAGGGGTTGCCAAGCTTCCAAAAACTACGAATCTCCAGAAATCTCAGCAAATATTTTTTCACCCAAACTGGATGATACTTTCAGGTAATGATCAGTACACTAAGGCGACTTGGTCCCCAAATTTAGTTCTTCTATGTTGAAGCATTCATTTCCAGTAACAGTTTGAATTTTTAGGTTTCACTCTGTTTTCTCCTATATTGATAGATGTATTTGGAACTCTAATTCCAACACGGTTTCTGCTAGCTTCTTGAAACTTGACACAATAAAGTAGTTTTACGTTCTATCTCTATGTTTTGTTTCCTCTTGATGTAGCCCTAAGCAGTGACTGGCGAGAAACACTTTCATGGAAAGGGGTTGCCAAGCTTCCAAAAATTACGAATCTCCAGAAATCTCAGCAAATACTTTTTCACCCAAACTGGATGATACTTTCAGGTAATGATCAGTACACTAAGGCGACTTGGTTCCCAAAATTTCGTTCTTCTATGTTGAAGCATTCGTTTCCAGTAACAGTTTGAATTTTTAAGTTTCACTCTGTTTTCTCCTATATTGATAGATGTATTTGGAACTCTAAATCCAACACGGTTTGTGCTAGCTTCTTGAAACTTGACAGAATAAAGTAGTTTCACGTTCTATCTCTATGTTTTGTTTCCTCTTGCTGTAGCCCTAAGCAGTGACTGGCGAGAAACACTTTCATGGAAAGGGGTTGCCAAGCTTCCAAAAATTACGAATCTCCAGAAATCTCAGCAAATACTTTTTCACCCAAACTGGATGATACTTTCAGGTAATGATCAGTACACTAAGGCGACTTGGTTCCCCACATTTCGTTCTTCTACGTTGAAGTGTTCGTTTCCAGTAACAGTTTGAATTTTTAGGTTTCACTCTGTTTTCTCCTATATTGATAGATGTATTTGGAACTCTAAATCCAACACGGTTTGTGCTAGCTTCTTGAAACTTGACACAATAAAGTAGTTTTACGTTCTATCTCTATGTTTTGTTTCCTCTTGATGTAGCCCTAAGCAGTGACTGGCGAGAAACACTTTCATGGAAAGGGGTTGCCAAGCTTCCAAAAATTACGAATCTCCAGAAATCTCAGCAAATACTTTTTCACCCAAACTGGATGATACTTTCAGGTAATGATCAGTACACTAAGGCGACTTGGTTCCCCACATTACGTTCTTCTACGTTAAAGCGTTCGTTTCCAGTAACAGTTTGAATTTTTAGGTTTCACTCTGTTTTCTCCTATATTGATAGATGTATTTGGAACTCTAAATCCAACACGGTTTGTGCTAGCTTCTTGAAAGTTGACACAATAAAGTAGTTTTACGTTCTATCTCTATGTTTTGTTTCCTCTTGATGTAGCCCTAAGCAGTGACTGGCGAGAAACACTTTCAAGGAAAGGGGTTGCCAAGCTTCCAAAAATTACGAATCTCCAGAAATCTCAGCAAATAGTTTTTCACCCAAACTGGATGATAATTTCAGGTAATGATCAGTACACTAAGCCCACTTGCTTCACCAAATTTCGTTCTTCTACGTTGAAACGATCGTTTCCAGTAACAGTTTGAATTTTTAGGTTTCACTCTGTTTTCTCCTATATTGATAGATGTATTTGGAACTCTAATTCCAACACGGTTTCTGCTAGCTTCTTGAAACTTGACACAATAAAGTAGTTTTACGTTCTATCTCTATGTTTTGTTTCCTCTTGATGTAGCCCTAAGCAGTGACTGGCGAGAAACACTTTCATGGAAAGGGGTTGCCAAGCTTCCAAAAATTACGAATCTCCAGAAATCTCAGCAAATACTTTTTCACCCAAACTGGATGATACTTTCAGGTAATGATCAGTACACTAAGGCGACTTGGTTCCCCAAATTTAGTTTTTCTATGTTGAAGCACTCGTTTCCAGTAACAGTTTGAATTTTTAGGTTTCACTCTGTTTTTTCCTATATTGATAGATGTATTTGGAACTCTAAATCCAACACGGCTTGTGCTAGCTTCTTGAAACTTGACACAATAAATTAGTTTCACGTTCTATCTCTATGTATTGTTTCCTCTTGATGTAGCCCTAAGCAGTGACTGGCGAGAAACACTTTCATGGAAAGGGGTTGCCAAGCTTCCAAAAATTACGAATCTCCAGAAATCTCAGCAAATACTTTTTCATCCAAACTGGATGATACTTTCAGGTAATGATCAGTACACTAACCCCACTTGCTTCACCAAATTTCGTTCTTCTACGTTGAAGCGTTCGTTTCCAGTAACAGTTTGAATTTTTAGGTTTCACTCTGTTTACTCCTATATTGATAGATGTTTTTGGAACTCTAAATCCAACACGGTTTGTGCTAGCTTCTTGAAACTTGACACAATGAACTAGGTTCACGTTCTATCTCTATGTTTTGTTTCCTCTTGATGTAGCCCTAAGCAGTGACTGGCGAGAAACATTTTCATGGAAAGGGGTTGCCAAGCTTCCAAAAACTACGAATCTCCAGAAATCTCAGCAAATATTTTTTCACCCAAACTGGATGATACTTTCAGGTAATGATCAGTACACTAAGGCGACTTGGTTCCCAAAATTTCGTTCTTCTATGTTGAAGCATTCGTTTCCAGTAACAGTTTGAATTTTTAGGTTTCACTCTGTTTTCTCCTATATTGATAGATGTATTTGGAACTCTAAATCCAACACGGTTTGTGCTAGCTTCTTGAAACTTGACAGAATAAAGTAGTTTCACGTTCTATCTCTATGTTTTTTTTCCTCTTGCTGTAGCCCTAAGCAGTGACTGGCGAGAAACACTTTCATTGAAAGGGGTTGCCAAGCTTCCAAAAATTACGAATCTCCAGAAATCTCAGCAAATATTTTTTCACCCAAACTGGATGATACTTTCAGGTAATGATCAGTACACTAAGGCGACTTGGTTCCCCAAATTTAGTTTTTCTATGTTGAAACATTCGTTTCCAGTAACAGTTTGAATTTTTAGGTTTCACTCTGTTTTCTCCTATATTGATAGATGTATTTGGAACTCTAAATCCAACACGGCTTGTGCTAGCTTCTTGAAACTTGACACAATAAATTAGTTTCACGTTCTATCTCTATGTATTGTTTCCTCTTGCTGCAGCCCTAAGCAGTGACTGGCGAGAAACACTTTCATGGAAAGGGGTTGCCAAGCTTCCAAAAATTACGAATCTCCAGAAATCTCAGCAAATACTTTTTCATCCAAACTGGATGATACTTTCAGGTAATGATCAGTACACTAACCCCACTTGCTTCACCAAATTTCGTTCTTCTACGTTGAAGCGTTCGTTTCCAGTAACAGTTTGAATTTTTAGGTTTCACTCTGTTTACTCCTATATTGATCGATGTTTTTGGAACTCTAAATCCAACACGGTTTGTGCTAGCTTCTTGAAACTTGACACAATGAATTAGTTTCACGTTCTATCTCTATGTTTTGTTTCCTCTTGATGTAGCCCTAAGCAGTGACTGGCGAGAAACATTTTCATGGAAAGGGGTTGCCAAGCTTCCAAAAACTACGAATCTCCAGAAATCTCAGCAAATATTTTTTCACCCAAACTGGATGATACTTTCAGGTAATGATCAGTACACTAAGGCGACTTGGTCCCCAAATTTAGTTCTTCTATGTTGAAGCATTCATTTCCAGTAACAGTTTGAATTTTTAGGTTTCACTCTGTTTTCTCCTATATTGATAGATGTATTTGGAACTCTAATTCCAACACGGTTTCTGCTAGCTTCTTGAAACTTGACACAATAAAGTAGTTTTACGTTCTATCTCTATGTTTTGTTTCCTCTTGATGTAGCCCTAAGCAGTGACTGGCGAGAAACACTTTCATGGAAAGGGGTTGCCAAGCTTCCAAAAATTACGAATCTCCAGAAATCTCAGCAAATACTTTTTCACCCAAACTGGATGATACTTTCAGGTAATGATCAGTACACTAAGGCGACTTGGTTCCCCACATTACGTTCTTCTACGTTAAAGCGTTCGTTTCCAGTAACAGTTTGAATTTTTAGGTTTCACTCTGTTTTCTCCTATATTGATAGATGTATTTGGAACTCTAAATCCAACACGGTTTGTGCTAGCTTCTTGAAAGTTGACACAATAAAGTAGTTTTACGTTCTATCTCTATGTTTTGTTTCCTCTTGATGTAGCCCTAAGCAGTGACTGGCGAGAAACACTTTCAAGGAAAGGGGTTGCCAAGCTTCCAAAAATTACGAATCTCCAGAAATCTCAGCAAATAGTTTTTCACCCAAACTGGATGATAATTTCAGGTAATGATCAGTACACTAAGCCCACTTGCTTCACCAAATTTCGTTCTTCTACGTTGAAACGATCGTTTCCAGTAACAGTTTGAATTTTTAGGTTTCACTCTGTTTTCTCCTATATTGATAGATGTATTTGGAACTCTAATTCCAACACGGTTTCTGCTAGCTTCTTGAAACTTGACACAATAAAGTAGTTTTACGTTCTATCTCTATGTTTTGTTTCCTCTTGATGTAGCCCTAAGCAGTGACTGGCGAGAAACACTTTCATGGAAAGGGGTTGCCAAGCTTCCAAAAATTACGAATCTCCAGAAATCTCAGCAAATACTTTTTCACCCAAACTGGATGATACTTTCAGGTAATGATCAGTACACTAAGGCGACTTGGTTCCCCAAATTTAGTTTTTCTATGTTGAAGCACTCGTTTCCAGTAACAGTTTGAATTTTTAGGTTTCACTCTGTTTTTTCCTATATTGATAGATGTATTTGGAACTCTAAATCCAACACGGCTTGTGCTAGCTTCTTGAAACTTGACACAATAAATTAGTTTCACGTTCTATCTCTATGTATTGTTTCCTCTTGATGTAGCCCTAAGCAGTGACTGGCGAGAAACACTTTCATGGAAAGGGGTTGCCAAGCTTCCAAAAATTACGAATCTCCAGAAATCTCAGCAAATACTTTTTCATCCAAACTGGATGATACTTTCAGGTAATGATCAGTACACTAACCCCACTTGCTTCACCAAATTTCGTTCTTCTACGTTGAAGCGTTCGTTTCCAGTAACAGTTTGAATTTTTAGGTTTCACTCTGTTTACTCCTATATTGATAGATGTTTTTGGAACTCTAAATCCAACACGGTTTGTGCTAGCTTCTTGAAACTTGACACAATGAACTAGGTTCACGTTCTATCTCTATGTTTTGTTTCCTCTTGATGTAGCCCTAAGCAGTGACTGGCGAGAAACATTTTCATGGAAAGGGGTTGCCAAGCTTCCAAAAACTACGAATCTCCAGAAATCTCAGCAAATATTTTTTCACCCAAACTGGATGATACTTTCAGGTAATGATCAGTACACTAAGGCGACTTGGTTCCCAAAATTTCGTTCTTCTATGTTGAAGCATTCGTTTCCAGTAACAGTTTGAATTTTTAGGTTTCACTCTGTTTTCTCCTATATTGATAGATGTATTTGGAACTCTAAATCCAACACGGTTTGTGCTAGCTTCTTGAAACTTGACAGAATAAAGTAGTTTCACGTTCTATCTCTATGTTTTTTTTCCTCTTGCTGTAGCCCTAAGCAGTGACTGGCGAGAAACACTTTCATTGAAAGGGGTTGCCAAGCTTCCAAAAATTACGAATCTCCAGAAATCTCAGCAAATACTTTTTCACACAAACTGGATGATACTTTCAGGTAATGATCAGTACACTAAGGCGACTTGGTTCCCCACATTTCGTTCTTCTACGTTGAAGTGTTCGTTTCCAGTAACAGTTTGAATTTTTAGGTTTCACTCTGTTTTCTCCTATATTGATAGATGTATTTGGAACTCTAAATCCAACAGTGTTTGTGCTAGCTTCTTGAAACTTGACAGAATAAAGTAGTTTTATGTTCTATCTCTATGTTTTGTTTCCTCTTGATGTAGCCCTAAGCAGTGACTGGCGAGAAACACTTTCATGGAATGGGGTTGCCAAGCTTCCAAAAATTACGAATCTCCAGAAATCTCAGCAAAAAGTTTTTCACCCAAACTGGATGATACTTTCAGGTAATGATCAGTACACTAAGGCGACTTGGTTCCCCAAATTTCGTTCTTCTACGTTGAAGCGTTCGTTTCCAGTAACAGTTTGAATTTTTAGGTTTCACTCTGTTTTCTCCTATATTGATAGATGTATTTGGAACTCTAAATCCAACACGGTTTGTGCTAGCTTCTTGAAACTTGACACAATAAAGTAGGTTCACATTCTATCTCTATGTTTTGTCTCCTCTTGTTGTAGCCCTAAGCAGTGACTGGCGAGAAACACTTTAATGGAAAGGGGTTGCCAAGGTTCCAAAAATTACAAATCTCCAGAAATCTCAGCAAATATTTTTTTCACCCAAACTGGATGATACTTTCAGGTAATGATCAGTACACTAAGTCGACTTGGTTCCCCAAATTTTGTTCTCTTATGTTGAAGCGTTCGTTTCCAGTAACAGTTTGAATTTTTAGGTTTCACTCTGTTTTCTCCTATATTGATAGACGTATTTGGAACTCTAAATCCAACACGGTTTGTGCTAGCTTCTTGAAACTTGACACAATAAAGTAGTTTCACGTTCTATCTCCATGTTTTGTTTCCTCTTGCTGTAGCCCTAAGCAGTGACTGGCGAGAAACACTTTCATGGAAAGGGGTTGCCAAGCTTCCAAAAATTACGAATCTCCAGAAATCTCAGCAAATATTTTTTCACCCAAACTGGATGATAATTTCAGGTAATGATCAGTACACTAAGGCGACTTGGTTCCCCACATTTCGTTCTTCTATGTTGAAGCGTTCGTTTCCAGTAACAGTTTGAATTTTTAGGTTTCACTCTGTTTTCTCCTATATTGATAGATGTATTTGGAACTCTAAATCCAACACGGTTTGTGCAAGCTTCTTGAAACTTGACACAATAAATTAGTTTCACGTTCTATCTCTATGTTTTGTTTCCTCTTGATGTAGCCCTAAGCAGTGACTGGCGAGAAACACTTTCATAGAAAGGGGTTGCCAAGCTCCCAAAAATTACAAATCTCCAGAAATCTCAGCAAATAGTTTTTCACCCAAACTGGATGATACTTTCAGGTAATGTTCAGTACACTAAGCCCACTTGCTTCACCAAATTTCGTTCTTCTACGTTGAAGCGACCATTTCCAGTAACAGTTTGAACTTTTAGGTTTCACTCTGTTTACTCCTATATTGATAGATGTATTTGGAACTCTATCCAACACGGTTTTTGCTAGCTTCTTGAAACTTGACGCAATAAAGTAGTTTCACGTTCTCTCTCTATGTTTTGTTTCCTCTTGATGTAGCACTAAGCAGTGACTGGTGAGAAACACATTCATGGAAAGGGGTTGCCAAGCTTCCAAAATTACTAATCTCCAGAAATCTCAGCAAATATTTTTTCACCCAAACTGGATGATAGTTTCAGGTAATGATCAGTACACTAAGGCGACTTGGTTCCCCACATTTCGTTCTTCTACGTTGAAGCCTTCGTTTCCAGTAACAGTTTGAATTTTTAGGTTTCACTCTGTTTTCTCCTATATTGATAGATGTATTTGGAACTCTAAATCCAACACGGTTTGTGCTAGCTTCTTGAAACTTGACACAATAAATTAGGTTCACGTTCTATCTCTATGTTTTGTTTCCTCTTGATGTAGCCCTAAGCAGTGGCTGGCGAAAAACACTTTCAAGGAAAGGGGTTGCCAAGCTTCCAAAAATTACGAATCTCCAGAAATCTCAGCAAATATTTTTTCACCCAAACTGGATGATACTTTCAGGTAATGATCAGTACACTAAGGCGACTTGGTTCCCCAAATTTCGTTCTCTTATGTTGGAGCGTTCGTTTCCAGTAACAGTTTGAATTTTTAGGTTTCACTCTGTTTTCTCCTATATTGATAGATGTATTTGGAACTCTAAATCCAACACGGTTTTTGCAAGCTTCTTGAAACTTGACACAATAAAGTAGTTTCACGTTCTATCTCTATGTTTTGTTTCCTCTTGATGTAACCCTAAGCAGTGACTGGCGAGAAACACTTTCATGGAAAGGGGTTGCCAAGCTTCCAAAAATTACAAATCTCCAGAAATCTCAGCAAATAGTTTTTCACCCAAACTGGATGATACTTTCAGGTAATGATCAGTACACTAAGGCCACTTGGTTCCCCACATTTCGTTCTTCTACGTTGAAGCCTTCGTTTCCAGTAACAGTTTGAATTTTTAGGTTTCACTCTGTTTTCTCCTATATTGATAGATGTATTTGGAACACTAAATCCAACTCGGTTTGGGCTAGCTTCTTGAAACTTGACACAATAAAGTAGTTTCACGTTCTCTCTCTATGTTTTGTTTCCTCTTGATGTAGCCCTAAGCTGTGACTGGCGAGAAACACTTTCATGGAAAGGGGTTGCCAAGCTTCCAAAAATTATGAATCTCCAGAAATCTCAGCAAATACTTTTTCACCCAAACTGGATTGTACTTTCAGGTAATGATCAGTACACTAAGGCAACTTGGTTTCCCAAATTTCGTTCTTCTATGTTGAAGCGTTCGTTTCCAGTAACAGTTTGAATTTTTAGGTTTCACTCTGTTTACTCCTATATTGATAGATGTATTTGGAACTCTAAATCCAACACGGTTTGTGCTAGCTTCTTGAAACTTGACACAATAAAGTAGTTTCACGTTCTATCTCTCTGTTTTGTTTCCTCTTGCTGCAGCCCTAAGCAGTGACTGGCGAGAAACACTTTCATGGAAAAGGGTTGCCAAGCTTCCAAAAATACGAATCTCCAGAAATCTCAGCAAATACTTTTTCACCCAAACTGGATGATACTTATAGGTAATGATCAGTACACTAAGGCGACTTGGTTCCCCACATTACGTTCTTCTACGTTGAAGCGTTCGTTTCCAGTAACACTTTGAATTTTTAGGTTTCACTCTGTTTTCTCCTATATTGATAGATGTATTTGGAACTCTAAATCCAACACGGTTTGTGCTAGCTTCTTGAAAGTTGACACAATAAAGTAGTTTTACGTTCTATCTCTATGTTTTGTTTCCTCTTGATGTAGCCCTAAGCAGTGACTGGCGAGAAACACTTTCAAGGAAAGGGGTTGCCAAGCTTCCAAAAATTACGAATCTCCAGAAATCTCAGCAAATAGTTTTTCACCCAAACTGGATGATAATTTCAGGTAATGATCAGTACACTAAGCCCACTTGCTTCACCAAATTTCGTTCTTCTACGTTGAAACGATCGTTTCCAGTAACAGTTTGAATTTTTAGGTTTCACTCTGTTTACTCCTATATTGATAGATGTATTTGGAACTCTATCCAACACGGTTTGTGCTAGCTTCTTGAAACTTGACACAATAAAGTAGTTTCACGTTCTCTCTCTATGTTTTGTTTCCTCTTGATGTAGCCCTAAGCAGTGACTGGCGAGAAACACTTTCATGGAAAGGGGTTGCCAAGCTTCCAAAAATTACAAATCTCCAGAAATCTCAGCAAAAAGTTTTTCACCCAAACTGGATGATACTTTCAGGTAATGATCAGTACACTAAGGCGACTTGGTTCCCCAAATTTCGTTCTTCTACGTTGAAGCGTTCGTTTCCAGTAACAGTTTGAATTTTTAGGTTTCACTCTGTTTTCTCCTATATTGATAGATGTATTTGGAACTCTAAATCCAACACGGTTTGTGCTAGCTTCTTGAAACTTGACACAATAAAGTAGGTTCACATTCTATCTCTATGTTTTGTCTCCTCTTGATGTAGCCCTAAGCAGTGACTGGCGAGAAACACTTTCATGGAAAGGGGTTGCCAAGGTTCCAAAAATTACAAATCTCCAGAAATCTCAGCAAATATTTTTTCACCCAAAATGGATGATACTTTCAGGTAATGATCAGTACACTAAGTCGACTTGGTTCCCCAAATTTCGTTCTCTTATGTTGAAGCGTTCGTTTCCAGTAACAGTTTGAATTTTTAGGTTTCACTCTGTTTTCTCCTATATTGATAGACGTATTTGGAACTCTAAATCCAACACGGTTTGTGCTAGCTTCTTGAAACTTGACACAATAAAGTAGTTTCACGTTCTATCTCCATGTTTTGTTTCCTCTTGCTGTAGCCCTAAGCAGTGACTGGCGAGAAACACTTTCATGGAAAGGGGTTGCCAAGCTTCCAAAAATTACGAATCTCCAGAAATCTCAGCAAATATTTTTTCACCCAAACTGGATGATACTTTCAGGTAATGATCAGTACACTAAGGCGACTTGGTTCCCCACATTTCGTTCTTCTATGTTGAAGCGTTCGTTTCCAGTAACAGTTTGAATTTTTAGGTTTCACTCTGTTTTCTCCTATATTGATAGATGTATTTGGAACTCTAAATCCAACACGGTTTGTGCAAGCTTCTTGAAACTTGACACAATAAATTAGTTTCACGTTCTATCTCTATGTTTTGTTTCCTCTTGATGTAGCCCTAAGCAGTGACTGGCGAGAAACACTTTCATAGAAAGGGTATGCCAAGCTCCCAAAAATTACAAATCTCCAGAAATCTCAGCAAATAGTTTTTCACCCAAACTGGATGATACTTTCAGGTAATGATCAGTACACTAAGCCCACTTGCTTCACCAAATTTCGTTCTTCTACGTTGAAGCGACCATTTCCAGTAACAGTTTGAATTTTTAGGTTTCACTCTGTTTACTCCTATATTGATAGATGTATTTGGAACTCTATCCAACACGGTTTTTGCTAGCTTCTTGAAACTTGACGCAATAAAGTAGTTTCACGTTCTCTCTCTATGTTTTGTTTCCTCTTGATGTAGCCCTAAGCAGTGACTGGCGAGAAACAAATTCATGGAAAGGGGTTGCCAAGCTTCCAAAATTACTAATCTCCAGAAATCTCAGCAAATATTTTTTCACCCAAACTGGATGATACTTTCAGGTAATGATCAGTACACTAAGGCGACTTGGTTCCCCACATTTCGTTCTTCTACGTTGAAGCCTTCGTTTCCAGTAACAGTTTGAATTTTTAGGTTTCACTCTGTTTTCTCCTATATTGATAGATGTATTTGGAACTCTAAATCCAACATGGTTTGTGCAAGCTTCTTGAAACTTGACACAATAAATTAGTTTCACGTTCTATCTCTATGTTTTGTTTCCTCTTGATGTAGCCCTAAGCAGTGACTGGCGAGAAACACTTTCAAGGAAAGGGGTTGCCAAGCTTCCAAAAATTACGAATCTCCAGAAATCTCAGCAAATATTTTTTCACCCAAACTGGATGATACTTTCAGGTAATGATCAGTACACTAAGGCGACTTGGTTCCCCAAATTTCGTTCTCTTATGTTGGAGCGTTCGTTTCCAGTAACAGTTTGAATTTTTAGGTTTCACTCTGTTTTCTCATATATTGATAGATGTATTTGGAACTCTAAATCCAACACGGTTTTTGCAAGCTTCTTGAAACTTGACACAATAAAGTAGTTTCACGTTCTATCTCTATGTTTTGTTTCCTCTTGATGTAACCCTAAGCAGTGACTGGCGAGAAACACTTTCATGGAAAGGTGTTGCCAAGCTTCCAAAAATTACAAATCTCCAGAAATCTCAGCAAATAGTTTTTCACCCAAACTGGATGATACTTTCAGGTAATGATCAGTACACTAAAGCGACTTGGTTCCCCACATTTCGTTCTTCTACGTTGAAGTGTTCGTTTCCAGTAACAGTTTGAATTTTTAGGTTTCACTCTGTTTTCTCCTATATTGATAGATGTATTTGGAACTCTAAATCCAACTCGGTTTGTGCTAGCTTCTTGAAACTTGACACAATAAAGTAGTTTCACGTTCTCTCTCTATGTTTTGTTTCCTCTTGATGTAGCCCTAAGCAGTGACTGGCGAGAAACACTTTCATGGAAAGGGGTTGCCAAGCTTCCAAAAATTATGAATCTCCAGAAATCTCAGCAAATACTTTTTCACCCAAACTGGATGATACTTTCAGGTAATGATCAGTACACTAAGCCCACTTGCTTCACCAAATTTCGTTCTTCTACGTTGAAACGTTCGTTTCCAGTAACAGTTTGAATTTTTGGGTTTCACTCTGTTTACTCCTATATTGATAGATGTATTTGGAACTCTATCCAACACGGTTTGTGCTAGCTTCTTGAAACTTGACACAATAAAGTAGTTTCACGTTCTATCTCTATGTTTTGTTTCCTCTTGATGTAGCCCTAAGCAGTGGCTGGCGAGAAACACTTTCATGGAAAGGGGTTGCCAAGCTTCCTAAATTACTAATCTCCAGAAATCTCAGCAAATATTTTTTCACCCAAACTGGATGATACTTTCAGGTAATGATCAGTACACTAAGGCGACTTGGTTCCCCACATTTCGTTCTTCTATGTTGAAGCCTTCGTTTCCAGTAACAGTTTGAATTTTTAGGTTTCACTCTGTTTTCTCCTATATTGATAGATGTATTTGGAACTCTAAATCCAACACGGTTTGTGCTAGCTTCTTGAAACTTGACACAATAAATTAGGTTCACGTTCTATCTCTATGTTTTGTTTCCTCTTGATGTAGCCCTAAGCAGTGACTGGCGAGAAACACTTTCATGGAAAGGGGTTGCCAAGCTTCCAAAAATTACAAATCTCCAGAAATCTCAGCAAATAGTTTTTCACCCAAACTGGATGATACTTTCAGGTAATGATCAGTACACTAAGGCGACTTGGTTCCCCAAATTTCGTTCTTCTATGTTGAAGCATTCGTTTCCAGTAACAGTTTGAATTTTTAGGTTTCACTCTGTTTTCTCCTATATTGATAGACGTATTTGGAACTCTAAATCCAACACGGTTTGTGCTAGCTTCTTGAATCTTGACACAATAAAGTAGTTTCACGTTCTATCTCTCTGTTTTGTTTCCTCTTGCTGCAGCCCTAAGCAGTGACTGGCGAGAAACACTTTCATGGAAAAGGGTTGCCAAGCTTCCAAAAATACGAATCTCCAGAAATCTCAGCAAATATTTTTTCACCCAAACTGGATGATACTTATAGGTAATGATCAGTACACTAAGGCGACTTGGTTCCCCACATTTCGTTCTTCTACGTTGAAGCCTTCGTTTCCAGTAACAGTTTGAATTTTTAGGTTTCACTCTGTTTTCTCCTATATTGATAGATGTATTTGGAACTCTAAATCCAACATGGTTTGTGCAAGCTTCTTGAAACTTGACACAATAAATTAGTTTCACGTTCTATCTCTATGTTTTGTTTCCTCTTGATGTAGCCCTAAGCAGTGACTGGCGAGAAACACTTTCATGGAAAGGGGTTGCCAAGCTTCCAAAAATTACGAATCTCCAGAAATCTCAGCAAATATTTTTTCACCCAAACTGGATGATACTTTCAGGTAATGATCAGTACACTAAGGCGACTTGGTTCCCCAAATTTCGTTCTCTTATGTTGGAGCGTTCGTTTCCAGTAACAGTTTGAATTTTTAGGTTTCACTCTGTTTTCTCCTATATTGATAGATGTATTTGGAACTCTAAATCCAACACGGTTTGTGCAAGCTTCTTGAAACTTCACACAATAAAGTAGTTTCACGTTCTATCTCTATCTTTTGTTTCCTCTTGATGTAACCCTAAGCAGTGACTGGCGAGAAACACTTTCATGGAAAGGGGTTGCCAAGCTTCCAAAAATTACAAATCTCCAGAAATCTCAGCAAATATTTTTTCACCCAAACTGGATGATACTTTCAGGTAATGATCAGTGCACTAAGGCGACTTGGTTCCCCAAATTTCGTTCTTCTATGTTGAAGCATTCGTTTCCAGTAACAGTTTGAATTTTTAGGTTTCACTCTGTTTTCTCCTATATTGATAGAGGTATTTGGAACTCTAAATCCATACGGTTTTTGCTAGATTCTTGAAACTTGACACAATAAAGTAGTTTCACGTTCTATCTCTATGTTTTGTTTCCTCTTGCTGTAGCCCTAAGCAGTGACTGGCGAGAAACACTTTCATGGAAAGGGGTTGCCAAGCTTCCAAAAATTACGAATCTCCAGAAATCTCAGCAAATACTTTTTCACCGAAACTGGATGATACTTTCAGGTAAGGATCAGTACACTAAGGCAACTTGGTTCCCCAAATTTTGTTCTTCTATGTTGAAGCGTTCGTTTCCAGTAACAGTTTGAATTTTTAGGTTTCACTCTGTTTTCTCCTATATTGATAGATGTATTTGGAACTCTAAATCCAACACGGTTTGTGCTAGCTTCTTGAAACTTGACACAATAAAGTAGGTTCACATTCTATCTCTATGTTTTGTCTCCTCTTGATGTAGCCCTAAGCAGTGACTGGCGAGAAACACTTTCATGGAAAGGGGTTGCCAAGCTTCCAAAAATTACAAATCTCCAGAAATCTCAGCAAATATTTTTTCACCCAAACTGGATGATACTTTCAGGTAATGATCAGTACACTAAGTCGACTTGGTTCCCCAAATTTCGTTCTCTTATGTTGAAGCGTTCGTTTCCAGTAACAGTTTGAATTTTTAGGTTTCACTCTGTTTTCTCCTATATTGATAGACGTATTTGGAACTCTAAATCCAACACGGTTTGTGCTAGCTTCTTGAAACTTGACACAATAAAGTAGTTTCACGTTCTATCTCCATGTTTTGTTTCCTCTTGCTGTAGCCCTAAGCAGTGACTGGCGAGAAACACTTTCATGGAAAGGGGTTGCCAAGCTTCCAAAAATTACGAATCTCCAGAAATCTCAGCAAATATTTTTTCACCCAAACTGGATGATACTTTCAGGTAATGATCAGTACACTAAGGCGACTTGGTTCCCCACATTTCGTTCTTCTATGTTGAAGCGTTCGTTTCCAGTAACAGTTTGAATTTTTAGGTTTCACTCTGTTTTCTCCTATATTGATAGATGTATTTGGAACTCTAAATCCAACACGGTTTGTGCAAGCTTCTTGAAACTTGACACAATAAATTAGTTTCACGTTCTATCTCTATGTTTTGTTTCCTCTTGATGTAGCCCTAAGCAGTGACTGGCGAGAAACACTTTCATAGAAAGGGTATGCCAAGCTCCCAAAAATTACAAATCTCCAGAAATCTCAGCAAATAGTTTTTCACCCAAACTGGATGATACTTTCAGGTAATGATCAGTACACTAATCCCACTTGCTTCACCAAATTTCGTTCTTCTACGTTGAAGCGACCATTTCCAGTAACAGTTTGAATTTTTAGGTTTCACTCTGTTTACTCCTATATTGATAGATGTATTTGGAATTCTATCCAACACGGTTTTTGCTAGCTTCTTGAAACTTGACGCAATAAACTAGTTTCACGTTCTCTCTCTATGTTTTGTTTCCTCTTGATGTAGCCCTAAGCAGTGACTGGCGAGAAACACATTCATGGAAAGGGGTTGCCAAGCTTCCAAAAATTACGAATCTCCAGAAATCTCAGCAAATATTTTTTCACCCAAACTGGATGATACTTTCAGGTAATGATCAGTACACTAAGGCGACTTGGTTCCCCACATTTCATTCTTCTACGTTGAAGCCTTCGTTTCCAGTAACAGTTTGAATTTTTAGGTTTCACTCTGTTTTCTCCTATATTGATAGATGTATTTGGAACTCTAAATCCAACATGGTTTGTGCAAGCTTCTTGAAACTTGACACAATAAATTAGGTTCACGTTCTATCTCTATGTTTTGTTTCCTCTTGATGTAGCCCTAAGCAGTGACTGGCGAGAAACACTTTCAAGGAAAGGGGTTGCCAAGCTTCCAAAAATTACGAATCTCCAGAAATCTCAGCAAATATTTTTTCACCCAAACTGGATGATACTTTCAGGTAATGATCAGTACACTAAGGCGACTTGGTTCCCCAAATTTCGTTCTCTTATGTTGGAGCGTTCGTTTCCAGTAACAGTTTCAATTTTTAGGTTTCACTCTGTTTTCTCCTATATTGATAGATGTATTTGGAACTCTAAATCCAACACGGTTTTTGCAAGCTTCTTGAAACTTGACACAATAAAGTAGTTTCACGTTCTATCTCTATGTTTTGTTTCCTCTTGATGTAGCCCTAAGCAGTGACTGGCGAGAAACACTTTCATGGAAAGGGGTTGCCAAGCTTCCAAAAATTACGAATCTCCAGAAATCTCAGCAAATATTTTTTCACCCAAACTGGATGATACTTTCAGGTAATGATCAGTACACTAAGGCGACTTGGTTCCCCAAATTTCGTTCTCTTATGTTGGAGCGTTCGTTTCCAGTAACAGTTTGAATTTTTAGGTTTCACTCTGTTTTCTCCTATATTGATAGATGTATTTGGAACTCTAAATCCAACACGGTTTGTGCAAGCTTCTTGAAACTTCACACAATAAAGTAGTTTCACGTTCTATCTCTATCTTTTGTTTCCTCTTGATGTAACCCTAAGCAGTGACTGGCGAGAAACACTTTCATGGAAAGGGGTTGCCAAGCTTCCAAAAATTACAAATCTCCAGAAATCTCAGCAAATATTTTTTCACCCAAACTGGATGATACTTTCAGGTAATGATCAGTGCACTAAGGCGACTTGGTTCCCCAAATTTCGTTCTTCTATGTTGAAGCATTCGTTTCCAGTAACAGTTTGAATTTTTAGGTTTCACTCTGTTTTCTCCTATATTGATAGAGGTATTTGAAACTCTAAATCCATACGGTTTTTGCTAGATTCTTGAAACTTGACACAATAAAGTAGTTTCACGTTCTATCTCTATGTTTTGTTTCCTCTTGCTGTAGCCCTAAGCAGTGACTGGCGAGAAACACTTTCATGGAAAGGGGTTGCCAAGCTTCCAAAAATTACGAATCTCCAGAAATCTCAGCAAATACTTTTTCACCGAAACTGGATGATACTTTCAGGTAAGGATCAATACACTAAGGCAACTTGGTTCCCCAAATTTTGTTCTTCTATGTTGAAGCGTTCGTTTCCAGTAACAGTTTGAATTTTTAGGTTTCACTCTGTTTTCTCCTATATTGATAGATGTATTTGGAACTCTAAATCCAACACGGTTTGTGCTAGCTTCTTGAAACTTGACACAATAAAGTAGGTTCACATTCTATCTCTATGTTTTGTCTCCTCTTGATGTAGCCCTAAGCAGTGACTGGCGAGAAACACTTTCATGGAAAGGGGTTGCCAAGCTTCCAAAAATTACAAATCTCCAGAAATCTCAGCAAATATTTTTTCACCCAAACTGGATGATACTTTCAGGTAATGATCAGTACACTAAGTCGACTTGGTTCCCCAAATTTCGTTCTCTTATGTTGAAGCGTTCGTTTCCAGTAACAGTTTGAATTTTTAGGTTTCACTCTGTTTTCTCCTATATTGATAGACGTATTTGGAACTCTAAATCCAACACGGTTTGTGCTAGCTTCTTGAAACTTGACACAATAAAGTAGTTTCACGTTCTATCTCCATGTTTTGTTTCCTCTTGCTGTAGCCCTAAGCAGTGACTGGCGAGAAACACTTTCATGGAAAGGGGTTGCCAAGCTTCCAAAAATTACGAATCTCCAGAAATCTCAGCAAATATTTTTTCACCCAAACTGGATGATACTTTCAGGTAATGATCAGTACACTAAGGCGACTTGGTTCCCCACATTTCGTTCTTCTATGTTGAAGCGTTCGTTTCCAGTAACAGTTTGAATTTTTAGGTTTCACTCTGTTTTCTCCTATATTGATAGATGTATTTGGAACTCTAAATCCAACACGGTTTGTGCAAGCTTCTTGAAACTTGACACAATAAATTAGTTTCACGTTCTATCTCTATGTTTTGTTTCCTCTTGATGTAGCCCTAAGCAGTGACTGGCGAGAAACACTTTCATAGAAAGGGTATGCCAAGCTCCCAAAAATTACAAATCTCCAGAAATCTCAGCAAATAGTTTTTCACCCAAACTGGATGATACTTTCAGGTAATGATCAGTACACTAATCCCACTTGCTTCACCAAATTTCGTTCTTCTACGTTGAAGCGACCATTTCCAGTAACAGTTTGAATTTTTAGGTTTCACTCTGTTTACTCCTATATTGATAGATATATTTGGAACTCTATCCAACACGGTTTTTGCTAGCTTCTTGAAACTTGACGCAATAAACTAGTTTCACGTTCTCTCTCTATGTTTTGTTTCCTCTTGATGTAGCCCTAAGCAGTGACTGGCGAGAAACACATTCATGGAAAGGGGTTGCCAAGCTTCCAAAATTACGAATCTCCAGAAATCTCAGCAAATATTTTTTCACCCAAACTGGATGATACTTTCAGGTAATGATCAGTACACTAAGGCGACTTGGTTCCCCACATTTCGTTCTTCTACGTTGAAGCCTTCGTTTCCAGTAACAGTTTGAATTTTTAGGTTTCACTCTGTTTTCTCCTATATTGATAGATGTATTTGGAACTCTAAATCCAACATGGTTTGTGCAAGCTTCTTGAAACTTGACACAATAAATTAGGTTCACGTTCTATCTCTATGTTTTGTTTCCTCTTGATGTAGCCCTAAGCAGTGACTGGCGAGAAACACTTTCAAGGAAAGGGGTTGCCAAGCTTCCAAAAATTACGAATCTCCAGAAATCTCAGCAAATATTTTTTCACCCAAACTGGATGATACTTTCAGGTAATGATCAGTACACTAAGGCGACTTGGTTCCCCAAATTTCGTTCTCTTATGTTGGAGCGTTCGTTTCCAGTAACAGTTTCAATTTTTAGGTTTCACTCTGTTTTCTCCTATATTGATAGATGTATTTGGAACTCTAAATCCAACACGGTTTTTGCAAGCTTCTTGAAACTTGACACAATAAAGTAGTTTCACGTTCTATCTCTATGTTTTGTTTCCTCTTGATGTAACCCTAAGCAGTGACTGGCGAGAAACACTTTCATGGAAAGGGGTTGCCAAGCTTCCAAAAATTACAAATCTCCAGAAATCTCAGCAAATAGTTTTTCACCCAAACTGGATGATACTTTCAGGTAATGATCAGTACACTAAGGCGACTTGGTTCCCCACATTTTGTTCTTCTACGTTGAAGTGTTCGTTTCCAGTAACAGTTTGAATTTTTAGGTTTCACTCTGTTTTCTCCTATATTGATAGATGCATTTGGAACTCTAAATCCAACTCGGTTTGTGCTAGCTTCTTGAAACTTGACACAATAAAGTAGTTTCACGTTCTCTCTCTATGTTTTGTTTCCTCTTGATGTAGCCCTAAGCAGTGACTGGCGAGAAACACTTTCATGGAAAGGGGTTGCCAAGCTTCCAAAAATTATGAATCTCCAGAAATCTCAGCAAATACTTTTTCACCCAAACTGCATGATACTTTCAGGTAATGATCAGTACACTAAGCCCACTTGCTTCACCAAATTTCGTTCTTCTACGTTGAAACGTTCGTTTCCAGTAACAGTTTGAATTTTTGGGTTTCACTCTGTTTACTCCTATATTGATAGATGTATTTGGAACTCTATCCAACACGGTTTGTGCTAGCTTCTTGAAACTTGACACAATAAAGTAGTTTCACGTTCTATCTCTATGTTTTGTTTCCTATTGATGTAGCCCTAAGCAGTGGCTGGCGAGAAACACTTTCATGGAAAGGGGTTGCCAAGCTTCCTAAATTACTAATCTCCAGAAATCTCAGCAAATATTTTTTCACCCAAACTGGATGATACTTTCAGGTAATGATCAGTACACTAAGGCGACTTGGTTCCCCACATTTCGTTCTTCTATGTTGAAGCCTTCGTTTCCAGTAACAGTTTGAATTTTTAGGTTTCACTCTGTTTTCTCCTATATTGATAGATGTATTTGGAACTCTAAATCCAACACGGTTTGTGCTAGCTTCTTGAAACTTGACACAATAAATTAGGTTCACGTTCTATCTCTATGTTTTGTTTCCTCTTGATGTAGCCCTAAGCAGTGACTGGCGAGAAACACTTTTATGGAAAGGGGTTGCCAAGCTTCCAAAAATTACAAATCTCCAGAAATCTCAGCAAATAGTTTTTCACCCAAACTGGATGATACTTTCAGGTAATGATCAGTACACTAAGTCGACTTGGTTCCCCAAATTTCGTTCTTCTATGTTGAAGCATTCGTTTCCAGTAACAGTTTCAATTTTTAGGTTTCACTCTGTTTTATCCTATATTGATAGACGTATTTGGAACTCTAAATCCAACACGGTTTGTGCTAGCTTCTTGAAACTTGACACAATAAAGTAGTTTCACGTTCTATCTCTCTGTTTTGTTTCCTCTTGCTGCAGCCCTAAGCAGTGACTGGCGAGAAACACTTTCATGGAAAACGGTTGCCAAGCTTCCAAAAATACGAATCTCCAGAAATCTCAGCAAATATTTTTTCACCCAAACTGGATGATACTTATAGGTAATGATCAGTACACTAAGGCGACTTGGTTCCCCACATTTCGTTCTTCTACGTTGAAGCCTTCGTTTCCAGTAACAGTTTGAATTTTTAGGTTTCACTCTGTTTTCTCCTATATTGATAGATGTATTTGGAACTCTAAATCCAACATGGTTTGTGCAAGCTTCTTGAAACTTGACACAATAAATTAGTTTCACGTTCTATCTCTATGTTTTGTTTCCTCTTGATGTAGCCCTAAGCAGTGACTGGCGAGAAACACTTTCAAGGAAAGGGGTTGCCAAGCTTCCAAAAATTACGAATCTCCAGAAATCTCAGCAAATATTTTTTCACCCAAACTGGATGATACTTTCAGGTAATGATCAGTACACTAAGGCGACTTGGTTCCCCAAATTTCGTTCTCTTATGTTGGAGCGTTCGTTTCCAGTAACAGTTTGAATTTTTAGGTTTCACTCTGTTTTCTCCTATATTGATAGATGTATTTGGAACTCTAAATCCAACACGGTTTTTGCAAGCTTCTTGAAACTTGACACAATAAAGTAGTTTCATGTTCTATCTCTATGTTTTGTTTCCTCTTGATGTAACCCTAAGCAGTGTCTGGCGAGAAACACTTTCATGGAAAGGTGTTGCCAAGCTTCCAAAAATTACAAATCTCCAGAAATCTCAGCAAATAGTTTTTCACCCAAACTGGATGATACTTTCAGGTAATGATCAGTACACTAAAGCGACTTGGTTCCCCACATTTCGTTCTTCTACGTTGAAGTGTTCGTTTCCAGTAACAGTTTGAATTTTTAGGTTTCACTCTGTTTTCTCCTATATTGATAGATTTATTTGGAACTCTAAATCCAACTCGGTTTGTGCTAGCTTCTTGAAACTTGACACAATAAAGTAGTTTCACGTTCTCTCTCTATGTTTTGTTTCCTCTTGATGTAGCCCTAAGCAGTGACTGGCGAGAAACACTTTCATGGAAAGGGGTTGCCAAGCTTCCAAAAATTATGAATCTCCAGAAATCTCAGCAAATACTTTTTCACCCAAACTGGATGATACTTTCAGGTAATGATCAGTACACTAAGCCCACTTGCTTCACCAAATTTCGTTCTTCTACGTTGAAACGTTCGTTTCCAGTAACAGTTTGAATTTTTGGGTTTCACTCTGTTTACTCCTATATTGATAGATGTATTTGGAACTCTATCCAACACGGTTTGTGCTAGCTTCTTGAAACTTGACACAATAAAGTAGTTTCACGTTCTATCTCTATGTTTTGTTTCCTCTTGATGTAGCCCTAAGCAGTGGCTGGCGAGAAACACTTTCATGGAAAGGGGTTGCCAAGCTTCCTAAATTACTAATCTCCAGAAATCTCAGCAAATATTTTTTCACCCAAACTGGATGATACTTTCAGGTAATGATTAGTACACTAAGGCGACTTGGTTCCCCACATTTCGTTCTTCTATGTTGAAGCCTTCGTTTCCAGTAACAGTTTGAATTTTTAGGTTTCACTCTGTTTTCTCCTATATTGATAGATGTATTTGGAACTCTAAATCCAACACGGTTTGTGCTAGCTTCTTGAAACTTGACACAATAAATTAGGTTCACGTTCTATCTCTATGTTTTGTTTCCTCTTGATGTAGCCCTAAGCAGTGACTGGCGAGAAACACTTTCATGGAAAGGGGTTGCCAAGCTTCCAAAAATTACAAATCTCCAGAAATCTCAGCAAATAGTTTTTCACCCAAACTGGATGATACTTTCAGGTAATGATCAGTACACTAAGGCGACTTGGTTCCCCACATTTCGTTCTTCTATGTTGAAGCCTTCGTTTCCAGTAACAGTTTGAATTTTTAGGTTTCACTCTGTTTTCTCCTATATTGATAGATGTATTTGGAACTCTAAATCCAACACGGTTTGTGCTAGCTTCTTGAAACTTGACACAATAAATTAGGTTCACGTTCTATCTCTATGTTTTGTTTCCTCTTGATGTAGCCCTAAGCAGTGACTGGCGAGAAACACTTTCATGGAAAGGGGTTGCCAAGCTTCCAAAAATTACAAATCTCCAGAAATCTCAGCAAATAGTTTTTCACCCAAACTGGATGATACTTTCAGGTAATGATCAGTACACTAAGGCGACTTGGTTCCCCAAATTTCGTTCTTCTATGTTGAAGCATTCGTTTCCAGTAACAGTTTGAATTTTTAGGTTTCACTCTGTTTTCTCCTATATTGATAGACGTATTTGGAACTCTAAATCCAACACGGTTTGTGCTAGCTTCTTGAAACTTGACACAATAAAGTAGTTTCACGTTCTATCTCTCTGTTTTGTTTCCTCTTGCTGCAGCCCTAAGCAGTGACTGGCGAGAAACACTTTCATGGAAAAGGGTTGCCAAGCTTCCAAAAATACGAATCTCCAGAAATATCAGCAAATATTTTTTCACCCAAACTGGATGATACTTATAGGTAATGATCAGTACACTAAGGCGACTTGGTTCCCCACATTTCGTTCTTCTACGTTGAAGCCTTCGTTTCCAGTAACAGTTTGAATTTTTAGGTTTCACTCTGTTTTCTCCTATATTGATAGATGTATTTGGAACTCTAAATCCAACATGGTTTGTGCAAGCTTCTTGAAACTTGACACAATAAATTAGTTTCACGTTCTATCTCTATGTTTTGTTTCCTCTTGATGTAGCCCTAAGCAGTGACTGGCGAGAAACACTTTCATGGAAAGGGGTTGCCAAGCTTCCAAAAATTACGAATCTCCAGAAATCTCAGCAAATATTTTTTCACCCAAACTGGATGATACTTTCAGGTAATGATCAGTACACTAAGGCGACTTGGTTCCCCAAATTTCGTTCTCTTATGTTGGAGCGTTCGTTTCCAGTAACAGTTTGAATTTTTAGGTTTCACTCTGTTTTCTCCTATATTGATAGATGTATTTGGAACTCTAAATCCAACACGGTTTGTGCAAGCTTCTTGAAACTTCACACAATAAAGTAGTTTCACGTTCTATCTCTATCTTTTGTTTCCTCTTGATGTAACCCTAAGCAGTGACTGGCGAGAAACACTTTCATGGAAAGGGGTTGCCAAGCTTCCAAAAATTACAAATCTCCAGAAATCTCAGCAAATATTTTTTCACCCAAACTGGATGATACTTTCAGGTAATGATCAGTGCACTAAGGCGACTTGGTTCCCCAAATTTCGTTCTTCTATGTTGAAGCATTCGTTTCCAGTAACAGTTTGAATTTTTAGGTTTCACTCTGTTTTCTCCTATATTGATAGAGGTATTTGGAACTCTAAATCCATACGGTTTTTGCTAGATTCTTGAAACTTGACACAATAAAGTAGTTTCACGTTCTATCTCTATGTTTTGTTTCCTCTTGCTGTAGCCCTAAGCAGTGACTGGCGAGAAACACTTTCATGGAAAGGGGTTGCCAAGCTTCCAAAAATTACGAATCTCCAGAAATCTCAGCAAATACTTTTTCACCGAAACTGGATGATACTTTCAGGTAAGGATCAGTACACTAAGGCAACTTGGTTCCCCAAATTTCGTTCTTCTATGTTGAAGCGTTCGTTTCCAGTAACAGTTTGAATTTTTAGGTTTCACTCTGTTTTCTCCTATATTGATAGATGTATTTGGAACTCTAAATCCAACACGGTTTGTGCTAGCTTCTTGAAACTTGACACAATAAAGTAGGTTCACATTCTATCTCTATGTTTTGTCTCCTCTTGATGTAGCCCTAAGCAGTGACTGGCGAGAAACACTTTCATGGAAAGGGGTTGCCAAGCTTCCAAAAATTACAAATCTCCAGAAATCTCAGCAAATATTTTTTCACCCAAACTGGATGATACTTTCAGGTAATGATCAGTACACTAAGTCGACTTGGTTCCCCAAATTTCGTTCTCTTATGTTGAAGCGTTCGTTTCCAGTAACAGTTTGAATTTTTAGGTTTCACTCTGTTTTCTCCTATATTGATAGACGTATTTGGAACTCTAAATCCAACACGGTTTGTGCTAGCTTCTTGAAACTTGACACAATAAAGTAGTTTCACGTTCTATCTCCATGTTTTGTTTCCTCTTGCTGTAGCCCTAAGCAGTGACTGGCGAGAAACACTTTCATGGAAAGGGGTTGCCAAGCTTCCAAAAATTACGAATCTCCAGAAATCTCAGCAAATATTTTTTCACCCAAACTGGATGATACTTTCAGGTAATGATCAGTACACTAAGGCGACTTGGTTCCCCACATTTCGTTCTTCTATGTTGAAGCGTTCGTTTCCAGTAACAGTTTGAATTTTTAGGTTTCACTCTGTTTTCTCCTATATTGATAGATGTATTTGGAACTCTAAATCCAACACGGTTTGTGCAAGCTTCTTGAAACTTGACACAATAAATTAGTTTCACGTTCTATCTCTATGTTTTGTTTCCTCTTGATGTAGCCCTAAGCAGTGACTGGCGAGAAACACTTTCATAGAAAGGGTATGCCAAGCTCCCAAAAATTACAAATCTCCAGAAATCTCAGCAAATAGTTTTTCACCCAAACTGTATGATACTTTCAGGTAATGATCAGTACACTAATCCCACTTGCTTCACCAAATTTCGTTCTTCTACGTTGAAGCGACCATTTCCAGTAACAGTTTGAATTTTTAGGTTTCACTCTGTTTACTCCTATATTGATAGATGTATTTGGAACTCTATCCAACACGGTTTTTGCTAGCTTCTTGAAACTTGACGCAATAAAGTAGTTTCACGTTCTCTCTCTATGTTTTGTTTCCTCTTGATGTAGCCCTAAGCAGTGACTGGCGAGAAACACATTCATGGAAAGGGGTTGACAAGCTTCCAAAATTACTAATCTCCAGAAATCTCAGCAAATATTTTTTCACCCAAACTGGATGATACTTTCAGGTAATGATCAGTACACTAAGGCGACTTGGTTCCCCACATTTCGTTCTTCTACGTTGAAGCCTTCGTTTCCAGTAACAGTTTGAATTTTTAGGTTTCACTCTGTTTTCTCCTATATTGATAGATGTATTTGGAACTCTAAATCCAACATGGTTTGTGCAAGCTTCTTGAAACTTGACACAATAAATTAGTTTCACGTTCTATCTCTATGTTTTGTTTCCTCTTGATGTAGCCCTAAGCAGTGACTGGCGAGAAACACTTTCAAGGAAAGGGGTTGCCAAGCTTCCAAAAATTACGAATCTCCAGAAATCTCAGCAAATATTTTTTCACCCAAACTGGATGATACTTTCAGGTAATGATCAGTACACTAAGGCGACTTGGTTCCCCAAATTTCGTTCTCTTATGTTGGAGCGTTCGTTTCCAGTAACAGTTTGAATTTTTAGGTTTCACTCTGTTTTCTCCTATATTGATAGATGTATTTGGAACTCTAAATCCAACACGGTTTTTGCAAGCTTCTTGAAACTTGACACAATAAAGTAGTTTCACGTTCTATCTCTATGTTTTGTTTCCTCTTGATGTAACCCTAAGCAGTGACTGGCGAGAAACACTTTCATGGAAAGGGGTTGCCAAGCTTCCAAAAATTACAAATCTCCAGAAATCTCAGCAAATAGTTTTTCACCCAAACTGGATGATACTTTCAGGTAATGATCAGTACACTAAGGCGACTTGGTTCCCCACATTTCGTTCTTCTACGTTGAAGTGTTCGTTTCCAGTAACAGTTTGAATTTTTAGGTTTCACTCTGTTTTCTCCTATATTGATAGATGCATTTGGAACTCTAAATCCAACTCGGTTTGTGCTAGCTTCTTGAAACTTGACACAATAAAGTAGTTTCACGTTCTCTCTCTATGTTTTGTTTCCTCTTCATGTAGCCCTAAGCAGTGACTGGCGAGAAACACTTTCATGGAAAGGGGTTGCCAAGCTTCCAAAAATTATGAATCTCCAGAAATCTCAGCAAATACTTTTTCACCCAAACTGGATGATACTTTCAGGTAATGATCAGTACACTAAGCCCACTTGCTTCACCAAATTTCGTTCTTCTACGTTGAAACGTTCGTTTCCAGTAACAGTTTGAATTTTTGGGTTTCACTCTGTTTACTCCTATATTGATAGATGTATTTGGAACTCTATCCAACACGGTTTGTGCTAGCTTCTTGAAACTTGACACAATAAAGTAGTTTCACGTTCTATCTCTATGTTTTGTTTCCTCTTGATGTAGCCCTAAGCAGTGGCTGGCGAGAAACACTTTCATGGAAAGGGGTTGCCAAGCTTCCTAAATTACTAATCTCCAGAAATCTCAGCAAATATTTTTTCACCCAAACTGGATGATACTTTCAGGTAATGATCAGTACACTAAGGCGACTTGGTTCCCCACATTTCGTTCTTCTATGTTGAAGCCTTCGTTTCCAGTAACAGTTTGAATTTTTAGGTTTCACTCTGTTTTCTCCTATATTGATAGATGTATTTGGAACTCTAAATCCAACACGGTTTGTGCTAGCTTCTTGAAACTTGACACAATAAATTAGGTTCACGTTCTATCTCTATGTTTTGTTTCCTCTTGATGTAGCCCTAAGCAGTGACTGGCGAGAAACACTTTCATGGAAAGGGGTTGCCAAGCTTCCAAAAATTACAAATCTCCAGAAATCTCAGCAAATAGTTTTTCACCCAAACTGGATGATACTTTCAGGTAATGATCAGTACACTAAGGCGACTTGGTTCCCCAAATTTCGTTCTTCTATGTTGAAGCATTCGTTTCCAGTAACAGTTTGAATTTTTAGGTTTCACTCTGTTTTCTCCTATATTGATAGACGTATTTGGAACTCTAAATCCAACACGGTTTGTGCTAGCTTCTTGAAACTTGACACAATAAAGTAGTTTCACGTTCTATCTCTCTGTTTTGTTTCCTCTTGCTGCAGCCCTAAGCAGTGACTGGCGAGAAACACTTTCATGGAAAAGGGTTGCCAAGCTTCCAAAAATACGAATCTCCAGAAATCTCAGCAAATATTTTTTCACCCAAACTGGATGATACTTATAGGTAATGATCAGTACACTAAGGCGACTTGGTTCCCCACATTTCGTTCTTCTACGTTGAAGCCTTCGTTTCCAGTAACAGTTTGAATTTTTAGGTTTCACTCTGTTTTCTCCTATATTGATAGATGTATTTGGAACTCTAAATCCAACATGGTTTGTGCAAGCTTCTTGAAACTTGACACAATAAATTAGTTTCACGTTCTATCTCTATGTTTTGTTTCCTCTTGATGTAGCCCTAAGCAGTGACTGGCGAGAAACACTTTCATGGAAAGGGGTTGCCAAGCTTCCAAAAATTACGAATCTCCAGAAATCTCAGCAAATATTTTTTCACCCAAACTGGATGATACTTTCAGGTAATGATCAGTACACTAAGGCGACTTGGTTCCCCAAATTTCGTTCTCTTATGTTGGAGCGTTCGTTTCCAGTAACAGTTTGAATTTTTAGGTTTCACTCTGTTTTCTCCTATATTGATAGATGTATTTGGAACTCTAAATCCAACACGGTTTGTGCAAGCTTCTTGAAACTTCACACAATAAAGTAGTTTCACGTTCTATCTCTATCTTTTGTTTCCTCTTGATGTAACCCTAAGCAGTGACTGGCGAGAAACACTTTCATGGAAAGGGGTTGCCAAGCTTCCAAAAATTACAAATCTCCAGAAATCTCAGCAAATATTTTTTCACCCAAACTGGATGATACTTTCAGGTAATGATCAGTGCACTAAGGCGACTTGGTTCCCCAAATTTCGTTCTTCTATGTTGAAGCATTCGTTTCCAGTAACAGTTTGAATTTTTAGGTTTCACTCTGTTTTCTCCTATATTGATAGAGGTATTTGGAACTCTAAATCCATACGGTTTTTGCTAGATTCTTGAAACTTGACACAATAAAGTAGTTTCACGTTCTATCTCTATGTTTTGTTTCCTCTTGCTGTAGCCCTAAGCAGTGACTGGCGAGAAACACTTTCATGGAAAGGGGTTGCCAAGCTTCCAAAAATTACGAATCTCCAGAAATCTCAGCAAATACTTTTTCACCGAAACTGGATGATACTTTCAGGTAAGGATCAGTACACTAAGGCAACTTGGTTCCCCAAATTTTGTTCTTCTATGTTGAAGCGTTCGTTTCCAGTAACAGTTTGAATTTTTAGGTTTCACTCTGTTTTCTCCTATATTGATAGATGTATTTGGAACTCTAAATCCAACACGGTTTGTGCTAGCTTCTTGAAACTTGACACAATAAAGTAGGTTCACATTCTATCTCTATGTTTTGTCTCCTCTTGATGTAGCCCTAAGCAGTGACTGGCGAGAAACACTTTCATGGAAAGGGGTTGCCAAGCTTCCAAAAATTACAAATCTCCAGAAATCTCAGCAAATATTTTTTCACCCAAACTGGATGATACTTTCAGGTAATGATCAGTACACTAAGTCGACTTGGTTCCCCAAATTTCGTTCTCTTATGTTGAAGCGTTCGTTTCCAGTAACAGTTTGAATTTTTAGGTTTCACTCTGTTTTCTCCTATATTGATAGACGTATTTGGAACTCTAAATCCAACACGGTTTGTGCTAGCTTCTTGAAACTTGACACAATAAAGTAGTTTCACGTTCTATCTCCATGTTTTGTTTCCTCTTGCTGTAGCCCTAAGCAGTGACTGGCGAGAAACACTTTCATGGAAAGGGGTTGCCAAGCTTCCAAAAATTACGAATCTCCAGAAATCTCAGCAAATATTTTTTCACCCAAACTGGATGATACTTTCAGGTAATGATCAGTACACTAAGGCGACTTGGTTCCCCACATTTCGTTCTTCTATGTTGAAGCGTTCGTTTCCAGTAACAGTTTGAATTTTTAGGTTTCACTCTGTTTTCTCCTATATTGATAGATGTATTTGGAACTCTAAATCCAACACGGTTTGTGCAAGCTTCTTGAAACTTGACACAATAAATTAGTTTCACGTTCTATCTCTATGTTTTGTTTCCTCTTGATGTAGCCCTAAGCAGTGACTGGCGAGAAACACTTTCATAGAAAGGGTATGCCAAGCTCCCAAAAATTACAAATCTCCAGAAATCTCAGCAAATAGTTTTTCACCCAAACTGGATGATACTTTCAGGTAATGATCAGTACACTAATCCCACTTGCTTCACCAAATTTCGTTCTTCTACGTTGAAGCGACCATTTCCAGTAACAGTTTGAATTTTTAGGTTTCACTCTGTTTACTCCTATATTGATAGATGTATTTGGAACTCTATCCAACACGGTTTTTGCTAGCTTCTTGAAACTTGACGCAATAAACTAGTTTCACGTTCTCTCTCTATGTTTTGTTTCCTCTTGATGTAGCCCTAAGCAGTGACTGGCGAGAAACACATTCATGGAAAGGGGTTGCCAAGCTTCCAAAATTACGAATCTCCAGAAATCTCAGCAAATATTTTTTCACCCAAACTGGATGATACTTTCAGGTAATGATCAGTACACTAAGGCGACTTGGTTCCCCACATTTCGTTCTTCTACGTTGAAGCCTTCGTTTCCAGTAACAGTTTGAATTTTTAGGTTTCACTCTGTTTTCTCCTATATTGATAGATGTATTTGGAACTCTAAATCCAACATGGTTTGTGCAAGCTTCTTGAAACTTGACACAATAAATTAGGTTCACGTTCTATCTCTATGTTTTGTTTCCTCTTGATGTAGCCCTAAGCAGTGACTGGCGAGAAACACTTTCAAGGAAAGGGGTTGCCAAGCTTCCAAAAATTACGAATCTCCAGAAATCTCAGCAAATATTTTTTCACCCAAACTGGATGATACTTTCAGGTAATGATCAGTACACTAAGGCGACTTGGTTCCCCAAATTTCGTTCTCTTATGTTGGAGCGTTCGTTTCCAGTAACAGTTTCAATTTTTAGGTTTCACTCTGTTTTCTCCTATATTGATAGATGTATTTGGAACTCTAAATCCAACACGGTTTTTGCAAGCTTCTTGAAACTTGACACAATAAAGTAGTTTCACGTTCTATCTCTATGTTTTGTTTCCTCTTGATGTAACCCTAAGCAGTGACTGGCGAGAAACACTTTCATGGAAAGGGGTTGCCAAGCTTCCAAAAATTACAAATCTCCAGAAATCTCAGCAAATAGTTTTTCACCCAAACTGGATGATACTTTCAGGTAATGATCAGTACACTAAGGCGACTTGGTTCCCCACATTTTGTTCTTCTACGTTGAAGTGTTCGTTTCCAGTAACAGTTTGAATTTTTAGGTTTCACTCTGTTTTCTCCTATATTGATAGATGCATTTGGAACTCTAAATCCAACTCGGTTTGTGCTAGCTTCTTGAAACTTGACACAATAAAGTAGTTTCACGTTCTCTCTCTATGTTTTGTTTCCTCTTGATGTAGCCCTAAGCAGTGACTGGCGAGAAACACTTTCATGGAAAGGGGTTGCCAAGCTTCCAAAAATTATGAATCTCCAGAAATCTCAGCAAATACTTTTTCACGCAAACTGCATGATACTTTCAGGTAATGATCAGTACACTAAGCCCACTTGCTTCACCAAATTTCGTTCTTCTACGTTGAAACGTTCGTTTCCAGTAACAGTTTGAATTTTTGGGTTTCACTCTGTTTACTCCTATATTGATAGATGTATTTGGAACTCTATCCAACACGGTTTGTGCTAGCTTCTTGAAACTTGACACAATAAAGTAGTTTCACGTTCTATCTCTATGTTTTGTTTCCTATTGATGTAGCCCTAAGCAGTGGCTGGCGAGAAACACTTTCATGGAAAGGGGTTGCCAAGCTTCCTAAATTACTAATCTCCAGAAATCTCAGCAAATATTTTTTCACCCAAACTGGATGATACTTTCAGGTAATGATCAGTACACTAAGGCGACTTGGTTCCCCACATTTCGTTCTTCTATGTTGAAGCCTTCGTTTCCAGTAACAGTTTGAATTTTTAGGTTTCACTCTGTTTTCTCCTATATTGATAGATGTATTTGGAACTCTAAATCCAACACGGTTTGTGCTAGCTTCTTGAAACTTGACACAATAAATTAGGTTCACGTTCTATCTCTATGTTTTGTTTCCTCTTGATGTAGCCCTAAGCAGTGACTGGCGAGAAACACTTTTATGGAAAGGGGTTGCCAAGCTTCCAAAAATTACAAATCTCCAGAAATCTCAGCAAATAGTTTTTCACCCAAACTGGATGATACTTTCAGGTAATGATCAGTACACTAAGTCGACTTGGTTCCCCAAATTTCGTTCTTCTATGTTGAAGCATTCGTTTCCAGTAACAGTTTCAATTTTTAGGTTTCACTCTGTTTTATCCTATATTGATAGACGTATTTGGAACTCTAAATCCAACACGGTTTGTGCTAGCTTCTTGAAACTTGACACAATAAAGTAGTTTCACGTTCTATCTCTCTGTTTTGTTTCCTCTTGCTGCAGCCCTAAGCAGTGACTGGCGAGAAACACTTTCATGGAAAACGGTTGCCAAGCTTCCAAAAATACGAATCTCCAGAAATCTCAGCAAATATTTTTTCACCCAAACTGGATGATACTTATAGGTAATGATCAGTACACTAAGGCGACTTGGTTCCCCACATTTCGTTCTTCTACGTTGAAGCCTTCGTTTCCAGTAACAGTTTGAATTTTTAGGTTTCACTCTGTTTTCTCCTATATTGATAGATGTATTTGGAACTCTAAATCCAACATGGTTTGTGCAAGCTTCTTGAAACTTGACACAATAAATTAGTTTCACGTTCTATCTCTATGTTTTGTTTCCTCTTGATGTAGCCCTAAGCAGTGACTGGCGAGAAACACTTTCAAGGAAAGGGGTTGCCAAGCTTCCAAAAATTACGAATCTCCAGAAATCTCAGCAAATATTTTTTCACCCAAACTGGATGATACTTTCAGGTAATGATCAGTACACTAAGGCGACTTGGTTCCCCAAATTTCGTTCTCTTATGTTGGAGCGTTCGTTTCCAGTAACAGTTTGAATTTTTAGGTTTCACTCTGTTTTCTCCTATATTGATAGATGTATTTGGAACTCTAAATCCAACACGGTTTTTGCAAGCTTCTTGAAACTTGACACAATAAAGTAGTTTCATGTTCTATCTCTATGTTTTGTTTCCTCTTGATGTAACCCTAAGCAGTGTCTGGCGAGAAACACTTTCATGGAAAGGTGTTGCCAAGCTTCCAAAAATTACAAATCTCCAGAAATCTCAGCAAATAGTTTTTCACCCAAACTGGATGATACTTTCAGGTAATGATCAGTACACTAAAGCGACTTGGTTCCCCACATTTCGTTCTTCTACGTTGAAGTGTTCGTTTCCAGTAACAGTTTGAATTTTTAGGTTTCACTCTGTTTTCTCCTATATTGATAGATGTATTTGGAACTCTAAATCCAACTCGGTTTGTGCTAGCTTCTTGAAACTTGACACAATAAAGTAGTTTCACGTTCTCTCTCTATGTTTTGTTTCCTCTTGATGTAGCCCTAAGCAGTGACTGGCGAGAAACACTTTCATGGAAAGGGGTTGCCAAGCTTCCAAAAATTATGAATCTCCAGAAATCTCAGCAAATACTTTTTCACCCAAACTGGATGATACTTTCAGGTAATGATCAGTACACTAAGCCCACTTGCTTCACCAAATTTCGTTCTTCTACGTTGAAACGTTCGTTTCCAGTAACAGTTTGAATTTTTGGGTTTCACTCTGTTTACTCCTATATTGATAGATGTATTTGGAACTCTATCCAACACGGTTTGTGCTAGCTTCTTGAAACTTGACACAATAAAGTAGTTTCACGTTCTATCTCTATGTTTTGTTTCCTCTTGATGTAGCCCTAAGCAGTGGCTGGCGAGAAACACTTTCATGGAAAGGGGTTGCCAAGCTTCCTAAATTACTAATCTCCAGAAATCTCAGCAAATATTTTTTCACCCAAACTGGATGATACTTTCAGGTAATGATTAGTACACTAAGGCGACTTGGTTCCCCACATTTCGTTCTTCTATGTTGAAGCCTTCGTTTCCAGTAACAGTTTGAATTTTTAGGTTTCACTCTGTTTTCTCCTATATTGATAGATGTATTTGGAACTCTAAATCCAACACGGTTTGTGCTAGCTTCTTGAAACTTGACACAATAAATTAGGTTCACGTTCTATCTCTATGTTTTGTTTCCTCTTGATGTAGCCCTAAGCAGTGACTGGCGAGAAACACTTTCATGGAAAGGGGTTGCCAAGCTTCCAAAAATTACAAATCTCCAGAAATCTCAGCAAATAGTTTTTCACCCAAACTGGATGATACTTTCAGGTAATGATCAGTACACTAAGGCGACTTGGTTCCCCACATTTCGTTCTTCTATGTTGAAGCCTTCGTTTCCAGTAACAGTTTGAATTTTTAGGTTTCACTCTGTTTTCTCCTATATTGATAGATGTATTTGGAACTCTAAATCCAACACGGTTTGTGCTAGCTTCTTGAAACTTGACACAATAAATTAGGTTCACGTTCTATCTCTATGTTTTGTTTCCTCTTGATGTAGCCCTAAGCAGTGACTGGCGAGAAACACTTTCATGGAAAGGGGTTGCCAAGCTTCCAAAAATTACAAATCTCCAGAAATCTCAGCAAATAGTTTTTCACCCAAACTGGATGATACTTTCAGGTAATGATCAGTACACTAAGGCGACTTGGTTCCCCAAATTTCGTTCTTCTATGTTGAAGCATTCGTTTCCAGTAACAGTTTGAATTTTTAGGTTTCACTCTGTTTTCTCCTATATTGATAGACGTATTTGGAACTCTAAATCCAACACGGTTTGTGCTAGCTTCTTGAAACTTGACACAATAAAGTAGTTTCACGTTCTATCTCTCTGTTTTGTTTCCTCTTGCTGCAGCCCTAAGCAGTTACTGGCGAGAAACACTTTCATGGAAAAGGGTTGCCAAGCTTCCAAAAATACGAATCTCCAGAAATCTCAGCAAATATTTTTTCACCCAAACTGGATGATACTTATAGGTAATGATCAGTACACTAAGGCGACTTGGTTCCCCACATTTCGTTCTTCTACGTTGAAGCCTTCGTTTCCAGTAACAGTTTGAATTTTTAGGTTTCACTCTGTTTTCTCCTATATTGATAGATGTATTTGGAACTCTAAATCCAACATGGTTTGTGCAAGCTTCTTGAAACTTGACACAATAAATTAGTTTCACGTTCTATCTCTATGTTTTGTTTCCTCTTGATGTAGCCCTAAGCAGTGACTGGCGAGAAACACTTTCATGGAAAGGGGTTGCCAAGCTTCCAAAAATTACGAATCTCCAGAAATCTCAGCAAATATTTTTTCACCCAAACTGGATGATACTTTCAGGTAATGATCAGTACACTAAGGCGACTTGGTTCCCCAAATTTCGTTCTCTTATGTTGGAGCGTTCGTTTCCAGTAACAGTTTGAATTTTTAGGTTTCACTCTGTTTTCTCCTATATTGATAGATGTATTTGGAACTCTAAATCCAACACGGTTTGTGCAAGCTTCTTGAAACTTCACACAATAAAGTAGTTTCACGTTCTATCTCTATCTTTTGTTTCCTCTTGATGTAACCCTAAGCAGTGACTGGCGAGAAACACTTTCATGGAAAGGGGTTGCCAAGCTTCCAAAAATTACAAATCTCCAGAAATCTCAGCAAATATTTTTTCACCCAAACTGGATGATACTTTCAGGTAATGATCAGTGCACTAAGGCGACTTGGTTCCCCAAATTTCGTTCTTCTATGTTGAAGCATTCGTTTCCAGTAACAGTTTGAATTTTTAGGTTTCACTCTGTTTTCTCCTATATTGATAGAGGTATTTGGAACTCTAAATCCATACGGTTTTTGCTAGATTCTTGAAACTTGACACAATAAAGTAGTTTCACGTTCTATCTCTATGTTTTGTTTCCTCTTGCTGTAGCCCTAAGCAGTGACTGGCGAGAAACACTTTCATGGAAAGGGGTTGCCAAGCTTCCAAAAATTACGAATCTCCAGAAATCTCAGCAAATACTTTTTCACCGAAACTGGATGATACTTTCAGGTAAGGATCAGTACACTAAGGCAACTTGGTTCCCCAAATTTCGTTCTTCTATGTTGAAGCGTTCGTTTCCAGTAACAGTTTGAATTTTTAGGTTTCACTCTGTTTTCTCCTATATTGATAGATGTATTTGGAACTCTAAATCCAACACGGTTTGTGCTAGCTTCTTGAAACTTGACACAATAAAGTAGGTTCACATTCTATCTCTATGTTTTGTCTCCTCTTGATGTAGCCCTAAGCAGTGACTGGCGAGAAACACTTTCATGGAAAGGGGTTGCCAAGCTTCCAAAAATTACAAATCTCCAGAAATCTCAGCAAATATTTTTTCACCCAAACTGGATGATACTTTCAGGTAATGATCAGTACACTAAGTCGACTTGGTTCCCCAAATTTCGTTCTCTTATGTTGAAGCGTTCGTTTCCAGTAACAGTTTGAATTTTTAGGTTTCACTCTGTTTTCTCCTATATTGATAGACGTATTTGGAACTCTAAATCCAACACGGTTTGTGCTAGCTTCTTGAAACTTGACACAATAAAGTAGTTTCACGTTCTATCTCCATGTTTTGTTTCCTCTTGCTGTAGCCCTAAGCAGTGACTGGCGAGAAACACTTTCATGGAAAGGGGTTGCCAAGCTTCCAAAAATTACGAATCTCCAGAAATCTCAGCAAATATTTTTTCACCCAAACTGGATGATACTTTCAGGTAATGATCAGTACACTAAGGCGACTTGGTTCCCCACATTTCGTTCTTCTATGTTGAAGCGTTCGTTTCCAGTAACAGTTTGAATTTTTAGGTTTCACTCTGTTTTCTCCTATATTGATAGATGTATTTGGAACTCTAAATCCAACACGGTTTGTGCAAGCTTCTTGAAACTTGACACAATAAATTAGTTTCACGTTCTATCTCTATGTTTTGTTTCCTCTTGATGTAGCCCTAAGCAGTGACTGGCGAGAAACACTTTCATAGAAAGGGTATGCCAAGCTCCCAAAAATTACAAATCTCCAGAAATCTCAGCAAATAGTTTTTCACCCAAACTGGATGATACTTTCAGGTAATGATCAGTACACTAATCCCACTTGCTTCACCAAATTTCGTTCTTCTACGTTGAAGCGACCATTTCCAGTAACAGTTTGAATTTTTAGGTTTCACTCTGTTTACTCCTATATTGATAGATGTATTTGGAACTCTATCCAACACGGTTTTTGCTAGCTTCTTGAAACTTGACGCAATAAAGTAGTTTCACGTTCTCTCTCTATGTTTTGTTTCCTCTTGATGTAGCCCTAAGCAGTGACTGGCGAGAAACACATTCATGGAAAGGGGTTGACAAGCTTCCAAAATTACTAATCTCCAGAAATCTCAGCAAATATTTTTTCACCCAAACTGGATGATACTTTCAGGTAATGATCAGTACACTAAGGCGACTTGGTTCCCCACATTTCGTTCTTCTACGTTGAAGCCTTCGTTTCCAGTAACAGTTTGAATTTTTAGGTTTCACTCTGTTTTCTCCTATATTGATAGATGTATTTGGAACTCTAAATCCAACATGGTTTGTGCAAGCTTCTTGAAACTTGACACAATAAATTAGTTTCACGTTCTATCTCTATGTTTTGTTTCCTCTTGATGTAGCCCTAAGCAGTGACTGGCGAGAAACACTTTCAAGGAAAGGGGTTGCCAAGCTTCCAAAAATTACGAATCTCCAGAAATCTCAGCAAATATTTTTTCACCCAAACTGGATGATACTTTCAGGTAATGATCAGTACACTAAGGCGACTTGGTTCCCCAAATTTCGTTCTCTTATGTTGGAGCGTTCGTTTCCAGTAACAGTTTGAATTTTTAGGTTTCACTCTGTTTTCTCCTATATTGATAGATGTATTTGGAACTCTAAATCCAACACGGTTTTTGCAAGCTTCTTGAAACTTGACACAATAAAGTAGTTTCACGTTCTATCTCTATGTTTTGTTTCCTCTTGATGTAACCCTAAGCAGTGACTGGCGAGAAACACTTTCATGGAAAGGGGTTGCCAAGCTTCCAAAAATTACAAATCTCCAGAAATCTCAGCAAATAGTTTTTCACCCAAACTGGATGATACTTTCAGGTAATGATCAGTACACTAAGGCGACTTGGTTCCCCACATTTCGTTCTTCTACGTTGAAGTGTTCGTTTCCAGTAACAGTTTGAATTTTTAGGTTTCACTCTGTTTTCTCCTATATTGATAGATGCATTTGGAACTCTAAATCCAACTCGGTTTGTGCTAGCTTCTTGAAACTTGACACAATAAAGTAGTTTCACGTTCTCTCTCTATGTGTTGTTTCCTCTTCATGTAGCCCTAAGCAGTGACTGGCGAGAAACACTTTCATGGAAAGGGGTTGCCAAGCTTCCAAAAATTATGAATCTCCAGAAATCTCAGCAAATACTTTTTCACCCAAACTGGATGATACTTTCAGGTAATGATCAGTACACTAAGCCCACTTGCTTCACCAAATTTCGTTCTTCTACGTTGAAACGTTCGTTTCCAGTAACAGTTTGAATTTTTGGGTTTCACTCTGTTTACTCCTATATTGATAGATGTATTTGGAACTCTATCCAACACGGTTTGTGCTAGCTTCTTGAAACTTGACACAATAAAGTAGTTTCACGTTCTATCTCTATGTTTTGTTTCCTCTTGATGTAGCCCTAAGCAGTGGCTGGCGAGAAACACTTTCATGGAAAGGGGTTGCCAAGCTTCCTAAATTACTAATCTCCAGAAATCTCAGCAAATATTTTTTCACCCAAACTGGATGATACTTTCAGGTAATGATCAGTACACTAAGGCGACTTGGTTCCCCACATTTCGTTCTTCTATGTTGAAGCCTTCGTTTCCAGTAACAGTTTGAATTTTTAGGTTTCACTCTGTTTTCTCCTATATTGATAGATGTATTTGGAACTCTAAATCCAACACGGTTTGTGCTAGCTTCTTGAAACTTGACACAATAAATTAGGTTCACGTTCTATCTCTATGTTTTGTTTCCTCTTGATGTAGCCCTAAGCAGTGACTGGCGAGAAACACTTTCATGGAAAGGGGTTGCCAAGCTTCCAAAAATTACAAATCTCCAGGAATCTCAGCAAATAGTTTTTCACCCAAACTGGATGATACTTTCAGGTAATGATCAGTACACTAAGGCGACTTGGTTCCCCAAATTTCGTTCTTCTACGTTGAAGCGTTCGTTTCCAGTAACAGTTTGAATTTTTAGGTTTTACTCTGTTTTCTCCTATATTGATAGACGTATTTGGAACTCTAAATCCAACACGGTTTGTGCTAGCTTCTTGAAACTTGACACAATAAAGTAGTTTCACGTTCTATCTCTCTGTTTTGTTTTTTCTTGCTGCAGCCCTAAGCAGTGACTGGCGAGAAACACTTTCATGGAAAAGGGTTGCCAAGCTTCCAAAAATACGAATCTCCAGAAATCTCAGCAAATATTTTTTCACCCAAACTGGATGATACTTATAGGTAATGATCAGTACACTAAGGCGACTTGGTTCCCCACATTTCGTTCTTCTACGTTGAAGCCTTCATTTCCAGTAACAGTTTGAATTTTTAGGTTTCACTCTGTTTTCTCCTATATTGATAGATGTATTTGGAACTCTAAATCCAACATGGTTTGTGCAAGCTTCTTGAAACTTGACACAATAAATTAGTTTCACGTTCTATCTCTATGTTTTGTTTCCTCTTGATGTAGCCCTAAGCAGTGACTGGCGAGAAACACTTTCAAGGAAAGGGGTTGCCAAGCTTCCAAAAATTACGAATCTCCAGAAATCTCAGCAAATATTTTTTCACCCAAACTGGATGATACTTTCAGGTCATGATCAGTACACTAAGGCGACTTGGTTCCCCAAATTTCGTTCTCTTATGTTGGAGCGTTCGTTTCCAGTAACAGTTTGAATTTTTAGGTTTCACTCTGTTTTCTCCTATATTGATAGATGTATTTGGAACTCTAAATCCAACACGGTTTTTGCAAGCTTCTTGAAACTTGACACAATAAAGTAGTTTCACGTTCTATCTCTATGTTTTGTTTCCTCTTGATGTAACCCTAAGCAGTGACTGGCGAGAAACACTTTCATGGAAAGGGGTTGCCAAGCTTCCAAAAATTACAAATCTCCAGAAATCCCAGCAAATAGTTTTTCACCCAAACTGGATGATACTTTCAGGTAATGATCAGTACACTAAGGCGACTTGGTTCCCCACATTTCGTTCTTCTACGTTGAAGTGTTCGTTTCCAGTAACAGTTTGAATTTTTAGGTTTCACTCTGTTTTCTCCTATATTGATAGATGCATTTGGAACTCTAAATCCAACTCGGTTTGTGCTAGCTTCTTGAAACTTGACACAATAAAGTAGTTTCACGTTCTCTCTCTATGTTTTGTTTCCTCTTCATGTAGCCCTAAGCAGTGACTGGCGAGAAACACTTTCATGGAAAGGGGTTGCCAAGCTTCCAAAAATTATGAATCTCCAGAAATCTCAGCAAATACTTTTTCACCCAAACTGGATGATACTTTCAGGTAATGATCAGTACACTAAGCCCACTTGCTTCACCAAATTTCGTTCTTCTACGTTGAAACGTTCGTTTCCAGTAACAGTTTGAATTTTTGGGTTTCACTCTGTTTACTCCTATATTGATAGATGTATTTGGAACTCTATCCAACACGGTTTGTGCTAGCTTCTTGAAACTTGACACAATAAAGTAGTTTCACGTTCTATCTCTATGTTTTGTTTCCTCTTGCTGTAGCCCTAAGCAGTGACTGGCGAGAAACACTTTCATGGAAAGGGGTTGCCAAGCTTCCTAAATTACTAATCTCCAGAAATCTCAGCAAATATTTTTTCACCCAAACTGGATGATACTTTCAGGTAATGATCAGTACACTAAGGCGACTTGGTTCCCCACATTTCGTTCTTCTATGTTGAAGCCTTCGTTTCCAGTAACAGTTTGAATTTTTAGGTTTCACTCTGTTTTCTCCTATATTGATAGATGTATTTGGAACTCTAAATCCAACACGGTTTGTGCTAGCTTCTTGAAACTTGACACAATAAATTAGGTTCACGTTCTATCTCTATGTTTTGTTTCCTCTTGATGTAGCCCTAAGCAGTGACTGGCGAGAAACACTTTCATGGAAAGGGGTTGCCAAGCTTCCAAAAATTACAAATCTCCAGGAATCTCAGCAAATAGTTTTTCACCCAAACTGGATGATACTTTCAGGTAATGATCAGTACACTAAGGCGACTTGGTTCCCCAAATTTCGTTCTTCTACGTTGAAGCGTTCGTTTCCAGTAACAGTTTGAATTTTTAGGTTTTACTCTGTTTTCTCCTATATTGATAGACGTATTTGGAACTCTAAATCCAACACGGTTTGTGCTAGCTTCTTGAAACTTGACACAATAAAGTAGTTTCACGTTCTATCTCTCTGTTTTGTTTTTTCTTGCTGCAGCCCTAAGCAGTGACTGGCGAGAAACACTTTCATGGAAAAGGGTTGCCAAGCTTCCAAAAATACGAATCTCCAGAAATCTCAGCAAATATTTTTTCACCCAAACTGGATGATACTTATAGGTAATGATCAGTACACTAAGGCGACTTGGTTCCCCACATTTCGTTCCTCTACGTTGAAGCCTTCATTTCCAGTAACAGTTTGAATTTTTAGGTTTCACTCTGTTTTCTCCTATATTGATAGATGTATTTGGAACTCTAAATCCAACATGGTTTGTGCAAGCTTCTTGAAACTTGACACAATAAATTAGTTTCACGTTCTATCTCTATGTTTTGTTTCCTCTTGATGTAGCCCTAAGCAGTGACTGGCGAGAAACACTTTCAAGGAAAGGGGTTGCCAAGCTTCCAAAAATTACGAATCTCCAGAAATCTCAGCAAATATTTTTTCACCCAAACTGGATGATACTTTCAGGTAATGATCAGTACACTAAGGCGACTTGGTTCCCCAAATTTCGTTCTCTTATGTTGGAGCGTTCGTTTCCAGTAACAGTTTGAATTTTTAGGTTTCACTCTGTTTTCTCCTATATTGATAGATGTATTTGGAACTCTAAATCCAACACGGTTTGTGCAAGCTTCTTGAAACTTCACACAATAAAGTAGTTTCACGTTCTATCTCTATGTTTTGTTTCCTCTTGATGTAACCCTAAGCAGTGACTGGCGAGAAACACTTTCATGGAAAGGGGTTGCCAAGCTTCCAAAAATTACAAATCTCCAGAAATCTCAGCAAATATTTTTTCACCCAAACTGGATGATACTTTCAGGTAATGATCAGTGCACTAAGGCGACTTGGTTCCCCAAATTTCGTTCTTCTATGTTGAAGCATTCGTTTCCAGTAACAGTTTGAATTTTTAGGTTTCACTCTGTTTTCTCCTATATTGATAGATGTATTTGGAACTCTAAATCCATACGGTTTTTGCTAGATTCTTGAAACTTGACACAATAAAGTAGTTTCACGTTCTATCTCTATGTTTTGTTTCCTCTTGCTGTAGCCCTAAGCAGTGACTGGCGAGAAACACTTTCATGGAAAGGGGTTGCCAAGCTTCCAAAAATTACGAATCTCCAGAAATCTCAGCAAATACTTTTTCACCGAAACTGGATGATACTTTCAGGTAAGGATCAGTACACTAAGGCAACTTGGTTCCCCAAATTTCGTTCTTCTATGTTGAAGCGTTCGTTTCCAGTAACAGTTTGAATTTTTAGGTTTCACTCTGTTTTCTCCTATATTGATAGATGTATTTGGAACTCTAAATCCAACACGGTTTGTGCTAGCTTCTTGAAACTTGACACAATAAAGTAGGTTCACATTCTATCTCTATGTTTTGTCTCCTCTTGATGTAGCCCTAAGCAGTGACTGGCGAGAAACACTTTCATGGAAAGGGGTTGCCAAGGTTCCAAAAATTACAAATCTCCAGAAATCTCAGCAAATATATTTTCACCCAAACTGGATGATACTTTCAGGTAATGATCAGTACACTAAGTCGACTTGGTTCCCCAAATTTCGTTCTCTTATGTTGAAGCGTTCGTTTCCAGTAACAGTTTGAATTTTTAGGTTTCACTCTGTTTTCTCCTATATTGATAGACGTATTTGGAACTCTAAATCCAACACGGTTTGTGCTAGCTTCTTGAAACTTGACACAATAAAGTAGTTTCACGTTCTATCTCCATGTTTTGTTTCCTCTTGCTGTAGCCCTAAGCAGTGACTGGCGAGAAACACTTTCATGGAAAGGGGTTGCCAAGCTTCCAAAAATTACGAATCTCCAGAAATCTCAGCAAATATTTTTTCACCCAAACTGGATGATACTTTCAGGTAATGATCAGTACACTAAGGCGACTTGGTTCCCCACATTTCGTTCTTCTATGTTGAAGCGTTCGTTTCCAGTAACAGTTTGAATTTTTAGGTTTCCCTCTGTTTTCTCCTATATTGATAGATGTATTTGGAACTCTAAATCCAACACGGTTTGTGCAAGCTTCTTGAAACTTGACACAATAAATTAGTTTCACGTTCTATCTCTATGTTTTGTTTCCTCTTCATGTAGCCCTAAGCAGTGACTGGCGAGAAACACTTTCATGGAAAGGGTATGCCAAGCTCCCAAAAATTACAAATCTCCAGAAATCTCAGCAAATAGTTTTTCACCCAAACTGGATGATACTTTCAGGTAATGATCAGTACACTAAGCCCACTTGCTTCACCAAATTTCGTTCTTCTACATTGAAGCGACCATTTCCAGTAACAGTTTGAATTTTTAGGTTTCACTCTGTTTACTCCTATATTGATAGATGTATTTGGAACTCTATCCAACACGGTTTTTGCTAGCTTCTTGAAACTTGACGCAATAAAGTAGTTTCACGTTCTCTCTCTATGTTTTGTTTCCTCTTGATGTAGCCCTAAGCAGTGACTGGCGAGAAACACATTCATGGAAAGGGGTTGCCAAGCTTCCAAAATTACTAATCTCCAGAAATCTCAGCAAATATTTTTTCACCCAAACTGGATGATACTTTCAGGTAATGATCAGTACACTAAGGCGACTTGGTTCCCCACATTTCGTTCTTCTACGTTGAAGCCTTCGTTTCCAGTAACAGTTTGAATTTTTAGGTTTCACTCTGTTTTCTCCTATATTGATAGATGTATTTGGAACTCTAAATCCAACATGGTTTGTGCAAGCTTCTTGAAACTTGACACAATAAATTAGTTTCACGTTCTATCTCTATGTTTTGTTTCCTCTTGATGTAGCCCTAAGCAGTGACTGGCGAGAAACACTTTCAAGGAAAGGGGTTGCCAAGCTTCCAAAAATTACGAATCTCCAGAAATCTCAGCAAATATTTTTTCACCCAAACTGGATGATACTTTCAGGTAATGATCAGTACACTAAGGCGACTTGGTTCCCCAAATTTCGTTCTCTTATGTTGGAGCGTTCGTTTCCAGTAACAGTTTGAATTTTTAGGTTTCACTCTGTTTTCTCCTATATTGATAGATGTATTTGGAACTCTAAATCCAACACGGTTTTTGCAAGCTTCTTGAAACTTGACGCAATAAAGTAGTTTCACGTTCTCTCTCTATGTTTTGTTTCCTCTTGATGTAACCCTAAGCAGTGACTGGCGAGAAACACTTTCATGGAAAGGGGTTGCCAAGCTTCCAAAAATTACAAATCTCCAGAAATCTCAGCAAATAGTTTTTCACCCAAACTGGATGATACTTTCAGGTAATGATCAGTACACTAAGGCGACTTGGTTCCCCACATTTCGTTCTTCTACGTTGAAGTGTTCGTTTCCAGTAACAGTTTGAATTTTTAGGTTTCACTCTGTTTTCTCCTATATTGATAGATGTATTTGGAACTCTAAATCCAACTCGGTTTGTGCTAGCTTCTTGAAACTTGACACAATAAAGTAGTTTCACGTTCTCTCTCTATGTTTTGTTTCCTCTTGATGTAGCCCTAAGCAGTGACTGGCGAGAAACACTTTCATGGAAAGGGGTTGCCAAGCTTCCAAAAATTATGAATCTCCAGAAATCTCAGCAAATACTTTTTCACCCAAACTGGATGATACTTTCAGGTAATGATCAGTACACTAAGCCCACTTGCTTCACCAAATTTCGTTCTTCTACGTTGAAACGTTCGTTTCCAGTAACAGTTTGAATTTTTGGGTTTCACTCTGTTTACTCCTATATTGATAGATGTATTTGGAACTCTATCCAACACGGTTTGTGCTAGCTTCTTGAAACTTGACACAATAAAGTAGTTTCACGTTCTATCTCTATGTTTTGTTTCCTCTTGATGTAGCCCTAAGCAGTGGCTGGCGAGAAACACTTTCATGGAAAGGGGTTGCCAAGCTTCCTAAATTACTAATCTCCAGAAATCTCAGCAAATATTTTTTCACCCAAACTGGATGATACTTTCAGGTAATGATCAGTACACTAAGGCGACTTGGTTCCCCACATTTCGTTGTTCTATGTTGAAGCCTTCGTTTCCAGTAACAGTTTGAATTTTTAGGTTTCACTCTGTTTTCTCCTATATTGATAGATGTATTTGGAACTCTAAATCCAACACGGTTTGTGCTAGCTTCTTGAAACTTGACACAATAAATTAGGTTCACGTTCTATCTCTATGTTTTGTTTCCTCTTGATGTAGCCCTAAGCAGTGACTGGCGAGAAACACTTTTATGGAAAGGGGTTGCCAAGCTTCCAAAAATTACAAATCTCCAGAAATCTCAGCAAATAGTTTTTCACCCAAACTGGATGATACTTTCAGGTAATGATCAGTACACTAAGGCGACTTGGTTCCCCAAATTTCGTTCTTCTATGTTGAAGCATTCGTTTCCAGTAACAGTTTCAATTTTTAGGTTTCACTCTGTTTTATCCTATATTGATAGACGTATTTGGAACTCTAAATCCAACACGGTTTGTGCTAGCTTCTTGAAACTTGACACAATAAAGTAGTTTCACGTTCTATCTCTCTGTTTTGTTTCCTCTTGCTGCAGCCCTAAGCAGTGACTGGCGAGAAACACTTTCATGGAAAAGGGTTGCCAAGCTTCCAAAAATACGAATCTCCAGAAATCTCAGCAAATATTTTTTCACCCAAACTGGATGATACTTATAGGTAATGATCAGTACACTAAGGCGACTTGGTTCCCCACATTTCGTTCTTCTACGTTGAAGCCTTCGTTTCCAGTAACAGTTTGAATTTTTAGGTTTCACTCTGTTTTCTCCTATATTGATAGATGTATTTGGAACTCTAAATCCAACATGGTTTGTGCAAGCTTCTTGAAACTTGACACAATAAATTAGTTTCACGTTCTATCTCTATGTTTTGTTTCCTCTTGATGTAGCCCTAAGCAGTGACTGGCGAGAAACACTTTCAAGGAAAGGGGTTGCCAAGCTTCCAAAAATTACGAATCTCCAGAAATCTCAGCAAATATTTTTTCACCCAAACTGGATGATACTTTCAGGTAATGATCAGTACACTAAGGCGACTTGGTTCCCCAAATTTCGTTCTCTTATGTTGGAGCGTTCGTTTCCAGTAACAGTTTGAATTTTTAGGTTTCACTCTGTTTTCTCCTATATTGATAGATGTATTTGGAACTCTAAATCCAACACGGTTTGTGCAAGCTTCTTGAAACTTCACACAATAAAGTAGTTTCACGTTCTATCTCTATGTTGTGTTTCCTCTTGATGTAACCCTAAGCAGTGACTGGCGAGAAACACTTTCATGGAAAGGGGTTGCCAAGCTTCCAAAAATTACAAATCTCCAGAAATCTCAGCAAATATTTTTTCACCCAAACTGGATGATACTTTCAGGTAATGATCAGTGCACTAAGGCGACTTGGTTCCCCAAATTTCGTTCTTCTATGTTGAAGCATTCGTTTCCAGTAACAGTTTGAATTTTTAGGTTTCACTCTGTTTTCTCCTATATTGATAGATGTATTTGGAACTCTAAATCCATACGGTTTTTGCTAGATTCTTGAAACTTGACACAATAAAGTAGTTTCACGTTCTATCTCTATGTTTTGTTTCCTCTTGCTGTAGCCCTAAGCAGCGACTGGCGAGAAACACTTTCATGGAAAGGGGTTGCCAAGCTTCCAAAAATTACGAATCTCCAGAAATCTCAGTAAATACTTTTTCACCGAAACTGGATGATACTTTCAGGTAAGGATCAGTACACTAAGGCAACTTGGTTCCCCAAATTTCGTTCTTCTATGTTGAAGCGTTCGTTTCCAGTAACAGTTTGAATTTTTAGGTTTCACTCTGTTTACTCCTGTATTGATAGATGTATTTGGAACTGTATCCAACACGGTTTGTGCTAGCTTCTTGAAACTTGACACAATAAAGTAGTTTCACGTTCTATCTCTATGTTTTGTTTCCTCTTGATGTAGCCCTAAGCAGTGACTGGCGAGAAACACTTTCATGGAAAGGGGTTGCCAAGCTTCCAAAAATTACGAATCTCCAGAAATCTCAGCAAATAAATTAGTTTCACTAAGGCAACTTGGTTCCCCAAATTTCGTTCTTCTATGTTGAAGCGTTCGTTTCCAGTAACAGTTTGAATTTTTAGGTTTCACTCTGTTTACTCCTATATTGATAGATGTATTTGGAACTCTATCCAACAAGGTTTGTGCTAGCTTCTTGAAACTTGACACAATAAAGTAGTTTCACGTTCTATCTCTATGTTTTGTTTCCTCTTGATGTAGCCCTAAGCAGTGACTGGCGAGAAACACTTTCATGGAAAGGGGTTGCTAAGCTTCCTAAAATTACGAATCTCCAGAAATCTCACCAAATACTCTTTCACCCAAACTGGATGATACTTTCAGGTAATGATCAGTACACTAAGGCAACTTGGTTCCCCAAATTTCGTTCTTCTATGTTGAAGCACCGTTTCCAGTAACAGTTTGAATTTTTAGGTTTCACTCTGTTTTCTCCTATATTGATAGATGTATTCGGAACTCTAAATCCAAAACGGTTTGTGCTAGCTTCTTGAAACTTGACACAATAAATTAGTTTCACGTTCTATCTCTATGTTTTGTTTCCTCTTGATGTAGCCCTAAGCAGTGACTGGCGAGAAACACTTTCATGGAAAGTGGTTGCCAAGGTTCCAAAAATTACGAATCTCCAGAAATCTCAGCAAATACTTTTTCACCAAAACTGGATGATACTTTCAGGTAATGATCAGTACACTAAGGCGACTTGGTTCCCCAAATTTCGTTCTCTTATGTTGGAGCGTTCGTTTCCAGTAACAGTTTGAATTTTTAGGTTTCACTCTGTTTTCTCCTATATTGATAGATGTATTTGGAACTCTAAATCCAACACGGTTTGTGCAAGCTTCTTGAAACTTCACACAATAAAGTAGTTTCACGTTCTATCTCTATGTTGTGTTTCCTCTTGATGTAACCCTAAGCAGTGACTGGCGAGAAACACTTTCATGGAAAGGGGTTGCCAAGCTTCCAAAAATTACAAATCTCCAGAAATCTCAGCAAATATTTTTTCACCCAAACTGGATGATACTTTCAGGTAATGATCAGTGCACTAAGGCGACTTGGTTCCCCAAATTTCGTTCTTCTATGTTGAAGCATTCGTTTCCAGTAACAGTTTGAATTTTTAGGTTTCACTCTGTTTTCTCCTATATTGATAGATGTATTTGGAACTCTAAATCCATACGGTTTTTGCTAGCTTCTTGAAACTTGACACAATAAAGTAGTTTCACGTTCTATCTCTATGTTTTGTTTCCTCTTGCTGTAGCCCTAAGCAGTGACTGGCGAGAAACACTTTCATGGAAAGGGGTTGCCAAGCTTCCAAAAATTACGAATCTCCAGAAATCTCAGCAAATACTTTTTCACCGAAACTGGATGATACTTTCAGGTAAGGATCAGTACACTAAAGCAACTTGGTTCCCCAAATTTCGTTCTTCTATGTTGAAGCGTTCGTTTCCAGTAACAGTTTGAATTTTTAGGTTTCACTCTGTTTACTCCTGTATTGATAGATGTATTTGGAACTGTATCCAACACGGTTTGTGCTAGCTTCTTGAAACTTGACACAATAAAGTAGTTTCACGTTCTATCTCTATGTTTTGTTTCCTCTTGATGTAGCCCTAAGCAGTGACTGGCGAGAAACACTTTCATGGAAAGGGGTTGCCAAGCTTCCAAAAATTACGAATCTCCAGAAATCTCAGCAAATAAATTAGTTTCACTAAGGCAACTTGGTTCCCCAAATTTCGTTCTTCTATGTTGAAGCGTTCGTTTCCAGTAACAGTTTGAATTTTTAGGTTTCACTCTGTTTACTCCTATATTGATAGATGTATTCGGAACTCTAAATCCAACACGGTTTGTGCTAGCTTCTTGAAACTTGACACAATAAATTAGTTTCACGTTCTATCTCTATGTTTTGTTTCCTCTTGATGTAGCCCTAAGCAGTGACTGGCGAGAAACACTTTCATGGAAAGGGGTTGCCAAGCTTCCAAAAATTACGAATCTCCAGAAATCTCAGCAAATACTTTTTCACCCAAACTGGATGATACTTTCACGTAATGATCAGTACACCAAGGCAACTTGGTTGCCCAAATTTCGTTCTTCTATGTTGAAGCGTTCCTTTCCAGTAACAGTTTGAATTTTTAGGTTTCACTCTGTTTACTCCTATATTGATAGATGTATTTGGAACTCTAAATCCAACACGGTTTGTGCTAGCTTCTTGAAACTTGACACAATAAATTAGTTTCACGTTCTATCTCTATGTTTTGTTTCCTCTTGATGTAGCCCTAAGCAGTGACTGGCGAGAAACACTTTCATGGAAAGTGGTTGCCAAGGTTCCAAAAATTACCAATCTCCAGAAATCTCAGCAAATACTTTTTCACCAAAACTGGATGATACTTTCAGGTAATGATCAGTACACTAAGCCCACTTGCTTCACCAAATTTCGTTCTTCTACGTTGAAGCATTCGTTTCCAGTAACAGTTTGAATTTTTAGGTTTCACTCTGTTTACTCCTATATTGATAGATGTATTTGGAACTCTATCCAACACGATTTGTGCTAGCTTCTTGAAACTTGACACAATAAAATAGTTTCACGTTCTATCTCTATGTTTTGTTTCCTCTTGATGTAGCCCTAAGCAGTGACTGGCGTAAAACACTTTAAAGGAAAGGGGTTGCCAAGCTTCCAAAAATTACGAATCTCCAGAAATCTCAGCAAATATTTTTTCACCCAAACTGGATGATACTTTCAGGTAATGATCAGTACACTAAGGCGACTTGGTTCCCAAAATTTCGTTCTTCTATGTTGAAGCATTCGTTTCCAGTAACAGTTTGAATTTTTAAGTTTCACTCTGTTTTCTCCTATATTGATAGATGTATTTGGAACTCTAAATCCAACACGGTTTGTGCTAGCTTCTTGAAACTTGACACAATAAAGTAGTTTCACGTTCTATCTCTATGTTTTGTTTCCTCTTGCTGTAGACCTATCAGTGACTGGCGAGAAACACTTTCATGGAAAGGGGTTGCCAAGCTTCCAAAAATTACAAATCTCCAGAAATCTCAGCAAATAGTTTTTCACCCAAACTGGATGATACTTTCAGGTAATGATCAGTACACTAAGGCGACTTGGTTCCCCAAATTTCGTTCTTCTATGTTGAAGCATTCGTTTCCAGTAACAGTTTGAATTTTTAGGTTTCACTCTGTTTTCTCCTATATTGATAGATGTATTTGGAACTCTAAATCCAACACGGTTTGTGCAAGCTTCTTGAAACTTCACACAATAAAGTAGTTTCACGTTCTATCTCTATGTTGTGTTTCCTCTTGATGTAACCCTAAGCAGTGACTGGCGAGAAACACTTTCATGGAAAGGGGTTGCCAAGCTTCCAAAAATTACAAATCTCCAGAAATCTCAGCAAATATTTTTTCACCCAAACTGGATGATACTTTCAGGTAATGATCAGTGCACTAAGGCGACTTGGTTCCCCAAATTTCGTTCTTCTATGTTGAAGCATTCGTTTCCAGTAACAGTTTGAATTTTTAGGTTTCACTCTGTTTTCTCCTATATTGATAGATGTATTTGGAACTCTAAATCCATACGGTTTTTGCTAGCTTCTTGAAACTTGACACAATAAAGTAGTTTCACGTTCTATCTCTATGTTTTGTTTCCTCTTGCTGTAGCCCTAAGCAGTGACTGGCGAGAAACACTTTCATGGAAAGGGGTTGCCAAGCTTCCAAAAATTACGAATCTCCAGAAATCTCAGCAAATACTTTTTCACCGAAACTGGATGATACTTTCAGGTAAGGATCAGTACACTAAAGCAACTTGGTTCCCCAAATTTCGTTCTTCTATGTTGAAGCGTTCGTTTCCAGTAACAGTTTGAATTTTTAGGTTTCACTCTGTTTACTCCTGTATTGATAGATGTATTTGGAACTGTATCCAACACGGTTTGTGCTAGCTTCTTGAAACTTGACACAATAAAGTAGTTTCACGTTCTATCTCTATGTTTTGTTTCCTCTTGATGTAGCCCTAAGCAGTGACTGGCGAGAAACACTTTCATGGAAAGGGGTTGCCAAGCTTCCAAAAATTACGAATCTCCAGAAATCTCAGCAAATAAATTAGTTTCACTAAGGCAACTTGGTTCCCCAAATTTCGTTCTTCTATGTTGAAGCGTTCGTTTCCAGTAACAGTTTGAATTTTTAGGTTTCACTCTGTTTACTCCTATATTGATAGATGTATTCGGAACTCTAAATCCAACACGGTTTGTGCTAGCTTCTTGAAACTTGACACAATAAATTAGTTTCACGTTCTATCTCTATGTTTTGTTTCCTCTTGATGTAGCCCTAAGCAGTGACTGGCGAGAAACACTTTCATGGAAAGGGGTTGCCAAGCTTCCAAAAATTACGAATCTCCAGAAATCTCAGCAAATACTTTTTCACCCAAACTGGATGATACTTTCACGTAATGATCAGTACACCAAGGCAACTTGGTTGCCCAAATTTCGTTCTTCTATGTTGAAGCGTTCCTTTCCAGTAACAGTTTGAATTTTTAGGTTTCACTCTGTTTACTCCTATATTGATAGATGTATTTGGAACTCTAAATCCAACACGGTTTGTGCTAGCTTCTTGAAACTTGACACAATAAATTAGTTTCACGTTCTATCTCTATGTTTTGTTTCCTCTTGATGTAGCCCTAAGCAGTGACTGGCGAGAAACACTTTCATGGAAAGTGGTTGCCAAGGTTCCAAAAATTACCAATCTCCAGAAATCTCAGCAAATACTTTTTCACCAAAACTGGATGATACTTTCAGGTAATGATCAGTACACTAAGCCCACTTGCTTCACCAAATTTCGTTCTTCTACGTTGAAGCATTCGTTTCCAGTAACAGTTTGAATTTTTAGGTTTCACTCTGTTTACTCCTATATTGATAGATGTATTTGGAACTCTATCCAACACGATTTGTGCTAGCTTCTTGAAACTTGACACAATAAAATAGTTTCACGTTCTATCTCTATGTTTTGTTTCCTCTTGATGTAGCCCTAAGCAGTGACTGGCGTAAAACACTTTAAAGGAAAGGGGTTGCCAAGCTTCCAAAAATTACGAATCTCCAGAAATCTCAGCAAATATTTTTTCACCCAAACTGGATGATACTTTCAGGTAATGATCAGTACACTAAGGCGACTTGGTTCCCAAAATTTCGTTCTTCTATGTTGAAGCATTCGTTTCCAGTAACAGTTTGAATTTTTAAGTTTCACTCTGTTTTCTCCTATATTGATAGATGTATTTGGAACTCTAAATCCAACACGGTTTGTGCTAGCTTCTTGAAACTTGACAGAATAAAGTAGTTTCACGTTCTATCTCTATGTTTTGTTTCCTCTTGCTGTAGCCCTAAGCAGTGACTGGTGAGAAACACTTTCATGGAAAGGGGTTGCCAAGCTTCCAAAAATTACGAATCTCCAGAAATCTCAGCAAATACTTTTTCACCCAAACTGGATGATACTTTCAGGTAATGATCAGTACACTAAGGCGACTTGGTTCCCCACATTTCGTTCTTCTACGTTGAAGTGTTCGTTTCCAGTAACAGTTTGAATTTTTAGGTTTCACTCTGTTTTCTCCTATATTGATAGATGTATTTGGAACTCTAAATCCAACACGGTTTGTGCTAGCTTCTTGAAACTTGACACAATAAAGTAGTTTTACGTTCTATCTCTATGTTTTGTTTCCTCTTGATGTAGCCCTAAGCAGTGACTGGCGAGAAACACTTTCATGGAAAGGGGTTGCCAAGCTTCCAAAAATTACGAATCTACAGAAATCTCAGCAAATACTTTTTCACCCAAACTGGATGATACTTTCAGGTAATGATCAGTACACTAAGGCGACTTGGTTCCCCACATTACGTTCTTCTACGTTGAAGCGTTCGTTTCCAGTAACAGTTTGAATTTTTAGGTTTCACTCTGTTTTCTCCTATATTGATAGATGTATTTGGAACTCTAAATCCAACACGGTTTGTGCTAGCTTCTTGAAAGTTGACACAATAAAGTAGTTTTACGTTCTATCTCTATGTTTTGTTTCCTCTTGATGTAGCCCTAAGCAGTGACTGGCGAGAAACACTTTCAAGGAAAGGGGTTGCCAAGCTTCCAAAAATTACGAATCTCCAGAAATCTCAGCAAATAGTTTTTCACCCAAACTGGATGATAATTTCAGGTAATGATCAGTACACTAAGGCGACTTGGTTCCCTAAATTTCGTTCTTCTATGTTGAAGCGTTCGTTTCCAGTAACAGTTTGAATTTTTAGGTTTCACTCTGTTTTCTCCTATATTGATAGATATATTTGGAACTCTATCCAACACGGTTTGTGCTAGCTTCTTGAAACTTGACACAATAAAGTAGTTTCACGTTCTCTCTCTATGTTTTGTTTCCTCTTGATGTAGCCCTAAGCAGTGACTGGCGAGAAACACTTTCATGGAAAGGGGTTGCCAAGCTTCCAAAAATTACGAATCTCCAGAAATCTCAGCAAAAAGTTTTTCACCCAAACTGGATGATACTTTCAGGTAATGATCAGTACACTAAGGCGACTTGGTTCCCCAAATTTCGTTCTTCTACGTTGAAGCGTTCGTTTCCAGTAACAGTTTGAATTTTTAGGTTTCACTCTGTTTTCTCCTATATTGATAGATGTATTTGGAACTCTAAATCCAACACGGTTGGTGCTAGCTTCTTGAAACTTGACACAATAAAGTAGGTTCACATTCTATCTCTATGTTTTGTCTCCTCTTGATGTAGCACTAAGCAGTGACTGGCGAGAAACACTTTCATGGAAAGGGGTTGCCAAGGTTCCAAAATTTACAAATCTCCAGAAATCTCAGCAAATAGTTTTTCACCCAAACTGGATGATACTTTCAGGTAATGATCAGTACACTAAGCCCACTTGCTTCACCAAATTTCGTTCTTCTACGTTGAAGCGACCATTTCCAGTAACAGTTTGAACTTTTAGGTTTCACTCTGTTTACTCCTATATTGATAGATGTATTTGGAACTCTATCCAACACGGTTTTTGCTAGCTTCTTGAAACTTGACGCAATAAAGTAGTTTCACGTTCTCTCTCTATGTTTTGTTTCCTCTTGATGTAGCCCTAAGCAGTGACTGGCGAGAAACACATTCATGGAAAGGGGTTGCCAAGCTTCCAAAATTACTAATCTCCAGAAATCTCAGCAAATATTTTTTCACCCAAACTGGATGATACTTTCAGGTAATGATCAGTACACTAAGGCGACTTGGTTCCCCACATTTCGTTCTTCTACGTTGAAGCCTTCGTTTCCAGTAACAGTTTGAATTTTTAGGTTTCACTCTGTTTTCTCCTATATTGATAGATGTATTTGGAACTCTAAATCCAACACGGTTTGTGCTAGCTTCTTGAAACTTGACACAATAAATTAGGTTCACGTTCTATCTCTATGTTTTGTTTCCTCTTGCTGTAGCCCTAAGCAGTGACTGGCGAGAAACACTTTCAAGAAAAGGGGTTGCCAAGCTTCCAAAAATTACGAATCTCCAGAAATCTCAGCAAATATTTTTTCACCCAAACTGGATGATACTTTCAGGTAATGATCAGTACACTAAGGCGACTTGGTTCCCCAAATTTCGTTCTCTTATGTTGGAGCGTTCGTTTCCAGTAACAGTTTGAATTTTTAGGTTTCACTCTGTTTTCTCCTATATTGATAGATGTATTTGGAACTCTAAATCCAACACGGTTTTTGCAAGCTTCTTGAAACTTGACACAATAAAGTAGTTTCACATTCTATCTCTATGTTTTGTTTCCTCTTGATGTAACCCTAAGCAGTGACTGGCGAGAAACACTTTCATGGAAAGGGGTTGCCAAGCTTCCAAAAATTACAAATCTCCAGAAATCTCAGCAAATAGTTTTTCACCCAAACTGGATGATACTTTCAGGTAATGATCAGTACACTAAGGCCACTTGGTTCCCCACATTTCGTTCTTCTACGTTGAAGCCTTCGTTTCCAGTAACAGTTTGAATTTTTAGGTTTCACTCTGTTTTCTCCTATATTGATAGATTTATTTGGAACTCTAAATCCAACTCGGTTTGTGCTAGCTTCTTGAAACTTGACACAATGAAGTAGTTTCACGTTCTCTCTCTATGTTTTGTTTCCTCTTGATGTAGCCCTATGCAGTGACTGGCGAGAAACACTTTCATGGAAAGGGGTTGCAAAGCTTCCAAAAATTATGAATCTCCAGAAATCTCAGCAAATACTTTTTCACCCAAACTGGATGATACTTTCAGGTAATGATCAGTACACTAAGGCAACTTGGTTTCCCAAATTTCGTTCTTCTATATGAAGCGTTCGTTTCCAGTAACAGTTTGAATTTTTAGGTTTCACTCTGTTTACTCCTATATTGATAGATGTATTTGGAACTCTAAATCCAACACGGTTTGTGCTAGCTTCTTGAAACTTGACACAATAAAGTAGTTTCACGTTCTATCTCTCTGTTTTGTTTCCTTTTGCTGCAGCCCTAAGCAGTGACTGGCGAGAAACACTTTCATGGAAAAGGGTTGCCAAGCTTCCAAAAATACGAATCTCCAGAAATCTCAGCAAATATTTTTTCACCCAAACTGGATGTTACTTATAGGTAATGATCAGTACACTAAGGCGACTTGGTTCCCCACATTTCGTTCTTCTACGTTGAAGCCTTCGTTTCCAGTAACAGTTTGAATTTTTAGGTTTCACTCTGTTTTCTCCTATATTGATAGATGTATTTGGAACTCTAAATCCAACACGGTTTGTGCTAGCTTCTTGAAACTTGAAACAATAAAGTAGTTTTACGTTCTATCTCTATGTTTTGTTTCCTCTTGATGTAGCCCTAAGCAGTGACTGGCGAGAAACACTTTCATGGAAAGGGGTTGCCAAGCTTCCAAAAATTACGAATCTCCAGAAATCTCAGCAAATACTTTTTCACCCAAACTGGATGATACTTTCAGGTAATGATCAGTACACTAAGGCGACTTGGTTCCCCACATTACGTTCTTCTACGTTGAAGCGTTCGTTTCCAGTAACAGTTTGAATTTTTAGGTTTCACTCTGTTTTCTCCTATATTGATAGATGTATTTGGAACTCTAAATCCAACACGGTTTGTGCTAGCTTCTTGAAAGTTGACACAATAAAGTAGTTTTACGTTCTATCTCTATGTTTTGTTTCCTCTTGATGTAGCCCTAAGCACTGACTGGCGAGAAACACTTTCAAGGAAAGGGGTTGCCAAGCTTCCAAAAATTACGAATCTCCAGAAATCTCAGCAAATAGTTTTTCACCCAAACTGGATGATAATTTCAGGTAATGATCAGTACACTAAGCCCACTTGCTTCACCAAATTTCGTTCTTCTACGTTGAAACGATCGTTTCCAGTAACAGTTTGAATTTTTAGGTTTCACTCTGTTTACTCCTATATTGATAGACGTATTTGGAACTCTAAATCCAACACGGTTTGTGCTAGCTTCTTGAAACTTGACACAATAAAGTAGTTTCACGTTCTATCTCCATGTTTTGTTTCCTCTTGCTGTAGCCCTAAGCAGTGACTGGCGAGAAACACTTTCATGGAAAGGGGTTGCCAAGCTTCCAAAAATTACGAATCTCCAGAAATCTCAGCAAATACTTTTTCACCCAAACTGGATGATACTTTCAGGTAATGATCAGTACAGTAAGGCGACTTGGTTCCCCACATTTCGTTCTTCTATGTTGAAGCGTTCGTTTCCAGTAACAGTTTGAATTTTTAGGTTTCACTCTGTTTTCTCCTATATTGATAGATGTATTTGGAACTCTAAATCCAACTCGGTTTGTGCTAGCTTCTTGAAACTTGACACAATAAAGTAGTTTCACGTTCTCTCTCTATGTTTTGTTTCCTCTTGATGTAGCCCTAAGCAGTGACTGGCGAGAAACACTTTCATGGAAAGGGGTTGCCAAGCTTCCAAAAATTACGAATCTCCAGAAATCTCAGCAAATACTTTTTCACCCAAACTGGATGATACTTTCAGGTAATGATCAATACACTAAGCCCACTTGCTTCACCAAATTTCGTTCTTCTACGTTGAAACGTTCGTTTCCAGTAACAGTTTGAATTTTTGGGTTTCACTCTGTTTACTCCTATATTGATAGATTTATTTGGAACTCTATCCAACACGGTTTGTGCTAGCTTCTTGAAACTTGACACAATAAAGTAGTTTCACGTTCTATCTCTATGTTTTGTTTCCTCTTGATGTAGCCCTAAGCAGTGGCTGGCGAGAAACACTTTCATGGAAAGGGGTTGCCAAGCTTCCTAAATTACTAATCTCCAGAAATCTCAGCAAATATTTTTTCACCCAAACTGGATGATACTTTCAGGTAATGATCAGTACACTAAGGCGACTTGGTTCCCCACATTTCGTTCTTCTATGTTGAAGCCTTCGTTTCCAGTAACAGTTTGAATTTTTAGGTTTCACTCTGTTTTCTCCTATATTGATAGATGTATTTGGAACTCTAAATCCAACACGGTTTGTGCTAGCTTCTTGAAACTTGACACAATAAATTAGGTTCACGTTCTATCTCTGTTTTGTTTCCTCTTGATGTAGCCCTAAGCAGTGACTGGCGAGAAACACTTTCATGGAAAGGGGTTGCCAAGCTTCCAAAAATTACAAATCTCCAGAAATCTCAGCAAATAGTTTTTCACCCAAACTGGATGATACTTTCAGGTAATGATCAGTACACTAAGGCGACTTGGTTCCCCAAATTTCGTTCTTCTATGTTGAAGCATTCGTTTCCAGTAACAGTTTGAATTTTTAGGTTTCACTCTGTTTTCTCCTATATTGATAGACGTATTTGGAACTCTAAATCCAACACGGTTTGTGCTAGCTTCTTGAAACTTGACAAAATAAAGTAGTTTCACGTTCTATCTCTCTGTTTTGTTTCCTCTTGCTGCAGCCCTAAGCAGTGACTGGCGAGAAACACTTTCATGGAAAAGGGTTGCCAAGCTTCCAAAAATACGAATCTCCAGAAATCTCAGCAAATATTTTTTCACCCAAACTGGATGATACTTATAGGTAATGATCAGTACACTAAGGCGACTTGGTTCCCCACATTTCGTTCTTCTACGTTGAAGCCTTCGTTTACAGTAACAGTTTGAATTTTTAGGTTTCACTCTGTTTTCTCCTATATAGATAGATGTATTTGGAACTCTAAATCCAACATGGTTTGTGCAAGCTTCTTGAAACTTGACACAATAAATTAGTTTCACGTTCTATCTCTATGTTTTGTTTCCTCTTGATGTAGCCCTAAGCAGTGACTGGCGAGTAACACTTTCAAGGAAAGGGGTTGCCAAGCTTCCAAAAATTACGAATCTCCAGAAATCTCAGCAAATATTTTTTCACCCAAACTGGATGATACTTTCAGGTAATGATCAGTACACTAAGGCGACTTGGTTCCCCAAATTTCGTTCTCTTATGTTGGAGCGTTCGTTTCCAGTAACAGTTTGAATTTTTAGGTTTCACTCTGTTTTCTCCTATATTGATAGATGTATTTGGAACTCTAAATCCAACACGGTTTGTGCAAGCTTCTTGAAACTTCACACAATAAAGTAGTTTCACGTTCTATCTCTATGTTTTGTTTCCTCTTGATGTAACCCTAAGCAGTGACTGGCGAGAAACACTTTCATGGAAAGGGGTTGCCAAGCTTCCAAAAATTACAAGTCTCCAGAAATCTCAGCAAATATTTTTTCACCCAAACTGGATGATACTTTCAGGTAATGATCAGTGCACTAAGGCGACTTGGTTCCCCAAATTTCGTTCTTCTATGTTGAAGCATTCGTTTACAGTAACAGTTTGAATTTTTAGGTTTCACTCTGTTTTCTCCTATATTGATAGATGTATTTGGAACTCTATCCAACTCGGTTTGTGCTAGCTTCTTGAAACTTGACACAATAAAGTAGTTTCACGTTCTATCTCTATGTTTTGTTTCCTCTTGATGTAGCCCTAAGCAGTGACTGGCGAGAAACACTTTCATGGAAAGGGGTTGCCAAGCTTCCAAAAATTACGAATCTCCAGAAATCTCAGCAAATAAATTAGTTTCACTAAGGCAACTTGGTTCCCCAAATTTCGTTCTTCTATGTTGAAGCGTTCGTTTCCAGTAACAGTTTGAATTTTTAGGTTTCACTCTGTTTACTCCTATATTGATAGATGTATTTGGAACTCTATCCAACAAGGTTTGTGCTAGCTTCTTGAAACTTGACACAATAAAGTAGTTTCACGTTCTATCTCTATGTTTTGTTTCCTCTTGATGTAGCCCTAAGCAGTGACTGGCGAGAAACACTTTCATGGAAAGGGGTTGCTAAGCTTCCTAAAATTACGAACCTCCAGAAATCTCACCAAATACTCTTTCACCCAAACTGGATGATACTTTCAGGTAATGATCAGTACACTAAGGCAACTTGGTTCCCCAAATTTCGTTCTTCTATGTTGAAGCATTCGTTTCCAGTAACAGTTTGAATTTTTAGGTTTCACTCTGTTTACTCCTACATTGATAGATGTATTCGGAACTCTAAATCCAACACGGTTTGTGCTAGCTTCTTGAAACTTGACACAATAAATTAGTTTCACGTTCTATCTCTATGTTTTGTTTCCTCTTGATGTAGCCCTAAGCAGTGACTGGCGAAAACACTTTCATGGAAAGGGGTTGCCAAGCTTCCAAAAATTACGAATCTCCAGAAATCTCAGCAAATACTTTTTCACCCAAACTGGATGATACTTTCAGGTAATGATCAGTACACTAAGGCAACTTGGTTGCCCAAATTTCGTTCTTCTATGTTGAAGCGTTCCTTTCCAGTAACAGTTTGAATTTTTAGGTTTCACTCTGTTTACTCCTATATTGATAGATGTATTTGGAACTCTAAATCCAACACGGTTTGTGCTAGCTTCTTGAAACTTGACACAATAAATTAGTTTCACGTTCTATCTCTATGTTTTGTTTCCTCTTGATGTAGCCCTAAGCATTGACTGGCGAGAAACACTTTCATGGAAAGTGGTTGCCAAGGTTCCAAAAATTACGAATCTCCAGAAATCTCAGCAAATACTTTTTCACCAAAACTGGATGATACTTTCAGGTGTTGATCAGTACACTAAGCCCACTTGCTTCACCAAATTTCGTTCTTCTACGTTGAAGCATTCGTTTCCAGTAACAGTTTGAATTTTTAGGTTTCACTCTGTTTACTCCTATATTGATAGATGTATTTGGAACTCTATCCAACACGATTTGTGCTAGCTTCTTGAAACTTGACACAATAAAATAGTTTCACATTCTATCTCTATGTTTTGTTTCCTCTTGATGTAGCCCTAAGCAGTGACTGGCGTAAAACACTTTAATGGAAAGGGGTTGCCAAGCTTCCAAAAATTACGAATCTCCAGAAATCTCAGCAAATATTTTTTCACCCAAACTGGAAGATACTTTCAGGCAATGATCAGTACACTAAGGCGACTTGGTTCCCCAAATTTCGTTCTTCTACGTTGAAGCGTTCGTTTCCAGTAACAGTTTGAATTTCTAGGTTTCACTCTGTTTTCTCCTATATTGATAGATGTATTTGGAACTCTAAATCCAACACGGTTTGTGCTAGCTTCTTGAAACTTGACACAATAAACTAGGTTCACGTTCTATCTCTATGTTTTGTTTCCTCTTGATGTAGCCCTAAGCAGTGACTGGCGAGAAACACTTTCAAGGAAAGGGGTTGCCAAGCTTCCAAAAATTACGAATCTCCAGAAATCTCAGCAAATATTTTTTCACCCAAACTGGATGATACTTTCAGGTAATGATCAGTACACTAAGGCGACTTGGTTCCCCAAATTTCGTTCTCTTATGTTGGAGCGTTCGTTTCCAGTAACAGTTTGAATTTTTAGGTTTCACTCTGTTTTCTCCTATATTGATAGATGTATTTGGAACTCTAAATCCAACACGGTTTGTGCAAGCTTCTTGAAACTTCACACAATAAAGTAGTTTCACGTTCTATCTCTATGTTTTGTTTCCTCTTGATGTAACCCTAAGCAGTGACTGGCGAGAAACACTTTCATGGAAAGGGGTTGCCAAGCTTCCAAAAATTACAAATCTCCAGAAATCTCAGCAAATATTTTTTCACCCAAACTGGATGATACTTTCAGGTAATGATCAGTGCACTAAGGCGACTTGGTTCCCCAAATTTCGTTCTTCTATGTTGAAGCATTCGTTTCCAGTAACAGTTTGAATTTTTAGGTTTCACTCTGTTTACTCCTATATTAATAGATGTATTTGGAACTCTAAATCCAACACGGTTTGTGCTAGCTTCTTGAAACTTGACACAATAAATTAGTTTCACGTTCTATCTCTATGTTTTGTTTCCTCTTGATGTAGCCCTAAGCAGTGACTGGCGAGAAACACTTTCATGGAAAGTGGTTGCCAAGGTTCCAAAAATTACGAATCTCCAGAAATCTCAGCAAATACTTTTTCACCAAAACTGGATGATACTTTCAGGTAATGATCAGTACACTAAGGCATCTTGGTTCCCCAAATTTCGTTCTTCTATGTTGAAGCATTCGTTTCCAGTAACAGTTTGAATTTTTAGGTTTCACTCTGTTTACTCCTATATTGATAGATGTATTTGGAACTCTATCCAACACGATTTGTGCTAGCTTCTTGAAACTTGACACAATAAAATAGTTTCACGTTCTATCTCTATGTTTTGTTTCCTCTTGATGTAGCCCTAAGCAGTGACTGGCGTAAAACACTTTAATGGAAAGGGGTTGCCAAGCTTCCAAAAATTACGAATCTCCAGAAATCTCAGCAAATATTTTTTCACCCAAACTGGAAGATACTTTCAGGCAATGATCAGTACACTAAGGCGACTTGGTTCCCCAAATTTCGTTCTTCTACGTTGAAGCGTTCGTTTCCAGTAACAGTTTGAATTTCTAGGTTTCACTCTGTTTTCTCCTATATTGATAGATGTATTTGGAACTCTAAATCCAACACGGTTTGTGCTAGCTTCTTGAAACTTGACACAATAAACTAGGTTCACGTTCTATCTCTATGTTTTGTTTCCTCTTGATGTAGCCCTAAGCAGTGACTGGCGAGAAACACTTTCAAGGAAAGGGTTTCCAAGCTTCCAAAAATTACGAATCTCCAGAAATCTCAGCAAATATTTTTTCACCCAAACTGGATGATACTTTCAGGTAATGATCAGTACACTAAGGCGACTTGGTTCCCCAAATTTCGTTCTCTTATGTTGGAGCGTTCGTTTCCAGTAACAGTTTGAATTTTTAGGTTTCACTCTGTTTTCTCCTATATTGATAGATGTATTTGGAACTCTAAATCCAACACGGTTTGTGCAAGCTTCTTGAAACTTCACACAATAAAGTAGTTTCACGTTCTATCTCTATGTTTTGTTTCCTCTTGATGTAACCCTAAGCAGTGACTGGCGAGAAACACTTTCATGGAAAGGGGTTGCCAAGCTTCCAAAAATTACAAATCTCCAGAAATCTCAGCAAATATTTTTTCACCCAAACTGGATGATACTTTCAGGTAATGATCAGTGCACTAAGGCGACTTGGTTCCCCAAATTTCGTTCTTCTATGTTGAAGCATTCGTTTCCAGTAACAGTTTGAATTTTTAGGTTTCACTCTGTTTTCTCCTATATTGATAGATGTATTTGGAACTCTAAATCCATACGGTTTTTGCTAGATTCTTGAAACTTGACACAATAAAGTAGTTTCACGTTCTATCTCTATGTTTTGTTTCCTCTTGCTGTAGCCCTAAACAGTGACTGGCGAGAAACACTTTCATGGAAAGGGGTTGCCAAGCTTCCAAAAATTACGAATCTCCAGAAATCTCAGCAAATACTTTTTCACCGAAACGGGATGATACTTTCAGGTAAGGATCAGTACACTAAGGCAACTTGGTTCCCCAAATTTCGTTCTTCTATGTTGAAGCGTTCGTTTCCAGTAACAGTTTGAATTTTTAGGTTTCACTCTGTTTACTCCTATATTGATAGATGTATTTGGAACTGTATCCAACACGGTTTGTGCTAGCTTCTTGAAACTTGACACAATAAAGTAGTTTCACGTTCTATCTCTATGTTTTGTTTCCTCTTGATGTAGCCCTAAGCAGTGACTGGCGAGAAACACTTTCATGGAAAGGGGTTGCCAAGCTTCCAAAAATTACGAATCTCCAGAAATCTCAGCAAATAAATTAGTTTCACTAAGGCAACTTGGTTCCCCAAATTTCGTTCTTCTATGTTGAAGCGTTCGTTTCCAGTAACAGTTTGAATTTTTAGGTTTCACTCTGTTTACTCCTATATTGATAGATATATTCGGAACTCTAAATCCAACACGGTTTGTGCTAGCTTCTTGAAACTTGACACAATAAATTAGTTTCACGTTCTATCTCTATGTTTTGTTTCCTCTTGATGTAGCCCTAAGCAGTGACTGGCGAGAAACACTTTCATGGAAAGGGGTTGCCAAGCTTCCAAAAATTACGAATCTCCAGAAATCTCAGCAAATACTTTTTCACCCAAACTGGATGATACTTTCAGGTAATGATCAGTACACTAAGGCAACTTGGTTGCCCAAATTTCGTTCTTCTATGTTGAAGCGTTCATTTCCAGTAACAGTTTGAATTTTTAGGTTTCACTCTGTTTACTCCTATATTGATAGATGTATTTGGAACTCTAAATCCAACACGGTTTGTGCTAGCTTCTTGAAACTTGACACAATAAATTAGTTTCACGTTCTATCTCTATGTTTTGTTTCCTCTTGATGTAGCCCTAAGCAGTGACTGGCGAGAAACACTTTCATGGAAAGTGGTTGCCAAGGTTCCAAAAATTACGAATCTCCAGAAATCTCAGCAAATACTTTTTCACCAAAACTGGATGATACTTTCAGGTAATGATCAGTACACTAAGCCCACTTGCTTCACCAAATTTCGTTCTTCTATGTTGAAGCATTCGTTTCCAGTAACAGTTTGAATTTTTAGGTTTCACTCTGTTTACTCCTATATTGATAGATGTATTTGGAACTCTATCCAACACGATTTGTGCTAGCTTCTTGAAACTTGACACAATAAAATAGTTTCACGTTCTATCTCTATGTTTTGTTTCCTCTTGATGTAGCCCTAAGCAGTGACTGGCGTAAAACACTTTAATGGAAAGGGGTTGCCAAGCTTCCAAAAATTACGAATCTCCAGAAATCTCAGCAAATATTTTTTCACCCAAACTGGAAGATACTTTCAGGCAATGATCAGTACACTAAGGCGACTTGGTTCCCCAAATTTCGTTCTTCTACGTTGAAGCGTTCGTTTCCAGTAACAGTTTGAATTTCTAGGTTTCACTCTGTTTTCTCCTATATTGATAGATGTATTTGGAACTCTAAATCCAACACGGTTTGTGCTAGCTTCTTGAAACTTGACACAATAAACTAGGTTCACGTTCTATCTCTATGTTTTGTTTCCTCTTGATGTAGCCCTAAGCAGTGACTGGCGAGAAACACTTTCAAGGAAAGGGGTTGCCAAGCTTCCAAAAATTACGAATCTCCAGAAATCTCAGCAAATATTTTTTCACCCAAACTGGATGATACTTTCAGGTAATGATCAGTACACTAAGGCGACTTGGTTCCCCAAATTTCGTTCTCTTATGTTGGAGCGTTCGTTTCCAGTAACAGTTTGAATTTTTAGGTTTCACTCTGTTTTCTCCTATATTGATAGATGTATTTGGAACTCTAAATCCAACACGGTTTGTGCAAGCTTCTTGAAACTTCACACAATAAAGTAGTTTCACGTTCTATCTCTATGTTTTGTTTCCTCTTGATGTAACCCTAAGCAGTGACTGGCGAGAAACACTTTCATGGAAAGGGGTTGCCAAGCTTCCAAAAATTACAAATCTCCAGAAATCTCAGCAAATATTTTTTCACCCAAACTGGATGATACTTTCAGGTAATGATCAGTGCACTAAGGCGACTTGGTTCCCCAAATTTCGTTCTTCTATGTTGAAGCATTCGTTTCCAGTAACAGTTTGAATTTTTAGGTTTCACTCTGTTTTCTCCTATATTGATAGATGTATTTGGAACTCTAAATCCATACGGTTTTTGCTAGATTCTTGAAACTTGACACAATAAAGTAGTTTCACGTTCTATCTCTATGTTTTGTTTCCTCTTGCTGTAGCCCTAAACAGTGACTGGCGAGAAACACTTTCATGGAAAGGGGTTGCCAAGCGTCCAAAAATTACGAATCTCCAGAAATCTCAGCAAATACTTTTTCACCGAAACGGGATGATACTTTCAGGTAAGGATCAGTACACTAAGGCAACTTGGTTCCCCAAATTTCGTTCTTCTATGTTGAAGCGTTCGTTTCCAGTAACAGTTTGAATTTTTAGGTTTCACTCTGTTTACTCCTATATTGATAGATGTATTTGGAACTGTATCCAACACGGTTTGTGCTAGCTTCTTGAAACTTGACACAATAAAGTAGTTTCACGTTCTATCTCTATGTTTTGTTTCCTCTTGATGTAGCCCTAAGCAGTGACTGGCGAGAAACACTTTCATGGAAAGGGGTTGCCAAGCTTCCAAAAATTACGAATCTCCAGAAATCTCAGCAAATAAATTAGTTTCACTAAGGCAACTTGGTTCCCCAAATTTCGTTCTTCTATGTTGAAGCGTTCGTTTCCAGTAACAGTTTGAATTTTTAGGTTTCACTCTGTTTACTCCTATATTGATAGATATATTCGGAACTCTAAATCCAACACGGTTTGTGCTAGCTTCTTGAAACTTGACACAATAAATTAGTTTCACGTTCTATCTCTATGTTTTGTTTCCTCTTGATGTAGCCCTAAGCAGTGACTGGCGAGAAACACTTTCATGGAAAGGGGTTGCCAAGCTTCCAAAAATTACGAATCTCCAGAAATCTCAGCAAATACTTTTTCACCCAAACTGGATGATACTTTCAGGTAATGATCAGTACACTAAGGCAACTTGGTTGCCCAAATTTCGTTCTTCTATGTTGAAGCGTTCATTTCCAGTAACAGTTTGAATTTTTAGGTTTCACTCTGTTTACTCCTATATTGATAGATGTATTTGGAACTCTAAATCCAACACGGTTTGTGCTAGCTTCTTGAAACTTGACACAATAAATTAGTTTCACGTTCTATCTCTATGTTTTGTTTCCTCTTGATGTAGCCCTAAGCAGTGACTGGCGAGAAACACTTTCATGGAAAGTGGTTGCCAAGGTTCCAAAAATTACGAATCTCCAGAAATCTCAGCAAATACTTTTTCACCAAAACTGGATGATACTTTCAGGTAATGATCAGTACACTAAGCCCACTTGCTTCACCAAATTTCGTTCTTCTATGTTGAAGCATTCGTTTCCAGTAACAGTTTGAATTTTTAGGTTTCACTCTGTTTACTCCTATATTGATAGATGTATTTGGAACTCTATCCAACACGATTTGTGCTAGCTTCTTGAAACTTGACACAATAAAATAGTTTCACGTTCTATCTCTATGTTTTGTTTCCTCTTGATGTAGCCCTAAGCAGTGACTGGCGTAAAACACTTTAATGGAAAGGGGTTGCCAAGCTTCCAAAAATTACGAATCTCCAGAAATCTCAGCAAATATTTTTTCACCCAAACTGGAAGATACTTTCAGGCAATGATCAGTACACTAAGGCGACTTGGTTCCCCAAATTTCGTTCTTCTACGTTGAAGCGTTCGTTTCCAGTAACAGTTTGAATTTCTAGGTTTCACTCTGTTTTCTCCTATATTGATAGATGTATTTGGAACTCTAAATCCAACACGGTTTGTGCTAGCTTCTTGAAACTTGACACAATAAACTAGGTTCACGTTCTATCTCTATGTTTTGTTTCCTCTTGATGTAGCCCTAAGCAGTGACTGGCGAGAAACACTTTCAAGGAAAGGGGTTGCCAAGCTTCCAAAAATTACGAATCTCCAGAAATCTCAGCAAATATTTTTTCACCCAAACTGGATGATACTTTCAGGTAATGATCAGTACACTAAGGCGACTTGGTTCCCCAAATTTCGTTCTCTTATGTTGGAGCGTTCGTTTCCAGTAACAGTTTGAATTTTTAGGTTTCACTCTGTTTTCTCCTATATTGATAGATGTATTTGGAACTCTAAATCCAACACGGTTTGTGCAAGCTTCTTGAAACTTCACACAATAAAGTAGTTTCACGTTCTATCTCTATGTTTTGTTTCCTCTTGATGTAACCCTAAGCAGTGACTGGCGAGAAACACTTTCATGGAAAGGGGTTGCCAAGCTTCCAAAAATTACAAATCTCCAGAAATCTCAGCAAATATTTTTTCACCCAAACTGGATGATACTTTCAGGTAATGATCAGTGCACTAAGGCGACTTGGTTCCCCAAATTTCGTTCTTCTATGTTGAAGCATTCGTTTCCAGTAACAGTTTGAATTTTTAGGTTTCACTCTGTTTTCTCCTATATTGATAGATGTATTTGGAACTCTAAATCCATACGGTTTTTGCTAGATTCTTGAAACTTGACACAATAAAGTAGTTTCACGTTCTATCTCTATGTTTTGTTTCCTCTTGCTGTAGCCCTAAACAGTGACTGGCGAGAAACACTTTCATGGAAAGGGGTTGCCAAGCGTCCAAAAATTACGAATCTCCAGAAATCTCAGCAAATACTTTTTCACCGAAACGGGATGATACTTTCAGGTAAGGATCAGTACACTAAGGCAACTTGGTTCCCCAAATTTCGTTCTTCTATGTTGAAGCGTTCGTTTCCAGTAACAGTTTGAATTTTTAGGTTTCACTCTGTTTACTCCTATATTGATAGATGTATTTGGAACTGTATCCAACACGGTTTGTGCTAGCTTCTTGAAACTTGACACAATAAAGTAGTTTCACGTTCTATCTCTATGTTTTGTTTCCTCTTGATGTAGCCCTAAGCAGTGACTGGCGAGAAACACTTTCATGGAAAGGGGTTGCCAAGCTTCCAAAAATTACGAATCTCCAGAAATCTCAGCAAATAAATTAGTTTCACTAAGGCAACTTGGTTCCCCAAATTTCGTTCTTCTATGTTGAAGCGTTCGTTTCCAGTAACAGTTTGAATTTTTAGGTTTCACTCTGTTTACTCCTATATTGATAGATATATTCGGAACTCTAAATCCAACACGGTTTGTGCTAGCTTCTTGAAACTTGACACAATAAATTAGTTTCACGTTCTATCTCTATGTTTTGTTTCCTCTTGATGTAGCCCTAAGCAGTGACTGGCGAGAAACACTTTCATGGAAAGGGGTTGCCAAGCTTCCAAAAATTACGAATCTCCAGAAATCTCAGCAAATACTTTTTCACCCAAACTGGATGATACTTTCAGGTAATGATCAGTACACTAAGGCAACTTGGTTGCCCAAATTTCGTTCTTCTATGTTGAAGCGTTCATTTCCAGTAACAGTTTGAATTTTTAGGTTTCACTCTGTTTACTCCTATATTGATAGATGTATTTGGAACTCTAAATCCAACACGGTTTGTGCTAGCTTCTTGAAACTTGACACAATAAATTAGTTTCACGTTCTATCTCTATGTTTTGTTTCCTCTTGATGTAGCCCTAAGCAGTGACTGGCGAGAAACACTTTCATGGAAAGTGGTTGCCAAGGTTCCAAAAATTACGAATCTCCAGAAATCTCAGCAAATACTTTTTCACCAAAACTGGATGATACTTTCAGGTAATGATCAGTACACTAAGCCCACTTGCTTCACCAAATTTCGTTCTTCTATGTTGAAGCATTCGTTTCCAGTAACAGTTTGAATTTTTAGGTTTCACTCTGTTTACTCCTATATTGATAGATGTATTTGGAACTCTATCCAACACGATTTGTGCTAGCTTCTTGAAACTTGACACAATAAAATAGTTTCACGTTCTATCTCTATGTTTTGTTTCCTCTTGATGTAGCCCTAAGCAGTGACTGGCGTAAAACACTTTAATGGAAAGGGGTTGCCAAGCTTCCAAAAATTACGAATCTCCAGAAATCTCAGCAAATATTTTTTCACCCAAACTGGAAGATACTTTCAGGCAATGATCAGTACACTAAGGCGACTTGGTTCCCCAAATTTCGTTCTTCTACGTTGAAGCGTTCGTTTCCAGTAACAGTTTGAATTTCTAGGTTTCACTCTGTTTTCTCCTATATTGATAGATGTATTTGGAACTCTAAATCCAACACGGTTTGTGCTAGCTTCTTGAAACTTGACACAATAAACTAGGTTCACGTTCTATCTCTATGTTTTGTTTCCTCTTGATGTAGCCCTAAGCAGTGACTGGCGAGAAACACTTTCAAGGAAAGGGGTTGCCAAGCTTCCAAAAATTACGAATCTCCAGAAATCTCAGCAAATATTTTTTCACCCAAACTGGATGATACTTTCAGGTAATGATCAGTACACTAAGGCGACTTGGTTCCCCAAATTTCGTTCTCTTATGTTGGAGCGTTCGTTTCCAGTAACAGTTTGAATTTTTAGGTTTCACTCTGTTTTCTCCTATATTGATAGATGTATTTGGAACTCTAAATCCAACACGGTTTGTGCAAGCTTCTTGAAACTTCACACAATAAAGTAGTTTCACGTTCTATCTCTATGTTTTGTTTCCTCTTGATGTAACCCTAAGCAGTGACTGGCGAGAAACACTTTCATGGAAAGGGGTTGCCAAGCTTCCAAAAATTACAAATCTCCAGAAATCTCAGCAAATATTTTTTCACCCAAACTGGATGATACTTTCAGGTAATGATCAGTGCACTAAGGCGACTTGGTTCCCCAAATTTCGTTCTTCTATGTTGAAGCATTCGTTTCCAGTAACAGTTTGAATTTTTAGGTTTCACTCTGTTTTCTCCTATATTGATAGATGTATTTGGAACTCTAAATCCATACGGTTTTTGCTAGATTCTTGAAACTTGACACAATAAAGTAGTTTCACGTTCTATCTCTATGTTTTGTTTCCTCTTGCTGTAGCCCTAAACAGTGACTGGCGAGAAACACTTTCATGGAAAGGGGTTGCCAAGCGTCCAAAAATTACGAATCTCCAGAAATCTCAGCAAATACTTTTTCACCGAAACGGGATGATACTTTCAGGTAAGGATCAGTACACTAAGGCAACTTGGTTCCCCAAATTTCGTTCTTCTATGTTGAAGCGTTCGTTTCCAGTAACAGTTTGAATTTTTAGGTTTCACTCTGTTTACTCCTATATTGATAGATGTATTTGGAACTGTATCCAACACGGTTTGTGCTAGCTTCTTGAAACTTGACACAATAAAGTAGTTTCACGTTCTATCTCTATGTTTTGTTTCCTCTTGATGTAGCCCTAAGCAGTGACTGGCGAGAAACACTTTCATGGAAAGGGGTTGCCAAGCTTCCAAAAATTACGAATCTCCAGAAATCTCAGCAAATAAATTAGTTTCACTAAGGCAACTTGGTTCCCCAAATTTCGTTCTTCTATGTTGAAGCGTTCGTTTCCAGTAACAGTTTGAATTTTTAGGTTTCACTCTGTTTACTCCTATATTGATAGATATATTCGGAACTCTAAATCCAACACGGTTTGTGCTAGCTTCTTGAAACTTGACACAATAAATTAGTTTCACGTTCTATCTCTATGTTTTGTTTCCTCTTGATGTAGCCCTAAGCAGTGACTGGCGAGAAACACTTTCATGGAAAGGGGTTGCCAAGCTTCCAAAAATTACGAATCTCCAGAAATCTCAGCAAATACTTTTTCACCCAAACTGGATGATACTTTCAGGTAATGATCAGTACACTAAGGCAACTTGGTTGCCCAAATTTCGTTCTTCTATGTTGAAGCGTTCATTTCCAGTAACAGTTTGAATTTTTAGGTTTCACTCTGTTTACTCCTATATTGATAGATGTATTTGGAACTCTAAATCCAACACGGTTTGTGCTAGCTTCTTGAAACTTGACACAATAAATTAGTTTCACGTTCTATCTCTATGTTTTGTTTCCTCTTGATGTAGCCCTAAGCAGTGACTGGCGAGAAACACTTTCATGGAAAGTGGTTGCCAAGGTTCCAAAAATTACGAATCTCCAGAAATCTCAGCAAATACTTTTTCACCAAAACTGGATGATACTTTCAGGTAATGATCAGTACACTAAGCCCACTTGCTTCACCAAATTTCGTTCTTCTATGTTGAAGCATTCGTTTCCAGTAACAGTTTGAATTTTTAGGTTTCACTCTGTTTACTCCTATATTGATAGATGTATTTAGAACTGTATCCAACACGGTTTGTGCTAGCTTCTTGAAACTTGACATAATAAAGTAGTTTCACGTTCTATCTCTATGTTTTGTTTCCTGTGTTGTAGCCCTAAGCAGTCACTGGCGAGAAACACTTTCATGGAAAGGGGTTGCCAAGCTTCCAAAAATTACGAATCTCCAGAAATCTCAGCAAATAAATTAGTTTCACTAAGGCAACTTGGTTCCCCAAATTTCGTTCTTCTATGTTGAAGCGTTAGTTTCCAGTAACAGTTTGAATTTTTAGGTTTCACTCTGTTTACTCCTATATTGATAGATGTATTTGGAACTCTATCCAACAAGGTTTGTGCTAGCTTCTTGAAACTTGACACAATAAAGTAGTTTCACGTTCTATCTCTATGTTTTGTTTCCTCTTGATGTAGCCCTAAGCAGTGACTGGCGAGAAACACTTTCATGGAAAGGGGTTGCTAAGCTTCCTAAAATTACGAATCTCCAGAAATCTCTCCAAATACTCTTTCACCCAAACTGGATGATACTTTCAGGTAATGATCAGTACACTAAGGCAACTTGGTTCCCCAAATTTCGTTCTTCTATGTTGAAGCATTCGTTTCCAGTAACAGTTTGAATTTTTAGGTTTCACTCTGTTTACTCCTATATTGATAGATGTATTTGGAACTCTAAATCCAACACGGTTTGTGCTAGCTTCTTGAAACTTGACACAATAAATTAGTTTCACGTTCTATCTCTATGGTTTGTTTCCTCTTGATGTAGCCCTAAGCAGTGACTGGCGAGAAACACTTTCATTGAAAGGGGTTGCCAAGCTTCCAAAAATTACGAATCTCCAGAAATCTCAGCAAATACTTTTTCACCCAAACTAGATGATACTTTCAGGTAATGATCAGTACACTAAGGCAACTTGGTTGCCCAAATTTCGTTCTTCTATGATGAAGCGTTCATTTCCAGTAACAGTTTGAATTTTTAGGTTTCACTCTGTTTACTCCTATATTGATAGATGTATTTGGAACTCTAAATCCAACACGGTTTGTGCTAGCTTCTTGAAACTTGACACAATAAATTAGTTTCACGTTCTATCTCTATGTTTTGTTTCCTCTTGATGTAGCCCTAAGCAGTGACTGGCGAGAAACACTTTCATGGAAAGTGGTTGCCAAGGTTCCAAAAATTACGAATCTCCAGAAATCTCAGCAAATACTTTTTCACCAAAACTGGATGATACTTTCAGGTAATGATCAGTACACTAAGCCCAATTGCTTCACCAAATTTCGTTCTTCTACGTTGAAGCATTCGTTTCCAGTAACAGTTTGAATTTTTAGGTTTCACTCTGTTTACTCCTATATTGATAGATGTATTTGGAACTCTATCCAACACGATTTGTGCTAGCTTCTTGAAACTTGACACAATAAAGTAGTTTCACGTTCTATCTCTATGTTTTGTTTCCTCTTGATGTAGCCCTAAGCAGTGACTGGCGTAAAACACTTTAATGGAAAGGGGTTGCCAAGCTTCCAAAAATTACGAATCTCCAGAAATCTCAGCAAATATTTTTTCACCCAAACTGGAAGATACTTTCAGGCAATGATCAGTACACTAAGGCGACTTGGTTCCCCAAATTTCGTTCTTCTACGTTGAAGCGTTCGTTTCCAGTAACAGTTTGAATTTCTAGGTTTCACTCTGTTTTCTCCTATATTGATAGATGTATTTGGAACTCTAAATCCAACACGGTTTGTGCTAGCTTCTTGAAACTTGACACAATAAACTAGGTTCACGTTCTATCTCTATGTTTTGTTTCCTCTTGATGTAGCCCTAAGCAGTGACTGGCGAGAAACTCTTTCATGGAAAGGGGTTGCCAAGCTTCCAAAATTACTAATCTCCAGATATCTCAGCAAATATTTTTTCACCCAAACTGGATGATACTTTCAGGTAATGATCAGTACACTAAGTCGACTTGGTTCCCCAAATTTCGTTCTCTTATGTTGAAGCGTTCGTTTCCAGTAACAGTTTGAATTTTTAGGTTTCACTCTGTTTTCTCCTATATTGATAGATGTATTTGGAACTCTAAATCCAACACGGTTTGTGCAAGCTTCTTGAAACTTGACACAATAAAGTAGTTTCACGTTCTATCTCTATGTTTTGTTTCCTCTTGATGTAGCCCTAAGCAGTGACTGGCGAGAAACACTTTCATGGAAAGGGGTTGCCATGCTTCCAAAAATTACAAATCTCCAGAAATCTCAGGAAATATTTTTTCACCCAAACTGGATGATACTTTCAGGTAATGATCAGTACACTAAGGCGACTTGGTTCCCCAAATTTCGTTCTTCTATGTTGAAGCATTCGTTTCCAGTAACAGTTTGAATTTTTAGGTTTCACTCTGTTTTCTCCTATATTGATAGATGTATTTGGAACTCTAAATCCAACACGGTTTGTGCTAGCTTCTTGAACCTTGACACAATAAAGTAGGTTCACGTTCTATCTCTATGTTTTGTTTCCTCTTGATGTAGCCCTAAGCAGTGACTGGCGAGAAACACTTTCATGGAAAGGGGTTGCCAAGGTTCCAAAAATTACGAATCTCCAGAAATCTCAGCAAATACTTTTTCACCGAAACTGGATGATACTTTCAGGTAATGATCAGTACACTAAGCCCACTTGCTTCACCAAATTTCGTTCTTCTATGTTGAAGCGTTCGTTTCCAGTAACAGTTTGAATTTTTAGGTTTCACTCTGTTTACTCCTATATGATAGAAGTATTTGGAACTCTATCCAACACGATTTGTGCTAGCTTCTTGAAACTTGACACAGTACAGTAGTTTCACGTTCTATCTCTATGTTTTGTTTCCTCTTGATGTAGCCCTAAGCAGTGACTGGCGAGAAACACTTTCATGGAAAGGGGTTGCCAAGCTTCCAAAAATTACGAATCTCCAGAAATCTCAGCAAATACTTTTTTCACCCAAACTGGATGATACTGTCAGGAAATGATCAGTACACTAAGGCGACTTGGTTCCCCAAATTTTGTTCTTCTATGTTGAACCGTTCGTTTCCAGTAACAGTTTGAATTTTTAGGTTTCACTCTGTTTACTCCTATATTGATAGATGTATTTGGAACTCTAAATCCAACACGGTTTATGCTAGCTTCTTGAAACTTGACACAGTACAGTAGTTTCACGTTCTATCTCTATGTTTTGTTTCCTCTTGATGTAGCCCTAAGCAGTTACTGGCGAGAAACACTTTCATGGAAAGGGGTTGCAAAGCTTCCAAAAATTACGAATCTCCAGAAATCTCAGCAAATATTTTTTCACCCAAACTGGATGATACTTTCAGGTAATGATCAGTACACTAAGGCATCTTGGTTCCCCAAATTTCGTTCTTCTATGTTGAAGCATTCGTTTCCAGTAACAGTTTGAATTTTTAGGTTTCACTCTGTTTACTCCTATATTGATAGATGTATTTGGAACTCTAAATCCAACACGGTTTGTGCTAGCTTCTTGAAACTTGACACAATAAATTAGGTTCATGTTCTATCTCTATGTTTTGTTTCCTCTTGATGTAGCCCTAAGCAGTGACTGGCGAGAAACTCTTTCATGGAAAGGGGTTGCCAAGCTTCCAAAAATTACGAATCTCCAGAAATCTCAGCAAATACTTTTTCACCCAAACTGGATGATACTTTCAGGTAATGATCAGTACACTAAGGCAACTTGGTTCCCCAAATTTCGTTCTTCCTCGTTGAAGCGTTCGTTTCCAGTAACAGTTTGAATTTTTAGGTTTCACACTGTTTACTCCTATATTGATAGATGTATTTGGAACTCTATCCAACATGGTTTGTGCTAGCTTCTTGAAACTTGACACAATAAAGTAGTTTCACGTTCTATCTCTATGTTTTGTTTCCTCTTGATGTAGCCCTAAGCAGTGACTGGCGAGAAACACTTTCATGGAAAGGGGTTGCCAAGCTTCCAAAAATTACGAATCTCCAGAAATCTCAGCAAATAAATTAGTTTCACTAAGGCAACTTGGTTCCCCAAATTTCGTTCTTCTATGTTGAAGCGTTCGTTTCCAGTAACAGTTTGAATTTTTAGGTTTCACTCTGTTTACTCCTATATTGATAGATGTATTTGGAACTCTATCCAACAAGGTTTGTGCTAGCTTCTTGAAACTTGACACAATAAAGTAGGTTCACGTTCTATCTCTATGTTTTGTTTCCTCTTGATGTAGCCCTAAGCAGTGACTGGCGAGAAACACTTTCATGGAAAGTGGTTGCCAAGGTTCCAAAAATTACGAATCTCCAGAAATCTCAGCAAATACTTTTTCACCGAAACTGGATGATACTTTCAGGTAATGATCAGTACACAAAGCCCACTTGCTTCACCAAATTTCGTTCTTCTATGTTGAAGCGTTCGTTTCCAGTAACAGTTTGAATTTTTAGGTTTCACTCTGTTTACTCCTATATTGATAGATGTATTTGGAACTCTAAATCCAACACGGTTTGTGCTAGCTTCTTGAAACTTGACACAATAAATTAGTTTCACGTTCTATCTCTATGTTTTGTTTCCTCTTGATGTAGCCCTAAGCAGTGACTGGCGAGAAACACTTTCATGGAAAGGGGTTGCCAAGGTTCCAAAAATTACGAATCTCCAGAAATCTCAGCAAATACTTTTTCACCGAAACTGGATGATACTTTCAGGTAATGATCAGTACACTAAGCCCACTTGCTTCACCAAATTTCGTTCTTCTACGTTGAAGCGTTCGTTTCCTGTAACAGTTTGAATTTTTAGGTTTCACTCTATTTACTCCTATATTGATAGAAGTATTTGGAACTCTATCCAACACGATTTGTGCTAGCTTCTTGAAACTTGACACAGTACAGTAGTTTAACGTTCTATCTCTATGTTTTGTTTCCTCTTGATGTAGCACTAAGCAGTGACTGGCAAGAAACACTTTCATGGAAAGGGGTTGCCAAGGTTCCAAAAATTATGAGTCTCCAGAAATCTCAGCAAATACTTTTTCACCCAAACTGGATGATACTGTCAGGAAATGATCAGTACACTAAGGCGACTTGGTTTCCCAAATTTTGTTCTTCTATGTTGAAGCGTTCGTTTCCAGTAACAGTTTGAAATTTTAGGTTTCACTCTGTTTACTCCTATATTGATAGATGTATTTGGAACTCTAAATCCAACACGGTTTATGCTAGCTTCTTGAAACTTGACACAGTACAGTAGTTTCACGTTCTATCTCTATGTTTTGTTTCCTCTTGATGTAGCCCTAAGCAGTGACTGGCGAGAAACACTTTCATGGAAAGGGGTTGCCAAGCTTCCAAAAATTACGAATCTCCAGAAATCTCAGCAAATATTTTTTCACCCAAACTGGATGATACTTATAGGTAATGATCAGTACACTAAGGCGACTTGGTTCCCCACATTTCATTCTTCTACGTTGAAGCCTTCGTTTCCAGTAACAGTTTGAATTTTTAGGTTTCACTCTGTTTTCTCCTATATTGATAGATGTATTTGGAACTCTAAATCCAACACGGTTTGTGCAAGCTTCTTGAAACTTCACACAATAAAGTAGTTTCACGTTCTATCTCTATGTTTTGTTTCCTCTTGATGTAACCCTAAGCAGTGACTGGCGAGAAACACTTTCATGGAAAGGGGTTGCCAAGCTTCCAAAAATTACAAATCTCCAGAAATCTCAGCAAATATTTTTTCACCCAAACTGGATGATACTTTCAGGTAATGATCAGTGCACTAAGGCGACTTGGTTCCCCAAATTTCGTTCTTCTATGTTGAAGCATTCGTTTCCAGTAACAGTTTGAATTTTTAGGTTTCACTCTGTTTACTCCTATATTGATAGATGTATTTGGAACTCTAAATCCAACACGGTTTGTACTAGCTTCTTGAAACTTGACACAATAAAGTAGTTTCACGTTCTATCTCTATGTTTTGTTTCCTCTTGATGTAGCCCTAAGCAGTGACTGGCGAGAAACTCTTTCATGGAAAGGGGTTGCCAAGCTTCCAAAAATTACGAATCTCCAGAAATCTCAGCAAATACTTTTTCACCCAAACTGGATGATACTTTCAGGTAATGATCAGTACACTAAGGCAACTTGGTTCCCCAAATTTCGTTCTTCCTCGTTGAAGCGTTCGTTTCCAGTAACAGTTTGAATTTTTAGGTTTCACACTGTTTACTCCTATATTGATAGATGTATTTGGAACTCTATCCAACATGGTTTGTGCTAGCTTCTTGAAACTTGACACAATAAAGTAGTTTCACGTTCTATCTCTATGTTTTGTTTCCTCTTGATGTAGCCCTAAGCAGTGACTGGCGAGAAACACTTTCATGGAAAGGGGTTGCCAAGCTTCCAAAAATTACGAATCTCCAGAAATCTCAGCAAATAAATTAGTTTCACTAAGGCAACTTGGTTCCCCAAATTTCGTTCTTCTATGTTGAAGCGTTCGTTTCCAGTAACAGTTTGAATTTTTAGGTTTCACTCTGTTTACTCCTATATTGATAGATGTATTTGGAACTCTATCCAACAAGGTTTGTGCTAGCTTCTTGAAACTTGACACAATAAAGTAGGTTCACGTTCTATCTCTATGTTTTGTTTCCTCTTGATGTAGCCCTAAGCAGTGACTGGCGAGAAACACTTTCAAGGAAAGGGGTTGCCAAGCTTCCAAAAATTACGAATCTCCAGAAATCTCAGCAAATACGTTTTCACCGAAACTGGATGATACTTTCAGGTAATGATCAGTACACTAAGCCCACTTGCTTCACCAAATTTCGTTCTTCTATGTTGAAGCGTTCGTTTCCAGTAACAGTTTGAATTTTTAGGTTTCACTCTGTTTACTCCTATATTGATAGATGTATTTGGAACTCTAAATCCAACACGGTTTGTGCTAGCTTCTTGAAACTTGACACAATAAATTAGTTTCACGTTCTATCTCTATGTTTTGTTTCCACTTGATGTAGCCCTAAGCAGTGACTGGCGAGAAACACTTTCATGGAAAGGGGTTGCCAAGCTTCCAAAAATTACGAATCTCCAGAAATCTCAGCAAATACTTTTTCACCGAAACTGGATGATACTTTCAGGTAATGATCAGTACACTAAGCCCACTTGCTTCACCAAATTTCGTTCTTCTACGTTGAAGCGTTCGTTTCCTGTAACAGTTTGAATTTTTAGGTTTCACTCTATTTACTCCTATATTGATAGAAGTATTTGGAACTCTATCCAACACGATTTGTGCTAGCTTCTTGAAACTTGACACAGTACAGTAGTTTAACGTTCTATCTCTATGTTTTGTTTCCTCTTGATGTAGCACTAAGCAGTGACTGGCAAGAAACACTTTCATGGAAAGGGGTTGCCAAGGTTCCAAAAATTATGAGTCTCCAGAAATCTCAGCAAATACTTTTTCACCCAAACTGGATGTTACTGTCAGGAAATGATCAGTACACTAAGGCGACTTGGTTTCCCAAATTTTGTTCTTCTATGTTGAAGCGTTCGTTTCCAGTAACAGTTTGAATTTTTAGGTTTCACTCTGTTTACTCCTATATTGATAGATGTATTTGGAACTCTAAATCCAACACGGTTTATGCTAGCTTCTTGAAACTTGACACAGTACAGTAGTTTCACGTTCTATCTCTATGTTTTGTTTCCTCTTGATGTAGCCCTAAGCAGTGACTGGCGAGAAACACTTTCATGGAAAGGGGTTGCCAAGCTTCCAAAAATTACGAATCTCCAGAAATCTCAGCAAATATTTTTTCACCCAAACTGGATGATACTTTCAGGTAATGATCAGTACACTAAGGCAACTTGGTTCCCCAAATTTCGTTCTTCTATGTTGAAGCGTTCGTTTCCAGTAACAGTTTGAATTTTTAGGTTTCACTCTGTTTACTCCTATATTGATAGATGTATTTGGAACTCTAAATCCAACACGGTTTGTACTAGCTTCTTGAAACTTGACACAATAAAGTAGTTTCACGTTCTATCTCTATGTTTTGTATCCTCTTGATGTAGCCCTAAGCAGTGACTGGCGAGAAACTCTTTCATGGATAGGGGTTGCCAAGCTTCCAAAAATTACGAATCTCCAGAAATCTCAGCAAATACTTTTTCACCCAAGCTGGATGATACTTTCAGGTAATGATCAGTACACTAAGCCGACTTGCTTCACCAAATTTCGTTCTTCTACGTTGAAGCGTTCGTTTCCAGTAACAGTTTGAATTTTTAGGTTTCACTCTGTTTACTCCTATATTGATAGATGTATTTGGAACTCTATCCAACACGGTTTGTGCTAGCTTCTTGAAACTTGACACAATAAAGTAGTTTCACGTTCTATCTCTATGTTTTGTTTCCTCTTGATGTAGCCCTAAGCAGTGACTGGCGAGAAACATTTTCATGGAAAGGGGTTGCCAAGCTTCCAAAAATTACGAATCTCCAGAAATCTCAGCAAATACTTTTTCACCCAAACTGGATGATACTTTCAGGTAATGATCAGTACACTAAGGCAACTTGGTTCCCCAAATTTCGTTCTTCTACGTTGAAGCGTTCGTTTCCAGTAACAGTTTGAATTTTTAGGTTTCACTCTGTTTACTCCTATATTGATAGATGTATTTGGAACTCTATCCAACAAGGTTTGTGCTAGCTTCTTGAAACTTGACACAATAAAGAAGTTTCACGTTCTATCTCTATGTTTTGTTTCCTCTTGATGTAGCCCTAAGCAGTGACTGTCGAGAAACACTTTCATGGAAAGTGGTTGCTAAGCTTCCTAAAATTACGAATCTCCAGAAATCTCACCAAATACTCTTTCACCCAAACTGGATGATACTTTCAGGTAATGATCAGTACACTAAGGCAACTTGGTTCCCCAAATTTCGTTCTTCTATGTTGAAGCATTCGTTTCCAGTAACAGTTTGAATTTTTAGGTTTCACTCTGTTTACTCCTATATTGATAGATGTATTCGGAACTCTAAATCCAACACGGTTTGTGCTAGCTTCTTGAAACTTGACACAATAAATTAGTTTCACGTTCTATCTCTATGTTTTGTTTCCTCTTGATGTAGCCCTAAGCAGTGACTGGCGAGAAACACTTTCATGGAAAGGGGTTGCCAAGGTTCCAAAAATTACGAATCTCCAGAAATCTCAGCAAACACTTTTTCACCCAAACTGGATGATAATTTCAGGTAATGATCAGTACACTAAGGCAACTTGGTTCCCCAAATTTCGTTCTTCTATGTTGAAGCGTTCGTTTCCAGTAACAGTTTGAATTTTTAGGTTTCACTCTGTTTACTCCTATATTGATAGATGTATTTGGAACTCTATCCAACAAGGTTTGTGCTAGCTTCTTGAAACTTGACACAATAAAGAAGTTTCACGTTCTATCTCTATGTTTTGTTTCCTCTTGATGTAGCCCTAAGCAGTGACTGGCGAGAAACACTTACATGGAAAGTGGTTGCTAAGCTTCCTAAAATTACGAATCTCCAGAAATCTCACCAAATACTCTTTCACCCAAACTAGATGATACTTTCAGGTAATGATCAGTACACTAAGGCAACTTGGTTCCCCAAATTTCGTTCTTCTATGTTGAAGCATTCGTTTCCAGTAACAGTTTGAATTTTTAGGTTTCACTCTGTTTACTCCGATATTGATAGATGTATTCGGAACTCTAAATCCAACACGGTTTGTGCTAGCTTCTTGAAACTTGACACAATAAATTAGTTTAAGGTTCTATCTCTATGTTTTGTTTCCTCTTGATGTAGCCCTAAGCAGTGACTGGCGAGAAACACTTTCATGGAAAGGGGTTGCCAAGGTTCCAAAAATTACGAATCTCCAGAAATCTCAGCAAACACTTTTTCACCCAAACTGGATGATACTTTCAGGTAATGATCAGTACACTAAGGCAACTTGGTTCCCCAAATTTCGTTCTTCTATGTTGAAGCGTTCGTTTCCAGTAACAGTTTGAATTTTTAGGTTTCACTCTGTTTACTCCTATATTGATAGATGTATTTGGAACTCTATCCAACAAGGTTTGTGCTAGCTTCTTGAAACTTGACACAATAAAGAAGTTTCACGTTCTATCTCTATGTTTTGTTTCCTCTTGATGTAGCCCTAAGCAGTGACTGGCGAGAAACACTTTCATGGAAAGTGGTTGCTAAGCTTCCTAAAATTACGAATCTCCAGAAATCTCACCAAATACTCTTTCACCCAAACTGGATGATACTTTCAGGTAATGATCAGTACACTAAGGCAACTTGGTTCCCCAAATTTCGTTCTTCTATGTTGAAGCATTCGTTTCCAGTAACAGTTTGAATTTTTAGGTTTCACTCTGTTTACTCCTATATTGATAGATGTATTCGGAACTCTAAATCCAACACGGTTTGTGCTAGCTTCTTGAAACTTGACACAATAAATTAGTTTCACGTTCTATCTCTATGTTTTGTTTCCTCTTGATGTAGCCCTAAGCAGTGACTGGCGAGAAACACTTTCATGGAAAGGGGTTGCCAAGGTTCCAAAAATTACGAATCTCCAGAAATCTCAGCAAATACTTTTTCACCCAAACTGGATGATACTTTCAGGTAATGATCAGTACACTAAGGCAACTTGGTTCCCCAAATTTCGTTCTTCTATGTTGAAGCGTTCGTTTCCAGTAACAGTTTGAATTTTTAGGTTTCACTCTGTTTACTCCTATATTGATAGATGTATTTGGAACTCTAAATCCAACACGGTTTGTGCTAGCTTCTTGAAACTTGACACAATAAAGTAGTTTCACGTTCTCTCTCTATGTTTTGTTTCCTCTTGATGTAGCCCTAAGCAGTGACTGGTGAGAAACACTTTCATGGAAAGGGGTTGCCAAGCTTCCAAAAATTACGAATCTCCAGAAATCTCAGCAAATACTTTTTCACCCAAACTGGATGATACTTTCAGGTAATGATCAGTACACTAAGGCTACTTGGTTTCCCAAATTTCGTTCTTCTATGTTGAAGCGTTCGTTTCCAGTAACAGTTTGAATTTTTAGGTTTCACTCTGTTTACTCCTATATTGATAGATGTATTTGGAACTCTAAATCCAACACGGTTTGTGCTACCTTCTTGAAACTTGACACAATAAAGTAGTTTCATGTTTTATCTCTATGTTTTGTTTCCTCTTGATGTAGCCCTAAGCAGTGACTGGCATAAAACACTTTAATGGAAAGGGGTTGCCAAGCTTCCAAAAATTACGAATCTCCAGAAATCTCAGCAAATATTTTTTCACCCAAACTGGAAGATACTTTCAGGCAATGATCAGTACACTAAGGCGACTTGGTTCCCCAAATTTCGTTGTTCTACGTTGAAGCGTTCGTTTCCAGTAACAGTTTGAATTTTTAGGTTTCACTCTGTTTTCTCCTATATTGATAGATGTATTTGGAACTCTAAATCCAACACGGTTTGTGCTAGCTTCTTGAAACTTGACACAATAAACTAGGTTCACGTTCTATCTCTATGTTTTGTTTCCTCTTGATGTAGCCCTAAGCAGTGACTGGCGAGAAACACATTCATGGAAAGGGGTTGCCAAGCTTCCAAAAATTACGAATCTCCAGAAATCTCAGCAAATATTTTTTCACCCAAACTGGATGATACTTTCAGGTAATGATCAGTACACTAAGGCGACTTGGTTCCCCAAATTTCGTTCTCTTATGTTGAAGCGTTCGTTTCCAGTAACAGTTTGAATTTTTAGGTTTCACTCTGTTTTCTCCTATATTGATAGATGTATTTGGAACTCTAAATCCAACACGGTTTGTGCTAGCTTCTTGAAACTTGACACAATAAAGTAGGTTCACGTTCTATCTCTATGTTTTGTTTCCTCTTGATGTAGCCCTAAGCAGTGACTGGCGAGAAACACTTTCATGGAAAGGGGTTGCCAAGGTTCCAAAAATTACGAATCTCCAGAAATCTCAGCAAATACTTTTTCACCCAAACTGGATGATACTTTCAGGTAATGATCAGTACACTAAGGCAACTTGGTTCCCCAAATTTCGTTCTTCTATGTTGAAGCGTTCGTTTCCAGTAACAGTTTGAATTTTTAGGTTTCACTCTGTTTACTCCTATATTGATAGATGTATTTGGAACTCTAAATCCAACACGGTTTGTGCTAGCTTCTTGAAACTTGACACAATAAAGTAGTTTCACGTTCTCTCTCTATGTTTTGTTTCCTCTTGATGTAGCCCTAAGCAGTGACTGGTGAGAAACACTTTCATGGAAAGGGGTTGCCAAGCTTCCAAAAATTACGAATCTCCAGAAATCTCAGCAAATACTTTTTCACCCAAACTGGATGATACTTTCAGGTAATGATCAGTACACTAAGGCTACTTGGTTTCCCAAATTTCGTTCTTCTATGTTGAAGTGTTCGTTTCCAGTAACAGTTTGAATTTTTAGGTTTCACTCTGTTTACTCCTATATTGATAGATGTATTTGGAACTCTAAATCCAACACGGTTTGTGCTAGCTTCTTGAAACTTGACACAATAAATTAGTTTCACGTTCTATCTCTATGTTTTGTTTCCTCTTGATGTAGCCCTTAGCAGTGACTGGCGAGAAACACTTTCATGGAAAGGGGTTGCCAAACTTCCAAAAATTACGAATCTCCAGAAATCTCAGCAAATACTTTTTTACCGAAACTGGATGATACTTTCAGGTAATGATCAGTACACTAAGCCCACTTGCTTCACCAAATTTCGTTCTTCTACGTTGAAGCGTTCGTTTCCAGTAACAGTTTGAATTTTTAGGTTTCACTCTGTTTACTCCTATATTGATAGAAGTATTTGGAACTCTATCCAACACGATTTGTGCTAGCTTCTTGAAACTTGACACAGTACAGTAGTTTCACGTTCTATCTCTATGTTTTGTTTCCTCTTGATGTAGCCCTAAGCAGTGACTGGCGAGAAACACTTTCATGGAAAGGGGTTGCCAAGGTTCCAAAAATTATGAGTCTCCAGAAATCTCAGCAAATACTTTTTCACCCAAACTGGATGATACTGTCAGGAAATGATCAGTACACTAAGGCGACTTGGTTTCCCAAATTTTGTTCTTCTATGTTGAAGCGTTCGTTTCCAGTAACAGTTTGAATTTTTAGGTTTCACTCTGTTTACTCCTATATTGATAGATGTATTTGGAACTCTAAATCCAACACGGTTTATGCTAGCTTCTTGAAACTTGACATAGTACAGTAGTTTCACGTTCTATCTCTATGTTTTGTTTCCTCTTGATGTAGCCCTAAGCAGTGACTGGCGAGAAACACTTTCATGGAAAGGGGTTGCCAAGCTTCCAAAAATTATGAATCTCCAGAAATCTCAGCAAATATTTTTTCACCCAAACTGGATGATACTTTCAGGTAATGATCAGTACACTAAGGCAACTTGGTTCCCCAAATTTCGTTCTTCTATGTTGAAGCGTTCGTTTCCAGTAACAGTTTGAATTTTTAGGTTTCGCTCTGTTTACTCCTATATTGATAGATGTATTTGGAACTCTAAATCCATTACGTTTTGTGCTAGCTTCTTGAAACTTGACACAATAAAGTAGTTTCACGTTCTCTCTCTATGTTTTGTTTCCTCTTGATGTAGCCCTAAGCAGTGACTGGCGAGAAACACTTTCATGGAAAGGGGTTGCCAAGCTTCCAAAAATTACGAATCTCCAGAAATCTCAGCAAATACTTTTTCACCCAAACTTGATGATACTTTCAGGTAATGATCAGTACACTAAGGCGACTTGGTTCCCAAAATTTCGTTCTTCTATGTTGAAGCGTTCGTTTCCAGTAACAGTTTGAATTTTTAGTTTCACTCTGTTTACTCCTATATTGATAGATGTATTTGGAACTCTTAATCCAACACGGTTTGTGCTAGCTTCTTGAAACTTGACACAATAAATTAGTTTCACGTTCTCTCTCTATGTTTTGTTTCCTCTTGATGTGGCCCTAAGCAGTGACTGGCGAGAAACACTTTCATGGAAAGGGGTTGCCAAGGTTCCAAAAATTACGAATCTCCAGAAATCGCAGCAAATACTTTTTCACCCAAATTGGATGATACTTTCAGGTAATGATCAGTACACTAAGCCCACTTGCTTCACCAAATTTCGTTCTTCTATGTTGAAGCGTTCGTTTCCAGTAACAGTTTGAATTTTTAGGTTTCACTCTGTTTACTCCTATATTGATAGATGTATTTGGAACTCTATCCAACACGGTTTGTGCTAGCTTCTTGAAACTTGACACAATAAAGTAGTTTCACGTTCTATCTCTATGTTTTGTTTCCTCTTGATGTAGCCCTAAGCAGTGACTGGCGAGAAACACTTTCATGGAAAGGGGTTGCCAAGGTTCCAAAAATTACGAATCTCCAGAAATCTCAGCAAATACTTTTTCGCCGAAACTGGATGATACTTTCAGGTAATGATCAGTACACAATGCCCACTTGCTTCACCGAATTTCGTTCTTCTACGTTGAAGCATTCGTTTCCAGTAACAGTTTGAATTTTTAGGTTTCACTCTGTTTACTCCTATATTGATAGATGTATTTGGAACTCTATCCAACACGATTTGTGCTAGCTTCTTGAAACTTGACACAATAAAGTAGTTTCACGTTCTATCTCTATGTTTTGTTTCCTCTTGATGTAGCCCTAAGCAGTGACTGGCGTAAAACACTTTAATGGAAAGGGGTTGCCAAGCTTCCAAAAATTACGAATCTCCAGAAATCTCAGCAAATATTTTTTCACCCAAACTGGAAGATACTTTCAGGCAATGATCAGTACACTAAGGCGACTTGGTTCCCCAAATTTCGTTCTTCTACGTTGAAGCGTTCGTTTCCAGTAACAGTTTGAATTTTTAGGTTTCACTCTGTTTTCTCCTATATTGATAGATGTATTTGGAACTCTAAATCCAACACGGTTTGTGCTAGCTTCTTGAAACTTGACACAATAAACTAGGTTCACGTTCTATCTCTATGTTTTGTTTCCTCTTGATGTAGCCCTAAGCAGTGACTGGTGAGAAACACATTCATGGAAAGGGGTTGCCAAGCTTCCAAAAATTACGAATCTCCAGAAATCTCAGCAAATATTTTTTCACCCAAACTGGATGATACTTTCAGGTAATGATCAGTACACTAAGGCGACTTGGTTCCCCAAATTTCGTTCTCTTATGTTGAAGCGTTCGTTTCCAGTAACAGTTTGAATTTTTAGGTTTCACTCTGTTTTCTCCTATATTGATAGATGTATTTGGAACTCTAAATCCAACACGGTTTGTGCTAGCTTCTTGAAACTTGACACAATAAAGTAGGTTCACGTTCTATCTCTATGTTTTGTTTCCTCTTGATGTAGCCCTAAGCAGTGACTGGCGAGAAACACTTTCATGGAAAGGGGTTGCCAAGGTTCCAAAAATTACGAATCTCCAGAAATCTCAGCAAATACTTTTTCACCCAAACTGGATGATACTTTCAGGTAATGATCAGTACACTAAGGCAACTTGGTTCCCCAAATTTCGTTCTTCTATGTTGAAGCGTTCCTTTCCAGTAACAGTTTGAATTTTTAGGTTTCACTCTGTTTACTCCTATATTGATAGATGTATTTGGAACTCTAAATCCAACACGGTTTGTGCTAGCTTCTTGAAACTTGACACAATAAAGTAGTTTCACGTTCTCTCTCTATGTTTTGTTTCCTCTTGATGTAGCCCTAAGCAGTGACTGGTGAGAAACACTTTCATGGAAAGGCGTTGCCAAGCTTCCAAAAATTACGAATCTCCAGAAATCTCAGCAAATACTTTTTCACCCAAACTGGATGATACTTTCAGGTAATGATCAGTACACTAAGGCTACTTGGTTTCCCAAATTTCGTTCTTCTATGTTGAAGCGTTCGTTTCCAGTAACAGTTTGAATTTTTAGGTTTCACTCTGTTTACTCCTATATTGATAGATGTATTTGGAACTCTAAATCCAACACGGTTTGTGCTAGCTTCTTGAAACTTGACACAATAAATTAGTTTCACGTTCTATCTCTATGTTTTGTTTCGTCTTGATGTAGCCCTAAGCAGTGCCTGGCGAGAAACACTTTCATAGAAAGGGGTTGCCAAGGTTCCAAAAATTACGAATCTCCAGAAATCTCAGCAAATACTTTTTCACTGAAACTGGATGATACTTTCAGGTAATGATCAGTACACTAAGCCCACTTGCTTCACCAAATTTCGTTCTTCTACGTTGAAGCATTCGTTTCCAGTAACAGTTTGAATTTTTAGGTTTCACTCTGTTTACTCCTATATTGATAGATGTATTTGGAACTCGATTTGTGCTAGCTTCTTGAAACTTGACACAATAAAGTAGTTTCACGTTCTATCTCTATGTTTTGTTTCCTCTTGATGTAGCCCTAAGCAGTGACTGGTGTAAAACACTTTAATGGAAAGGGGTTGCCAAGCTTCCAAAAATTACGAATCTCCAGAAATCTCAGCAAATATTTTTTCACCCAAACTGGAAGATACTTTCAGGCAATGATCAGTACACTAAGGCGACTTGGTTCCCCAAATTTCGTTCTTCTACGTTGAAGCGTTCGTTTCCAGTAACAGTTTGAATTTTTAGGTTTCACTCTGTTTTCTCCTATATTGATAGATGTATTTGGAACTCTAAATCCAACACGGTTTGTGCTAGCTTCTTGAAACTTGACACAATAAACTAGGTTCACGTTCTATCTCTATGTTTTGTTTCCTCTTGATGTAGCCCTAAGCAGTGACTGGCGAGAAACACATACATGGAAAGGGGTTGCCAAGCTTCCAAAAATTACGAATCTCCAGAAATCTCAGCAAATATTTTTTCACCCAAACTGGATGATATTTTCCGGTAATGATCAGTACACTAAGGCGTCTTGGTTCCCCAAATTTCGTTCTCTTATGTTGAAGCGTTCGTTTCCAGTAACAGTTTGAATTTTTAGGTTTCACTCTGTTTTCTCCTATATTGATAGATGTATTTGGAACTCTAAATCCAACACGGTTTGTGCTAGCTTCTTGAAACTTGACACAATAAAGTAGGTTCACGTTCTATCTCTATGTTTTGTTTCCTCTTGATGTAGCCCTAAGCAGTGACTGGCGAGAAACACTTTCATGGAAAGGGGTTGCCAAGGTTCCAAAAATTACGAATCTCCAGAAATCTCAGCAAATACTTTTTCACCGAAACTGGATGATACTTTCAGGTAATGATCAGTACACTAAGCCCACTTGCTTCACCAAATTTCGTTCTTCTACGTTGAAGCGTTCGTTTCCAGTAACAGTTTGAATTTTTAGGTTTCACTCTGTTTACTCCTATATGATAGAAGTATTTGGAACTCTATCCAACACGATTTGTGCTAGCTTCTTGAAACTTGACACAGTACAGTAGTTTCACGTTCTATCTCTATGTTTTGTTTCCTCTTGATGTAGCCCTAAGCAGTGACTGGCGAGAAACACTTTCATGGAAAGGGGTTGCCAAGGTTCCAAAAATTACGAATCTCCAGAAATCTCAGCAAATATTTTTTCACCAAAACTGGATGATACTGTCAGGAAATGATCAGTACACTAAGGTGACTTGGTTCCCCAAATTTTGTTCTTCTATGTTGAACCGTTCGTTTCCAGTAACAGTTTGAATTTTTAGGTTTCACTCTGTTTACTCCTATATTGATAGATGTATTTGGAACTCTAAATCCAACGCGGTTTGTGCTAGCTTCTTGAAACTTGACACAATAAACTAGGTTCACGTTCTATCTCTATGTTTTGTTTCCTCTTGATGTAGCCCTAAGCAGTGACTGGCGAGAAACACTTTCATGGAAAGGGGTTGCCAAGGTTCCAAAAATTACGAATCTCCAGAAATCTCAGCAAATACTTTTTCACCGAAACTGGATGATACTTTCAGGTAATGATCAGTACACTAAGCCCACTTGCTTCACCAAATTTCGTTCTTCTACGTTGAAGCGTTCGTTTCCAGTAACAGTTTGAATTTTTAGGTTTCACTCTGTTTACTCCTATATTGATAGAAGTATTTGGAACTCTATCAAACACGATTTGTGCTAGCTTCTTGAAACTTGACACAGTACAGTAGTTTCACGTTCTATCTCTATGTTTTGTTTCCTCTTGATGTAGCCCTAAGCAGTGACTGGCGAGAAACACTTTCATGGAAAGGGGTTGCCAAGGTTCCAAAAATTATGAGTCTCCAGAAATCTCAGCAAATACTTTTTCACCCAAACTGGATGATACTGTCAGGAAATGATCAGTACACTAAGGCGACTTGGTTTCCCAAATTTTGTTCTTCTATGTTGAAGCGTTCGTTTCCAGTAACAGTTTGAATTTTTAGGTTTCACTCTGTTTACTCCTATATTGATAGAAGTATTTGGAACTCTAAATCCAACACGGTTTATGCTAGCTTCTTGAAACTTGACATAGTACAGTAGTTTCACGTTCTATCTCTATGTTTTGTTTCCTCTTGATGTAGCCCTAAGCAGTGACTGGCGAGAAACACTTTCATGGAAAGGGGTTGCCAAGCTTCCAAAAATTATGAATCTCCAGAAATCTCAGCAAATATTTTTTCACCCAAACTGGATGATACTTTCAGGTAATGATCAGTACACTAAGGCAACTTGGTTCCCCAAATTTCGTTCTTCTATGTTGAAGCGTTCGTTTCCAGTAACAGTTTGAATTTTTAGGTTTCACTCTGTTTACTCCTATATTGATAGATGTATTTGGAACTCTAAATCCAACACGTTTTGTGCTAGCTTCTTGAAACTTGACACAATAAAGTAGTTTCACGTTCTCTCTCTATGTTTTGTTTCCTCTTGATGTAGCCCTAAGCAGTGACTGGCGAGAAACACTTTCATGGAAAGGGGTTGCCAAGCTTCCAAAAATTACGAATCTCCAGAAATCTCAGCAAATACTTTTTCACCCAAACTGGATGATAATTTCAGGTAATGATCAGTACACTAAGGCAACTTGGTTCCCCAAATTTCGTTCTTCTATGTTGAAGCGTTCGTTTCCAGTAACAGTTTGAATTTTTAGGTTTCACTCTGTTTACTCCTATATTGATAGATGTATTTGGAACTCTATCCAACAAGGTTTGTGCTAGCTTCTTGAAACTTGACACAATAAAGAAGTTTCACGTTCTATCTCTATGTTTTGTTTCCTCTTGATGTAGCCCTAAGCAGTGACTGGCGAGAAACACTTACATGGAAAGTGGTTGCTAAGCTTCCTAAAATTACGAATCTCCAGAAATCTCACCAAATACTCTTTCACCCAAACTAGATGATACTTTCAGGTAATGATCAGTACACTAAGGCAACTTGGTTCCCCAAATTTCGTTCTTCTATGTTGAAGCATTCGTTTCCAGTAACAGTTTGAATTTTTAGGTTTCACTCTGTTTACTCCTATATTGATAGATGTATTCGGAACTCTAAATCCAACACGGTTTGTGCTAGCTTCTTGAAACTTGACACAATAAATTAGTTTAAGGTTCTATCTCTATGTTTTGTTTCCTCTTGATGTAGCCCTAAGCAGTGACTGGCGAGAAACACTTTCATGGAAAGGGGTTGCCAAGGTTCCAAAAATTACGAATCTCCAGAAATCTCAGCAAACACTTTTTCACCCAAACTGGATGATACTTTCAGGTAATGATCAGTACACTAAGGCAACTTGGTTCCCCAAATTTCGTTCTTCTATGTTGAAGCGTTCGTTTCCAGTAACAGTTTGAATTTTTAGGTTTCACTCTGTTTACTCCTATATTGATAGATGTATTTGGAACTCTATCCAACAAGGTTTGTGCTAGCTTCTTGAAACTTGACACAATAAAGAAGTTTCACGTTCTATCTCTATGTTTTGTTTCCTCTTGATGTAGCCCTAAGCAGTGACTGGCGAGAAACACTTTCATGGAAAGTGGTTGCTAAGCTTCCTAAAATTACGAATCTCCAGAAATCTCACCAAATACTCTTTCACCCAAACTGGATGATACTTTCAGGTAATGATCAGTACACTAAGGCAACTTGGTTCCCCAAATTTCGTTCTTCTATGTTGAAGCATTCGTTTCCAGTAACAGTTTGAATTTTTAGGTTTCACTCTGTTTACTCCTATATTGATAGATGTATTCGGAACTCTAAATCCAACACGGTTTGTGCTAGCTTCTTGAAACTTGACACAATAAATTAGTTTCACGTTCTATCTCTATGTTTTGTTTCCTCTTGATGTAGCCCTAAGCAGTGACTGGCGAGAAACACTTTCATGGAAAGGGGTTGCCAAGGTTCCAAAAATTACGAATCTCCAGAAATCTCAGCAAATACTTTTTCACCCAAACTGGATGATACTTTCAGGTAATGATCAGTACACTAAGGCAACTTGGTTCCCCAAATTTCGTTCTTCTATGTTGAAGCGTTCGTTTCCAGTAACAGTTTGAATTTTTAGGTTTCACTCTGTTTACTCCTATATTGATAGATGTATTTGGAACTCTAAATCCAACACGGTTTGTGCTAGCTTCTTGAAACTTGACACAATAAAGTAGTTTCACGTTCTCTCTCTATGTTTTGTTTCCTCTTGATGTAGCCCTAAGCAGTGACTGGTGAGAAACACTTTCATGGAAAGGGGTTGCCAAGCTTCCAAAAATTACGAATCTCCAGAAATCTCAGCAAATACTTTTTCACCCAAACTGGATGATACTTTCAGGTAATGATCAGTACACTAAGGCTACTTGGTTTCCCAAATTTCGTTCTTCTATGTTGAAGCGTTCGTTTCCAGTAACAGTTTGAATTTTTAGGTTTCACTCTGTTTACTCCTATATTGATAGATGTATTTGGAACTCTAAATCCAACACGGTTTGTGCTACCTTCTTGAAACTTGACACAATAAAGTAGTTTCATGTTTTATCTCTATGTTTTGTTTCCTCTTGATGTAGCCCTAAGCAGTGACTGGCATAAAACACTTTAATGGAAAGGGGTTGCCAAGCTTCCAAAAATTACGAATCTCCAGAAATCTCAGCAAATATTTTTTCACCCAAACTGGAAGATACTTTCAGGCAATGATCAGTACACTAAGGCGACTTGGTTCCCCAAATTTCGTTGTTCTACGTTGAAGCGTTCGTTTCCAGTAACAGTTTGAATTTTTAGGTTTCACTCTGTTTTCTCCTATATTGATAGATGTATTTGGAACTCTAAATCCAACACGGTTTGTGCTAGCTTCTTGAAACTTGACACAATAAACTAGGTTCACGTTCTATCTCTATGTTTTGTTTCCTCTTGATGTAGCCCTAAGCAGTGACTGGCGAGAAACACATTCATGGAAAGGGGTTGCCAAGCTTCCAAAAATTACGAATCTCCAGAAATCTCAGCAAATATTTTTTCACCCAAACTGGATGATACTTTCAGGTAATGATCAGTACACTAAGGCGACTTGGTTCCCCAAATTTCGTTCTCTTATGTTGAAGCGTTCGTTTCCAGTAACAGTTTGAATTTTTAGGTTTCACTCTGTTTTCTCCTATATTGATAGATGTATTTGGAACTCTAAATCCAACACGGTTTGTGCTAGCTTCTTGAAACTTGACACAATAAAGTAGGTTCACGTTCTATCTCTATGTTTTGTTTCCTCTTGATGTAGCCCTAAGCAGTGACTGGCGAGAAACACTTTCATGGAAAGGGGTTGCCAAGGTTCCAAAAATTACGAATCTCCAGAAATCTCAGCAAATACTTTTTCACCCAAACTGGATGATACTTTCAGGTAATGATCAGTACACTAAGGCAACTTGGTTCCCCAAATTTCGTTCTTCTATGTTGAAGCGTTCGTTTCCAGTAACAGTTTGAATTTTTAGGTTTCACTCTGTTTACTCCTATATTGATAGATGTATTTGGAACTCTAAATCCAACACGGTTTGTGCTAGCTTCTTGAAACTTGACACAATAAAGTAGTTTCACGTTCTCTCTCTATGTTTTGTTTCCTCTTGATGTAGCCCTAAGCAGTGACTGGTGAGAAACACTTTCATGGAAAGGGGTTGCCAAGCTTCCAAAAATTACGAATCTCCAGAAATCTCAGCAAATACTTTTTCACCCAAACTGGATGATACTTTCAGGTAATGATCAGTACACTAAGGCTACTTGGTTTCCCAAATTTCGTTCTTCTATGTTGAAGTGTTCGTTTCCAGTAACAGTTTGAATTTTTAGGTTTCACTCTGTTTACTCCTATATTGATAGATGTATTTGGAACTCTAAATCCAACACGGTTTGTGCTAGCTTCTTGAAACTTGACACAATAAATTAGTTTCACGTTCTATCTCTATGTTTTGTTTCCTCTTGATGTAGCCCTTAGCAGTGACTGGCGAGAAACACTTTCATGGAAAGGGGTTGCCAAACTTCCAAAAATTACGAATCTCCAGAAATCTCAGCAAATACTTTTTTACCGAAACTGGATGATACTTTCAGGTAATGATCAGTACACTAAGCCCACTTGCTTCACCAAATTTCGTTCTTCTACGTTGAAGCGTTCGTTTCCAGTAACAGTTTGAATTTTTAGGTTTCACTCTGTTTACTCCTATATTGATAGAAGTATTTGGAACTCTATCCAACACGATTTGTGCTAGCTTCTTGAAACTTGACACAGTACAGTAGTTTCACGTTCTATCTCTATGTTTTGTTTCCTCTTGATGTAGCCCTAAGCAGTGACTGGCGAGAAACACTTTCATGGAAAGGGGTTGCCAAGGTTCCAAAAATTATGAGTCTCCAGAAATCTCAGCAAATACTTTTTCACCCAAACTGGATGATACTGTCAGGAAATGATCAGTACACTAAGGCGACTTGGTTTCCCAAATTTTGTTCTTCTATGTTGAAGCGTTCGTTTCCAGTAACAGTTTGAATTTTTAGGTTTCACTCTGTTTACTCCTATATTGATAGATGTATTTGGAACTCTAAATCCAACACGGTTTATGCTAGCTTCTTGAAACTTGACATAGTACAGTAGTTTCACGTTCTATCTCTATGTTTTGTTTCCTCTTGATGTAGCCCTAAGCAGTGACTGGCGAGAAACACTTTCATGGAAAGGGGTTGCCAAGCTTCCAAAAATTATGAATCTCCAGAAATCTCAGCAAATATTTTTTCACCCAAACTGGATGATACTTTCAGGTAATGATCAGTACACTAAGGCAACTTGGTTCCCCAAATTTCGTTCTTCTATGTTGAAGCGTTCGTTTCCAGTAACAGTTTGAATTTTTAGGTTTCGCTCTGTTTACTCCTATATTGATAGATGTATTTGGAACTCTAAATCCATTACGTTTTGTGCTAGCTTCTTGAAACTTGACACAATAAAGTAGTTTCACGTTCTCTCTCTATGTTTTGTTTCCTCTTGATGTAGCCCTAAGCAGTGACTGGCGAGAAACACTTTCATGGAAAGGGGTTGCCAAGCTTCCAAAAATTACGAATCTCCAGAAATCTCAGCAAATACTTTTTCACCCAAACTTGATGATACTTTCAGGTAATGATCAGTACACTAAGGCGACTTGGTTCCCAAAATTTCGTTCTTCTATGTTGAAGCGTTCGTTTCCAGTAACAGTTTGAATTTTTAGTTTCACTCTGTTTACTCCTATATTGATAGATGTATTTGGAACTCTTAATCCAACACGGTTTGTGCTAGCTTCTTGAAACTTGACACAATAAATTAGTTTCACGTTCTCTCTCTATGTTTTGTTTCCTCTTGATGTGGCCCTAAGCAGTGACTGGCGAGAAACACTTTCATGGAAAGGGGTTGCCAAGGTTCCAAAAATTACGAATCTCCAGAAATCGCAGCAAATACTTTTTCACCCAAATTGGATGATACTTTCAGGTAATGATCAGTACACTAAGCCCACTTGCTTCACCAAATTTCGTTCTTCTATGTTGAAGCGTTCGTTTCCAGTAACAGTTTGAATTTTTAGGTTTCACTCTGTTTACTCCTATATTGATAGATGTATTTGGAACTCTATCCAACACGGTTTGTGCTAGCTTCTTGAAACTTGACACAATAAAGTAGTTTCACGTTCTATCTCTATGTTTTGTTTCCTCTTGATGTAGCCCTAAGCAGTGACTGGCGAGAAACACTTTCATGGAAAGGGGTTGCCAAGGTTCCAAAAATTACGAATCTCCAGAAATCTCAGCAAATACTTTTTCGCCGAAACTGGATGATACTTTCAGGTAATGATCAGTACACAATGCCCACTTGCTTCACCGAATTTCGTTCTTCTACGTTGAAGCATTCGTTTCCAGTAACAGTTTGAATTTTTAGGTTTCACTCTGTTTACTCCTATATTGATAGATGTATTTGGAACTCTATCCAACACGATTTGTGCTAGCTTCTTGAAACTTGACACAATAAAGTAGTTTCACGTTCTATCTCTATGTTTTGTTTCCTCTTGATGTAGCCCTAAGCAGTGACTGGCGTAAAACACTTTAATGGAAAGGGGTTGCCAAGCTTCCAAAAATTACGAATCTCCAGAAATCTCAGCAAATATTTTTTCACCCAAACTGGAAGATACTTTCAGGCAATGATCAGTACACTAAGGCGACTTGGTTCCCCAAATTTCGTTCTTCTACGTTGAAGCGTTCGTTTCCAGTAACAGTTTGAATTTTTAGGTTTCACTCTGTTTTCTCCTATATTGATAGATGTATTTGGAACTCTAAATCCAACACGGTTTGTGCTAGCTTCTTGAAACTTGACACAATAAACTAGGTTCACGTTCTATCTCTATGTTTTGTTTCCTCTTGATGTAGCCCTAAGCAGTGACTGGTGAGAAACACATTCATGGAAAGGGGTTGCCAAGCTTCCAAAAATTACGAATCTCCAGAAATCTCAGCAAATATTTTTTCACCCAAACTGGATGATACTTTCAGGTAATGATCAGTACACTAAGGCGACTTGGTTCCCCAAATTTCGTTCTCTTATGTTGAAGCGTTCGTTTCCAGTAACAGTTTGAATTTTTAGGTTTCACTCTGTTTTCTCCTATATTGATAGATGTATTTGGAACTCTAAATCCAACACGGTTTGTGCTAGCTTCTTGAAACTTGACACAATAAAGTAGGTTCACGTTCTATCTCTATGTTTTGTTTCCTCTTGATGTAGCCCTAAGCAGTGACTGGCGAGAAACACTTTCATGGAAAGGGGTTGCCAAGGTTCCAAAAATTACGAATCTCCAGAAATCTCAGCAAATACTTTTTCACCCAAACTGGATGATACTTTCAGGTAATGATCAGTACACTAAGGCAACTTGGTTCCCCAAATTTCGTTCTTCTATGTTGAAGCGTTCCTTTCCAGTAACAGTTTGAATTTTTAGGTTTCACTCTGTTTACTCCTATATTGATAGATGTATTTGGAACTCTAAATCCAACACGGTTTGTGCTAGCTTCTTGAAACTTGACACAATAAAGTAGTTTCACGTTCTCTCTCTATGTTTTGTTTCCTCTTGATGTAGCCCTAAGCAGTGACTGGTGAGAAACACTTTCATGGAAAGGCGTTGCCAAGCTTCCAAAAATTACGAATCTCCAGAAATCTCAGCAAATACTTTTTCACCCAAACTGGATGATACTTTCAGGTAATGATCAGTACACTAAGGCTACTTGGTTTCCCAAATTTCGTTCTTCTATGTTGAAGCGTTCGTTTCCAGTAACAGTTTGAATTTTTAGGTTTCACTCTGTTTACTCCTATATTGATAGATGTATTTGGAACTCTAAATCCAACACGGTTTGTGCTAGCTTCTTGAAACTTGACACAATAAATTAGTTTCACGTTCTATCTCTATGTTTTGTTTCGTCTTGATGTAGCCCTAAGCAGTGCCTGGCGAGAAACACTTTCATAGAAAGGGGTTGCCAAGGTTCCAAAAATTACGAATCTCCAGAAATCTCAGCAAATACTTTTTCACTGAAACTGGATGATACTTTCAGGTAATGATCAGTACACTAAGCCCACTTGCTTCACCAAATTTCGTTCTTCTACGTTGAAGCATTCGTTTCCAGTAACAGTTTGAATTTTTAGGTTTCACTCTGTTTACTCCTATATTGATAGATGTATTTGGAACTCGATTTGTGCTAGCTTCTTGAAACTTGACACAATAAAGTAGTTTCACGTTCTATCTCTATGTTTTGTTTCCTCTTGATGTAGCCCTAAGCAGTGACTGGTGTAAAACACTTTAATGGAAAGGGGTTGCCAAGCTTCCAAAAATTACGAATCTCCAGAAATCTCAGCAAATATTTTTTCACCCAAACTGGAAGATACTTTCAGGCAATGATCAGTACACTAAGGCGACTTGGTTCCCCAAATTTCGTTCTTCTACGTTGAAGCGTTCGTTTCCAGTAACAGTTTGAATTTTTAGGTTTCACTCTGTTTTCTCCTATATTGATAGATGTATTTGGAACTCTAAATCCAACACGGTTTGTGCTAGCTTCTTGAAACTTGACACAATAAACTAGGTTCACGTTCTATCTCTATGTTTTGTTTCCTCTTGATGTAGCCCTAAGCAGTGACTGGCGAGAAACACATACATGGAAAGGGGTTGCCAAGCTTCCAAAAATTACGAATCTCCAGAAATCTCAGCAAATATTTTTTCACCCAAACTGGATGATATTTTCCGGTAATGATCAGTACACTAAGGCGTCTTGGTTCCCCAAATTTCGTTCTCTTATGTTGAAGCGTTCGTTTCCAGTAACAGTTTGAATTTTTAGGTTTCACTCTGTTTTCTCCTATATTGATAGATGTATTTGGAACTCTAAATCCAACACGGTTTGTGCTAGCTTCTTGAAACTTGACACAATAAAGTAGGTTCACGTTCTATCTCTATGTTTTGTTTCCTCTTGATGTAGCCCTAAGCAGTGACTGGCGAGAAACACTTTCATGGAAAGGGGTTGCCAAGGTTCCAAAAATTACGAATCTCCAGAAATCTCAGCAAATACTTTTTCACCGAAACTGGATGATACTTTCAGGTAATGATCAGTACACTAAGCCCACTTGCTTCACCAAATTTCGTTCTTCTACGTTGAAGCGTTCGTTTCCAGTAACAGTTTGAATTTTTAGGTTTCACTCTGTTTACTCCTATATGATAGAAGTATTTGGAACTCTATCCAACACGATTTGTGCTAGCTTCTTGAAACTTGACACAGTACAGTAGTTTCACGTTCTATCTCTATGTTTTGTTTCCTCTTGATGTAGCCCTAAGCAGTGACTGGCGAGAAACACTTTCATGGAAAGGGGTTGCCAAGGTTCCAAAAATTACGAATCTCCAGAAATCTCAGCAAATATTTTTTCACCAAAACTGGATGATACTGTCAGGAAATGATCAGTACACTAAGGTGACTTGGTTCCCCAAATTTTGTTCTTCTATGTTGAACCGTTCGTTTCCAGTAACAGTTTGAATTTTTAGGTTTCACTCTGTTTACTCCTATATTGATAGATGTATTTGGAACTCTAAATCCAACGCGGTTTGTGCTAGCTTCTTGAAACTTGACACAATAAACTAGGTTCACGTTCTATCTCTATGTTTTGTTTCCTCTTGATGTAGCCCTAAGCAGTGACTGGCGAGAAACACTTTCATGGAAAGGGGTTGCCAAGGTTCCAAAAATTACGAATCTCCAGAAATCTCAGCAAATACTTTTTCACCGAAACTGGATGATACTTTCAGGTAATGATCAGTACACTAAGCCCACTTGCTTCACCAAATTTCGTTCTTCTACGTTGAAGCGTTCGTTTCCAGTAACAGTTTGAATTTTTAGGTTTCACTCTGTTTACTCCTATATTGATAGAAGTATTTGGAACTCTATCAAACACGATTTGTGCTAGCTTCTTGAAACTTGACACAGTACAGTAGTTTCACGTTCTATCTCTATGTTTTGTTTCCTCTTGATGTAGCCCTAAGCAGTGACTGGCGAGAAACACTTTCATGGAAAGGGGTTGCCAAGGTTCCAAAAATTATGAGTCTCCAGAAATCTCAGCAAATACTTTTTCACCCAAACTGGATGATACTGTCAGGAAATGATCAGTACACTAAGGCGACTTGGTTTCCCAAATTTTGTTCTTCTATGTTGAAGCGTTCGTTTCCAGTAACAGTTTGAATTTTTAGGTTTCACTCTGTTTACTCCTATATTGATAGAAGTATTTGGAACTCTAAATCCAACACGGTTTATGCTAGCTTCTTGAAACTTGACATAGTACAGTAGTTTCACGTTCTATCTCTATGTTTTGTTTCCTCTTGATGTAGCCCTAAGCAGTGACTGGCGAGAAACACTTTCATGGAAAGGGGTTGCCAAGCTTCCAAAAATTATGAATCTCCAGAAATCTCAGCAAATATTTTTTCACCCAAACTGGATGATACTTTCAGGTAATGATCAGTACACTAAGGCAACTTGGTTCCCCAAATTTCGTTCTTCTATGTTGAAGCGTTCGTTTCCAGTAACAGTTTGAATTTTTAGGTTTCACTCTGTTTACTCCTATATTGATAGATGTATTTGGAACTCTAAATCCAACACGTTTTGTGCTAGCTTCTTGAAACTTGACACAATAAAGTAGTTTCACGTTCTCTCTCTATGTTTTGTTTCCTCTTGATGTAGCCCTAAGCAGTGACTGGCGAGAAACACTTTCATGGAAAGGGGTTGCCAAGCTTCCAAAAATTACGAATCTCCAGAAATCTCAGCAAATACTTTTTCACCCAAACTGGATGATACTTTCAGGTAATGATCAGTACACTAAGGCGACTTGGTTTTCCAAATTTCGTTCTTCTATGTTGAAGCGTTCGTTTCCAGTAACAGTTGAATTTTTAGGTTTCACTCTGTTTACTCCTATATTGATAGATGTATTTGGAACTCTAAATCCAACACGGTTTGTGCTAGCTTCTTGAAACTTGACACAATAAAGTAGTTTCACGTTCTCTCTCTATGTTTTGTTTCCTCTTGATGTAGCGCTAAGCAGTGACTGGCGAGAAACACTTTCATGGAAAGGGGTTGCCAAGCTTCCAAAAATTACGAATATCCAGAAACCTCAGCAAATACTTTTTCACCCAAACTGGATGATACTTTCACGTAATGATCAGTACACTAAGGCAACTTGGTTCCCCAAATTTCTTTCATCTATGTTGAAGCGTTCTTTTCCAGTAACAGTTTGAATTTTTAGGTTTCACTCTGTTTACTCCTATATTGATAGATGTATTTGGAACTCTAAATCCAACACGGTTTGTGCTAGCTTCTTGAAACTTGACACAATAAAGTAGTTTCACGTTCTATCTCTATGTTTTGTTTCCTCTTGATGTAGCCCTAAGCAGTGACTGGCAAGAAACACTTTCATGGAAAGGGGTTGCCAAGCTTCCAAAAATTACGAATCTCCAGAAATCTCAGCAAATATTTTTTCACCCAAACTGGATGATACTTTCAGGTAATGATCAGTACCGTAAGGCGACTTGGTTCTCCACATTTCCTTCTTCTAGGTTGAAGCGTTCGTTTCCAGTAACAGTTTGAATTTTTAGGTTTCACTCTGTTTTTCTCCTATATTGATAGATGTATTTGGAACTCTAAATCCAACACGGTTTGTGCTAGCTTCTTGAAACATGACACAATAAAGTAGTTTCACGTTCTATCTCTCTGTTTTGTTTCCTCTTGATGTAGCCCTAAGCAGTGACTGGCGAGAAACACTTTCATGGAAAGGGGTTGCCAAGCTTCCAAAAATTACAAATCTCCAGAAATCTCAGCAAATATTTTTTCACCCAAACTGGATGATACTTTCAGGTAATGATCAGTACACTAAGGTAACTAGGTTCCCCAAATTTCGATCTTCTATGCTGAAGCGTTTGTTTCCAGTAACAGTTTGAATTTTTAGGTTTCACTCTGTTTACTCCTATATTGATAGATGTATTTGGAACTCTAAATCCAACACGGTTTGTGCTAGCTTCTTGAAACTTGACACAATAAAGTAGTTTCACGTTCTCTCTCTATGTTTTGTTTCCTCTTGATGTAGCGCTAAGCAGTGACTGGCGAGAAACACTTTCAAAGAAAGGGGTTGCCACGCTTCTAAAAATTACGAATCTCCAGAAATCTCAGCAAATACATTTTCACCCAAACTGGATGATACTTTCAGGTAATGATCAGTACACTAAGGCGACTAGGTTTCCCAAATTTTGTTCTTCTATGTTGAAGCGTTCGTTTCCAGTAACAGTTTGAATTTTTAGGTTTCACTCTGTTTACTCCTATATTGATAGATGTATTTGGAACTCTAAATCCAACACGGTTTGTGCTAGCTTCTTGAAACTTGACACAATAAATTAGTTTCACGTTGTATCTCTATGTTTTGTTTCCTCTTGATGTAGCCATAAGCAGTGACTGGCGAGAAACACTTTCATGGAAAGGGGTTGCCAAGCTTCGAAAAATTACGAATCTCCAGAAATCACAGCAAATATTTTTTCACCCAAACTGGATGATACTTTCAGGTAATGATCAGTACACTAAGGTGACTTGGTTTCCCAAATTTTGTTCTTCTATGTTGAAGCATTCGTTTCCAGTAACAGTTTGAATTTTTAGGTTTCACACAGTTTACTCCTATATTGATAGATGTATTTGGTACTCTAAATCCAACACGGTTTATGCTAGATTCTTGAAACTTGACACAGTACAGTAGTTCAACATTCTATCTCTATGTTTTGTTTCCTCTTGATGTAGCCCTAAGCAGTGACTGGCGAGAAACACTTTCATGGAAAGAGGTTGCCAAGCTTCCAAAAATTACAAATCTCCAGAAATCTCAGCAAATATTTTTTCACCCAAACTGGATGATACTTTCAGGTAATGATCAGTACACTAAGGCAACTTGGTTCCCCAAATGTTGTTCTTCTATGTTGAAGCGTTCGTTTCCAGTAACAGTTTGAATTTTTAGGTTTCACTCTGTTTACTCCTATATTGATAGATGTATTTGGAACTCTAAATCCAACACGGTTTGTGCTAGCTTCTTGAAAGTTGACACAATAAAGTAGTTTCACTTTCTCTCTCTATGTTTTGTTTCCTCTTGATGTAGAGCTAAGCAGTGACTGGCGAGAAACACTTTCATGGAAAGGGGTTGCCAAGCATCGAAAAATTACGAATCTCCAGAAATCTCAGCAAATACTTTTTCACCCAAACTGGATGATACTTTCAGGTAATGATCAGTACACTAAGGCGACTTGGTTCCCCAAATTTCGTTCTTCTATGTTGAAGCATTCGTTTCCAGTAACAGTTTGAATTTTTAGGTTTCACTCTGTTTACTCCTATATTGATAGATGTATTTGGAACTCTAAATCCAACACGGTTTGTGCTAGCTTCTTGAAACTTGACACAATAAATTAGTTTCACGTTCTATCTCTATGTTTTGTTTCCTCTTGATGTAGCCCTAAGCAGTGACTGGCGAGAAACACTTTCATGGAAAGGGGTTGCCAAGCTTCCAAAAATTACGAATCTCCAGAAATCTCAGCAAATATTTTTTCACCCAAACTGGATGATACTTTCAGGTAATGATCAGTACACTAAGGCGACTTGGCTCCCCACATTTCGTTGTTCTACGTTGAAGCGTTCGTTTCCAGTAACAGTTTGAATTTTTAGGTTTCACTCTGTTTTCTCCTATATTGATAGATGTATTTGGAACTCTAAATCCAACACGGTTTGTGCTAGCTTCTTGAAACTTGACACAATAAAGTAGGTTCACGTTCTATCTCTATGTTTTGTTTCCTCTTGATGTAGCCCTAAGCAGTGACTGGCGTAAAACACTTTCATGGAAAGGGGTTGCCAAGCTTACAAAAATTACGAATCTCCAGAAATCTCAGCAAATATTTTTTCACCCAAACTGGATGATACTTTCAGGTAATGATCAGTACACTAAGGGGACTTGGTTCCCCAAATTTCGTTCTTCTACGTTGAAGCGTTCGTTTCCAGTAACATTTTGAATTTTTAGGTTTCACTCTGTTTTCTCCTATATTGATAGATGTATTTGGAACTCTTAATCCAACACGGTTTGTGCTAGCTTCTTGAAACTTGACACAATAAACTAGGTTCACGTTCTATCTCTATGTTTTGTTTCCTCTTGATGTAGTCCTAAGCAGTGACTGGCGAGAAACACTTTCATGGAAAGGGGTTGCCAAGCTTCCAAAAATTACGAATCTCCAGAAATCTCAGCAAATATTTTTTCACCCAAACTGGATGATACTTTCAGGTAATGATCAGTACACTAAGGCGACTTGGCTCCCCACATTTCGTTCTTCTAGGTTGAAGCGTTCGTTTCCAGTAACAGTTTGAATTTTTAGGTTTCACTCTGTTTTATCCTATATTGATAGATGTATTTGGAACTCTAACTCCAACACGGTTTGTGCTAGCTTCTTGAAACGTGACACAATAAACTAGGTTCACGTTCTATCTCTATGTTTTGTTTCCTCTTGATGTAGCCCTTAGCAGTGACTGGCGAGAAACACTTTCATGGAAAGGGGTTGCCAAGCTTCCAAAAATTACAAATCTCCAGAAATCTCAGCAAATATTTTTTCACCCAAACTGGATGATACTCTCAGGTAATGATCAGTACACTAAGGCGACTTGGTTCCCCAAATTTCGTTCTCTTTGTTGAAGTGTTCGTTTCCAGTAACAGTTTGAATTTTTAGGTTTCACTCTGTTTTCTCCTATATTGATAGATGTATTTGGAACTCTAAATCCAAAACGGTTTGTGCAAGCTTCTTGAAACTTGACACAATAAAGTAGTTTCACGTTCTATCTCTATGTTTTGTTTCCTCTTGATGTAGCCCTAAGCAGTGACTGGCGTAAAACACTTTCATGGAAAGGGGTTGCCAAGCTTCCAAAAATTACGAATCTCCAGAAATCTCAGCAAATATTTTTTCACCCAAACTGGATGATACTTTCAGGTAATGATCAGTACACTAAGGCGACTTGGTTCCCCAAATTTCGTTCTTCTACGTTGAAGCGTTCGTTTCCAGTAACAGTTTGAATTTTTAGGTTTCACTCTGTTTTCTCCTATATTGATAGATGTATTTGGAACTCTAAATCCAACACGGTTTGTGCTAGCTTCTTGAAACTTGACACAATAAAGTAGGTTCAGGTTCTATCTCTATGTTTTGTTTCCTCTTGATGTAGCCCTAAGCAGTGACTGGCGAGAGACACTTTCATGGAAAGGGGTTGCCAAGCTTCGAAAAATTACGAATCTCCAGAAATCTCAGCAAATACTCTTTCACCCAAACTGGATGATACTTTCAGGTAATGATCAGTACACTAAGGCAACTTGGTTCCCCAAATTTCGTTCTTCTATGTTGAAGCATTCGTTTCCAGTAACAGTTTGAATTTTTAGGTTTCACTCTGTTTACTCCTATATTGATAGATGTATTTGGAACTCTAAATCCAACACAGTTTGTGCTAGCTTCTTGAAACTTGACACAATAAATTAGTTTCATGTTCTATCTCTATGTTTTGTTTCCTCTTCATGTAGCCCTAAGCAGTGACTGGCGAGAAACACTTTCATGGAAAGGGGTTGCCAAGCTTCCAAAAATTACGAATCTCCAGAAATCTCAGCAAATATTTTTTCACCCAAACTGGATGATACTTTCAGGTAATGATCAGTACACTAAGGCAACTTGGTTCCCCAAATTTTGTTCTTCTATGTTGAAGCATTCGTTTCCAGTAACAGTTTGAATTTTTAGGTTTCACTCTGTTTTCTCCTATATTGATAGATGTATTTGGAACTCTAAATCCAACACGGTTTGTGCTAGCTTCTTGAAACTTGACACAATAAAGTAGGTTCACGTTCTATCTCTATGTTTTGTTTTCTCTTGATGTAGCCCTAAGCAGTGACTCGCGAGAAACACTTTCATGGAAAGGGGTTGCCAAGGTTCCAAAAATTACGAATCTCTAGAAATCTCAGCAAATACTTTTTCACCGAAACTGGATGATACTTTCAGGTAATGATCAGTACACTAAGCCCACTTGCTTCACCAAATTTCGTTCTTCTACGTTGAAGCGTTCGTTTCCAGTAACAGTTTGAATTTTTAGGTTTCACTCTGTTTACTCCTATATTGATACATGTATTTGGAACTCTATCCAACACGATTTGTGCTAGCTTCTTGAAACTTGACACAATAAAGTAGTTTCACGTTCTATCTCTATGTTTTGCTTCCTCTTGATGTAGCCCTTAGCAGTGACTGGCGAGAAACACTTTCATGGAAAGGGGTTGCCAAGCTTCCAAAAATTACGAATCTCCAGAAATCTCAGCAAATATTTTTTCACCCAAACTGGATGATACTCTCAGATAATGAACAGTACACTAAGGCGACTTGGTTCCCCAAATTTCGTTCTCTTATGTTGAAGCGTTCGTTTCCAGTAACAGTTTGAATTTTTAGGTTTCACTCTGTTTTCTCCTATATTGATAGATGTATTTGGAACTCTAAATCCAACACGGTTTGTGCATGCTTCTTGAAACTTGACACAATAAAGTAGTTTCACGTTCTATCTCTATGTTTTGTTTCCTCTTGATGTAGCCCTAAGCAGTGACTGGCGAGAAACACTTTCATGGAAAGGGGTTGCCAAGCTTCCAAAAATTACGAATCTCCAGAAATCTCAGCAAATATTTTTTCACCCAAACTGGATGATACTTTCAGGTAATGATCAGTACAGTAAGGTGACTTGGTTCCCCACATTTCGTTCTTCTATGTTGAAGCATTCGTTTCCAGTAACAGTTTGAATTTTTAGGTTTCACTCTGTTTTCTCCTATATTGATAGATGTATTTGGAACTCTAAATCCTACACGGTTTGTGCTAGCTTCTTGAAACTTGACACAATAAAGTAGGTTCACGTTCTATCTCTATGTTTTGTTTCCTCTTGATGTAGCCCTAAGCAGTGACTGGCGAGAAACACTTTCATGGAAAGTGGTTGCCAAGGTTCCAAAAATTACGAATCTCCAGAAATCTCAGCAAATACTTTTTCACCGAAACTGGATGATACTTTCAGGTAATGATGAGTACACTAAGCCCACTTGCTTCACCAAATTTCGTTCTTCTACGTTGAAGCGTTCGTTTCCAGTAACAGTTTGAATTTTTAGGTTTCACTCTGTTTACTCCTATATTTGTAGATGTATTTGGAACTCTATCCAACACGATTTGTGCTAGCTTCTTGAAACTTCACACAATAAAGTAGTTTCAGGTTCTATCTCTATGTTTTGTTTCCTCTTGATGTAGCCCTAAGCAGTGACTGGCGTAAAACACTTTCATGGAAAGGGGTTGCCAAGCTTCCAAAAATTACGAATCTCCAGAAATCTCAGCAAATATTTTTTCACCCAAACTGGATGATACTTTCAGGTAATGATCAGTACACTAAGGCGACTTGGTTCCCCATATTTCGTTCTTCTACGTTGAAGCGTTCGTTTCCAGTAACAGTTTGAATTTTTAGGTTTCACTCTGTTTTCTCCTATATTGATAGATGTATTTGGAACTCTAAATCCAACACGGTTTGTGCTAGCTTCTTGAAACTTGACACAATAAAGTAGGTTCAGGTTCTATCTCTATGTTTTGTTTCCTCTTGATGTAGCCCTAAGCAGTGACTGGCGAGAAACACTTTCATGGAAAGGGGTTGCCAAGCTTCCAAAAATTACGAATCTCCAGAAATCTCAGCAAATACTCTTTCACCCAAACTGGATGATACTTTCAGGTAATGATCTGTACACTAAGGCGACTTGGCTCCCCACATTTCGTTCTTCTAGGTTGAAGCGTTAGTTTCCAGTAACAGTTTGAATTTTTAGGTTTCACTCTGTTTTCTCCTATATTGATAGATGTATTTGGAACTCTAAATCCAACACGGTTTGTGCTAGCTTCTTGAAACTTGACACAGTACAGTAGTTTCACGTTCTATCTCTACGTTTTGTTTCCTCTTGATGTAGCCCTAAGCAGTGACTGGCGAGAAACACTTTCATGGAAAGGGGTTGCCAAGCTTCCAAAAATTACGAATCTCCAGAAATCTCAGCAAATATTTTTTCACCCAAACTGGATGATACTTTCAGGTAATGATCAGTACACTAAGGCAACTTGGTTCCCCAAATTTCGTTCTTCTATGTTGAAGCGTTCGTTTCCAGTAACAGTTTGAAATTTTAGGTTTCACTCTGTTTACTCCTATATTGATAGATGTATTTGGAACTCTAAATCCAACACGGTTTGTGGTAGCTTCTTGAAACTTGACACAATAAAGTAGTTTCACGTTCTCTCTCTATGTTTTGTTTCCTCTTGATGTAGCCCTAAGCAGTGACTGGCGAGAAACACTTTCATGGAAAGGGGTTGCCAAGCTTCCAAAAATTACGAATCTCCAGAAATCTCAGCAAATACTTTTTCACCCAAACTGGATGATACTTTCAGGTAATGATCAGTACACTAAGGCGACTTGGTTTCCCAAATTTCGTTCTTCCATGTTGAAGCGTTCGTTTCCAGTAACAGTTTTAATTTTTAGGCTTCACTCTGTTTACTCCTATATTGATAGATGTATTTGGAACTCTAAATCAAACACGGTTAGTGCTAGCTTCTTGAAACTTGACACAATAAAGTAGTTTCACGTTCTATCTCTATGTTTTGTTTCCTCTTGCTGTAGCCCTAAGCAGTGACTGGCGAGAAACACTTTCATGGAAAGGGGTTGCCAAGCTTCCAAAAATTACAAATCTCCAGAAATCTCAGCAAATAGTTTTTCACCCAAACTGGATGATACTTTCAGGTAATGATCAGTACACTAAGGCGACTTGGTTCCCAAAATTTCGTTCTTCTATGTTGAAGCATTCGTTTCTAGTAACAGTTTGAATATTTAGGTTTCACTCTGTTTTCTCCTATATTGATAGATGTATTTGGAACTCTAAATCCAACACGGTTTGTGCTAGCTTCTTGAAACTTGACACAATAAATTAGTTTCATGTTCTATCTCTATGTTTTGTTTCCTCTTGATGTAGCCCTAAGCAGTGACTAACAAGAAACACTTTCATGGAAAGGGGTTGCCAAGCTTCCAAAAATTACGAATCTTCAGAAATCTCAGCAAATATTTTTTCACCCAAACTGGATGATACTTTCAGGTAATGATCAGTACAGTAAGGCGACTTGGTTCCCCACATTTCGTTCTTCTATGTTGAAGCATTCGTTTCCAGTAACAGTTTGAATTTTTAGGTTTCACTCTGTTTTCTCCTATATTGATAGATGTATTTGGAACTCTAAATCCAACACGGTTTGTGCTAGCTTCTTGAAACTTGACACAATAAAGTAGGTTCACGTTCTATCTCTCTGTTTTGTTTCCTCTTGATGTAGCCCTAAGCAGTGACTGGCGAGAAACACTTTCATGGAAAGGGGTTGCCAAGGTTCCAAAAATTACGAATCTCCAGAAATCTCAACAAATACTTTTTCACCGAAACTGGATGATACTTTCAGGTAATGATCACTACACTAAGCCCACTTGCTTCACCAAATTTCGTTCTTCTACGTTGAAGCGTTCGTTTCCAGTAACAGTTTGAATTTTTAGGTTTCACTCTGTTTACTCCTATATTTATAGATGTATTTGGAACTCTATCCAACACGAATTGTGCTAGCTTCTTGAAACTTCACACAATAAAGTAGTTTCAGGTTCTATCTCTATGTTTTGTTTCCTCTTGATGTAGCCCTAAGCAGTGACTGGCGTAAAACACTTTCATGGAAAGGGGTTGCCAAGCTTCCAAAAATTACGAATCTCCAGAAATCTCAGCAAATATTTTTTCACCCAAACTGGATGATACTTTCAGGTAATGATCAGTACACTAAGGCGACTTGGTTCCCCAAATTTCGTTCTTCTACGTTGAAGCGTTCGTTTCCAGTAAAAGTTTGAATTTTTAGGTTTCACTCTGTTTTCTCCTATATTGATAGATGTATTTGGAACTCTAAATCCAACACGGTTTGTGCTAGCTTCTTGAAACTTGACACAATAAACTAGGTTCACGTTCTATCTCTATGTTTTGTTTCCTCTTGATGTAGCCCTAAGCAGTGACTGGAGAGAAACACTTTCATGGAAAGGGGTTGCCAAGCTTCCAAAAATTACAAATCTCCAGAAATCTCAGCAAATATTTTTTCACCCAAACTGGATGATACTTTCAGGTAATGATCAGTACACTAAGGCGACTTGGTTCCCCACATTTCGTTCTTCTATGTTGAAGCATTCGTTTCCAGAAACAGTTTGAATTTTTAGGTTTCACTCTGTTTTCTCCTATATTGATAGATGTATTTGGAACTCTAAATCCAACACGGTTTGTGCTAGCTTCTTGAAACTTGACACAATAAAGTAGTTTCACGTTCTATCTCTATGTTTTGTTTCCTCTTGATGTAGCCCTAAGCAGTGACTGGCGAGAAACACTTTCATGGAAAGGGGTTGCTAAGCTTCGAAAAATTACGAATCTCCAGAAATCTCAGCAAATACTCTTTCACCCAAACTGGATGATACTTTCAGGTAATGATCAGTACACTAAGCCAACTTGGTTCCCCAAATTTCGTTCTTCTATGTTGAAGCATTCGTTTCCAGTAACAGTTTGAATTTTTAGGTTTCACTCTGTTTACTCCTATATTGATAGATGTATTTGGAACTCTAAATCCAACACAGTTTGTGCTAGCTTCTTGAAACTTGACACAATAAATTAGTTTCATGTTCTATCTCTATGTTTTGTTTCCTCTTCATGTAGCCCTAAGCAGTGACTGGCGAGAAACACTTTCATGGAAAGGGGTTGCCAAGCTTCCAAAAATTACGAATCTCCAGAAATCTCAGCAAATATTTTTTCACCCAAACTGGATGATACTTTCAGGTAATGATCAGTACACTAAGGCGACTTGGCTCCCCACATTTCGTTCTTCTAGGTTGAAGCGTTCGTTTCCAGTAACAGTTTGAATTTTTAGGTTTCACTCTGTTTTCTCCTATATTGATAGATGTATTTGGAACTCTAAATCCAACACGGTTTGTGCTAGCTTCTTGAAACTTGACACAATAAAGTAGTTTCACGTTCTATCTCTATGTTTTGTTTCCTCTTGATGTAGCCCTAAGCAGTGACTGGCGAGAAACACTTTCATGGAAAGGGGTTGCCAAGCTTCCAAAAATTACAAATCTCCAGAAATCTCAGCAAATAGTTTTTCACCCAAATTGGATGATACTTTCAGGTAATGATCAGTACACTAAGGCAACTTGGTTCCCCAAATTTCGTTCTTCTATGTTGAAGCATTCGTTTCCAGTAACAGTTTGAATTTTTAGGTTTCACTCTGTTTTCTCCTATATTGATAGATGTATTTGGAACTCTAAATCAAACACGGTTTGTGCTAGCTTCTTGAAACTTGACACAATAAAGTAGTTTCACGTTCTATCTCTATGTTTTGTTTCCTCTTGCTGTAGACCTATCAGTGACTGGCGAGAAACACTTTCATGGAAAGGGGTTGCCAAGCTTCCAAAAATTACAAATCTCCAGAAATCTCAGCAAATAGTTTTTCACCCAAACTGGATGATACTTTCAGGTAATGATCAGTACACTAAGGCGACTTGGTTCCCCACATTTCGTTAATCTACGTTGAAGCGTTCGTTTCCAGTAACAGTTTGAATTTTTAGGTTTCACTCTGTTTTCTCCTATATTGATAGATGTATTTGGAACTTTAAATCCAACACAGTTTGTGCTAGCTTCTTGAAACTTGACACAATAAACTAGGTTCACGTTCTATCTCTATGTTTTGTTTCTTCTTGATGTAGCCCTAAGCAGTGACTGGCGAGAAACACTTTCATGGAAAGGGGTTGCCAAGCTTCCAAAAATTACGAATCTCCAGAAATCTCAGCAAATATTTTTTCACCCAAAATGGATGATACTTTCAGGTAATGATCAGTACACTAGGGCGACTTGGTTCCCCACATTTCGTTCTTCTATGTTGAAGCATTCGTTTCCAGTAACAGTTTGAATTTTTAGGTTTCACTCTGTTTACTCCTATATTGATAGATGTATTTGGAACTCTAAATCCAACACGGTTTGTGCTAGCTTCTTGAAACTTGACACAATAAAGTAGTTTCACGTTCTCTCTCTATGTTTTGTTTCCTCTTGATGTAGCCCTAAGCAGTGACTGGCGAGAAACACTTTCATGGAAAGGGGTTGCCAAGCTTCCAAAAATTACAAATCTCCAGAAATCTCAGCAAATACTTTTTCACCCAAACTGGATGATACTTTCAGATAATGATCAGTACACTAAGGCAACTTGGTTCCCCAAATTTCGTTCTTCTATGGTGAAGCATTCGTTTCCAGTAACAGTTTGAATTTTTAGGTTTCACTCTGTTTTCTCCTATATTGATAGATGTATTTGGAACTCTAAATCAAACACGGTTAGTGCTAGCTTCTTGAAACTTGACACAATAACGTAGTTTCACGTTCTATCTCTATGTTTTGTTTCCTCTTGCTGTAGCCCTAAGCGGTGACTGGCGAGAAACACTTTCATGGAAAGGGGTTGCCAAGCTTCCAAAAATTACAAATCTCCAGAAATCTCAGCAAATAGTTTTTCACCCAAACTGGATGATACTTTCAGGTAATGATCAGTACACTAAGGCGACTTGGTTCCCAAAATTTCGTTCTTCTATGTTGAAGCATTCGTTTCTAGTAACAGTTTGAATATTTAGGTTTCACTCTGTTTTCTCCTATATTGATAGATGTATTTGGAACTCTAATTCCAACACGGTTTGTGCTAGCTTCTTGAAACTTGACACAATAAAGTAGTTTCATGTTCTATCTCTATGTTTTGTTTCCTCTTGATGTAGCTCTAAGCAGTGACTGGCAAGAAACACTTTCATGGAAAGGGGTTGCAGAGCTTCCAAAAATTACGAATCTTCAGAAATCTCAGCAAATATTTTTTCACCCAAACTGGATGATACTTTCAGGTAATGATCAGTACAGTAAGGCGACTTGGTTCCCCACATTTCGTTCTTCTATGTTGAAGCATTCGTTTCCAGTAACAGTTTGAATTTTTAGGTTTCACTCTGTTTTCTCCTATATCGATAGATGTATTTGGAACTCTAAATCCAACACGGTTTGTGCTAGCTTCTTGAAACTTGACACAATAAAGTAGGTTCACGTTCTATCTCTATGTTTTGTTTCCTCTTGATGTAGCCCTAAGCAGTGACTGGCGAGATACACTTTCATGGAAAGGGGTTGCCAAGGTTCCAAAAATTACGAATCTCCAGAAATCTCAGCAAATACTTTTTCACCCAAACTGGATGATACTTTCAGGTAATGATCAGAACACTAAGCCCACTTGCTTCACCAAATTTCGTTCTTCTACGTTGAAGCGTTCGTTTCCAGTAACAGTTTGAATTTTTAGGTTTCACTCTGTTTACTCCTATATTTATAGATGTATTTGGAACTCTATCCAACACGATTTGTGCTAGCTTCTTGAAACTTGACACAATAAAGTAGTTTCAGGTTCTATCTCTATGTTTTGTTTCCTCTTGATGTAGCCCTAAGCAGTGACTGGCGTAAAACACTTTCAGGGAAAGGGGTTGCCAAGCTTCCAAAAATTACGAATCTCCAGCAATCTCAGCAAATATTTTTTCACCCAAACTGGATGATACTTTCAGGTAATGATCAGTACACTAAGGCGACTTGGTTCCCCAAATTTCGTTCTTCTACGTTGAAGCGTTCGTTTCCAGTAAAAGTTTGAATTTTTAGGTTTCACTCTGTTTTCTCCTATATGGATAGATGTATTTGGAACTCTAAATCCAACACGGTTTGTGATAGCTACTTGAAACTTGACACAATAAACTAGGTTCACGTTCTATCTCTATGTTTTGTTTCTTCTTGATGTAGCCCTAAGCAGTGACTGGCGAGAAACACTTTCATGGAAAGGGGTTGCCAAGCTTCCAAAAATTACGAATCTCCAGAAATTTCAGCAAATATTTTTTCACCCAAAATGGATGATACTTTCAGGTAATGATCAGTACACTAAGGCAACTTGGTTCCCCAAATTTCGTTCTCTTATGTTGAAGCGTTCGTTTCCAGTAACAGTTTGAATTTTTAGGTTTCTCTCTGTTTTATCGTATATTGATAGATGTATTTGGAACTCTAAATCCAACTCGGTTTGTGCAACCTTCTTGAAACTTGACACAATAAAGTAGTTTCACGTTCTATCTCTATGTTTTGTTTCCTCTTGATGTAGCCCTAAGCAGTGACTGGCGAGAAACACTTTCATGGAAAGGGGTTGCCAAGCTTCCAAAAATTACGAATCTCCAGAAATCTCAGCAAATATTTTTTCACCCAAACTGGATGATACTTTCAGGTAATGATCAGTACACTAAGGCGACTTGGTTCCCCACATTTCGTTCTTCTATGTTGAAGCATTCGTTTCCAGTAACAGTTTGAATTTTTAGGTTTCACTCTGTTTTCTCCTATATTGATAGATGTATTTGGAACTCTAAATCCAACACGGTTTGTGCTAGCTTCTTGAAACTTGACACAATAAAGTAGTTTCAAGTTCTATCTCTATGTTTTGTTTCCTCTTGATGTAGCCCTAAGCAGTGACTGGCGAGAAACACTTTCATGGAAAGGGGTTGCTAAGCTTCGAAAAATTACGAATCTCCAGAAATCTCAGCAAATACTCTTTCACCCAAACTGGATGATACTTTCAGGTAATGATCAGTACACTAAGGCAACTTGGTTCCCCAAATTTCGTTCTTCTATGTTGAAGCATTCGTTTCCAGTAACAGTTTGAATTTTTAGGTTTCACTCTGTTTTCTCCTATATTGATAGATGTATTTGGAACTCTAAATCCAACACGGTTTGTGATAGCTTCTTGAAACTTGACACAATAAACTAGGTTCACGTTCTATCTCTATGTTTTGTTTCTTCTTGATGTAGCCCTAAGCAGTGACTGGCGAGAAACACTTTCATGGAAAGGGGTTGCCAAGCTTCCAAAAATTACGAATCTCCAGAAATCTCAGCAAATATTTTTTCACCCAAAATGGATGATACTTTCAGGTAATGATCAGTACACTAAGGCGACTTGGTTCCCCAAATTTCGTTCTCTTATGTTGAAGCGTTCGTTTCCAGTAACAGTTTGAATTTTTAGGTTTCACTCTGTTTTCTCGTAAATGATAGATATATTTGGAACTCTATTTCCAACTCGGTTTGTGCAACCTTCTTGAAACTTGACACAATAAAGTAGTTTCACGTTCTATCTCTATGTTTTGTTTCCTCTTGATGTAGCCCTAAGCAGTGACTGGCGAGAAACACTTTCATGGAAAGGGGTTGCCAAGCTTCCAAAAATTACAAATCTCCAGAAATCTCAGCAAATAGTTTTTCACCCAAACTGGGTGATACTTTCAGGTAATGATCAGTACACTAAGGCGACTTGGTTCCCAAAATTTCGTTCTTCTATGTTGAAGCATTCGTTTCTAGTAACAGTTTGAATTTTTAGGTTTCACTCTGTTTTCTCCTATATTGATAGATGTATTTGGAACTCTAAATCCAACACGGATTGTGCTAGCTTCTTGAAACTTGACACAATAAAGTAGTTTCACGTTCTATCTCTATGTTTTGTTTCCTCTTGATGTAGCCCTAAGCAGTGACTGGCAAGAAACACTTTCATGGAAAGGGGTTGCCAAGCTTCCAAAAATTACGAATCTCCAGAAATCTCAGCAAATATTTTTTCACCCAAACTGGATGATACTTTCAGGTAATGATCAGTACACTAAGGCGACTTGGTTCCCCACATTTCGTTCTTCTACATTGAAGCGTTCGTTTCCAGTAACAGTTTGAATTTTTAGGTTTCACTCTGTTTTCTCCTATATTGATAGATGTATTTGGAACTCTAAATCCAACACGGTTTGTGCTAGCTTCTTGAAACTTGACACAATAAAGTAGTTTCACGTTCTATCTCTATGTTTTGTTTCCTCTTGATGTAGCCCTTAGCAGTGACTGGCGTAAAACACTTTCATGGAAAGGGGTTGCCAAGCTTCCAAAAATTACGAATCTCCAGAAATCTCAGCAAATATTTTTTCACCCAAACTGGATGATACTTTCAGGTAATGATCAGTACACTAAGGCGACTTGGTTCCCCAAATTTCGTTCTTCTACGTTGAAGCGTTCGTTTCCAGTAACAGTTTGAATTTTTAGGTTTCACTCTGTTTTCTCCTATATTGATAGATGTATTTGGAACCCTAAATCCAACACGGTTTGTGCTAGCTTCTTGAAACTTGACACAATAAAGTAGTTTCACGTTCTATCTCTATGTTTTGTTTCCTCTTGATGTAGCCCTAAGCAGTGACTGGCGAGAAACACTTTCATGGAAAGGGGTTGCCAAGCTTCCAAAAATTACGAATCTCCAGAAGTCTCAGCAAATACTTTTTCACCCAAACTGGATGATACTTTCAGGTAATGATCAGTACACTAAGGCGACTTGGTTCCCCAAATTTCGTTCTTCTATGTTGAAGCGTTCGTTTCCAGTAAAAGTTTGAATTTTTAGGTTTCACTCTGTTTACTCCTATATTGATAGATGTATTTGGAACTCTAAATCCAACACGGTTTGTGCTAGCTTTTTGAAACTTGACACAATAACGTAGTTTCACGTTCTCTCTCTATGTTTTGTTTCTTCTTGATGTAGCGCTATGCAGTGACTGGCAAGAAACACTTTCATGGAAAGGAGTTGCCAAGCTTCCAAAAATTACGAATCTCCAGAAATCTCAGCAAATACTTTTTCACCCAAACTGGATGATACTTTCAGGTAATGATCAGTACACTAAGCCCACTTGCTTCACCAAATTTCGTTCTTCTACGTTGAAGCGATCGTTTCCAGTAACAGTTTGAATTTTTAGGTTTCACTCTGTTTACTCCTACATTGGTAGATGTATTTGGAACTCTATCCAACACGGTTTGTGCTAGCTTATTGAAACTTGACACAATAAAGTAGTTTCACGTTCTATCTCTATGTTTTGTTTCCTCTTGATGTAGCCCTAAGCAGTGACTGGCAAGAAACACTTTCATGGAAAGGGGTTGCCAAGCTTCCAAAAATTACGAATCTCCAGAAATCTCAGCAAATATTTTTTCACCCAAACAGGATGATACTTTCAGGTAATGATCAGTACACTAAGGCGACTTGGTTCCCCACATTTCGTTCTTCTACGTTGAAGCGTTCGTTTCCAGTAACAGTTTGAATTTTTAGGTTTCACTCTGTTTTCTCCTATATTGATAGATGTATTTGGAACTCTAAATCCAACACGGTTTGTGCTAGCTTCTTGAAACTTGACACAATAAAGTAGGTTCACGTTCTATCTCTATGTTTTGTTTCCTCTTGATGTAGCCCTAAGCAGTGACTGGCGAGAAACACTTTCATGGAAAGGGGTTGCCAAGGTTCCAAAAATTACGAATCTCCAGAAATCTCAGCAAATACTTTTTCACCGAAACTGGATGATACTTTCAGGTAATGATCAGTACACTAAGCCCACTTGCTTCACCAAATTTCGTTCTTCTACGTTGAAGCGTTCGTTTCCAGTAACAGTTTGAATTTTTAGGTTTCACTCTGTTTACTCCTATATTGATAGATGTATTTGGAACTCTATCCAACACGATTTGTGCTAGCTTCTTGAAACTTGACACAATAAAGTAGTTTCACGTTCTATCTCTATGTTTTGTTTCCTCTTGATGTAGCCCTAAGCAGTGACTGGCGAGAAACACTTTCATGGAAAGGGGTTGCCAAGCTTCCAAAAATTACAAATCTCCAGAAATCTCAGCAAATGTTTTTTCACCCAAACTGGATGATACTTTCAGGTAATGATCAGTACACTAAGGCGACTTGGTTCCCCAATTTTCGTTCTTCTATGTTGAAGCATTCGTTTCCAGTAACAGTTTGAATTTTTAGGTTTCACTCTGTTTTCTCCTATATTGATAGATGTATTTGGAACTCTAATTCCAACACGGTTTGTGCTAGCTTCTTGAAACTTGACACAATAAAGTAGTTTCACGTTCTATCACTCTGTTTTGTTTCCTCTTGATGTAGGCCTAAGCAGTGACTGGCGAGAAACACTTTCATGGAAAGGGGTTGCTAAGCTTCCAAAAAGTACGAATCTCCAGAAATCTCAGCAAATACTCTTTCACCCAAACTGGATGATACTTTCAGGTAATGATCAGTACACTAAGGCGACTTGGCTCCCCACATTTCGTTCTTCTAGGTTGAAGCGTTCGTTTCCAGTAACAGTTTGAATTTTTAGGTTTCACTCTGTTTTCTCCTATATTGATAGATGTATTTGGAACTCTAAATCCAACACGGTTTGTGCTAGCTTCTTGAAACTTGACACAATAAAGTAGTTTCACGTTCTATCTCTATGTTTTGTTTCCTCTTGATGTAGCCCTAAGCAGTGACTGGCGAGAAACACTTTCATGGAAAGGGGTTGCTAAGCTTTCAAAAATTACGAATCTCCAGAAATCTCAGCAAATACTCTTTCACCCAAACTGGATGATACTTTCAGGTAATGATCAGTACACTAAGGCAACTTGGTTCCCCAAATTTCGTTCTTCTATGTTGAAGCATTCGTTTCCAGTAACAGTTTGAATTTTTAGGTTTCACTCTGTTTTCTCCTATATTGATAGATGTATATGGAACTCTAAATCCAACACGGTTTGTGCTAGCTTCTTGAAACTTGACACAATAAAGTAGTTTCATGTTCTATCTCTATGTATTGTTTCCTCTTGATGTAGCCCTAAGCAGTGACTGGCGAGAAACACTTTCATGGAAAGGGGTTGCCAAGCTTCCAAAAATTACAAATCTCCAGAAATCTCAGCAAATATTTTTTCACCCAAACTGGATGATACTTTCAGGTAATGATCAGTACACTAAGGCAACTTGGTCCCCAAATTTTGTTCTTCTATGTTGAAGCGTTCGTTTCCAGTAACAGTTTGAATTTTTAGGTTTCACTCTGTTTACTCCTATATTGATAGATGTATTTGGAACTCTAAATCCAACACGGTTTGTGCTAGCTTCTTGAAACTTGACACAATAAAGTAGTTTCACGTTCTCTCTCTATGTTTTGTTTCCTCTTGACGTAGCGCTATGCAGTGACTGGCGAGAAACACTTTCATGAAAAGGGGTTGCCAAGCTTCCAAAAATTACGAATCTCCAGAAATCTCAGCAAATACTTTTTCACCCAAACTGGATGATACTTTCAGGTAATGATCACTACACTAAGCCCACTTGCTTCACCAAATTTCGTTCTTCTACGTTGAAGCGATCGTTTCCAGTAACAGTTTGAATTTTTAGGTTTCACTCTGTTTACTCCTATATTGGTAGATGTATTTGCAACTCTATCCAACACGGTTTGTGCTAGCTTCTTGAAACTTGACACAATAAAGTATTTTCACGTTCTATCTCTATGTTTTGTTTCCTCTTGATGTAGCCCTAAGCAGTGACTGGCGAGAAACACTTTCATGGAAAGGGGTTGCCAAGCTTCCAAAAATTACAAATCTCCAGAAATCTCAGCAAATAGTTTTTCACCCAAACTGGATGATACTTTCAGGTAATGATCAGTGCACTAAGGCAACTTGGTTCCCAAAATTTCGTTCTTCTATGTTGAAGCATTCGTTTCTAGTAACAGTTTGAATTTTTAGGTTTCACTCTGTTTTCTCCTATATTGATAGATGTATTTGGAACTCTAAATCCAACACGGTTTGTGCTAGCTTCTTGAAACTTGACACAATAAAGTAGTTTCACGTTCTATCTCTATGTTTTGTTTCCTCTTGATGTAGCCCTAAGCAGTGACTGGCAAGAAACACTTTCATGGAAAGGGGTTGCCAAGCTTCTAAAAATTACAAATCTCCAGAAATCTCAGCAAATATTTTTTCACCCAAACTGGATGATACTTTCAGGTAATGATCAGTACACTAAGGCGACTTGGTTCCCCAAATTTCATTCTTCTACGTTGAAGCGTTCGTTTCCAGTAACAGTTTGAATTTTTAGGTTTCACTCTGTTTTCTCCTATATTGATAGATGTATTTGGAACCCTAAATCCAACACGGTTTGTGCTAGCTTCTTGAAACTTGACACAATAAACTAGGTTCACGTTCTATCTCTATGTTTTGTTTCCTCTTGATGTAGCCCTAAGCAGTGACTGGCGAGAAACACTTTCATGGAAAGGGGTTGCCAAGCTTCCAAAAATTACGAATCTCCAGAAATCTCAGCAAATATTTTTTCACCCAAACTGGATGATACTTTCAGGTAATGATCAGTACACTAAGGCGACTTGGTTCCCAAAATTTCGTTCTCTTATGTTGAAGCGTTCGTTTCCAGTAACAGTTTGAATTTTTAGGTTTCACTCTGTTTTCTCGTATATTGATAGATGTATTTGGAACTCTAAATCCAACACGGTTTGTGCTAGCTTCTTGAAACTTGACACAATAACGTAGTTTCACGTTCTATCTCTATGTTTTGTTTCCTCTTGACATAGCGCTAAGCAGTGACTGGCGAGAAACACTTTCATGGAAAGGGGTTGCCAAGCTTCCAAAAATTACGAATCTCCAGAAATCTCAGCAAATACTTTTTCACCCAAACTGGATGATACTTTCAGGTAATGATCAGTACACTAAGCCCACTTGCTTCACCAAATTTCGTTCTTCTACGTTGAAGCGATCGTTTCCAGTAACAGTTTGAATTTTTAGGTTTCACTCTGTTTACTCCTATATTGGTAGATGTATTTGGAACTCTATCCAACACGGTTTGTGCTAGCTTCTTGAAACTTGACACAATAAAGTATTTTCACGTTCTATCTCTATGTTTTCTTTCCTCTTGATGTAGCCCTAAGCAGTGACTGGCGAGAAACACTTTCATGGAAAGGGGTTGCCAAGCTTCCAAAAATTACAAATCTCCAGAAATCTCAGCAAATATTTTTTCACGCAAACTGGATGATACTTGCAGGTAATGATCAGTACACTAAGGCGACTTGCTTCACCAAATTTCGTTCTTCTACGTTGAAGCGATCGTTTCCAGTAACAGTTTGAATTTTTAGGTTTCACTCTGTTTACTCCTATATTGGTAGATGTATTTGGAACTCTATCCAACACGGTTTGTGCTAGCTTCTTGAAACTTGACACAATAAAGTAGTTTCACGTTCTATCTCTATGTTTTGTTTCCTCTTGATGTAGCCCTAAGCAGTTACTGGCGAGAAACACTTTCATGGAAAGGGGTTGCCAAGCTTCCAAAAATTACAAATCTCCAGAAATCTCAGCAAATACTTTTTCACCCAAACTGGATGATACTTTCAGGTAATGATCAGTACACTAAGGCGACTTGGTTCCCAAAATTTCGTTCTTCTATGTTGAAGCATTCGTTTCTAGTAACAGTTTGAATTTTTAGGTTTCACTCTGTTTTCTCCTATATTGATAGATGTATTTGGAACTCTAAATCCAACACGGTTTGTGCTAGCTTCTTGAAACTTGACACAATAAAGTAGTTTCACGTTCTATCTCTATGTTTTGTTTCCTCTTGATGTAGCCCTAAGCAGTGACTGGCAAGAAACACTTTCATGGAAAGGGGTTGCCAAGCTTCCAAAAATTAGGAATCTCCAGAAATCTCAGCAAATATTTTTTCACCCAAACTGGATGATACTTTCAGGTAATGATCAGTACACTAAGGGACTTGGTTCCCCACATTTCGTTCTTCTACGTTGAAGCGTTCATTTCCAGTAACAGTTTGAATTTTTAGGTTTCACTCTGTTTTCTCCTATATTGATAGATGTATTTGGAACTCTAAATCCAACACGGTTTGTGCTAGCTTCTTGAAACTTGACACAATAAAGTAGGTTCACGTTCTATCTCTATGTTTTGTTTCCTCTTGATGTAGCCCTAATCAGTGATTGGCGAGAAACACTTTCATGGAAAGGGGTTGCCAAGGTTCCAAAAATTACGAATCTCCAGAAATCTCAGCAAATACTTTTTCACCGAAACTGGATGATACTTTCAGGTAATGATCAGTACACTAAGGCAACTTGGTTCCCCAAATTTCGTTCTTCTATGTTGAAGCATTCGTTTCCAGTAACAGTTTGAATTTTTAGGTTTCACTCTGTTTTCTTTTATATTGATAGATGTATATGGAACTCTAAATCCAACACGGTTTGTGCTAGCTTCTTGAAACTTGACACAATAAAGTAGTTTCACGTTCTCTCTCTATGTTTTGTTTCCTCTTGACGTAGCGATAAGCAGTGACTGGCGAGAAACACTTTCATGGAAAGGGGTTGCCAAGCTTCCAAAAATTACGAATCTCCAGAAATCTCAGCAAATACTTTTTCACCCAAACTGGATGATACTTTCAGGTAATGATCAGTACACTAAGCCCACTTGCTTCACCAAATTTCGTTCTTCTACGTTGAAGCGTTCGTTTCCAGTAACAGTTTGAATTTTTAGGTTTCACTCTGTTTTCTCCTATATTGGTAGATGTATTTGGAACTCTAAATCCAACACGGTTTGTGCTAGCTTCTTGAAACTTGACACAATAAAGTAGTTTCACGTTCTATCTCTATGTTTTGTTTCCTCTTGACGTAGCCCTAAGCAGTGACTGGCGAGAAACACTTTCATGGACAGGGGTTGCCAAGCTTCCAAAAATTACGAATCTCCAGAAATCTCAGCAAATACATTTTCACCCAAACTGGATGATACTTTCAGGTAATGATCAGTACACTAAGCCCACTTGCTTCACCAAATTTCGTTCTTCTACGTTGAAGCGATCGTTTCCAGTAACAGTTTGAATTTTTAGGTTTCACTCTGTTTACTCCTATATTGGTAGATGTATTTGGAACTCTATCCAACAAGGTTTGTGCTAGCTTCTTGAAACTTGACACAATAAAGTATTTTCACGTTCTATCTCTATGTTTTGATTCCTCTTGATGTAGCCCTAAGCAGTGACTGGCGAGAAACACTTTCATGGAAAGGGGTTGCCAAGCTTCCAAAAATTACAAATCTCCAGAAATCTCAGCAAATATTTTTTCACCCAAACTGGATGATACTTTCAGGTAATGATCAGTACACTAAGGCGACTTGGTTCCCCAAATTTCGTTCTTCTATGTTGAAGCGTTCGTTTCCAGTAACAGTTTGAATTTTTAGGTTTCACTCTGTTTACTCCTATATTGATAGATGTATTTGGAACTCTAAATCCAACACGGTTTGTGCTAGCTTCTTGAAACTTGACACAATAAAGTAGTTTCACGTTCTCTCTCTATGTCTTGTTTCTTCTTGATGTAGCGCTATGCAGTGACTGGCGAGAAACACTTTCATGGAAAGGGGTTGCCAAGCTTCCAAAAATTACGAATCTCCAGAAATCTCAGCAAATACTTTTTCACCCAAAATGGATGATACTTTCAGGTAATGATCAGTACACTAAGCCCACTTGCTTCACCAAATTTCGTTCTTCTACGTTGAAGCGATCGTTTCCAGTAACAGTTTGAATTTTTAGGTTTCACTCTGTTTTCTCCTATATTCGTAGATATATTTGGAACTCTATCCAACACGGTTTGTGCTAGCTTCTTGAAACTTGACACAATAAAGTAGTTTCACATTCTATCTCTATATTTTGTTTCCTCTTGATGTAGCCCTAAGCAGTTACTGGCGAGAAACACTTTCATGGAAAGGGGTTGCCAAGCTTCCAAAAATTACAAATCTCCAGAAATCTCAGCAAATAGTTTTTCACCCAAACTGGATTATACTTTCAGGTAATGATCAGTATACTAAGGCGACTTGGTTCCCAAAATTTCGTTCTTCCTTGTTGAAGCATTCGTTTCTAGTAACAGTTTGAATTTTTAGGTTTCACTCTGTTTTCTCCTATATTGATAGATGTATTTGGAACTCTAAATCCAACACGGTTTGTGCTAGCTTCTTGAAACTTGACACAATAAAGTAGTTTCACGTTCTATCTCTATGTTTTGTTTCCTCTTGATGTAGCCCTAAGCAGTGACTGGCAAGAAACACTTTCATGGAAAGGGGTTGCCAAGCTTCCAAAAATTAGGAATCTCCAGAAATCTCAGCAAATATTTTTTCACCCAAACTGGATGATACTTTCAGGTAATGATCAGTACACTAAGGGACTTGGTTCCCCACATTTCGTTCTTCTACGTTGAAGCGTTCGTTTCCAGTAACAGTTTGAATTTTTAGGTTTCACTCTGTTTACTCCTATATTGATAGATGTGTTTGGAACTCTAAATCCAACACGGTTTGTGCTAGCTTCTTGAAACTTGACACAATAAAGTAGGTTCACGTTCTATCTCTATGTTTTGTTTCCTCTTGATGTAGCCCTAATCAGTGACTGGCGAGAAACACTTTCATGGAAAGGGGTTGCCAAGGTTCCAAAAATTACGAATCTCCAGAAATCTCAGCAAATACTTTTTCACCGAAACTGGATGATACTTTCAGGTAATGATCAGTACACTAAGGCAACTTGGTTCCCCAAATTTCGTTCTTCTATGTTGAAGCATTCGTTTCCAGTAACAGTTTGAATTTTTAGGTTTCACTCTGTTTTCTTTTATATTGATAGATGTATATGGAACTCTAAATCCAACACGGTTTGTGCTAGCTTCTTGAAACTTGACACAATAAAGTAGTTTCATGTTCTATCTCTATGTTTTGTTTCCTCTTGATGTAGCCCTAAGCAGTGACTGGCGAGAAACACTTTCATGGAAAGGGGTTGCCAAGCTTCCAAAAATTACAAATCTCCAGAAATCTCAGCAAATATTTTTTCACCCAAACTGGATGATACTTTCAGGTAATGATCAGTACACTAAGGCAACTTGGTTCCCCAAATTTCGTTCTTCTATGTTGAAGCGTTCGTTTCCAGTAACAGTTTGAATTTTTAGGTTTCACTCTGTTTACTCCTATATTGATAGATGTATTTGGAACTCTAAATCCAACACGGTTTGTGCTAGCTTCTTGAAACTTGACACAATAAAGTAGTTTCACGTTCTCTCTCTATGTTTTGTTTCCTCTTGACGTAGCGATAAGCAGTGACTGGCGAGAAACACTTTCATGGAAAGGGGTTGCCAAGCTTCCAAAAATTACGAATCTCCAGAAATCTCAGCAAATACTTTTTCACCCAAACTGGATGATACTTTCAGGTAATGATCAGTACACTAAGCCCACTTGCTTCACCAAATTTCGTTCTTCTACGTTGAAGCGTTCGTTTCCAGTAACAGTTTGAATTTTTAGGTTTCACTCTGTTTTCTCCTATATTGGTAGATGTATTTGGAACTCTATCCAACACGGTTTGTGCTAGCTTCTTGAAACTTGACACAATAAAGTAGGTTCACGTTCTATCTCTATGTTTTGTTTCCTCTTGATGTAGCCCTAATCAGTGACTGGCGAGAAACACTTTCATGGAAAGGGGTTGCCAAGGTTCCAAAAATTACAAATCTCCAGAAATCTCAGCAAATATTTTTTCACCGAAACTGGATGATACTTTCAGGTAATGATCAGTACACTAAGGCAACTTGGTCCCCAAATTTTGTTCTTCTATGTTGAAGCGTTCGTTTCCAGTAACAGTTTGAATTTTTAGGTTTCACTCTGTTTACTCCTATATTGATAGATGTATTTGGAACTCTAAATCCAACACGGTTTGTGCTAGCTTCTTGAAACTTGACACAATAAAGTAGTTTCACGTTCTATCTCTATGTTTTGTTTCCTCTTGACCTAGCGCTAAGCAGTGACTGGCGAGAAACACTTTCATGGACAGGGGTTGCCAAGCTTCCAAAAATTACGAATCTCCAGAAATCTCAGCAAATACATTTTCTCCCAAACTGGATGATACTTTCAGGTAATGATCAGTACACTAAGCCCACTTGCTTCACCAAATTTCGTTCTTCTACGTTGAAGCGATCGTTTCCAGTAACAGTTTGAATTTTTAGGTTTCACTCTGTTTACTCCTATATTGGTAGATGTATTTGGAACTCTATCCAACAAGGTTTGTGCTAGCTTCTTGAAACTTGACACAATAAAGTATTTTCACGTTCTATCTCTATGTTTTGATTCCTCTTGATGTAGCCCTAAGCAGTGACTGGCGAGAAACACTTTCATGGAAAGGGGTTGCCAAGCTTCCAAAAATTACAAATCTCCAGAAATCTCAGCAAATATTTTTTCACCCAAACTGGATGATACTTTCAGGTAATGATCAGTACACTAAGGCGACTTGGTTCCCCAAATTTCGTTCTTCTATGTTGAAGCGTTCGTTTCCAGTAACAGTTTGAATTTTTAGGTTTCACTCTGTTTACTCCTATATTGATAGATGTATTTGGAACTCTAAATCCAACACGGTTTGTGCTAGCTTCTTGAAACTTGACACAATAAAGTAGTTTCACGTTCTCTCTCTATGTCTTGTTTCTTCTTGATGTAGCGCTATGCAGTGACTGGCGAGAAACACTTTCATGGAAAGGGGTTGCCAAGCTTCCAAAAATTACGAATCTCCAGAAATCTCAGCAAATACTTTTTCACCCAAACTGGATGATACTTTCAGGTAATGATCAGTACACTAAGCCCACTTGCTTCACCAAATTTCGTTCTTCTACGTTGAAGCGATCGTTTCCAGTAACAGTTTGAATTTTTAAGTTTCACTCTGTTTACTCCTATATTGGTAGATGTATTTGCAACTCTATCCAACACGGTTTGTGCTAGCTTCTTGAAACTTGACACAATAAAGTATTTTCACGTTCTATCTCTATGTTTTGTTTCCTCTTGATGTAGCCCTAAGCAGTGACTGGCGAGAAACACTTTCATGGAAAGGGGTTGCCAAGCTTCCAAAAATTACAAATCTCCAGAAATCTCAGCAAATAGTTTTTCACCCAAACTGGATGATACTTTCAGGTAATGATCAGTGCACTAAGGCAACTTGGTTCCCAAATTTCGTTCTTCTACGTTGAAGCGTTCGTTTCCAGTAACAGTTTGAATTTTTAGGTTTCACTCTGTTTTCTCCTATATTGATAGATGTATTTGGAACCCTAAATCCAACACGGTTTGTGCTAGCTTCTTGAAACTTGACACAATAAACTAGGTTCACGTTCTATCTCTATGTTTTGTTTCCTCTTGATGTAGCCCTAAGCAGTGACTGGCGAGAAACACTTTCATGGAAAGGGGTTGCCAAGCTTCCAAAAATTACGAATCTCCAGAAATTTTAGCAAATATTTTTTCACCCAAACTGGATGATACTTTCAGGTAATGATCAGTACACTAAGGCGACTTGGTTCCCAAAATTTCGTTCTCTTATGTTGAAGCGTTCGTTTCCAGTAACAGTTTGAATTTTTAGGTTTCACTCTGTTTTCTCGTATATTGATAGATGTATTTGGAACTGTAAATCCAACACGGTTTGTGCTAGCTTCTTGAAACTTGACACAATAAAATAGTTTCACGTTCTCTCTCTATGTTTTGTTTCCTCTTGACGTAGCGCTAAGCAGTGACTGGCGAGAAACACTTTCATGGAAAGGGGTTGCCAAGCTTCCAAAAATTACGAATCTCCAGAAATCTCAGCAAATACTTTTTCACCCAAACTGGATGATACTTTCAGGTAATGATCAGTACACTAAGCCCACTTGCTTCACCAAATTTCGTTCTTCTACGTTGAAGCGATCGTTTCCAGTAACAGTTTAAATTTTTAGGTTTCACTCTGTTTACTCCTATATTGGTAGATGTATTTGGAACTCTATCCAACACAGTTTGTGCTAGCTTCTTGAAACTTGACACAATAAAGTATTTTCACGTTCTATCTCTATGTTTTCTTTCCTCTTGATGTAGCCCTAATCAGTGACTGGCGAGAAACACTTTCATGGAAAGGGGTTGCCAAGGTTCCAAAAATTACAAATCTCCAGAAATCTCAGCAAATATTTTTTCACCGAAACTGGATGATACTTTCAGGTAATGATCAGTACACTAAGGCAACTTGGTCCCCAAATTTTGTTCTTCTATGTTGAAGCGTTCGTTTCCAGTAACAGTTTGAATTTTTAGGTTTCACTCTGTTTAATCCTATATTGATAGATGTATTTGGAACTCTAAATCCAACACGGTTTGTGCTAGCTTCTTGAAACTTGACACAATAAAGTAGTTTCACGTTCTCTCTCTATGTTTTGTTTCCTCTTGACGTAGCGCTAAGCAGTGACTGGCGAGAAACACTTTCATGGACAGGGGTTGCCAAGCTTCCAAAAATTACGAATCTCCAGAAATCTCAGCAAATACATTTTCACCCAAACTGGATGATACTTTCAGGTAATGATCAGTACACTAAGCCCACTTGCTTCACCAAATTTCGTTCTTCTACGTTGAAGCGATCGTTTCCAGTAACAGTTTGAATTTTTAGGTTTCACTCTGTTTACTCCTATATTGGTAGATGTATTTGGAACTCTATCCAACAAGGTTTGTGCTAGCTTCTTGAAACTCGACACAATAAAGTATTTTCACGTTCTATCTCTATGTTTTGATTCCTCTTGATGTAGCCCTAAGCAGTGACTGGCGAGAAACACTTTCATGGAAAGGGGTTGCCAAGCTTCCAAAAAATACAAATCTCCAGAAATCTCAGCAAATATTTTTTCACCCAAACTGGATGATACTTTCAGGTAATGATCAGTACACTAAGGCGACTTGGTTCCCCAAATTTCGTTCTTCTATGTTGAAGCGTTCGTTTCCAGTAACAGTTTGAATTTTTAGGTTTCACTCTGTTTACTCCTATATTGATAGATGTATTTGGAACTCTAAATCCAACACGGTTTGTGCTAGCTTCTTGAAACTTGACACAATAAAGTAGTTTCACGTTCTCTCTCTATGTCTTGTTTCTTCTTGATGTAGCGCTATGCAGTGACTGGCGAGAAATACTTTCATGGAAAGGGGTTGCCAAGCTTCCAAAAATTACGAATCTCCAGAAATCTCAGCAAATACTTTTTCACCCAAACTGGATGATACTTTCAGGTAATGATCAGTACACTAAGCCCACTTGCTTCACCAAATTTCGTTCTTCTACGTTGAAGCGATCGTTTCCAGTAACAGTTTGAATTTTTAGGTTTCACTCTGTTTACTCCTATATTGGGAGATGTATTTGCAACTCTATCCAACACGGTTTGTGCTAGCTTCTTGAAACTTGACACAATAAAGTAGTTTCACGTTCTATCTCTATGTTTTGTTTCCTCTTGATGTAGCCCTAAGCAGTGACTGGCGAGAAACACTTTCATGGAAAGGGGTTGCCAAGCTTCCAAAAATTACAAATCTCCAGAAATCTCAGCAAATAGTTTTTCACCCAAACTGGATGATACTTTCAGGTAATGATCAGTGCACTAAGGCAACTTGGTTCCCAAAATTTCGTTCTTCTACGTTGAAGCGTTCGTTTCCAGTAACAGTTTGAATTTTTAGGTTTCACTCTGTTTTCTCCTTATTGATAGATGTATTTGGAACCCTAAATCCAACACGGTTTGTGCTAGCTTCTTGAAACTTGACACAATAAACTAGGTTCACGTTCTATCTCTATGTTTTGTTTCCTCTTGATGTAGCCCTAAGCAGTGACTGGCGAGAAACACTTTCATGGAAAGGGGTTGCCAAGCTTCCAAAAATTACGAATCTCCAGAAATCTTAGCAAATATTTTTTCACCCAAACTGGATGATACTTTCAGGTAATGATCAGTACACTAAGGCGACTTGGTTCCCAAAATTTCGTTCTCTTATGTTGAAGCGTTCGTTTCCAGTAACAGTTTGAATTTTTAGGTTTCACTCTGTTTTCTCGTATATTGATACATGTATTTGGAACTCTAAATCCAACACGGTTTGTGCTAGCTTCTTGAAACTTGACACAATAAAGTAGTTTCACGTTCTCTCTCTATGTTTTGTTTCCTCTTGACGTAGCGCTAAGCAGTGACTGGCGAGAAACACTTTCATGGAAAGGGGTTGCCAAGCTTCCAAAAATTACGAATCTCCAGAAATCTCAGCAAATACTTTTTCACCCAAACTGGATGATACTTTCAGGTAATGATCAGTACACTAAGCCCACTTGCTTCACCAAATTTCGTTCTTCTACGTTGAAGCGATCGTTTCCAGTAACAGTTTGAATTTTTAGGTTTCACTCTGTTTACTCCTATATTGGTAGATGTATTTGGAACTCTATCCAACACGGTTTGTGCTAGCTTCTTGAAACTTGACACAATAAAGTATTTTCACGTTCTATCTCTATGTTTTCTTTCCTCTTGATGTAGCCCTAAGCAGTGACTGGCGAGAAACACTTTCATGGAAAGGGGTTGCCAAGCTTCCAAAAATTACAAATCTCCAGAAATCTCAGCAAATATTTTTTCATCCAAACTGGATGATACTTTCAGGTAATGATCAGTGCACTAAGGCGACTTGCTTCACCAAATTTCGTTCTTCTACGTTGAAGAGATCGTTTCCAGTAACAGTTTGAATTTTTAGGTTTCACTCTGTTTACTCCTATATTGGTAGATGTATTTGGAACTCTATCCAACACGGTTTGTGCTAGCTTCTTGAAACTTGACACAATAAAGTATTTTCACGTTCTATCTCTATGTTTTCTTTCCTCTTGATGTAGCCCTAAGCAGTGACTGGCGAGAAACACTTTCATGGAAAGGGGTTGCCAAGCTTCCAAAAATTACAAATCTCCAGAAATCTCAGAAAATAGTTTTTCACCCAAACTGGATTATACTTTCAGGTAATGATCAGTACACTAAGGCAACTTGGTTTCCCAAATTTCGTTCTTCTATGTTAAAGCGTTCGTTTCCAGTAACAGTTTGAATTTTTAGGTTTCACTCTGTTTACTCCTATATTGATAGATGTATTTGGAACTCTAAATCCAACACGGTTTGTGCTAGCTTCTTGAATCTTGACACAGTAAATTAGTTTCACGTTCTAACTCTATGTTTTGTTTCCTCTTGATGTAGCCCTAAGCAGTGACTTGCGAGAAACACTTTCATGGAAAGGGGTTGCCAAGCTTCCAAAAATTACGAATCTCCAGAAATCTCAGCAAATATTTTTTCACCCAAACTGGATGATACTTTCAGTTAATGATCAGTACTCTAAGGCGACTTGGTTCCCCAAATTTCGTTCTCTTATGTTGAAGCGTTCGTTTCCAGTAACAGTTTGAATTTTTAGGTTTCACTCTGTTTACTCCTATATTGATAGATGTATTTGGAACTCTAAATCCAACACGGTTTGTGCTAGCTCCTTGAAACTTGACACAATAAATTAGTTTCACGTACTATCTCTATGTTTTGTTTCCTCTTGATGTAGCCCTAATCAGTGACTGGCGAGAAACACTTTCATGGAAAGGGGTTGCCAAGGTTCCAAAAATTACGAATCTCCAGAAATCTCAGCAAATACTTTTTCACCGAAACTGGATGATACTTTCAGTTAATGATCAGTACACTAAGCCCACTTGCTTCACCAAATTTCGTTCTTCTACGTTGAAGCGTTCGTTTCCAGTAACAGTTTGAATTTTTAGGTTTCACTCTGTTTTCTCCTATATTGATAGATGTATTTGGAACCCTAAATCCAACACGGTTTGTGCTAGCTTCTTGAAACTTGACACAATAAACTAGGTTCACGTTCTATCTCTTGTTTTGTTTCCTCTTGATGTAGCCCTAAGCAGTGACTGGCGAGAAACACTTTCATGGAAAGGGGTTGCCAAGCTTCCAAAAATTACGAATCTCCAGAAAACTCAGCAAATATTTTTTCACACAAACTGGATGATGCTTTCAGGTAATGATCAGTACACTAAGGCGACTTGGTTCCCCAAATTTCGTTCTCTTATGCTGAAGCGTTCGTTTCCAGTAACAGTTTGAATTTTTAGGTTTCACTCTGTTTTCTCGTATATTGATAGATGTATTTGGAACTCTAAATCCAACTCGGTTTGTGCAAGCTTCTTGAAACTTGACACAATAAAGTAGTTTCACGTTCTATCTCTATGTTTTGTTTCCTCTTGATGTAGCCCTAAGCAGTGACTGGCGAGAAACACTTTCATGGAAAGGGGTTGCCAAGCTTCCAAAAATTACAAATCTCCAGAAATCTCAGCAAATATTTTTTCACCCAAACTGGATTATACTTTCAGGTAATGATCAGTACACTAAGGCGACTTGGTTCCCCAAATTTCGTTCTTCTATGTTGAAGCATTCGTTTTTAGTAACAGTTTGAATTTTTAGGTTTCACTCTGTTTTCTCCTATATTGATAGATGTATTTGGAACTCTAACTCCAACACGGTTTGTGCTAGCTTCTTGAAACGTGACACAATAAACTAGGTTCACGTTCTATCTCTATGTTTTGTTTCCTCTTGATGTAGGCCTAAGCAGTGACTGGCGAGAAACACTTTCATGGAAAGGGGTTGCTAAGCTTCCAAAAATTATGAATCTCCAGAAATCTCAGCAAATACTCTTTCACCCAAACTGGATGATACTTTCAGGTAATGATCAGTACACTAAGGCGACTTGGCTCCACACATTTCGTTCTTCTAGGTTGAAGCGTTCGTTTCCAGTAACAGTTTGAATTTTTAGGTTTCACTCTGTTTTCTCCTATATTGATAGATGTATTGGGAACTCTAAATCCAACACGGTTTTGTGCTAGCTTCTTGAAACTTGACACAATAAAGTAGTTTCACGTTCTATCTCTATGTTTTGTTTCCTCTTGATGTAGCCCTAAGCAGTGACTTGCGAGAAACACTTTCATGGAAAGGGGTTGCCAAGCTTCCAAAAATTACAAATCTCCAGAAATCTCAGCAAATATTTTTTTACCCAAACTGGATGATACTTTCAGGTAATGATCAGTACACTAAGGCAACTTGGTTCCCCAAATTTCGTTCTTCTATGTTAAAGCGTTCGTTTCCAGTAACAGTTTGAATTTTTAGGTTTCACTCTGTTTACTCCTATATTGATAGATGTATTTGGAACTCTAAATCCAACACGGTTTGTGCTAGCTTCTTGAATCTTGACACAGTAAATTAGTTTCACGTTCTAACTCTATGTTTTGTTTCCTCTTGATGTAGCCCTAAGCAGTGACTTGCGAGAAACACTTTCATGGAAAGGGGTTGCCAAGCTTCCAAAAATTACGAATCTCCAGAAATCTCAGCAAATATTTTTTCACCCAAACTGGATGATACTTTCAGGTAATGATCAGTACACTAAGGCAACTTGGTTCCCCAAATTTCGTTCTTCTATGTTGAAGCGTTCGTTTCCAGTAACAGTTTGAATTTTTAGGTTTCACTCTGTTTTCTCCTATATTGATAGATGTATTTGGAACTCTAAATCCAACACGGTTTGTGCTAGCTTCTTGAAAGTTGACACAATAAACTAGGTTCACGTTCTATCTCTATGTTTTGTTTCCTCTTGATGTAGCCCTTAGCAGTGACAGGCGAGAAACACTTTCATGGAAAGGGGTTGCCAAGCTTCCAAAAATTACGAATCTCCAGAAATCTCAGCAAATATTTTTTCACCCAAACTGGATGATACTCTCAGTTAATGATCAGTACTCTAAGGCGACTTGGTTCCCCAAATTTCGTTCTCTTATGTTGAAGCGTTCGTTTCCAGTAACAGTTTGAATTTTTAGGTTTCACTCTGTTTACTCCTATATTGATAGATGTATTTGGAACTCTAAATCCAACACGGTTTGTGCTAGCTCCTTGAAACTTGACACAATAAATTAGTTTCACGTACTATATCTATGTTTTGTTTCCTCTTGATGTAGCCCTAAGCAGTGACTGGCGAGAAACACTTTCATGGAAAGGGGTTGCCAAGCTTCCAAAAATTACGAATCTCCAGAAATCTCTGCAAATATTTTTTCACCCAAACTGGATGATACTTTCAGGTAATGATCAGTACACTAAGGCGACTTTTTTTCCCAAATTTCGTTCTCTTATGTTGAAGCGTTCGTTTCCAGTAACAGTTTGAATTTTTAGGTTTCACTCTGTTTTCTCCTATATTGATAGATGTATTTGGAACTCTAAATGCAACACGGTTTGTGCAAGCTTCTTGAAACTTGACACAATAAAGTAGTTTCACGTTCTATCTCTATGTTTTGTTTCCTCTTGATGTAGCCCTAAGCAGTGACTGGCGAGAAACACTTTCATGGAAAGGGTTTGCCAAGCTTCCAAAAATTACGAATCTCCAGAAATCTCAGCAAATACTCTTTCACCCAAACTGGATGATACTTTCAGGTAATGATCAGTACACTAAGGCAACTTGGTTCCCCAAATTTCGTTCTTCTACGTTGAAGCGTTCGTTTCCAGTAACAGTTTGAATTTTTAGGTTTCACTCTGTTTACTCCTATATAGATAGATGTATTTGGAACTCTAAATCCAACACGGTTTGTGCTAGCTCCTTGAAACTTGACACAATAAATTAGTTTCACGTTCTATCTCTATGTTTTGTTTCCTCTTGATGTAGCCCTAAGCAGTGACTGGCGAGAAACACTTTCATGGAAAGGGGTTGCCAAGCTTCCAAAAATTACAAATCTCCAGAAATCTCAGCAAATAGTTTTTCACCCAAACTGGATGATACTTTCAGGTAATGATCAGTACACTGAGGCAACATGGTTCCCTAAATTCCGTTCTTCTATGTTGAAGCATTCGTTTCCAGTAACAGTTTGAATTTATAGGTTTCACTCTGTTTTATCCTATATTGATAGATGTATTTGGAACTCTAAATCCAACACGGTTTGTGCTAGCTTCTTGAAACTTGACACAATAAATTAGTTTCACGTTCTATCTCTATGTTTTGTTTCCTCTGGATGTAGCCCTAAGCAGTGACTGGCGAGAAACACTTTCATGGAAACGGGTTGCTAAGCTTCCAAAAATTACGAATCTCCAGAAATCTCAGCAAATACTTTTTCACCCAAACTGGATGATACTTTCAGGTAATGATCAGTACACTAAGGTGACTTGGTTTCCCAAATTTCGTTCTTCTATGTTGAAGCGTTCTTTTCCAGTAACAGTTTGAATTTTTAGGTTTCACTCTGTTTACTCCTATATTGATAGATGTATTTGGAACTCTAAATCCAACACGGTTTGTGCTAGATTCTTGAAACGTGACACAAAAGTAGTTTCACGTTCTCTCTCTATGTTTTGTTTCCTCTTGATGTAGCCCTAAGCAGTGACTGGCGAAAAGTACTTTCATGGAAAGGTGTTGCCAAGCATCCAAAAATTACGAATCTCCAGAAATCTCAGCAAATACTTTTTCACCGAAACTGGATGATACTTTCAGTTAATGATCAGTACACTAAGCCCACTTGCTTCACCAAATTTCGTTCTTCTACGTTGAAGCGTTCGTTTCCAGTAACAGTTTGAATTTTTAGGTTTCACTCTGTTTTCTCCTATATTGATAGATGTATTTGGAACCCTAAATCCAACACGGTTTGTGCTAGCTTCTTGAAACTTGACACAATAAACTAGGTTCACGTTCTATCTCTTGTTTTGTTTCCTCTTGATGTAGCCCTAAGCAGTGACTGGCGAGAAACACTTTCATGGAAAGGGGTTGCCAAGCTTCCAAAAATTACGAATCTCCAGAAAACTCAGCAAATATTTTTTCACACAAACTGGATGATGCTTTCAGGTAATGATCAGTACACTAAGGCGACTTGGTTCCCCAAATTTCGTTCTCTTATGCTGAAGCGTTCGTTTCCAGTAACAGTTTGAATTTTTAGGTTTCACTCTGTTTTCTCGTATATTGATAGATGTATTTGGAACTCTAAATCCAACTCGGTTTGTGCAAGCTTCTTGAAACTTGACACAATAAAGTAGTTTCACGTTCTATCTCTATGTTTTGTTTCCTCTTGATGTAGCCCTAAGCAGTGACTGGCGAGAAACACTTTCATGGAAAGGGGTTGCCAAGCTTCCAAAAATTACAAATCTCCAGAAATCTCAGCAAATATTTTTTCACCCAAACTGGATTATACTTTCAGGTAATGATCAGTACACTAAGGCGACTTGGTTCCCCAAATTTCGTTCTTCTATGTTGAAGCATTCGTTTTTAGTAACAGTTTGAATTTTTAGGTTTCACTCTGTTTTCTCCTATATTGATAGATGTATTTGGAACTCTAACTCCAACACGGTTTGTGCTAGCTTCTTGAAACGTGACACAATAAACTAGGTTCACGTTCTATCTCTATGTTTTGTTTCCTCTTGATGTAGGCCTAAGCAGTGACTGGCGAGAAACACTTTCATGGAAAGGGGTTGCTAAGCTTCCAAAAATTATGAATCTCCAGAAATCTCAGCAAATACTCTTTCACCCAAACTGGATGATACTTTCAGGTAATGATCAGTACACTAAGGCGACTTGGCTCCACACATTTCGTTCTTCTAGGTTGAAGCGTTCGTTTCCAGTAACAGTTTGAATTTTTAGGTTTCACTCTGTTTTCTCCTATATTGATAGATGTATTGGGAACTCTAAATCCAACACGGTTTTGTGCTAGCTTCTTGAAACTTGACACAATAAAGTAGTTTCACGTTCTATCTCTATGTTTTGTTTCCTCTTGATGTAGCCCTAAGCAGTGACTTGCGAGAAACACTTTCATGGAAAGGGGTTGCCAAGCTTCCAAAAATTACAAATCTCCAGAAATCTCAGCAAATATTTTTTTACCCAAACTGGATGATACTTTCAGGTAATGATCAGTACACTAAGGCAACTTGGTTCCCCAAATTTCGTTCTTCTATGTTAAAGCGTTCGTTTCCAGTAACAGTTTGAATTTTTAGGTTTCACTCTGTTTACTCCTATATTGATAGATGTATTTGGAACTCTAAATCCAACACGGTTTGTGCTAGCTTCTTGAATCTTGACACAGTAAATTAGTTTCACGTTCTAACTCTATGTTTTGTTTCCTCTTGATGTAGCCCTAAGCAGTGACTTGCGAGAAACACTTTCATGGAAAGGGGTTGCCAAGCTTCCAAAAATTACGAATCTCCAGAAATCTCAGCAAATATTTTTTCACCCAAACTGGATGATACTTTCAGGTAATGATCAGTACACTAAGGCAACTTGGTTCCCCAAATTTCGTTCTTCTATGTTGAAGCGTTCGTTTCCAGTAACAGTTTGAATTTTTAGGTTTCACTCTGTTTTCTCCTATATTGATAGATGTATTTGGAACTCTAAATCCAACACGGTTTGTGCTAGCTTCTTGAAAGTTGACACAATAAACTAGGTTCACGTTCTATCTCTATGTTTTGTTTCCTCTTGATGTAGCCCTTAGCAGTGACAGGCGAGAAACACTTTCATGGAAAGGGGTTGCCAAGCTTCCAAAAATTACGAATCTCCAGAAATCTCAGCAAATATTTTTTCACCCAAACTGGATGATACTCTCAGTTAATGATCAGTACTCTAAGGCGACTTGGTTCCCCAAATTTCGTTCTCTTATGTTGAAGCGTTCGTTTCCAGTAACAGTTTGAATTTTTAGGTTTCACTCTGTTTACTCCTATATTGATAGATGTATTTGGAACTCTAAATCCAACACGGTTTGTGCTAGCTCCTTGAAACTTGACACAATAAATTAGTTTCACGTACTATATCTATGTTTTGTTTCCTCTTGATGTAGCCCTAAGCAGTGACTGGCGAGAAACACTTTCATGGAAAGGGGTTGCCAAGCTTCCAAAAATTACGAATCTCCAGAAATCTCTGCAAATATTTTTTCACCCAAACTGGATGATACTTTCAGGTAATGATCAGTACACTAAGGCGACTTTTTTTCCCAAATTTCGTTCTCTTATGTTGAAGCGTTCGTTTCCAGTAACAGTTTGAATTTTTAGGTTTCACTCTGTTTTCTCCTATATTGATAGATGTATTTGGAACTCTAAATGCAACACGGTTTGTGCAAGCTTCTTGAAACTTGACACAATAAAGTAGTTTCACGTTCTATCTCTATGTTTTGTTTCCTCTTGATGTAGCCCTAAGCAGTGACTGGCGAGAAACACTTTCATGGAAAGGGTTTGCCAAGCTTCCAAAAATTACGAATCTCCAGAAATCTCAGCAAATACTCTTTCACCCAAACTGGATGATACTTTCAGGTAATGATCAGTACACTAAGGCAACTTGGTTCCCCAAATTTCGTTCTTCTACGTTGAAGCGTTCGTTTCCAGTAACAGTTTGAATTTTTAGGTTTCACTCTGTTTACTCCTATATAGATAGATGTATTTGGAACTCTAAATCCAACACGGTTTGTGCTAGCTCCTTGAAACTTGACACAATAAATTAGTTTCACGTTCTATCTCTATGTTTTGTTTCCTCTTGATGTAGCCCTAAGCAGTGACTGGCGAGAAACACTTTCATGGAAAGGGGTTGCCAAGCTTCCAAAAATTACAAATCTCCAGAAATCTCAGCAAATAGTTTTTCACCCAAACTGGATGATACTTTCAGGTAATGATCAGTACACTGAGGCAACATGGTTCCCTAAATTCCGTTCTTCTATGTTGAAGCATTCGTTTCCAGTAACAGTTTGAATTTATAGGTTTCACTCTGTTTTATCCTATATTGATAGATGTATTTGGAACTCTAAATCCAACACGGTTTGTGCTAGCTTCTTGAAACTTGACACAATAAATTAGTTTCACGTTCTATCTCTATGTTTTGTTTCCTCTGGATGTAGCCCTAAGCAGTGACTGGCGAGAAACACTTTCATGGAAACGGGTTGCTAAGCTTCCAAAAATTACGAATCTCCAGAAATCTCAGCAAATACTTTTTCACCCAAACTGGATGATACTTTCAGGTAATGATCAGTACACTAAGGTGACTTGGTTTCCCAAATTTCGTTCTTCTATGTTGAAGCGTTCTTTTCCAGTAACAGTTTGAATTTTTAGGTTTCACTCTGTTTACTCCTATATTGATAGATGTATTTGGAACTCTAAATCCAACACGGTTTGTGCTAGATTCTTGAAACGTGACACAAAAGTAGTTTCACGTTCTCTCTCTATGTTTTGTTTCCTCTTGATGTAGCCCTAAGCAGTGACTGGCGAAAAGTACTTTCATGGAAAGGTGTTGCCAAGCATCCAAAAATTACGAATCTCCAGAAATCTCAGCAAATACTTTTTCACCCAAACTGGATGATACTTTCAGGTAATGATCAGTACACTAAGCCCACTTGCTTCACCAAATTTCGTTCTTCTACGTTGAAGCGATCGTTTCCTGTTACAGTTTGAATTTTTAGGTTTCACTCTGTTTACTCCGATATTGGTGGATGTATTTGGAACTCTATCCAACACGGTTTGTGCTAGCTTCTTGAAACTTGACACAATAAAGTAGTTTCACGTTCTCTCTCTATGTTTTGTTTCCTCTTGATGTAGATCTAAGCAGTGACTGGCAAGAAACACTTTCATGGAAAGGGGTTGCCAAGCTTCCAAAAATTACAAATCTCCAGAAATCTCAGCAAATATTTTTTCACCCAAACTGGATGATACTTTCAGGTAATGATCAGTACACTAAGGCGACTTGGTTCCCCAAATTTCGTTCTTCTATGTTGAAGCGTTCGTTTCCAGTAACAGTTTGAATTTTTAGGTTTCACTCTGTTTACTCCTATATTGATAGATGTATTTGGAACTCTAAATCCAACACGGTTTGTGCTAGCTTCTTGAAACTTGACACAATAAAGTAGTTTCACGTTCTCTCTCTATGTCTTGTTTCTTCTTGATGTAGCGCTATGCAGTGACTGGCGAGAAACACTTTCATGTAAAGGGGTTGCCAAGCTTCCAAAAATTACGAATCTCCAGAAATCTCAGCAAATACTTTTTCATCCAAACTGGATGATACTTTCAGGTAATGATCAGTACACTAAGCCCACTTGCTTCACCAAATTTCGTTCTTCTACGTTGAAGCGATCGTTTCCAGTAACAGTTTGAATTTTTAGGTTTCACTCTGTTTACTCCTATATTGGTAGATGTATTTGCAACTCTATCCAACACGGTTTCTGCTAGCTTCTTGAAACTTGACACAATAAAGTATTTTCACGTTCTATCTCTATGTTTTGTTTCCTCTTGATGTAGCCCTAAGCAGTGACTGGCGAGAAACACTTTCATGGAAAGGGGTTGCCAAGCTTCCAAAAATTACAAATCTCCAGAAATCTCAGAAAATAGTTTTTCACCCAAACTGGATGATACTTTCAGGTAATGATCAGTGCACTAAGGCAACTTGGTTCCCAAAATTTCGTTCTTCTATGTTGAAGCATTCGTTTCTAGTAACAGTTTGAATTTTTAGGTTTCACTCTGTTTTCTCCTATATTGATAGATGTATTTGGAACTCTAAATCCAACACGGTTTGTGCTAGCTTCTTGAAACTTGACACAATAAAGTAGTTTCATGTTCTATCTCTATGTTTTGTTTCCTCTTGATGTAGCCCTAAGCAGTGACTGGCAAGAAACACTTTCATGGAAAGGGGTTGCCAAGCTTCCAAAAATTACAAATCTCCAGAAATCTCAGCAAATATTTTTTCACCCAAACTGGATGATACTTTCAGGTAATGATCAGTACACTAAGGCGACTTGGTTCCCCAAATTTCGTTCTTCTACGTTGAAGCGTTCGTTTCCAGTAACAGTTTGAATTTTTAGGTTTCACTCTGTTTTCTCCTATATTGATAGATGTATTTGGAACCCTAAATCCAACACGGTTTGTGCTAGCTTCTTGAAACTTGACACAATAAACTAGGTTCACGTTCTATCTCTATGTTTTGTTTCCTCTTGATGTAGCCCTAAGCAGTGACTGGCGAGAAACACTTTATTGGAAAGGGGTTGCCAAGCTTCCAAAAATTACGAATCTCCAGAAATCTCAGCAAATATTTTTTCACCCAAACTGGATGATACTTTCAGGTAATGATCAGTACACTAAGGTGACTTGGTTCCCAAAATTTCGTTCTCTTATGTTGAAGCGTTCGTTTCCAGTAACAGTTTGAATTTTTAGGTTTCACTCTGTTTTCTCGTATATTGATAGATGTATTTGGAACTCTAAATCCAACACGGTTTGTGCTAGCTTCTTGAAACTTGACACAATAAAGTAGTTTCACGTTCTCTCTCTATGTTTTGTTTCCTCTTGACATAGCGCTAAGCAGTGACTGGCGAGAAACACTTTCATGGAAAGGGGTTGCCAAGCTTCCAAAAATTACGAATCTCCAGAAATCTCAGCAAATACTTTTTCACCCAAACTGGATGATACTTTCAGGTAATGATCAGTACACTAAGCCCACTTGCTTCACCAAATTTCGTTCTTCTACGTTGAAGCGATCGTTTCCAGTAACAGTTTGAATTTTTAGGTTTCACTCTGTTTACTCCTATATTGGTAGATGTATTTGGAACTCTATCCAACACGGTTTGTGCTAGCTTCTTGAAACTTGACACAATAATGTATTTTCACGTTCTATCTCTATGTTTTGTTTCCTCTTGATGTAGCCCTAAGCAGTGACTTGCGAGAAACACTTTCATGGAAAGGGGTTGCCAAGCTTCCAAAAATTACAAATCTCCAGAAATCTCAGCAAATATTTTTTCACCCAAACTGGATGATACTTTCAGGTAATGATCAGTACACTAAGGCGACTTGCTTCACCAAATTTCGTTCTTCTACGTTGAAGCGATCGTTTCCAGTAACAGTTTGAATTTTTAGGTTTCACTCTGTTTACTCCTATATTGGTAGATGTATTTGGAACTCTATCCAACACGGTTTGTGCTAGCTTCTTGAAACTTGACACAATAAAGTAGTTTCACGTTCTATCTCTATGTTTTGTTTCCTCTTGATGTAGCCCTAAGCAGTGACTGGCAAGAAACACTTTCATGGAAAGGGGTTGCCAAGCTTCCAAAAATTAGGAATCTCCAGAAATCTCAGCAAATACTATTTCACCGAAACTGGATGATACTTTCAGGTAATGATCAGTACACTAAGCCCACTTGCTTCACCAAATTTCGTTCTTCTACGTTGAAGCGTTCGTTTCCAGTAACAGTTTGAATTTTTAGGTTTCACTCTGTTTACTCCTATATTGATAGATGTATTTGGAACTCTATCCAACACGATTTGTGCTAGCTTCTTGAAACTTGACACAATAAAGTAGTTTCACGTTCTATCTCTATGTTTTGTTTCCTCTTGATGTAGCCCTTAGCAGTGACTGGCGTAAAACACTTTCATGGAAAGGGGTTGCCAAGCTTCCAAAAATTACGTATCTCCAGAAATCTCAGCAAATATTTTTTCACCCAAACTGGATGATATTTTCAGGTAATGATCAGTACACTAAGGCGACTTGGTTCCCCAAATTTCGTTCTTCTACGTTGAAGCGTTCGTTTCCAGTAACAGTTTGAATTTTTAGGTTTCACTCTGTTTTCTCCTATATTGATAGATGTATTTGGAACCCTAAATCCAACACGGTTTGTGCTAGCTTCTTGAAACTTGACACAATAAACTAGGTTCACGTTCTATCTCTTGTTTTGTTTCCTCTTGATGTAGCCCTAAGCAGTGACTGGCGAGAAACACTTTCATGGAAAGGGGTTGCCAAGCTTCCAAAAATTACAAATCTCCAGAAATCTCAGCAAATAGTTTTTAATCCCAAACTGGATGATACTTTCAGGTAATGATCAGTTCACTAAGGCAACTTGGTTCCCAAAATTTCGTTCTTCTATGTTGAAGCATTCGTTTCTAGTAACAGTTTGAATTTTTAGGTTTCACTCTGTTTTCTCCTATATTGATAGATGTATTTGGAACTCTAAATCCAACACGGTTTGTGCTAGCTTCTTGAAACTTGACACAATAAAGTAGTTTCACGTTCTATCTCTATGTTTTGTTTCCTCTTGATGTAGCCCTAAGCAGTGACTGGCAAGAAACACTTTCATGGAAAGGGGTTGCCAAGCTTCCAAAAATTACGAATCTCCAGAAATCTCAGCAAATATTTTTTCACCCAAACTGGATGATACTTTCAGGTAATGATCAGTACACTAAGGCGACTTGGTTCCCCAAATTTCGTTCTTCTACGTTGAAGCGTTCGTTTCCAGTAACAGTTTGAATTTTTAGGTTTCACTCTGTTTTCTCCTATATTGATAGATGTATTTGGAACCCTAAATCCAACACGGTTTGTGCTAGCTTCTTGAAACTTGACACAATAAACTAGGTTCACGTTCTATCTCTATGTTTTGTTTCCTCTTGATGTAGCCCTAAGCAGTGACTGGCGAGAAACACTTTCATGGAAAGGGGTTGCCAAGCTTCCAAAAATTACGAATCTCCAGAAATCTCAGCAAATATTTTTTCACCCAAACTGGATGATACTTTCAGGTAATGATCAGTACACTAAGGCGACTTGGTTCCCAAAATTTCGTTCTCTTATGTTGAAGCGTTCGTTTCCAGTAACAGTTTGAATTTTTAGGTTTCACTCTGTTTTCTCGTATATTGATAGATGTATTTGGAACTCTAAATCCAACACGGTTTGTGCTAGCTTCTTGAAACTTGACACAATAAAGTAGTTTCACGTTCTCTCTCTATGTTTTGTTTCCTCTTGACATAGCGCTAAGCAGTGACTGGCGAGAAACACTTTCATGGAAAGGGGTTGCCAAGCTTCCAAAAATTACGAATCTCCAGAAATCTCAGCAAATACTTTTTCACCCAAACTGGAAGATTCTTTCAGGTAATGATCAGTACACTAAGGCGACTTGGTTCCCCACATTTCGTTCTTCTACGTTGAAGCGTTCGTTTCCAGTAACAGTTTGAATTTTTAGGTTTCACTCTGTTTACTCCTATATTGGTAGATGTATTTGGAACTCTATCCAACACGGTTTGTGCTAGCTTCTTGAAACTTGACACAATAAAGTATTTTCACGTTCTATCTCTATGTTTTGTTTCCTCTTGATGTAGCCCTAAGCAGTGACTGGCGAGAAACACTTTCATGGAAAGGGGTTGCCAAGCTTCCAAAAATTACAAATCTCCAGAAATCTCAGCAAATATTTTTTCACCCAAACTGGATGATACTTTCAGGTAATGATCAGTACACTAAGGCGACTTGCTTCACCAAATTTCGTTCTTCTACGTTGAAGCGATCGTTTCCAGTAACAGTTTGAATTTTTAGGTTTCACTCTGTTTACTCCTATATTGGTAGATGTATTTGGAACTCTATCCAACACGGTTTGTGCTAGCTTCTTGAAACTTGACACAATAAAGTAGTTTCACGTTCTATCTCTATGTTTTGTTTCCTCTTGATGTAGCCCTAAGCAGTTACTGGCGAGAAACACTTTCATGGAAAGGGGTTGCCAAGCTTCCAAAAATTACAAATCTCCAGAAATCTCAGCAAATAGTTTTTCACCCAAACTGGATGATACTTTCAGGTAATGATCAGTACACTAAGGCGACTTGGTTCCCAAAATTTCGTTCTTCTATGTTGAAGCATTCGTTTCTAGTAACAGTTTGAATTTTTAGGTTTCACTCTGTTTTCTCCTATATTGATAGATGTATTTGGAACTCTAAATCCAACACGGTTTGTGCTAGCTTCTTGAAACTTGACACAATAAAGTAGTTTCACGTTCTATCTCTATGTTTTGTTTCCTCTTGATGTAGCCCTAAGCAGTGACTGGCAAGAAACACTTTCATGGAAAGGGGTTGCCAAGCTTCCAAAAATTAGGAATCTCCAGAAATCTCAGCAAATGCTTTTTCACCGAAACTGGATGATACTTTCAGGTAATGATCAGTACTCTAAGCCCACTTGCTTCACCAAATTTCGTTCTTCTACGTTGAAGCGTTCGTTTCCAGTAACAGTTTGAATTTTTAGGTTTCACTCTGTTTACTCCTATATTGATAGATGTATTTGGAACTCTATCCAACACGATTTGTGCTAGCTTCTTGAAACTTGACACAATAAAGTAGTTTCACGTTCTATCTCTATGTTTTGTTTCCTCTTGATGTAGCCCTTAGGAGTGACTGGCGTAAAACACTTTCATGGAAAGGGGTTGCCAAGCTTCCAAAAATTACGAATCTCCAGAAATCTCAGCAAATATTTTTTCACCCAAACTGGATGATACTTTCAGGTAATGATCAGTACACTAAGGCGACTTGGTTCCCCAAATTTCGTTCTTCTACGTTGAAGCGTTCGTTTCCAGTAACAGTTTGAATTTTTAGGTTTCACTCTGTTTTCTCCTATATTAATAGATGTATTTGGAACCCTAAATCCAACACGGTTTGTGCTAGCTTCTTGAAACTTGACACAATAACCTAGGTTCACGTTCTATCTCTTGTTTTGTTTCCTCTTGATGTAGCCCTAAGCAGTGACTGGCGAGAAACACTTTCATGGAAAGGGGTTGCCAAGCTTCCAAAAATTACGAATCTCCAGAAATCTCAGCAAATATTTTTTCGCCCAAACTGGATTATACTTTCAGGTAATGATCAGTACACTAAGGCGACTTGGTTCCCCACATTTCGTTCTTCTATGTTGAAGCGTTCGTTTCCAGTAACAGTTTGAATTTTTAGGTTTCACTCTGTTTACTCCTATATTGATAGATGTATTTGGAACTCTAAATCCAACACGGTTTGTGCTAGCTTCTTGAAACGTGACACAATAAAGTAGTTTCACGTTCTCTCTCTATGTTTTGTTTACTCTTGATGTAGCCCAAAGCAGTGACTGGCGAAAAGTACTTTCATGGAAAGGTGTTGCCAAGCATCCAAAAATTACGAATCTCCAGAAATCTCAGCAAATACTTTTTCACCCAAACTGGATGATACTTTCAGGTAATGATCAGTACACTAAGCCCACTTGCTTCACCAAATTTCGTTCTTCTACGTTGAAGCGATCGTTTCCAGTAACAGTTTGAATTTTTAGGTTTCACTCTGTTTACTCCGATATTGGTAGATGTATTTGGAACTCTATCCAACACGGTTTGTGCTAGCTTCTTGAAACTTGACACAATAAAGTAGTTTCACGTTCTCTCTCTATGTTTTGTTTCCTCTTGATGTAGATCTAAGCAGTGACTGGCAAGAAACACTTTCATGGAAAGGGGTTGCCAAGCTTCCAAAAATTACAAATCTCCAGAAATCTCAGCAAATATTTTTTCACCCAAACTGGATGATACTTTCAGGTAATGATCAGTACACTAAGCCCAATTGCTTCACCAAATTTCGTCCTTCTATGTTGAAGCGTTCGTTTCCAGTAACAGTTTGAATTTTTAGGTTTCACTCTGTTTACTCCTATATTGATAGATGTATTTGGAACTCTATCCAACACGATTTTTGCTAGCTTCTTGAAACTTGACACAATAAAGTAGTTTCATGTTCTATCTCTATGTTTTGTTTCCTCTTGATGTAGCCCTAAGCAGTGACTGGCGAGAAACACTTTCATGGAAAGGGGTTGCTAAGCTTCCAAAAATTACAAATCTTCAGAAATCTCAGCAAATATTTTTTCACCCAAACTGGATGATACTTTCAGGTAATGATCAGTACACTAAGGCAACTTGGTTCCCCAAATTTCGTTCTTCTATGTTGAAGGTTTCGTTTCCAGTAACAGTTTGAATTTTTAGGTTTCACTCTGTTTACTCCTATATTGATAGATGTATTTGGAACTCTAAATCCAACACGGTTTGTGCTAGCTTCTTGAAACTTGACAAAATAAATTAGTTTCACATTGTATCTCTATGTTTTGTTTCCTCTTGATGTAGCCCTAAGCAGTGACTGGCGAGAAACACTTTCATGGAAAGGGGTTGCCAAGCTTCCAAAAATTACGAATCTCCAGAAATCTCAGCAAATATTTTTTCACCCAAACTGGATGATACTTTCAGGTAATGATCAGTACACTAAGGCAACTTGGTTCCCCAAATTTCGTTCTTCTATGTTGAATCGTTCGTTTCCAGTAACAGTTTGAATTTTTAGGTTTCACTCTGTTTACTCCTATATTGATAGATGTATTTGGAACTCTATCCAACACGATTTGTGCTTCTTCTTGAAACTTGACACAATAAAGTAGTTTCACGTTCTATCTCTATGTTTTGTTTCCTCTTGATGTAGCCCTAAGCAGTGACTGGCGTAAAACACTTTCATGGAAAGGGGTTGCCAAGCTTCCAAAAATTACGAATCTCCAGAAATCTCAGCAAATATTTTTTCACCCAAACTGGATGATACTTTCAGGTAATGATCAGTACACTAAGGCGACTTGGTTCCCCAAATTTCGTTCTCTTATGTTGAAGCGTTCGTTTCCAGTAACAGTTTGAATTTTTAGGTTTCACTCTGTTTTCTCATATATTGATAGATGTATTTGGAACTCTAAATCCAACACGGTTTGTGCTAACTTCTTGAAACTTGACACAATAAAGTAGGTTCACGTTCTATCTCTATGTTTTGTTTCCTCTTGATGTAGCCCTAAGTAGTGACTGGCGAGAAACACTTTCATGGAAAGGGGTTGCAAAGGTTCCAAAAATTACGAATCTCTAGAAATCTCAGCAAATACTTTTTCACCGAAACTGGATGATACTTTCAGGTAATGATCAGTACACTAAGCCCACTTGCTTCACCAAATTTCGTTCTTCTACGTTGAAGCGTTCGTTTCCAGTAACAGTTTGAATTTTTAGGTTTCACTCTGTTTACTCCTATATTGATAGATGTATTTGGAACTCTATCCAACACGATTTGTGCTTGCTTCTTGAAACTTGACACAATAAAGTAGTTTCATGTTCTATCTCTATGTTTTGTTTCCTCTTGATGTAGCCCTAAGCAGTGACTGGCGAGAAACACTTTCATGGAAAGGGGTTGCTAAGCTTCCAAAAATTACAAATCTTCAGAAATCTCAGCAAATATTTTTTCACCCAAACTGGATGATACTTTCAGGTAATGATCAGTACACTAAGGCAACTTGGTTCCCCAAATTTCGTTCTTCTATGTTGAAGGTTTCGTTTCCAGTAACAGTTTGAATTTTTAGGTTTCACTCTGTTTACTCCTATATTGATAGATGTATTTGGAACTCTAAATCCAAAGCGGTTTGTGCTAGCTTCTTGAAACTTGACACAATAAATTAGTTTCACGTTCTATCTCTATGTTTTGTTTCCTCTTGATGTAGCCCTAAGCAGTGACTGGCGAGAAACACTTTCATGGAAAGGGGTTGCCAAGCTTCCAAAAATTACGAATCTCCAGAAATCTCAGCAAATATTTTTTCACCCAAACTGGATGATACTTTCAGGTAATGATCCGTACACTAAGGCGACTTGGTTCCCCAAATTTCGTTCTTCTATGTTGAAGCGTTCGTTTCCAGTAACAGTTTGAATTTTTAGGTTTCACTCTGTTTTCTCCTATATTGATAGATGTATTTGGAACTCTAAATCCAACACGGTTTGTGCTAGCGTCGTGAAACTTGACAAAATAAACTAGGTTCACGTTCTATCTCTATGTTTTGTTTCCTCTTGATGTAGCCCTAAGCAGTGACTGGCGAGAAACACTTTCATGGAAAGGGGTTGCCAAGCTTCCAAAAATTATGAATCTCCAGAAATCTCAGCAAATACTTTTTCACCCAAACTGGATGATACTTTCAGGTAATGATCAGTACACTAAGCCCACTTGCTTCACCAAATTTCGTTCTTCTACGTTGAAGCGATCGTTTCCAGTAACAGTTTGAATTTTTAGGTTTCACTCTGTTTACTCCTATATTGGTAGATGTATTTGGAACTCTATCCAACACGGTTTGTGCTAGCTTCTTGAAACTTGACACAATAAAGTATTTTCACGTTCTATCTCTATGTTTTGTTTCCTCTTGATGTAGCCCTAAGCAGTGACTGGCGAGAAACACTTTCATGGAAAGGGGTTGCCAATGTTCCAAAAATTACGAATCTCCAGAAATCTCAGCAAATACTTTTTCACCCAAACTGGATGATACTGTCAGGAAATGATCAGTACACTAAGGCGACTTGGTTCCCCAAATTTTTTTCTTCTATGTTGAAGCATTCGTTTCCAGTAACAGTTTGAATTTTTAGGTTTCACTCTGTTTAATCCTATATTGATAGATGTGTTTGGAACTCTAAATCCAACACGGTTTGTGCTAGCTTCTTGAAACTTGACACAATAAAGTAGTTTCACGTTCTCTCTCTATGTTTTGTTTCCTCTTGATGTAGCCCTAAGCAGTGACTGGCGAGAAACACTTTCATGGAAAGGGGTTGCCAAGCTTCCAAAAATTACGAATCTCCAGAAATCTCAGCAAATACTTTTTCACCCAAACTGGATGATACTTTCAGGTAATGATCAGTACACTAAGGCGACTTGGTTTCCCAAATTTCGTTCTTCTATGTTGAAGCGTTCGTTTCCAGTAACAGTTTGAATTTTTAGGCTTCACTCTGTTTACTCCTATATTGATAGATGTATTTGGAACTCTAAATCCAACACGGTTTGTGCTAGCTTCTTGAAACTTGACACAATAAATTAGTTTCACATTCTATCTCTATGTTTTGTTTCCTCTTGATGTAGCCCTAAGCAGTGACTGGCGAGAAACACTTTCATGGAAAGGGGTTGCCAAGGTTCCAAAAAGTACGAATCTCAAGAAATCTCAGCAAATACTTTTTCACCCAAACTGGATGATACTTTCAGGTAATGATCAGTACACAAAGCCCACTTGCTTCACCAAATTTCGTTCTTCTACGTTGAAGCGATCGTTTCCAGTAACAGTTTGAATTTTTAGGTTTCACTCTGTTTACTCCTATATTGATAGATGTATTTGGAACTCTATCCAACACGGTTTGTGCTAGCTTCTTGAAACTTGACACAATAAAGTAGTTTCACGTTCTATCTGTATGTTTTGTTTCCTCTTGATGTAGCCCTAAGCAGTGACTGGCGAGAAACACTTTCATGGAAAGGGGTTGCCAAGCTTCCAAAAATTACGAATCTCCAGAAATCTCAGCAAATACTTTTTCACCCAAACTGGATGATACTTTCAGGTAATGATCAGTACACTAAGGCAACTTGGTTCCCCAAATTTCGTTCTTCTATGTTGAAGCATTCGTTTCCCGTAACAGTTTGAATTTTTAGGTTTCACTCTGTTTTCTCCTATATTGATAGATGTATTTGTAACTCTAAATCAAACACGGTTAGTGCTAGCTTCTTGAAACTTGACACAATAAAGTAGTTTCACGTTCTATCTCTATGTTTTGTTTCCTCTTGCTGTAGCCCTAAGCAGTGACTGGCGAGATACACTTTCATGGAAAGGGGTTGCCAAGCTTCCAAAAATTACAAATCTCCAGAAATCTCAGCAAATAGTTTTTCACCCAAACTGGATGATACTTTCAGGTAATGATCAGTACACTAAGGCGACTTGGTTCCCAAAATTTCGTTCTTCTATGTTGAAGCATTCGTTTCTAGTAACAGTTTGAATTTTTAGGTTTCACTCTGTTTTCTCCAATATTGATAGATGTATTTGGAACTCTAAATCCAACACGGTTTGTGCTAGCTTCTTGAAACTTGACACAATAAAGTAGTTTCACGTTCTATCTCTATGTTTTGTTTCCTCTTGATGTAGCCCTAAGCAGTGACTGGCAAGAAACACTTTCATGGAAAGGGGTTGCCAAGCTTCCAAAAATTACGAATCTTCAGAAATCTCAGCAAATATTTTTTCACCCAAACTGGATGATACTTTCAGGTAATGATCAGTACAGTAAGGCGACTTGGTTCCCCACATTTCGTTCTTCTACGTTGAAGCGTTCGTTTCCAGTAACAGTTTGAATTTTTAGGTTTCACTCTGTTTTCTCCTATATTGATAGATGTATTTGGAACTCTAAATCCAACACGGTTTGTGCTAGCTTCTTGAAACTTGACACAATAAAGTAGGTTCACGTTCTATCTCTATGTTTTGTTTCCTCTTGATGTAGCCCTAAGCAGTGACTGGCGAGAAACACTTTCATGGAAAGGGGTTGCCAAGGTTCCAAAAATTACGAATCTCCAGAAATCTCAGCAAATACTTTTTCACCGAAACTGGATGATACTTTCAGGTAATGATCAGTACACTAAGACCACTTGCTTCACCAAATTTCGTTCTTCTACGTTGAAGCGTTCGTTTCCAGTAACAGTTTGAATTTTTAGGTTTCACTCTGTTTACTCCTATATTTATAGATGTATTTGGAACTCTATCCAACACGATTTGTGCTAGCTTCTTGAAACTTGACACAATAAAGTAGTTTCAGGTTCTATCTCTATGTTTTGTATCCTCTTGATGTAGCCCTAAGCAGTGACTGGCGTAAAACACTTTCATGGAAAGGGGTTGCCAAGCTTCCAAAAATTACGAATCTCCAGAAATCTCAGCAAATATTTTTTCACCCAAACTGGATGATACTTTCAGGTAATGATCAGTACACTAAGGCGACTTGGTTCCCCAAATTTCGTTCTTCTACGTTGAAGCGTTCGTTTCCAGTAAAAGTTTGAATTTTTAGGTTTCACTCTGTTTTCTCCTATATTGATAGATGTATTTGGAACTCTAAATCCAACACGGTTTGTGCTAGCTTCTTGAAACTTGACACAATAAACTAGGTTCACGTTCTATCTCGATGTTTTGTTTCTTCTTGATGTAGCCCTAAGCAGTGACTGGCGAGAAACACTTTCATGGAAAGGGGTTGCCAAGCTTCCAAAAATTACGAATCTCCAGAAATCTCAGCAAATATTTTTTCACCCAAACTGGATGATACTTTCAGGTAATGATCAGTACACTAAGGCGACTTGGTTCCCCAAATTTCGTTCTCTTATGTTGAAGCGTTCGTTTCCAGTAACAGTTTGAATTTTTAGGTTTCACTCTGTTTTCTCGTATATTGATAGATGTATTTGGAACTCTAAATCCAACTCAGTTTGTGCAACCTTCTTGAAACTTGACACAATAAAGTAGTTTCACGTTCTATCTCTATGTTTTGTTTCCTCTTGATGTAGCCCTAAGCAGTGACTGGCGAGAAACACTTTCATGGAAAGGGGTTGCCAAGCTTCCAAAAATTACAAATCTCCAGAAATCTCAGCAAATATTTTTTCACCCAAACTGGATGATACTTTCAGGTAATGATCAGTACACTAAGGCGACTTGGTTCCCCACATTTCGTTCTTCTATGTTGAAGCATTCGTTTCCAGTAACAGTTTGAATTTTTAGGTTTCACTCTGTTTTCTCCTATATTGATAGATGTATTTGGAACTCTAAATCCAACACGGTTTGTGCTAGCTTCTTGAAACTTGACACAATAAAGTAGTTTCACGTTCTATCTCTATGTTTTGTTTCCTCTTGATGTAGCCCTAAGCAGTGACTGGCGAGAAACACTTTCATGGAAAGGGGTTGCTAAGCTTCGAAAAATTACGAATCTCCAGATATCTCAGCACATACTCTTTCACCCAAACTGGATGATACTTTCAGGTAATGATCAGTACACTAAGGCAACTTGGTTCCCCAAATTTCGTTCTTCTATGTTGAAGCATTCGTTTCCAGTAACAGTTTGAATTTTTAGGTTTCACTCTCTTTACTCCTATATTGATAGATGTATTTGGACTCTAAATCCACCACGGTTTGTGCTAGCTTCTTGAAACTTGACACAATAAAGTAGTTTCACGTTCTATCTCTATGTTTTGTTTCCTCTTGATGTAGCCCTAAGCAGTGACTGGCGAGAAACACTTTCATGGAAAGGGGTTGCCAAGCTTCCAAAAATTACAAATCTCCAGAAATCTCATTAAATAGTTTTTCACCCAAATTGGATGATACTTTCAGGTAATGATCAGTACACTAAGGCAACTTGGTTCCCCAAATTTCGTTCTTCTATGTTGAAGCATTCGTTTCCAGTAACAGTTTGAATTTTTAGGTTTCACTCTGTTTTCTCCTATATTGATAGATGTATTTGGAACTCTAAATCCACCACGGTTTGTGCTAGCTTCTTGAAACTTGACACAATAAAGTAGTTTCACGTTCTATCTCTATGTTTTGTTTCCTCTTGCTGTAGCCCTAAGCATTGACTGGCAAGAAACACTTTCATGGAAAGGGGTTGCCAAGCTTCCAAAAATTACAAATCTCCAGAAATCTCAGCAAATAGTTTTTCACCCAAACTGGATGATACTTTCAGGTAATGATCAGTACACTAAGGCGACTTGGTTCCCAAAATTTCGTTCTTCTATGTTGAAGCATTCGTTTCTAGTAACAGTTTGAATTTTTAGGTTTCACTCTGTTTTCTCCTATATTGATAGATGTATTTGAAACTCTAAATCCACCACGGTTTGTGCTAGCCTCTTGAAACTTGACACAATAAAGTAGTTTCACGTTCTATCTCTATGTTTTGTTTCCTCTTGATGTAGCCCTAAGCAGTGACTGGCGAGAAACTCTTTCATGGAAAGGGATTGCCAAGCTTCCAAAAATTACAAATCTCCAGAAATCTCATTAAATAGTTTTTCACCCAAATTGGATGATACTTTCAGGTAATGATCAGTACACTAAGGCAACTTGGTTCCCCAAATTTCGTTCTTCTATGTTGAAGCATTCGTTTCCAGTAACAGTTTGAATTTTTAGGTTTCACTCTGTTTTCTCCTATATTGATAGATGTATTTGGAACTCTAAATCAAACACGGTTTGTGCTAGCTTCTTGAAACTTGACACAATAAAGTAGTTTCACGTTCTATCTCTATGTTTTGTTTCCTCTTGCTGTAGCCCTAAGCATTGACTGGCGAGAAACACTTTCATGGAAAGGGGTTGCCAAGCTTCCAAAAATTACAAATCTCCAGAAATCTCAGCAAATAGTTTTTCACCCAAACTGGATGATACTTTCAGGTAATGATCAGTACACTAAGGCGACTTGGTTCCCAAAATTTCGTTCTTCTATGTTGAAGCATTCGTTTCTAGTAACAGTTTGAATTTTTAGGTTTCACTCTGTTTTCTCCTATATTGATAGATGTATTTGGAACTCTAAATCCAACACGGTTTGTGCTAGCTTCTTGATACTTGACACAATAAAGTAGTTTCACGTTCTATCTGTATGTTTTGCTTCCTCTTGATGTAGCCCTAAGCAGTGACTGGCAAGAAACACTTTCATGGAAAGGGGTTGCCAAGCTTCCAAAAATTACGAATCTCCAGAAATCTCAGCAAATATTTTTTCACCCAAACTGGATGATACTTTCAGGTAATGATCAGTACACTAAGGCGACTTGGTTCCCCACATTTCGTTCTTCTACGTTGAAGCGTTCGTTTCCAGTAACAGTTTGAATTTTTAGGTTTCACTCTGTTTTCTCCTATATTGATAGATGTATTTGGAACTCTAAATCGAACACGGTTTGTGCTAGCTTCTTGAATCTTGACACAATAAAGTAGGTTCACGTTCTATCTCTATGTTTTGTTTCCTCTTGATGTAGCCCTAAGCAGTGACTGGCGAGAAACACTTTCATGGAAAGGGGTTGCCAAGGTTCCAAAAATTACAAATCTCCAGAAATCTCAGCAAATACTTTTTCACCGAAACTGGATGATACTTTCAGGTAATGATCAGTACACTAAGGCAACTTGGTTCCCCAAATTTCGTTCTTCTACGTTGAAGCGTTCGTTTCCAGTAACAGTTTGAAATTTTAGGTTTCACTCTGTTTTCTCCTATATTGATAGATGTATTTGGAACTCTAAATCCAACACGGTTTGTGCTAGCTTCGTGAAACTTGACAAAATAAACTAGGTTCACGTTCTATCTCTATGTTTTGTTTCCTCTTGATGTAGCCCTAAGCAGTGACTGGCGAGAAACACTTTCATGGAAAGGGGTTGCCAAGCTTCCAAAAATTACGAATCTCCAGAAATCTCAGCAAATACTCTCTCACCCAAACTGGATGATACTTTCAGGTAATGATCAGTACACTAAGGCGACTTGGTTTCCCAAATTTCGTTCTTCTACGTTGAAGCGATCGTTTCCAGTAACAGTTTGAATTTTTAGGTTTCACTCTGTTTAATCCTATATTGATAGATGTATTTGGAACTCTATCCAACATGATTTGTGCTAGCTTCTTGAAACTTGACACAATAAACTAGGTTCACGTTCTATCTCTATGTTTTGTTTCCTCTTGATGTAGTCCTAAGCAGTGACTGGCGAGAAACACTTTCATGGAAAGGGGTTGCCAAGCTTCCAAAAATTACGAATCTCCAGAAATCTCAGCAAATATTTTTTCACCCAAACTGGATGATACTTTCAGGTAATGATCAGTACACTAAGGCGACTTGGTTCCCCAAATTTCGTTCTTCTACGTTTAAGCGTTCGTTTCCAGTAACAGTTTGAATTTTTAGGTTTCACTCTGTTTTCTCCTATATTGATAGATGTATTTGGAACTCTAAATCCAACACGGTTTGTGCTAGCTTCTTGAAACTTGACACAATAAAGTAGTTTCACGTTCTATCTCTATGTTTTGTTTCCTCTTGATGTAGCCCTAAGCAGTGACTGGCAAGAAACACTTTCATGGAAAGGGGTTGCCAAGCTTCCAAAAATTACGAATCTTCAGAAATCTCAGCAAATATTTTTTCACCGAAACTGGATGATACTTTCAGGTAATGATCAGTACACTAAGGCAACTTGGTTCCCCAAATTTTGTTCTTCTATGTTGAAGCGTTCGTTTCCAGTAACAGTTTGAATTTTTAGGTTTCACTCTGTTTACTCCTATATTGATAGATGTATTTGGAACTCTAAATCCAACACGGTTTGTGCTAGCTTCTTGAAACTTGACACAATAAAGTAGTTTCACGTTCTCTCTCTATGTTTTGTTTCCTCTTGACATAGCGCTAAGCAGTGACTGGCGAGAAACACTTTCATGGAAAGGGGTTGCCAAGCTTCCAAAAATTACGAATCTCCAGAAATCTCAGCAAATACTTTTTCACCCAAACTGGATGATACTTTCAGGTAATGATCAGTACACTAAGCCCACTTGCTTCACCAAATTTCGTTCTTCTACGTTGAAGCATTCGTTTCCAGTAACAGTTTGTGTTTTTAGGTTTCACTCTGTTTACTCCTATATTGATAGATGTATTTGGAACTCTAAATCCAACACGGTTTGTGCTAGCTTCTTGAAACTTGACACAATAAAGTAGTTTCACGTTCTCTCTCTATGTTTTTTTTCTTCTTCATGTAGCGCTATGCAGTGACTGGCGAGAAACACTTTCATGGAAAGGGGTTGCCAAGCTTCCAAAAATTACGAATCTCCAGAAATCTCAGCAAATATTTTTTCACCCAAACTGGATGATACTTTCAGGTAATGATCAGTACACTAAGGCGACTTGGTTCCCCACATTTCGTTCTTCTACGTTGAAGCGTTCGTTTCCAGTAACAGTTTGAATTTTTAGGTTTCACTCTGTTTTCTCCTATATTGATAGATGTATTTGGAACTCTAAATCCAACACGGTTTGTGCTAGCTTTTTGAAACTTGACACAATAAAGTAGGTTCACGTTCTATCTCTATGTTTTGTTTCCTCTTGATGTAACCCTAAGCAGTGACTGGCGAGAAACACTTTCATGGAAAGGGGTTGCCAAGGTTCCAAAAATTACGAATCTCCAGAAATCTCAACAAATACTTTTTCACCGAAACTGGATGATACTTTCAGGTAATGATCAGTACACTAAGCCCACTTGCTTCACCAAATTTCGTTCTTCTACATTGAAGCGTTCATTTCCAGTAACAGTTTGAATTTTTAGGTTTCACTCTGTTTACTCCTATATTGATAGATGTATTTGGAACTCTATCCAACACGATTTGTGCTAGCTTCTTGAAACTTGACACAATAAAGTAGTTTCACGTTCTATCTCTATGTTTTGTTTCCTCTGGATGTAGCCCTTAGCAGTGACTGGCGTAAAACACTTTCATGGAAAGGGGTTGCCAAGCTTCCAAAAATTAAGAATCTCCAGAAATCTCAGCAAATATTTTTTCACCCAAACTGGATGATACTTTCAGGTAATGATCAGTACACTAAGGCGACTTGGTTCATCAAATTTCGTTCTTCTACGTTGAAGCGTTCGTTTCCAGTAACAGTTTGAATTTTTAGGTTTCTCTCTGTTTTCTCCTATATTGATAGATGTATTTGGAACCCTAAATCCAACACGGTTTGTGCTAGCTTCTTGAAACTTGACACAATAAACTAGGTTCACGTTCTATCTCTATGTTTTGTTTCCTCTTGATGTAGCCCTAAGCAGTGACTGGCGAGAAACACTTTCATGGAAAGGGGTTGCCAAGCTTCCAAAAATTACGAATCTCCAGAAATCTCAGCAAATATTTTTTCACCCAAACTGGATGATACTTTCAGGTAATGATCAGTACACTAAGGCGACTTGGTTCCCCAAATTTCGTTCTCTTATGTTGAAGCGTTCGTTTCCAGTAACAGTTTGAATTTTTAGGTTTCACTCTGTTTTCTCCTATATTGATAGATGTATTTGGAACTCTAAATCCAACACGGTTTGTGCTAGCTTCTTGAAACTTGACACAATAAAGTAGTTTCACGTTCTATCTCTATGTTTTGTTTCCTCTTGATGTAGCCCTAAGCAGTGACTGGCGAGAAACTCTTTCATGGAAAGGGGTTGCTAAGCTTCCAAAAATTACGAATCTCCAGAAATCTCAGCAAATACTCTTTCACCCAAACTGGATGATACTTTCAGGTAATGATCAGTACACTAAGGCGACTTGGCTCCCCACATTTCGTTCTTCTAGGTTGAAGCGTTCGTTTCCAGTAACAGTTTGAATTTTTAGGTTTCACTCTGTTTTCTCCTATATTGATAGATGTATTTGGAACTCTAAATCCAACACGGTTTTGTGCTAGCTTCTTGAAACTTGACACAATAAAGTAGTTTCACATTCTATCTCTATGTTTTGTTTCCTCTTGATGTAGCCCTAAGCAGTGACTGGCGAGAAACACTTTCATGGAAAGGGGTTGCTAAGCTTCGAAAAATTACGAATCTCCAGATATCTCAGCACATACTCTTTCACCCAAACTGGATGATACTTTCAGGTAATGATCTGTACACTAAGGCAACTTGGTTCCCCAAATTTCGTTCTTCTATGTTGAAGCGTTCGTTTCCAGTAACAGTTTGAATTTTTAGGTTTCACTCTGTTTACTCCTATATTGATAGATGTATTTGGAACTCTAAATCCAACACGGTTTGTGCTAGCTTCTTGAAACTTGACACAGTAAATTAGTTTCACGTTCTATCTCTATGTTTTGTTTCCTCTTGATGTAGCCCTAAGCAGTGACTGGCGAGAAACACTTTCATGGAAAGGGGTTGCCAAGCTTCCAAAAATTACGAATCTCCAGAAATCTCAGCAAATATTTTTTCACCCAAACTGGATGATACATTCAGGTAATGATCAGTACACTAAGGCGACTTGGTTCCCTAAATTTCGTTCTTCTATGTTGAAGCGTTCGTTTCCAGTAACAGTTTGAATTTTTAGGTTTCACTCTGTTTTCTCCTATATTGATAGATGTATTTGGAACTCTAAATCCAACACGGTTTGTGCTAGCTTCTTGAAACGTGACAGAATAAACTAGGTTCACGTTCTATCTCTATGTTTGTTTCCTCTTGATGTAGCCCTTAGCAGTGACTGGCGAGAAACACTTTCATGGAAAGGGGTTGCCAAGCTTCCAAAAATTACGAATCTCCAGAAATCTCAGCAAATATTTTTTCACCCAAACTGGATGATATTCTCAGGTAATGATCAGTACACTAAGGCGACTTGGTTTCCCAAATTTCGTTGTCTTATGTTGAAGCGTTCTTTTCCAGTAACAGTTTGAATTTTTAGGTTTCACTCTGTTTTCTCCTATATTGATAGATGTATTTGGAACTCTAAATCCAACACGGTTTGTGCTAGCTCCTTGAAACTTGACACAATAAATTGGTTTCACGTTCTATCTCTATGTTTTGTTTCCTCTTGATGTAGCCCTAAGCAGTGACTGGCGAGAAACACTTTCATGGAAAGGGGTTGCCAAGCTTCCAAAAATTACAAATCTCCAGAAATCTCAGCAAATAGTTTTTCACCCAAACTGGATGATACTTTCAGGTAATGATCTGTACACTGAGGCAACATGGTTCCCAAAATTCCGTTCTTCTATGTTGAAGCATTCGTTTCCAGTAACAGTTTGAATTTTTAGGTTTCACTCTGTTTTCTCCTATATTGATAGATGTATTTGGAACTCTAAATCCAACACGGTTTGTGCTAGCTTCTTGAAACTTGACACAATAAATTAGTTTCACGTTCTATCTCTATGTTTTGTTTCCTCTTGATATAGCCCTAAGCAGTGACTGGCGAGAAACACTTTCATGGAAAGGGGTTGCTAAGCTTCCAAAAATTACGAATCTCCAGAAATCTCAGCAAATACTCTTTCACCCAAACTGGATGATACTTTCAGGTAATGATCAGTACACTAAGGCGACTTGGTTTCCCAAATTTCGTTCTTCTACGTTGAAGCGTTCGTTTCCAGTAACAGTTTGAATTTTTAGGTTTCACTCTGTTTACTCCTATATTGATAGATGTATTTGGAACTCTATCCAACACGGTTTGTGCTAGCTTCTTGAAACTTGACACAATAAAGTAGTTTCACGTTCTATCTCTATGTTTTGTTTCCTCTTGATGTAGCCCTACGCAGTGACTGGCGAGAAACACTTTCATGGAAAGGGGTTGCCAAGCAACCAAAAATTACGAATCTCCAGAAATCTCAGCAAATACTTTTTCACCCAAACTGGATGATACTTTCAGGTAATGATCAGTACACTAAGCCCACTTGCTTCACCAAATTTCGTTCTTCTACGTTGAAGGGTTCGTTTCCAGTAACAGTTTGAATTTTTAGGTTTCACTCTGTTTACTCCTATATTGATAGATGTATTTGGAACTCTATCCAACACGGTTTGTGCTAGCTTCTTGAAACTTGACACAGTACAGTAGTTTCACGTTCTATCTCTATGTTTTGTTTCCTCTTGATGTAGCCCTAAGCAGTGACTGGCGAGAAACACTTTCATGGAAAGGGGTTGCCAAGCTTCCAAAAATTACGAATCTCCAGAAATCTCAGCAAATATTTTTTCACCCAAACTGGATGATACATTCAGGTAATGATCAGTACACTAAGGCGACTTGGTTCCCTAAATTTCGTTCTTCTATGTTGAAGCGTTCGTTTCCAGTAACAGTTTGAATTTTTAGGTTTCACTCTGTTTTCTCCTATATTGATAGATGTATTTGGAACTCTAAATCCAACACGGTTTGTGCTAGCTTCTTGAAACGTGACACAATAAACTAGGTTCACGTTCTATCTCTATGTTTTGTTTCCTCTTGATGTAGCCCTTAGCAGTGACTGGCGAGAAACACTTTCATGGAAAGGGGTTGCCAAGCTTCCAAAAATTACGAATCTCCAGAAATCTCAGCAAATATTTTTTCACCCAAACTGGATGATACTCTCAGGTAATGATCAGTACACTAAGGCGACTTGGTTTCCCAAATTTCGTTGTCTTATGTTGAAGCGTTCGTTTCCAGTAACAGTTTGAATTTTTAGGTTTCACTCTGTTTTCTCCTATATTGATAGATGTATTTGGAACTCTAAATCCAACACGGTTTGTGCTAGCTCCTTGAAACTTGACACAATAAATTGGTTTCACGTTCTATCTCTATGTTTTGTTTCCTCTTGATGTAGCCCTAAGCAGTGACTGGCGAGAAACACTTTCATGGAAAGGGGTTGCCAAGCTTCCAAAAATTACAAATCTCCAGAAATCTCAGCAAAGAGTTTTTCACCCAAACTGGATGATACTTTCAGGTAATGATCAGTACACTGAGGCAACATGGTTCCCAAAATTCCGTTCTTCTATGTTGAAGCATTCGTTTCCAGTAACAGTTTGAATTTTTAGGTTTCACTCTGTTTTCTCCTATATAGATAGATGTATTTGGAACTCTAAATCCAACACGGTTTGTGCTAGCTTCTTGAAACTTGACACAATAAATTAGTTTCACGTTCTATCTCTATGTTTTGTTTCCTCTTGATGTAGCCCTAAGCAGTGACTGGCGAGAAACACTTTCATGGAAAGGGGTTGCTAAGCTTCCAAAAATTACGAATCTCCAGAAATCTCAGCAAATACTCTCTCACCCAAACTGGATGATACTTTCAGGTAATGATCAGTACACTAAGGCGACTTGGTTTCCCAAATTTCGTTCTTCTACGTTGAAGCGTTCGTTTCCAGTAACAGTTTGAATTTTTAGGTTTCACTCTGTTTACCCCTATATTGATAGATGTATTTGGAAGTCTATCCAACACGGTTTGTGCTAGCTTCTTGAAACTTGACACAATAAAGTAGTTTCACGTTCTATCTCTATGTTTTGTTTCCTCTTGATGTAGCCCTACGCAGTGACTGGCGAGAAACACTTTCATGGAAAGTGGTTGCCAAGCAACCAAAAATTACGAATCTCCAGAAATCTCAGCAAATACTTTTTCACCCAAACTGGATGATACTTTCAGGTAATGATCAGTACACTAAGCCCACTTGCTTCACCAAATTTCGTTCTTCTACGTTGAAGGGTTCGTTTCCAGTAACAGTTTGAATTTTTAGGTTTCACTCTGTTTACTCCTATATTGATAGATGTATTTGGAACTCTATCCAACACGGTTTGTGCTAGCTTCTTGAAACTTGACACAATAAAGTAGTTTCACATTCTATCTCTATGTTTTGTTTCCTCTTGATGTAGCCCTAAGCAGTGACTGGCGAGAAACACTTTCATGGAAAGGGGTTGCCAAGCTTCCAAAAATTACGAATCTCCAGAAATCTCAGCAAATATTTTTTCACCCAAACTGGATGATACTTTCAGGTAATGATCAGTACACTAAGGCGACTTTGTTCCCCAAATTTCGTTCTTCTACGTTGAAGCGTTCGTTTCCAGTAACAGTTTGAATTTTTAGGTTTCACTCTGTTTTCTCCTATATTGATAGATGTATTTGGAAATCTAAATCCAACACGGTTTTTGCTAGCTTCTTGAAACTTGACACAGTACAGTAGTTTCACGTACTATCTCTATTTTTTGTTTCCTCTTGATGTAGCCCTAAGCAGTGACTGGCGAGAAACACTTTCAAAGAAAGGGGTTGCCAAGCTTCCAAAAATTACGAATCTCCAGAAATCTCAGCAAATATTTTTTCACCCAAACTGGATGATACTTTCAGGTAATGATCAGTACACTAAGGCGACTTGGTTCCCCAAATTTCGTTCTCTTATGTTGAAGCGTTCGTTTCCAGTAACAGTTTGAATTTTTAGGTTTCACTCTGTTTTCTCCTATATTGATAGATGTATTTGGAACTCTAAATCCAACACGGTTTGTGCTAGCTTCTTGAAACTTGACACAATAAAGTAGTTTCACGTTCTATCTCTATGTTTTGTTTCCTCTTGATGTAGCCCTAAGCAGTGACTGGCGAGAAACTCTTTCATGGAAAGGGGTTGCTAAGCTTCCAAAAATTACGAATCTCCAGAAATCTCAGCAAATACTCTTTCACCCAAACTGGATGATACTTTCAGGTAATGATCAGTACACTAAGGCGACTTGGCTCCCCACATTTCGTTCTTCTAGGTTGAAGCGTTCGTTTCCAGTAACAGTTTGAATTTTTAGGTTTCACTCTGTTTTCTCCTATATTGATAGATGTATTTGGAACTCTAAATCCAACACGGTTTTGTGCTAGCTTCTTGAAACTTGACACAATAAAGTAGTTTCACATTCTATCTCTATGTTTTGTTTCCTCTTGATGTAGCCCTAAGCAGTGACTGGCGAGAAACACTTTCATGGAAAGGGGTTGCCAAGATTCCAAAAATTACAAATCTCCAGAAATCTCAGCAAATATTTTTTTACCCAAACTGGATGATACTTTCAGGTAATGATCTGTACACTAAGGCAACTTGGTTCCCCAAATTTCGTTCTTCTATGTTGAAGCGTTCGTTTCCAGTAACAGTTTGAATTTTTAGGTTTCACTCTGTTTACTCCTATATTGATAGATGTATTTGGAACTCTAAATCCAACACGGTTTGTGCTAGCTTCTTGAAACTTGACACAGTAAATTAGTTTCACGTTCTATCTCTATGTTTTGTTTCCTCTTGATGTAGCCCTAAGCAGTGACTGGCGAGAAACACTTTCATGGAAAGGGGTTGCCAAGCTTCCAAAAATTACGAATCTCCAGAAATCTCAGCAAATATTTTTTCACCCAAACTGGATGATACATTCAGGTAATGATCAGTACACTAAGGCGACTTGGTTCCCTAAATTTCGTTCTTCTATGTTGAAGCGTTCGTTTCCAGTAACAGTTTGAATTTTTAGGTTTCACTCTGTTTTCTCCTATATTGATAGATGTATTTGGAACTCTAAATCCAACACGGTTTGTGCTAGCTTCTTAAAACGTGACAGAATAAACTAGGTTCACGTTCTATCTCTATGTTTTGTTTCCTCTTGATGTAGCCCTTAGCAGTGACTGGCGAGAAACACTTTCATGGAAAGGGGTTGCCAAGCTTCCAAAAATTACGAATCTCCAGAAATCTCAGCAAATATTTTTTCACCCAAACTGGATGATATTCTCAGGTAATGATCAGTACACTAAGGCGACTTGGTTTCCCAAATTTCGTTGTCTTATGTTGAAGCGTTCTTTTCCAGTAACAGTTTGAATTTTTAGGTTTCACTCTGTTTTCTCCTATATTGATAGATGTATTTGGAACTCTAAATCCAACACGGTTTGTGCTAGCTCCTTGAAACTTGACACAATAAATTGGTTTCACGTTCTATCTCTATGTTTTGTTTCCTCTTGATGTAGCCCTAAGCAGTGACTGGCGAGAAACACTTTCATGGAAAGGGGTTGCCAAGCTTCCAAAAATTACAAATCTCCAGAAATCTCAGCAAATAGTTTTTCACCCAAACTGGATGATACTTTCAGGTAATGATCTGTACACTGAGGCAACATGGTTCCCAAAATTCCGTTCTTCTATGTTGAAGCATTCGTTTCCAGTAACAGTTTGAATTTTTAGGTTTCAATCTGTTTTCTCCTATATTGATAGATGTATTTGGAACTCTATCCAACACGGTTTGTGCTAGCTTCTTGAAACTTGACACAATAAAGTAGTTTCACGTTCTATCTCTATGTTTTGTTTCCTCTTGATGTAGCCCTACGCAGTGACTGGCGAGAAACACTTTCATGGAAAGGGGTTGCCAAGCAACCAAAAATTACGAATCTCCAGAAATCTCAGCAAATACTTTTTCACCCAAACTGGATGATACTTTCAGGTAATGATCAGTACACTAAGCCCACTTGCTTCACCAAATTTCGTTCTTCTACGTTGAAGGGTTCGTTTCCAGTAACAGTTTGAATTTTTAGGTTTCACTCTGTTTACTCCTATATTGATACATGTATTTGGAACTCTATCCAACACGGTTTGTGCTAGCTTCTTGAAACTTGACACAATAAAGTAGTTTCACGTTCTATCTCTATGTTTTGTTTCCTCTTGATGTAGCCCTAAGCAGTGACTGGCGAGAAACACTTTCATGGAAAGGGGTTGCCAAGCTTCCAAAAATTACGAATCTCCAGAAATCTCAGCAAATATTTTTTCACCCAAACAGGATGATACTTTCAGGTAATGATCAGTCCACTAAGCCCACTTGCTTCACCAAATTTCGTTCTTCTACGTTGAAGCGTTCGTTTCCAGTAACAGTTTGAATTTTTAGGTTTCACTCTGTTTACTCCTATATTGATAGATGTATTTGGTACTCTAAATCCAACACGGTTTATGCTAGCTTCTTGAAACTTGACACAGTACAGTAGTTTCACGTTCTATCTCTATGTTTTGTTTCCTCTTGATGTAGCCCTAAGCAGTGACTGGCGAGAAACACTTTCATGGAAAGGGGTTGCCAAGCTTCCAAAAATTACGAATCTCCAGAAATCTCAGCAAATAGTTTTTCACCAAACTGGATGATACTTTCAGGTAATGATCAGTACACTGAGGCAACATGGTTCCCAAAATTCCGTTCTTCTATGTTGAAGCATTCGTTTCCAGTAACAGTTTGAATTTTTAGGTTTCCCTCTGTTTTCTCCTATATAGATAGATGTATTTGGAACTCTAAATCCAACACGGTTTGTGCTAGCTTCTTGAAACTTGACACAATAAATTAGTTTCACGTTCTATCTCTATGTTTTGTTTCCTCTTGATGTAGCCATAAGCAGTGACTGGCGAGAAACACTTTCATGGAAAGGGGTTGCTAAGCTTCCAAAAATTACGAATCTCCAGAAATCTCAGCAAATACTCTCTCACCCAAACTGGATGATACTTTCAGGTAATGATCAGTACACTAAGGCGACTTGGTTTCCCAAATTTCGTTCTTCTACGTTGAAGCGTTCGTTTCCAGTAACAGTTTGAATTTTTAGGTTTCACTCTGTTTACTCCTATATTGATAGATGTATTTGGAACTCTATCCAACACGGTTTGTGCTAGCTTCTTGAAAGTTGACACAATAAAGTAGTTTCACGTTCTATCTCTATGTTTTGTTTCCTCTTGATATAGCCCTACGCAGTGACTGGCGAGAAACACTTTCATGGAAAGGGGTTGCCAAGCAACCAAAAATTACGAATCTCCAGAAATCTCAGCAAATACTTTTTCACCCAAACTGGATGATACTATCAGGTAATGATCAGTACACTAAGCCCACTTGCTTCACCAAATTTCGTTCTTCTACGTTGAAGGGTTCGTTTCCAGTAACAGTTTGAATTTTTAGGTTTCACTCTGTTTACTCCTATATTGATAGATGTATTTGGAACTCTAAATCCAACCCGGTTTGTGCTAGCTTCTTGAAACTTGACACAATAAAGTAGTTTCACGTTCTATCTCTATGTTTTGTTTCCTCTTGATGTAGCCCTAAGCAGTGACTGGCGAGAAACACTTTCATGGAAAGGGGTTGCCAAGCTTCCAAAAATTACGAATCTCCAGAAATCTCAGCAAATATTTTTTCACCCAAACTGGATGATACTTTCAGGTAATGATCAGTACACTAAGGCGACTTTGTTCCCCAAATTTCGTTCTTCTACGTTGAAGCGTTCGTTTCCAGTAACAGTTTGAATTTTTAGGTTTCACTCTGTTTTCTCCTATATTGATAGATGTATTTGGAAATCTAAATCCAACACGGTTTTTGCTAGCTTCTTGAAACTTGACACAGTACAGTAGTTTCACGTACTATCTCTATTTTTTGTTTCCTCTTGATGTAGCCCTAAGCAGTGACTGGCGAGAAACACTTTCAAAGAAAGGGGTTGCCAAGCTTCCAAAAATTACGAATCTCCAGAAATCTCAGCAAATATTTTTTCACCCAAACTGGATGATACTTTCAGGTAATGATCAGTACACTAAGGCGACTTGGTTCCCCAAATTTCGTTCTCTTATGTTGAAGCGTTCATTTCCAGTAACAGTTTGAATTTTTAGGTTTCACTCTCTTTTCTCCTATATTGATAGATGTATTTGGAACTCTAAATCCAACACGGTTTGTGCTAGCTTCTTGAAACTTGACACAATAAAGTAGTTTCACGTTCTATCTCTATGTTTTGTTTCCTCTTGATGTAGCCCTAAGCAGTGACTGGCGAGAAACTCTTTCATGGAAAGGGGTTGCTAAGCTTCCAAAAATTACGAATCTCCAGAAATCTCAGCAAATACTCTTTCACCCAAACTGGATGATACTTTCAGGTAATGATCAGTACACTAAGGCGACTTGGCTCCCCACATTTCGTTCTTCTAGGTTGAAGCGTTCGTTTCCAGTAACAGTTTGAATTTTTAGGTTTCACTCTGTTTTCTCCTATATTGATAGATGTATTTGGAACTCTAAATCCAACACGGTTTTGTGCTAGCTTCTTGAAACTTGACACAATAAAGTAGTTTCACATTCTATCTCTATGTTTTGTTTCCTCTTGATGTAGCCCTAAGCAGTGACTGGCGAGAAACACTTTCATGGAAAGGGGTTGCCAAGATTCCAAAAATTACAAATCTCCAGAAATCTCAGCAAATATTTTTTTACCCAAACTGGATGATACTTTCAGGTAATGATCTGTACACTAAGGCAACTTGGTTCCCCAAATTTCGTTCTTCTATGTTGAAGCGTTCGTTTCCAGTAACAGTTTGAATTTTTAGGTTTCACTCTGTTTACTCCTATATTGATAGATGTATTTGGAACTCTAAATCCAACACGGTTTGTGCTAGCTTCTTGAAACTTGACACAGTAAATTAGTTTCACGTTCTATCTCTATGTTTTGTTTCCTCTTGATGTAGCCCTAAGCAGTGACTGGCGAGAAACACTTTCATGGAAAGGGGTTGCCAAGCTTCCAAAAATTACGAATCTCCAGAAATCTCAGCAAATATTTTTTCACCCAAACTGGATGATACATTCAGGTAATGATCAGTACACTAAGGCGACTTGGTTCCCTAAATTTCGTTCTTCTATGTTGAAGCGTTCGTTTCCAGTAACAGTTTGAATTTTTAGGTTTCACTCTGTTTTCTCCTATATTGATAGATGTATTTGGAACTCTAAATCCAACACGGTTTGTGCTAGCTTCTTGAAACGTGACAGAATAAACTAGGTTCACGTTCTATCTCTATGTTTTGTTTCCTCTTGATGTAGCCCTTAGCAGTGACTGGCGAGAAACACTTTCATGGAAAGGGGTTGCCAAGCTTCCAAAAATTACGAATCTCCAGAAATCTCAGCAAATATTTTTTCACCCAAACTGGATGATATTCTCAGGTAATGATCAGTACACTAAGGCGACTTGGTTTCCCAAATTTCGTTGTCTTATGTTGAAGCGTTCTTTTCCAGTAACAGTTTGAATTTTTAGGTTTCACTCTGTTTTCTCCTATATTGATAGATGTATTTGGAACTCTAAATCCAACACGGTTTGTGCTAGCTCCTTGAAACTAGACACAATAAATTGGTTTCACGTTCTATCTCTATGTTTTGTTTCCTCTTGATGTAGCCCTAAGCAGTGACTGGCGAGAAACACTTTCATGGAAAGGGGTTGCCAAGCTTCCAAAAATTACAAATCTCCAGAAATCTCAGCAAATAGTTTTTCACCCAAACTGGATGATACTTTCAGGTAATGATCTGTACACTGAGGCAACATGGTTCCCAAAATTCCGTTCTTCTATGTAGAAGCATTCGTTTCCAGTAACAGTTTGAATTTTTAGGTTTCACTCTGTTTTCTCCTATATTGATAGATGTATTTGGAACTCTAAATCCAACACGGTTTGTGCTAGCTTCTTGAAACGTGACAGAATAAACTAGGTTCACGTTCTATCTCTATGTTTTGTTTCCTCTTGATGTAGCCCTTAGCAGTGACTGGCGAGAAACACTTTCATGGAAAGGGGTTGCCAAGCTTCCAAAAATTACGAATCTCCAGAAATCTCAGCAAATATTTTTTCACCCAAACTGGATGATATTCTCAGGTAATGATCAGTACACTAAGGCGACTTGGTTTCCCAAATTTCGTTGTCTTATGTTGAAGCGTTCTTTTCCAGTAACAGTTTGAATTTTTAGGTTTCACTCTGTTTTCTCCTATATTGATAGATGTATTTGGAACTCTAAATCCAACACGGTTTGTGCTAGCTCCTTGAAACTAGACACAATAAATTGGTTTCACGTTCTATCTCTATGTTTTGTTTCCTCTTGATGTAGCCCTACGCAGTGACTGGCGAGAAACACTTTCATGGAAAGGGGTTGCCAAGCTTCCAAAAATTACAAATCTCCAGAAATCTCAGCAAATAGTTTTTCACCCAAACTGGATGATACTTTCAGGTAATGATCTGTACACTGAGGCAACATGGTTCCCAAAATTCCGTTCTTCTATGTAGAAGCATTCGTTTCCAGTAACAGTTTGAATTTTTAGGTTTCACTCTGTTTTCTCCTATATTGATAGATGTATTTGGAACTCTAAATCCAACTCGGTTTGTGCTAGCTTCTTGAAACTTGACACAATAAATTAGTTTCACGTTCTATCTCTATGTTTTGTTTCCTCTTGATGTAGCCCTAAGCAGTGACTGGCGAGAAACACTTTCATGGAAAGGGGTTGCTAAGCTTCCAAAAATTACGAATCTCCAGAAATCTCAGCAAATACTCTTTCACCCAAACTGGATGATACTTTCAGGTAATGATCAGTACACTAAGGCGACTTGGTTTCCCAAATTTCGTTCTTCTACGTTGAAGCGTTCGTTTCCAGTAACAGTTTGAATTTTTAGGTTTCACTCTGTTTACTCCTATATTGATAGATGTATTTGGAACTCTATCCAACACGGTTTGTGCTAGCTTCTTGAAACTTGACACAATAAAGTAGTTTCACGTTCTATCTCTATGTTTTGTTTCCTCTTGATGTAGCCCTACGCAGTGACTGGCGAGAAACACTTTCATGGAAAGGGGTTGCCAAGCAACCAAAAATTACGAATCTCCAGAAATCTCAGCAAATACTTTTTCACCCAAACTGGATGATACTTTCAGGTAATGATCAGTACACTAAGCCCACTTGCTTCACCAAATTTCGTTCTTCTACGTTGAAGGGTTCGTTTCCAGTAACAGTTTGAATTTTTAGGTTTCACTCTGTTTACTCCTATATTGATAGATGTATTTGGAACTCTATCCAACACGGTTTGTGCTAGCTTCTTGAAACTTGACACAATAAAGTAGTTTCACGTTCTATCTCTATGTTTTGTTTCCTCTTGATGTAGCCCTAAGCAGTGACTGGCGAGAAACACTTTCATGGAAAGGGGTTGCCAAGCTTCCAAAAATTACGAATCTCCAGAAATCTCAGCAAATATTTTTTCACCCAAACAGGATGATACTTTCAGGTAATGATCAGTCCACTAAGCCCACTTGCTTCACCAAATTTCGTTCTTCTACGTTGAAGCGTTCGTTTCCAGTAACAGTTTGAATTTTTAGGTTTCACTCTGTTTACTCCTATATTGATAGATGTATTTGGTACTCTAAATCCAACACGGTTTATGCTAGCTTCTTGAAACTTGACACAGTACAGTAGTTTCACGTTCTATCTCTATGTTTTGTTTCCTCTTGATGTAGCCCTAAGCAGTGACTGGCGAGAAACACTTTCATGGAAAGGGGTTGCCAAGCTTCCAAAAATTATGAATCTCCAGAAATCTCAGCAAATATTTTTTCACCCAAACTGGATGATACATTCAGGTAATGATCAGTACACTAAGGCGACTTGGTTCCCTAAATTTCGTTCTTCTATGTTGAAGCGTTCGTTTCCAGTAACAGTTTGAATTTTTAGGTTTCACTCTGTTTTCTCCTATATTGATAGATGTATTTGGAACTCTAAATCCAACACGGTTTGTGCTAGCTTCTTGAAACGTGACAGAATAAACTAGGTTCACGTTCTATCTCTATGTTTTGTTTCCTCTTGATGTAGCCCTTAGCAGTGACTGGCGAGAAACACTTTCATGGAAAGGGGTTGCCAAGCTTCCAAAAATTACGAATCTCCAGAAATCTCAGCAAATATTTTTTCACCCAAACTGGATGATATTCTCAGGTAATGATCAGTACACTAAGGCGACTTGGTTTCCCAAATTTCGTTGTCTTATGTTGAAGCGTTCTTTTCCAGTAACAGTTTGAATTTTTAGGTTTCACTCTGTTTTCTCCTATATTGATAGATGTATTTGGAACTCTAAATCCAACACGGTTTGTGCTAGCTCCTTGAAACTAGACACAATAAATTGGTTTCACGTTCTATCTCTATGTTTTGTTTCCTCTTGATGTAGCCCTAAGCAGTGACTGGCGAGAAACACTTTCATGGAAAGGGGTTGCCAAGCTTCCAAAAATTACAAATCTCCAGAAATCTCAGCAAATAGTTTTTCACCCAAACTGGATGATACTTTCAGGTAATGATCTGTACACTGAGGCAACATGGTTCCCAAAATTCCGTTCTTCTATGTAGAAGCATTCGTTTCCAGTAACAGTTTGAATTTTTAGGTTTCACTCTGTTTTCTCCTATATTGATAGATGTATTTGGAACTCTAAATCCAACACGGTTTGTGCTAGCTTCTTGAAACGTGACAGAATAAACTAGGTTCACGTTCTATCTCTATGTTTTGTTTCCTCTTGATGTAGCCCTTAGCAGTGACTGGCGAGAAACACTTTCATGGAAAGGGGTTGCCAAGCTTCCAAAAATTACGAATCTCCAGAAATCTCAGCAAATATTTTTTCACCCAAACTGGATGATATTCTCAGGTAATGATCAGTACACTAAGGCGACTTGGTTTCCCAAATTTCGTTGTCTTATGTTGAAGCGTTCTTTTCCAGTAACAGTTTGAATTTTTAGGTTTCACTCTGTTTTCTCCTATATTGATAGATGTATTTGGAACTCTAAATCCAACACGGTTTGTGCTAGCTCCTTGAAACTAGACACAATAAATTGGTTTCACGTTCTATCTCTATGTTTTGTTTCCTCTTGATGTAGCCCTAAGCAGTGACTGGCGAGAAACACTTTCATGGAAAGGGGTTGCCAAGCTTCCAAAAATTACAAATCTCCAGAAATCTCAGCAAATAGTTTTTCACCCAAACTGGATGATACTTTCAGGTAATGATCTGTACACTGAGGCAACATGGTTCCCAAAATTCCGTTCTTCTATGTAGAAGCATTCGTTTCCAGTAACAGTTTGAATTTTTAGGTTTCACTCTGTTTTCTCCTATATTGATAGATGTATTTGGAAATCTAAATCCAACACGGTTTGTGCTAGCTTCTTGAAACTTGACACAATAAATTAGTTTCACGTTCTATCTCTATGTTTTGGTTCCTCTTGATGTAGCCCTAAGCAGTGACTGGCGAGAAACACTTTCATGGAAAGGGGTTGCTAAGCTTCCAAAAATTACGAATCTCCAGAAATCTCAGCAAATACTCTTTCACCCAAACTGGATGATACTTTCAGGTAATGATCAGTACACTAAGGCGACTTGGTTTCCCAAATTTCGTTCTTCTACGTTGAAGCGTTCGTTTCCAGTAACAGTTTGAATTTTTAGGTTTCACTCTGTTTACTCCTATATTGATAGATGTATTTGGAACTCTATCCAACACGGTTTGTGCTAGCTTCTTGAAACTTGACACAATAAAGTAGTTTCACGTTCTATCTCTATGTTTTGTTTCCTCTTGATGTAGCCCTACGCAGTGACTGGCGAGAAACACTTTCATGGAAAGGGGTTGCCAAGCAACCAAAAATTACGAATCTCCAGAAATCTCAGCAAATACTTTTTCACCCAAACTGGATGATACTTTCAGGTAATGATCAGTACACTAAGCCCACTTGCTTCACCAAATTTCGTTCTTCTACGTTGAAGGGTTCGTTTCCAGTAACAGTTTGAATTTTTAGGTTTCACTCTGTTTACTCCTATATTGATAGATGTATTTGGAACTCTATCCAACACGGTTTGTGCTAGCTTCTTGAAACTTGACACAATAAAGTAGTTTCACGTTCTATCTCTATGTTTTGTTTCCTCTTGATGTAGCCCTAAGCAGTGACTGGCGAGAAACACTTTCATGGAAAGGGGTTGCCAAGCTTCCAAAAATTACGAATCTCCAGAAATCTCAGCAAATATTTTTTCACCCAAACAGGATGATACTTTCAGGTAATGATCAGTCCACTAAGCCCACTTGCTTCACCAAATTTCGTTCTTCTACGTTGAAGCGTTCGTTTCCAGTAACAGTTTGAATTTTTAGGTTTCACTCTGTTTACTCCTATATTGATAGATGTATTTGGTACTCTAAATCCAACACGGTTTATGCTAGCTTCTTGAAACTTGACACAGTACAGTAGTTTCACGTTCTATCTCTATGTTTTGTTTCCTCTTGATGTAGCCCTAAGCAGTGACTGGCGAGAAACACTTTCATGGAAAGGGGTTGCCAAGCTTCCAAAAATTATGAATCTCCAGAAATCTCAGCAAATATTTTTTCACCCAAACTGGATGATACATTCAGGTAATGATCAGTACACTAAGGCGACTTGGTTCCCTAAATTTCGTTCTTCTATGTTGAAGCGTTCGTTTCCAGTAACAGTTTGAATTTTTAGGTTTCACTCTGTTTTCTCCTATATTGATAGATGTATTTGGAACTCTAAATCCAACACGGTTTGTGCTAGCTTCTTGAAACGTGACACAATAAACTAGGTTCACGTTCTATCTCTATGTTTTGTTTCCTCTTGATGTAGCCCTTAGCAGTGACTGGCGAGAAACACTTTCATGGAAAGGGGTTGCCAAGCTTCCAAAAATTACGAATCTCCAGAAATCTCAGCAAATATTTTTTCACCCAAACTGGATGATACTCTCAGGTAATGATCAGTACACTAAGGCGACTTGGTTTCCCAAATTTCGTTGTCTTATGTTGAAGCGTTCGTTTCCAGTAACAGTTTGAATTTTTAGGTTTCACTCTGTTTTCTCCTATATTGATAGATGTATTTGGAACTCTAAATCCAACACGGTTTGTGCTAGCTCCTTGAAACTTGACACAATAAATTGGTTTCACGTTCTATCTCTATGTTTTGTTTCCTCTTGATGTAGCCCTAAGCAGTGACTGGCGAGAAACACTTTCATGGAAAGGGGTTGCCAAGCTTCCAAAAATTACAAATCTCCAGAAATCTCAGCAAATAGTTTTTCACCCAAACTGGATGATACTTTCAGGTAATGATCAGTACACTGAGGCAACATGGTTCCCAAAATTCCGTTCTTCTATGTTGAAGCATTCGTTTCCAGTAACAGTTTGAATTTTTAGGTTTCACTCTGTTTTCTCCTATATAGATAGATGTATTTGGAACTCTAAATCCAACACGGTTTGTGCTAGCTTCTTGAAACTTGACACAATAAATTAGTTTCACGTTCTATCTCTATGTTTTGTTTCCTCTTGATGTAGCCATAAGCAGTGACTGGCGAGAAACACTTTCATGGAAAGGGGTTGCTAAGCTTCCAAAAATTACGAATCTCCAGAAATCTCAGCAAATACTCTCTCACCCAAACTGGATGATACTTTCAGGTAATGATCAGTACACTAAGGCGACTTGGTTTCCCAAATTTCGTTCTTCTACGTTGAAGCGTTCGTTTCCAGTAACAGTTTGAATTTTTAGGTTTCACTCTCTTTACTCCTATATTGATAGATGTATTTGGAACTCTATCCAACACGGTTTGTGCTAGCTTCTTGAAACTTGACACAATAAAGTAGTTTCACGTTCTATCTCTATGTTTTGTTTCCTCTTGATGTAGCCCTACGCAGTGACTGGCGAGAAACACTTTCATGGAAAGGGGTTGCCAAGCAACCAAAAATTACGAATCTCCAGAAATCTCAGCAAATACTTTTTCACCCAAACTGGATGATACTTTCAGGTAATGATCAGTACACTAAGCCCACTTGCTTCACCAAATTTCGTTCTTCTACGTTGAAGGGTTCGTTTCCAGTAACAGTTTGAATTTTTAGGTTTCACTCTGTTTACTCCTATATTGATAGATGTATTTGGAACTCTATCCAACACGGTTTGTGCTAGCTTCTTGAAACTTGACACAATAAAGTAGTTTCACGTTCTATCTCTATGTTTTGTTTCCTCTTGATGTAGCCCTAAGCAGTGACTGGCGAGAAACACTTTCATGGAAAGGGGTTGCCAAGCTTCCAAAAATTACGAATCTCCAGAAATCTCAGCAAATATTTTTTCACCCAAACTGGATGATACTTTCAGGTAATGATCAGTACACTAAGGCGACTTTGTTCCCCAAATTTCGTTCTTCTACGTTGAAGCGTTTGTTTCCAGTAACAGTTTGAATTTTTAGGTTTCACTCTGTTTTCTCCTATATTGATAGATGTATTTGGAAATCTAAATCCAACACGGTTTTTGCTAGCTTCTTGAAACTTGACACAGTACAGTAGTTTCACGTACTATCTCTATTTTTTGTTTCCTCTTGATGTAGCCCTAAGCAGTGACTGGCGAGAAACACTTTCAAAGAAAGGGGTTGCCAAGCTTCCAAAAATTACGAATCTCCAGAAATCTCAGCAAATATTTTTTCACCCAAACTGGATGATACTTTCAGGTAATGATCAGTACACTAAGGTGACTTGGTTTCCCAAATTTCGTTCTTCTACGTTGAAGCGTTCGTTTCCAGTAACAGTTTGAATTTTTAGGTTTCACTCTGTTTACTCCTATATTGATAGATGTATTTGGAACTCTATCCAACACGGTTTGTGCTAGCTTCTTGAAACTTGACACAATAAAGTAGTTTCACGTTCTATCTCTATGTTTTGTTTCCTCTTGATGTAGCCCTAAGCAGTGACTGGCGAGAAACACTTTCATGGAAAGGGGTTGCCCAGCTTCCAAAAATTACGAATCTCCAGAAATCTCAGCAAATACTTTTTCACCCAAACTGGATGATACTTTCAGGTAATGATCAGTACACTAAGGCGACTTGATTCCCCACATTTCGTTCTTCTATGTTGAAGCGTTCGTTTCCAGTAACAGTTTGAATTTTTAGGTTTCACTCTGTTTACTCCTATATTGATAGATGTATTTGGAACTCTAAATCCAACACGGTTTGTGCTAGCTTCTTGAAACTTGACACAGTACAGTAGTTTCACGTTCTATCTCTATGTTTTGTTTCCTCTTGCTGTAGCCCTAAGCAGTGACTGGCGAGAAACACTTTCATGGAAAGGGGTTGCCAAGCTTCCAAAAATTACAAATCTCCAGAAATCTCAGCAAATAGTTTTTCACCCAAACTGGATGATACTTTCAGGTAATGATCTGTACACTGAGGCAACATGGTTCCCAAAATTCCGTTCTTCTATGTAGAAGCATTCGTTTCCAGTAACAGTTTGAATTTTTAGGTTTCACTCTGTTTTCTCCTATATTGATAGATGTATTTGGAACTCTAAATCCAACACGGTTTGTGCTAGCTTCTTGAAACGTGACAGAATAAACTAGGTTCACGTTCTATCTCTATGTTTTGTTTCCTCTTGATGTAGCCATAAGCAGTGACTGGCGAGAAACACTTTCATGGAAAGGGGTTGCCAAGCTTCCAAAAATTACGAATCTCCAGAAATCTCAGCAAATATTTTTTCACCCAAACTGGATGATATTCTCAGGTAATGATCAGTACACTAAGGCGACTTGGTTTCCCAAATTTCGTTGTCTTATGTTTAAGCGTTCTTTTCCAGTAACAGTTTGAATTTTTAGGTTTCACTCTGTTTTCTCCTATATTGATAGATGTATTTGGAACTCTAAATCCAACACGGTTTGTGCTAGCTCCTTGAAACTAGACACAATAAATTGGTTTCACGTTCTATCTCTATGTTTTGTTTCCTCTTGATGTAGCCCTAAGCAGTGACTGGCGAGAAACACTTTCATGGAAAGGGGTTGCCAAGCTTCCAAAAATTACAAATCTCCAGAAATCTCAGCAAATAGTTTTTCACCCAAACTGGATGATACTTTCAGGTAATGATCTGTACACTGAGGCAACATGGTTCCCAAAATTCCGTTCTTCTATGTAGAAGCATTCGTTTCCAGTAACAGTTTGAATTTTTAGGTTTCACTCTGTTTTCTCCTATATTGATAGATGTATTTGGAACTCTAAATCCAACACGGTTTGTGCTATCTTCTTGAAACTTGACACAATAAATTAGTTTCACGTTCTATCTCTATGTTTTGTTTCCTCTTGATGTAGCCCTAAGCAGTGACTGGCGAGAAACACTTTCATGGAAAGGGGTTGCTAAGCTTCCAAAAATTACGAATCTCCAGAAATCTCAGCAAATACTCTTTCACCCAAACTGGATGATACTTTCAGGTAATGATCAGTACACTAAGGCGACTTGGTTTCCCAAATTTCGTTCTTCTACGTTGAAGCGTTCGTTTCCAGTAACAGTTTGAATTTTTAGGTTTCACTCTGTTTACTCCTATATTGATAGATGTATTTGGAACTCTATCCAACACGGTTTGTGCTAGCTTCTTGAAACTTGACACAATAAAGTAGTTTCACGTTCTATCTCTATGTTTTGTTTCCTCTTGATGTAGCCCTACGCAGTGACTGGCGAGAAACACTTTCATGGAAAGGGGTTGCCAAGCAACCAAAAATTACGAATCTCCAGAAATCTCAGCAAATACTTTTTCACCCAAACTGGATGATACTTTCAGGTAATGATCAGTACACTAAGCCCACTTGCTTCACCAAATTTCGTTCTTCTACGTTGAAGGGTTCGTTTCCAGTAACAGTTTGAATTTTTAGGTTTCACTCTGTTTACTCCTATATTGATACATGTATTTGGAACTCTATCCAACACGGTTTGTGCTAGCTTCTTGAAACTTGACACAATAAAGTAGTTTCACGTTCTATCTCTATGTTTTGTTTCCTCTTGATGTAGCCCTAAGCAGTGACTGGCGAGAAACACTTTCATGGAAAGGGGTTGCCAAGCTTCCAAAAATTACGAATCTCCAGAAATCTCAGCAAATATTTTTTCACCCAAACAGGATGATACTTTCAGGTAATGATCAGTCCACTAAGCCCACTTGCTTCACCAAATTTCGTTCTTCTACGTTGAAGCGTTCGTTTCCAGTAACAGTTTGAATTTTTAGGTTTCACTCTGTTTACTCCTATATTGATAGATGTATTTGGTACTCTAAATCCAACACGGTTTATGCTAGCTTCTTGAAACTTGACACAGTACAGTAGTTTCACGTTCTATCTCTATGTTTTGTTTCCTCTTGATGTAGCCCTAAGCAGTGACTGGCGAGAAACACTTTCATGGAAAGGGGTTGCCAAGCTTCCAAAAATTATGAATCTCCAGAAATCTCAGCAAATATTTTTTCACCCAAACTGGATGATACATTCAGGTAATGATCAGTACACTAAGGCGACTTGGTTCCCTAAATTTCGTTCTTCTATGTTGAAGCGTTCGTTTCCAGTAACAGTTTGAATTTTTAGGTTTCACTCTGTTTTCTCCTATATTGATAGATGTATTTGGAACTCTAAATCCAACACGGTTTGTGCTAGCTCCTTGAAACTAGACACAATAAATTGGTTTCACGTTCTATCTCTATGTTTTGTTTCCTCTTGATGTAGCCCTAAGCAGTGACTGGCGAGAAACACTTTCATGGAAAGGGCTTGCCAAGCTTCCAAAAATTACAAATCTCCAGAAATCTCAGCAAATAGTTTTTCACCCAAACTGGATGATACTTTCAGGTAATGATCTGTACACTGAGGCAACATGGTTCCCAAAATTCCGTTCTTCTATGTAGAAGCATTCGTTTCCAGTAACAGTTTGAATTTTTAGGTTTCACTCTGTTTTCTCCTATATTGATAGATGAATTTGGAACTCTAAATCCAACACGGTTTGTGCTAGCTTCTTGAAACCTGACAGAATAAACTAGGTTCACGTTCTATCTCTATGTTTTGTTTCCTCTTGATGTAGCCCTTAGCAGTGACTGGCGAGAAACACTTTCATGGAAAGGGGTTGCCAAGCTTCCAAAAATTACGAATCTCCAGAAATCTCAGCAAATATTTTTTCACCCAAACTGGATGATATTCTCAGGTAATGATCAGTACACTAAGGCGACTTGGTTTCCCAAATTTCGTTGTCTTATGTTGAAGCGTTCTTTTCCAGTAACAGTTTGAATTTTTAGGTTTCACTCTGTTTTCTCCTATATTGATAGATGTATTTGGAACTCTAAATCCAACACGGTTTGTGCTAGCTCCTTGAAACTAGACACAATAAATTGGTTTCACGTTCTATCTCTATGTTTTGTTTCCTCTTCATGTAGCCCTAAGCAGTGACTGGCGAGAAACACTTTCATGGAAAGGGGTTGCCAAGCTTCCAAAAATTACAAATCTCCAGAAATCTCAGCAAATAGTTTTTCACCCAAACTGGATGATACTTTCAGGTAATGATCTGTACACTGAGGCAACATGGTTCCCAAAATTCCGTTCTTCTATGTAGAAGCATTCGTTTCCAGTAACAGTTTGAATTTTTAGGTTTCACTCTGTTTTCTCCTATATTGATAGATGTATTTGGAACTCTAAATCCAACACGGTTTGTGCTAGCTTCTTGAAACGTGACACAATAAACTAGGTTCACGTTCTATCTCTATGTTTTGTTTCCTCTTGATGTAGCCCTTAGCAGTGACTGGCGAGAAACACTTTCATGGAAAGGGGTTGCCAAGCTTCCAAAAATTACGAATCTCCAGAAATCTCAGCAAATATTTTTTCACCCAAACTGGATGATACTCTCAGGTAATGATCAGTACACTAAGGCGACTTGGTTCCCTAAATTTCGTTCTTCTATGTTGAAGCGTTCGTTTCCAGTAACAGTTTGAATTTTTAGGTTTCACTCTGTTTTCTCCTATATTGATAGATGTATTTGGAACTCTAAATCCAACACGGTTTGTGCTAGCTTCTTGAAACGTGACAGAATAAACTAGGTTCACGTTCTATCTCTATGTTTTGTTTCCTTTTGATGTAGCCCTTAGCAGTGACTGGCGAGAAACACTTTCATGGAAAGGGGTTGCCAAGCTTCCAAAAATTACGAATCTCCAGAAATCTCAGCAAATATTTTTTCACCCAAACTGGATGATATTCTCAGGTAATGATCAGTACACTAAGGCGACTTGGTTTCCCAAATTTCGTTGTCTTATGTTGAAGCGTTCTTTTCCAGTAACAGTTTGAATTTTTAGGTTTCACTCTGTTTTCTCCTATATTGATAGATGTATTTGGAACTCTAAATCCAACACGGTTTGTGCTAGCTCCTTGAAACTAGACACAATAAATTGGTTTCACGTTCTATCTCTATGTTTTGTTTCCTCTTGATGTAGCCCTAAGCAGTGACTGGCGAGAAACACTTTCATGGAAAGGGGTTGCCAAGCTTCCAAAAATTACAAATCTCCAGAAATCTCAGCAAATAGTTTTTCACCCAAACTGGATGATACTTTCAGGTAATGATCTGTACACTGAGGCAACATGGTTCCCAAAATTCCGTTCTTCTATGTAGAAGCATTCGTTTCCAGTAACAGTTTGAATTTTTAGGTTTCACTCTGTTTTCTCCTATATTGATAGATGAATTTGGAACTCTAAATCCAACACGGTTTGTGCTAGCTTCTTGAAACGTGACAGAATAAACTAGGTTCACGTTCTATCTCTATGTTTTGTTTCCTCTTGATGTAGCCCTTAGCAGTGACTGGCGAGAAACACTTTCATGGAAAGGGGTTGCCAAGCTTCCAAAAATTACGAATCTCCAGAAATCTCAGCAAATATTTTTTCACCCAAACTGGATGATATTCTCAGGTAATGATCAGTACACTAAGGCGACTTGGTTTCCCAAATTTCGTTGTCTTATGTTGAAGCGTTCTTTTCCAGTAACAGTTTGAATTTTTAGGTTTCACTCTGTTTTCTCCTATATTGATAGATGTATTTGGAACTCTAAATCCAACACGGTTTGTGCTAGCTCCTTGAAACTAGACACAATAAATTGGTTTCACGTTCTATCTCTATGTTTTGTTTCCTCTTGATGTAGCCCTAAGCAGTGACTGGCGAGAAACACTTTCATGGAAAGGGGTTGCTAAGCTTCCAAAAATTACGAATCTCCAGAAATCTCAGCAAATATTTTTTCACCCAAACTGGATGATACTTTCAGGTAATGATCAGTACACTAAGGCGACTTGGTTTCCCAAATTTTGTTCTTCTATGTTGAAGCGTTCGTTTCCAGTAACAGTTTGAATTTTTAGGTTTCACTCTGTTTACTCCTATATTGATAGATGTATTTGGAACTCTATCCAACACGGTTTGTGCTAGCTTCTTGAAACTTGACACAATAAAGTAGTTTCACGTTCTATCTCTATGTTTTGTTTCCTCTTGATGTAGCCCTACGCAGTGACTGGCGAGAAACACTTTCATGGAAAGGGGTTGCCAAGCAACCAAAAATTACGAATCTCCAGAAATCTCAGCAAATACTTTTTCACCCAAACTGGATGATACTTTCAGGTAATGATCAGTACACTAAGCCCACTTGCTTCACCAAATTTCGTTCTTCTACGTTGAAGGGTTCGTTTCCAGTAACAGTTTGAATTTTTAGGTTTTACTCTGTTTACTCCTATATTGATAGATGTATTTGGAACTCTATCCAACACGGTTTGTGCTAGCTTCTTGAAACTTGACACAATAAAGTAGTTTCACGTTCTATCTCTATGTTTTGTTTCCTCTTGATGTAGCCCTAAGCAGTGACTGGCAAGAAACACTTTCATGGAAAGGGGTTGCCAAGCTTCCAAAAATTACGAATCTCCAGAAATCTCAGCAAATATTTTTTCACCCAAACAGGATGATACTTTCAGGTAATGATCAGTCCACTAAGCCCACTTGCTTCACCAAATTTCGTTCTTCTACGTTGAAGCGTTCGTTTCCAGTAACAGTTTGAATTTTTAGGTTTCACTCTGTTTACTCCTATATTGATAGATGTATTTGGTACTCTAAATCCAACACGGTTTATGCTAGCTTCTTGAAACTTGACACAGTACAGTAGTTTCACGTTCTATCTCTATGTTTTGTTTCCTCTTGATGTAGCCCTAAGCAGTGACTGGCGAGAAACACTTTCATGGAAAGGGGTTGCCAAGCTTCCAAAAATTATGAATCTCCAGAAATCTCAGCAAATATTTTTTCACCCAAACTGGATGATACATTCAGGTAATGATCAGTACACTAAGGCGACTTGGTTCCCTAAATTTCGTTCTTCTATGTTGAAGCGTTCGTTTCCAGTAACAGTTTGAATTTTTAGGTTTCACTCTGTTTTCTCCTATATTGATAGATGTATTTGGAACTCTAAATCCAACACGGTTTCTGCTAGCTTCTTGAAACTTGAAACAATAAATTAGTTTCACGTTGTATCTCTATGTTTTGTTTCCTCTTGATGTAGTCCTAAGCAGTGACTGGCGAGAAACACTTTCATGGAAAGGGGTTGCCAAGCTTCGAAAAATTACGATTCTCCAGAAATCTCAGCAAATACTTTTTCACCCAAACTGGATGATACTTTCAGGTAATGATCAGTACACTAAGGCGACTTGGTTTCCCAAATTTTGTTCTTCTATGTTGAAGCGTTCGTTTCCAGTAACAGTTTGAATTTTTAAGTTTCACTCTGTTTACTCCTATATTGATAGATGTATTTGGTACTCTAAATCCAACACGGTTTATGCTAGCTTCATGAAACTTGACACAGTACAGTAGTTTCACGTTCTATCTCTGTGTTTTGTTTCCTCTTGATGTAGCCCTAAGCAGTGACTGGCGAGAAACACTTTCATGGAAAGGGGTTGCCAAGCTTCCAAAAATTACGAATCTCCAGAAATCTCAGCAAATATTTTTTCACCCAAACTGGATGATACTTTCAGGTAATGATCAGTACACTAAGGCGACTTGGTTTCCCAAATTTCGTTCTTCTACTTTGAAGCGCTCGTTTCCAGTAACAGTTTGAATTTTTAGGTTTCACTCTGTTTACTCCTATATTGATAGATGTATTTGGAACTCTAAATCCAACACGGTTTGTGCTAGCTTCTTGAAACTTGACACAATAAAGTAGTTTCACGTTCTATCTCTATGTTTTCTTTCCCCTTGATGTAGGCCTAAGCAGTGACTGGCGAGAAACACTTTCATGGAAAGGGGTTGCCAAGCTTCCAAAAATTACAAATCTCCAGAAATCTCAGCAAATATTTTTTCACCCAAACTGGATGATACTTTCAGGTAATGATCAGTACACTAAGGCAACTTGGTTCCCCAAATTTCGTTCTTCTATGTTGAAGCGTTCGTTTCCAGTAACAGTTTGAATTTTTAGGTTTCACTCTGTTTACTCCTATATTGATAGATGTATTTGGAACTCTAAATCCAACACGGTTTGTGCTAGCTTCTTGAAACTTGACACAATAAATTAGTTTCACGTTCTATCTCTATGTTTTGTTTCCTCTTGATGTAGCCCTAAGCAGTGACTGGCGAGAAACACTTTCATGGAAAGGGGTTGCCAAGCTTCCAAAAATTACGAATCTCCAGAAATCTCAGCAAATATTTTTTCACCCAAACTGGATGATACTTTCAGGTAATGATCAGTACACTAAGGCGACTTGGTTCCCCAAATTTCGTTCTTCTACGTTGAAGCGTTCGTTTCCAGTAACAGTTTGAATTTTTAGGTTTCACTCTGTTTTCTCCTATATTGATAGATGTATTTGGAAATCTAAATCCAACACGGTTTTTGCTAGCTTCTTGAAACTTGACACAGTACAGTAGTTTCACGTACTATCTCTATTTTTTGTTTCCTCTTGATGTAGCCCTAAGCAGTGACTGGCGAGAAACACTTTCATGGAAAGGGGTTGCCAAGCTTCCAAAAATTACGAATCTCCAGAAATCTCAGCAAATATTTTTTCACCCAAACTGGATGATACTTTCAGGTAATGATCAGTACACTAAGGCGACTTGGTTCCCCAAATTTCGTTCTCTTATGTTGAAGCGTTCGTTTCCAGTAACAGTTTGAATTTTTAGGTTTCACTCTGTTTACTCCTATATTGATAGATGTATTTGGAACTCTAAATCAAACACGGTTTGTGCTAGCTTCTTGAAACTTGACACAATAAAGTAGTTTCACGTTCTCTCTCTATGTTTTGTTTCCTCTTGATGTAGACCTAAGCAGTGACTGGCGAGAAAATCTTTCAGGGAAAGGGGTTGCCAAGCTTCCAAAAATTACGAATCTCCAGAAATCTCAGCAAGTACTTTTTCACCCAAACTGGATGATACTTTCAAGTAATGATCAGTACACTAAGGCGACTTGGTTTCCCAAATTTCGTTCTTCTATGTTGAAGCGTTCGTTTCCAGTAACAGTTTGAATTTTTAGGTTTCACTCTGTTTTCTCCTATATTGATACATGTATTTGGAACTCTAAATCCAACACGGTTTGTGCTAGCTTCATGAAACTTGACACAGTACAGTAGTTTCACGTTCTATCGCTATGTTTTGTTTCCTCTTGATGTAGCCCTAAGCAGTGACTGGCGAGAAACACTTTCATGGAAAGGGGTTGCCAAGCTTCCAAAAATTACGAATCTCCAGAAATCTCAGCAAATAGTTTTTCACCCAAACTGGATGATACTTTCAGGTAATGATCAGTACACTAAGGCGACTTGGTTCCCCAAATTTCGTTCTCTTATGTTGAAGCGTTCGTTTCCAGTAACAGTTTGAATTTTTAGGTTTCACTCTGTTTTCTCCTATATTGATAGATGTATTTGGAACTCTAAATCCAACACGGTTTGTGCAAGCTTCTTGAAACTTGACACAATAAAGTAGTTTCATGTTCTATCTCTATGTTTTGTTTCCTCTTGATGTAGCCATAAGCAGTGACTGGCGAGAAACACTTTCATGGAAAGGGGTTGCCAAGCTTCCAAAAATTACGAATCTCCAGAAATCTCACCAAATACTTTTTCACCAAAACTGGATGATACTTTCAGGTAATGATCAGTACACTAAGCCCACTTGCTTCACCAAATTTCGTTCTTCTACGTTGAAGCGTTCGTTTCCAGTAACAGTTTGAATTTTTAGGTTTCACTCTGTTTACTCCTATATTGATAGATGTATTTGGAACTCTAAATCAAACACGGTTTGTGCTAGCTTCTTGAAACTTGACACAATAAAGTAGTTTCACGTTCTCTCTCTATGTTTTGTTTCCTCTTGATGTAGACCTAAGCAGTGACTGGCGAGAAAATCTTTCATGGAAAGGGGTTGCCAAGCTTCCAAAAATTACGAATCTCCAGAAATCTCAGCAAGTACTTTTTCACCCAAACTGGATGATACTTTCAAGTAATGATCAGTACACTAAGGCGACTTGGTTTCCCAAATTTCGTTCTTCTATGTTGAAGCGTTCGTTTCCAGTAACAGTTTGAATTTTTAGGTTTCACTCTGTTTTCTCCTATATTGATAGATGTATTTGGAACTCTAAATCCAACACGGTTTGTGCTAGCTTCATGAAACTTGACACAGTACAGTAGTTTCACGTTCTATCTCTATGTTTTGTTTCCTCTTGATGTAGCCCTAAGCAGTGACTGGCGAGAAACACTTTCATGGAAAGTGGTTGCCAAGCTTCCAAAAATTACGAATCTCCAGAAATCTCAGCAAATATTTTTTCACCCAAACTGGATGATACTTTCAGGTAATGATCAGTACACTAAGGCGACTTGGTTTCCCAAATTTTGTTCTTCTATGTTGAAGCGTTCGTTTCCAGTAACAGTTTGAATTTTTAGGTTTCACTCTGTTTACTCCTATATTGATAGATGTATTTGGAACTCTAAATCCAACACGGTTTATGCTAGCTTCTTGAAACTTGACACAGTACAGTAGTTTCACGTTCTATCTCTATGTTTTGTTTCCTCTTGATGTAGCCCTAAGCAGTGACTGGCGAGAAACACTTTCATGGAAAGGGGTTGCCCAGCTTCCAAAAATTACGAATCTCCAGAAATCTCAGCAAATACTTTTTCACCCAAACTGGATGATACTTTCAGGTAATGATCAGTACACTAAGGCGACTTGATTCCCCACATTTCGTTCTTCTATGTTGAAGCGTTCGTTTCCAGTAACAGTTTGAATTTTTAGGTTTCACTCTGTTTACTCCTATATTGATAGATGTATTTGGAACTCTAAATCCAACACGGTTTGTGCTAGCTTCTTGAAACTTGACACAGTACAGTAGTTTCACGTTCTATCTCTATGTTTTGTTTCCTCTTGCTGTAGCCCTAAGCAGTGACTGGCGAGAAACACTTTCATGGAAAGGGGTTGCCAAGCTTCCAAAAATTACGAATCTCCAGAAATCTCAGCAAATATTTTTTCACCCAAACTGGATGATACTTTCAGGTAATGATCAGTACACTAAGGCGACTTGGTTTCCCAAATTTTGTTCTTCTATGTTGAAGCGTTCGTTTCCAGTAACAGTTTGAATTTTTAGGTTTCACTCTGTTTACTCCTATATTGATAGATGTATTTGGAACTCTAAATCCAACACGGTTTATGCTAGCTTCTTGAAACTTGACACAGTACAGTAGTTTCACGTTCTATCTCTATGTTTTGTTTCCTCTTGATGTAGCCCTAAGCAGTGACTGGCGAGAAACACTTTCATGGAAAGGGGTTGCCAAGCTTCCAAAAATTACGAATCTCCAGAAATCTCAGCAAATAATTTTTCACCCAAACTGGATGATACTTTCAGGTAATGATCAGTACACTAAGGCGACTTGGTTCCCCAAATTTCGTTCTCTTATGATGAAGCGTTCGTTTCCAGTAACAGTTTGAATTTTTAGGTTTCACTCTGTTTACTCCTATATTGATAGATGTATTTGGAACTCTAAATCCAACACGGTTTGTGCTAGCTTCTTGAAACTTGACACAATAAAGTAGTTTCACGTTCTCTCTCTATGTTTTGTTTCCTCTTGATGTAGATCTAAGCAGTGACTGGCAAGAAACACTTTCATGGAAAGGGGTTGCCAAGCTTCCAAAAATTACGAATCTCCAGAAATCTCAGCCAATACTTTTTCACCCAAACTGGATGATACTTTCAGGTAATGATCAGTACACTAAGGCAACTTGGTTTCCCAAATTTCGTTTTTCTATGTTGAAGGGTTCGTTTCCAGTAACAGTTTGAATTTTTAGGTTTCACTCTGTTTACTCCTATATTGATAGATGTATTTGGAACTCTAAATCCAACACGGTTTCTGCTAGCTTCTTGAAACTTGAAACAATAAATTAGTTTCACGTTGTATCTCTATGTTTTGTTTCCTCTTGATGTAGTCCTAAGCAGTGACTGGCGAGAAACACTTTCATGGAAAGGGGTTGCCAAGCTTCGAAAAATTACGATTCTCCAGAAATCTCAGCAAATACTTTTTCACCCAAACTGGATGATACTTTCAGGTAATGATCAGTACACTAAGGCGACTTGGTTTCCCAAATTTTGTTCTTCTATGTTGAAGCGTTCGTTTCCAGTAACAGTTTGAATTTTTAAGTTTCACTCTGTTTACTCCTATATTGATAGATGTATTTGGTACTCTAAATCCAACACGGTTTATGCTAGCTTCATGAAACTTGACACAGTACAGTAGTTTCACGTTCTATCTCTGTGTTTTGTTTCCTCTTGTTGTAGCCCTAAGCAGTGACTGGCGAGAAACACTTTCATGGAAAGGGGTTGCCAAGCTTCCAAAAATTACGAATCTCCAGAAATCTCAGCAAATATTTTTTCACCCAAACTGGATGATACTTTCAGGTAATGATCAGTACACTAAGGCGACTTGGTTTCCCAAATTTCGTTCTTCTACTTTGAAGCGCTCGTTTCCAGTAACAGTTTGAATTTTTAGGTTTCACTCTGTTTACTCCTATATTGATAGATGTATTTGGAACTCTAAATCCAACACGGTTTGTGCTAGCTTCTTGAAACTTGACACAATAAAGTAGTTTCACGTTCTATCTCTATGTTTTCTTTCCCCTTGCTGTAGCCCTAAGCAGTGACTGGCGAGAAACACTTTCATGGAAAGGGGTTGCCAAGCTTCCAAAAATTACAAATCTCCAGAAATCTCAGCAAATATTTTTTCACCCAAACTGGATGATACTTTCAGGTAATGATCAGTACACTAAGGCAACTTGGTTCCCCAAATTTCGTTCTTCTATGTTGAAGCGTTCGTTTCCAGTAACAGTTTGAATTTTTAGGTTTCACTCTGTTTACTCCTATATTGATAGATGTATTTGGAACTCTAAATCCAACACGGTTTGTGCTAGCTTCTTGAAACTTGACACAATAAATTAGTTTCACGTTCTATCTCTATGTTTTGTTTCCTCTTGATGTAGCCCTAAGCAGTGACTGGCGAGAAACACTTTCATGGAAAGGGGATGCCAAGCTTCCAAAAATTACGAATCTCCAGAAATCTCAGCAAATATTTTTTCACCCAAACTGGATGATACTTTCAGGTAATGATCAGTACACTAAGGCGACTTGGTTCCCCAAATTTCGTTCTCTTATGTTGAAGCGTTCGTTTCCAGTAACAGTTTGAATTTTTAGGTTTCACTCTGTTTTCTCCTATATTGATAGATGTATTTGGAACTCTAAATCCAACACGGTTTGTGCAAGCTTCTTGAAACTTGACACAATAAAGTAGTTTCATGTTCTATCTCTATGTTTTGTTTCCTCTTGATGTAGCCATAAGCAGTGACTGGCGAGAAACACTTTCATGGAAAGGGGTTGCCAAGCTTCCAAAAATTACGAATCTCCAGAAATCTCACCAAATACTTTTTCACCAAAACTGGATGATACTTTCAGGTAATGATCAGTACACTAAGCCCACTTGCTTCACCAAATTTCGTTCTTCTACGTTGAAGCGTTCGTTTCCAGTAACAGTTTGAATTTTTAGGTTTCACTCTGTTTACTCCTATATTGATAGATGTATTTGGAACTCTAAATCAAACACGGTTTGTGCTAGCTTCTTGAAACTTGACACAATAAAGTAGTTTCACGTTCTCTCTCTATGTTTTGTTTCCTCTTGATGTAGACCTAAGCAGTGACTGGCGAGAAAATCTTTCATGGAAAGGGGTTGCCAAGCTTCCAAAAATTACGAATCTCCAGAAATCTCAGCAAGTACTTTTTCACCCAAACTGGATGATACTTTCAAGTAATGATCAGTACACTAAGGCGACTTGGTTTCCCAAATTTCGTTCTTCTATGTTGAAGCGTTCGTTTCCAGTAACAGTTTGAATTTTTAGGTTTCACTCTGTTTTCTCCTATATTGATAGATGTATTTGGAACTCTAAATCCAACACGGTTTGTGCTAGCTTCATGAAACTTGACACAGTACAGTAGTTTCACGTTCTATCTCTATGTTTTGTTTCCTCTTGATGTAGCCCTAAGCAGTGACTGGCGAGAAACACTTTCATGGAAAGTGGTTGCCAAGCTTCCAAAAATAACGAATCTCCAGAAATCTCAGCAAATATTTTTTCACCCAAACTGGATGATACTTTCAGGTAATGATCAGTACACTAAGGCGACTTGGTTTCCCAAATTTTGTTCTTCTATGTTGAAGCGTTCGTTTCCAGTAACAGTTTGAATTTTTAGGTTTCACTCTGTTTACTCCTATATTGATAGATGTATTTGGAACTCTAAATCCAACACGGTTTATGCTAGCTTCTTGAAACTTGACACAGTACAGTAGTTTCACGTTCTATCTCTATGTTTTGTTTCCTCTTGATGTAGCCCTAAGCAGTGACTGGCGAGAAACACTTTCATGGAAAGGGGTTGCCAAGCTTCCAAAAATTACGAATCTCCAGAAATCTCAGCAAATACTTTTTCACCCAAACTGGATGATACTTTCAGGTAATGATCAGTACACTAAGGCGACTTGATTCCCCACATTTCGTTCTTCTATGTTGAAGCGTTCGTTTCCAGTAACAGTTTGAATTTTTAGGTTTCACTCTGTTTACTCCTATATTGATAGATGTATTTGGAACTCTAAATCCAACACGGTTTGTGCTAGCTTCTTGAAACTTGACACAGTACAGTAGTTTCACGTTCTATCTCTATGTTTTGTTTCCTCTTGCTGTAGCCCTAAGCAGTGACTGGCGAGAAACACTTTCATGGAAAGGGGTTGCCAAGCTTCCAAAAATTACGAATCTCCAGAAATCTCAGCAAATACTTTTTCACCCAAACTGGATGATACTTTCAGGTAATGATCAGTACACTAAGGCGACTTGGTTCCCAAAATTTCGTTCTTCTATGTTGAAGCATTCGTTTCCAGTAACAGTTTGAATTTTTAGGTTTCACTCTGTTTTCTCCTATATTGATAGATGTATTTGGAACTCTAAATCCAACACGGTTTGTGCAAGCTTCTTGAAACTTGACACAATAAAGTAGTTTCATGTTCTATCTCTATGTTTTGTTTCCTCTTGATGTAGCCATAAGCAGTGACTGGCGAGAAACACTTTCATGGAAAGGGGTTGCCAAGCTTCCAAAAATTACGAATCTCCAGAAATCTCAGCAAATACTTTTTCACCAAAACTGGATGATACTTTCAGGTAATGATCAGTACACTAAGGCGACTTGGTTCCCTAAATTTCGTTCTTCTATGTTGAAGCGTTCGTTTCCAGTAACAGTTTGAATTTTTAGGTTTCACTCTGTTTTCTCCTATATTGATAGATGTATTTGGAACTCTAAATCCAACACGGTTTGTGCTAGCTTCTTGAAACGTGACACAATAAACTAGGTTCACGTTCTATCTCTATGTTTTGTTTCCTCTTGATGTAGCCCTTAGCAGTGACTGGCGAGAAACACTTTCATGGAAAGGGGTTGCCAAGCTTCCAAAAATTACGAATCTCCAGAAATCTCAGCAAATATTTTTTCACCCAAACTGGATGATACTCTCAGGTAATGATCAGTACACTAAGGCGACTTGGTTCCCTAAATTTCGTTCTTCTATGTTGAAGCGTTCGTTTCCAGTAACAGTTTGAATTTTTAGGTTTCACTCTGTTTTCTCCTATATTGATAGATGTATTTGGAACTCTAAATCCAACACGGTTTGTGCTAGCTTCTTGAAACGTGACAGAATAAACTAGGTTCACGTTCTATCTCTATGTTTTGTTTCCTCTTGATGTAGCCCTTAGCAGTGACTGGCGAGAAACACTTTCATGGAAAGGGGTTGCCAAGCTTCCAAAAATTACGAATCTCCAGAAATCTCAGCAAATATTTTTTCACCCAAACTGGATGATATTCTCAGGTAATGATCAGTACACTAAGGCGACTTGGTTTCCCAAATTTCGTTGTCTTATGTTGAAGCGTTCTTTTCCAGTAACAGTTTGAATTTTTAGGTTTCACTCTGTTTTCTCCTATATTGATAGATGTATTTGGAACTCTAAATCCAACACGGTTTGTGCTAGCTCCTTGAAACTAGACACAATAAATTGGTTTCACGTTCTATCTCTATGTTTTGTTTCCTCTTGATGTAGCCCTAAGCAGTGACTGGCGAGAAACACTTTCATGGAAAGGGCTTGCCAAGCTTCCAAAAATTACAAATCTCCAGAAATCTCAGCAAATAGTTTTTCACCCAAACTGGATGATACTTTCAGGTAATGATCTGTACACTGAGGCAACATGGTTCCCAAAATTCCGTTCTTCTATGTAGAAGCATTCGTTTCCAGTAACAGTTTGAATTTTTAGGTTTCACTCTGTTTTCTCCTATATTGATAGATGAATTTGGAACTCTAAATCCAACACGGTTTGTGCTAGCTTCTTGAAACCTGACAGAATAAACTAGGTTCACGTTCTATCTCTATGTTTTGTTTCCTCTTGATGTAGCCCTTAGCAGTGACTGGCGAGAAACACTTTCATGGAAAGGGGTTGCCAAGCTTCCAAAAATTACGAATCTCCAGAAATCTCAGCAAATATTTTTTCACCCAAACTGGATGATATTCTCAGGTAATGATCAGTACACTAAGGCGACTTGGTTTCCCAAATTTCGTTGTCTTATATTGAAGCGTTCTTTTCCAGTAACAGTTTGAATTTTTAGGTTTCACTCTGTTTTCTCCTATATTGATAGATGTATTTGGAACTCTAAATCCAACACGGTTTGTGCTAGCTCCTTGAAACTAGACACAATAAATTGGTTTCACGTTCTATCTCTATGTTTTGTTTCCTCTTGATGTAGCCCTAAGCAGTGACTGGCGAGAAACACTTTCATGGAAAGGGGTTGCCAAGCTTCCAAAAATTACAAATCTCCAGAAATCTCAGCAAATAGTTTTTCACCCAAACTGGATGATACTTTCAGGTAATGATCTGTACACTGAGGCAACATGGTTCCCAAAATTCCGTTCTTCTATGTAGAAGCATTCGTTTCCAGTAACAGTTTGAATTTTTAGGTTTCACTCTGTTTTCTCCTATATTGATAGATGTATTTGGAACTCTAAATCCAACACGGTTTGTGCTAGCTTCTTGAAACGTGACACAATAAACTAGGTTCACGTTCTATCTCTATGTTTTGTTTCCTCTTGATGTAGCCCTTAGCAGTGACTGGCGAGAAACACTTTCATGGAAAGGGGTTGCCAAGCTTCCAAAAATTACGAATCTCCAGAAATCTCAGCAAATATTTTTTCACCCAAACTGGATGATACTCTCAGGTAATGATCAGTACACTAAGGCGACTTGGTTCCCTAAATTTCGTTCTTCTATGTTGAAGCGTTCGTTTCCAGTAACAGTTTGAATTTTTAGGTTTCACTCTGTTTTCTCCTATATTGATAGATGTATTTGGAACTCTAAATCCAACACGGTTTGTGCTAGCTTCTTGAAACGTGACAGAATAAACTAGGTTCACGTTCTATCTCTATGTTTTGTTTCCTCTTGATGTAGCCCTTAGCAGTGACTGGCGAGAAACACTTTCATGGAAAGGGGTTGCCAAGCTTCCAAAAATTACGAATCTCCAGAAATCTCAGCAAATATTTTTTCACCCAAACTGGATGATATTCTCAGGTAATGATCAGTACACTAAGGCGACTTGGTTTCCCAAATTTCGTTGTCTTATGTTGAAGCGTTCTTTTCCAGTAACAGTTTTAATTTTTAGGTTTCACTCTGTTTTCTCCTATATTGATAGATGTATTTGGAACTCTAAATCCAACACGGTTTGTGCTAGCTCCTTGAAACTAGACACAATAAATTGGTTTCACGTTCTATCTCTATGTTTTGTTTCCTCTTGATGTAGCCCTAAGCAGTGACTGGCGAGAAACACTTTCATGGAAAGGGGTTGCCAAGCTTCCAAAAATTACAAATCTCCAGAAATCTCAGCAAATAGTTTTTCACCCAAACTGGATGATACTTTCAGGTAATGATCTGTACACTGAGGCAACATGGTTCCCAAAATTCCGTTCTTCTATGTAGAAGCATTCGTTTCCAGTAACAGTTTGAATTTTTAGGTTTCACTCTGTTTTCTCCTATATTGATAGATGAATTTGGAACTCTAAATCCAACACGGTTTGTGCTAGCTTCTTGAAACGTGACAGAATAAACTAGGTTCACGTTCTATCTCTATGTTTTGTTTCCTCTTGATATAGCCCTTAGCAGTGACTGGCGAGAAACACTTTCATGGAAAGGGGTTGCCAAGCTTCCAAAAATTACGAATCTCCAGAAATCTCAGCAAATATTTTTTCACCCAAACTGGATGATATTCTCAGGTAATGATCAGTACACTAAGGCGACTTGGTTTCCCAAATTTCGTTGTCTTATGTTGAAGCGTTCTTTTCCAGTAACAGTTTGAATTTTTAGGTTTCACTCTGTTTTCTCCTATATTGATAGATGTATTTGGAACTCTAAATCCAACACGGTTTGTGCTAGCTCCTTGAAACTAGACACAATAAATTGGTTTCACGTTCTATCTCTATGTTTTGTTTCCTCTTGATGTAGCCCTAAGCAGTGACTGGCGAGAAACACTTTCATGGAAAGGGGTTGCTAAGCTTCCAAAAATTACGAATCTCCAGAAATCTCAGCAAATACTCTTTCACCCAAACTGGATGATACTTTCAGGTAATGATCAGTACACTAAGGCGACTTGGTTTCCCAAATTTCGTTCTTCTACGTTGAAGCGTTCGTTTCCAGTAACAGTTTGAATTTTTAGGTTTCACTCTGTTTACTCCTATATTGATAGATGTATTTGGAACTCTATCCAACACGGTTTGTGCTAGCTTCTTGAAACTTGACACAATAAAGTAGTTTCACGTTCTATCTCTATGTTTTGTTTCCTCTTGATGTAGCCCTACGCAGTGACTGGCGAGAAACACTTTCATGGAAAGGGGTTGCCAAGCAACCAAAAATTACGAATCTCCAGAAATCTCAGCAAATACTTTTTCACCCAAACTGGATGATACTTTCAGGTAATGATCAGTACACTAAGCCCACTTGCTTCACCAAATTTCGTTCTTCTACGTTGAAGGGTTCGTTTCCAGTAACAGTTTGAATTTTTAGGTTTTACTCTGTTTACTCCTATATTGATAGATGTATTTGGAACTCTATCCAACACGGTTTGTGCTAGCTTCTTGAAACTTGACACAATAAAGTAGTTTCACGTTCTATCTCTATGTTTTGTTTCCTCTTGATGTAGCCCTAAGCAGTGACTGGCAAGAAACACTTTCATGGAAAGGGGTTGCCAAGCTTCCAAAAATTACGAATCTCCAGAAATCTCAGCAAATATTTTTTCACCCAAACAGGATGATACTTTCAGGTAATGATCAGTCCACTAAGCCCACTTGCTTCACCAAATTTCGTTCTTCTACGTTGAAGCATTCGTTTCCAGTAACAGTTTGAATTTTTAGGTTTCACTCTGTTTACTCCTATATTGATAGATGTATTTGGTACTCTAAATCCAACACGGTTTATGCTAGCTTCTTGAAACTTGACACAGTACAGTAGTTTCACGTTCTATCTCTATGTTTTGTTTCCTCTTGATGTAGCCCTAAGCAGTGACTGGCGAGAAACACTTTCATGGAAAGGGGTTGCCAAGCTACAAAAATTATGAATCTCCAGAAATCTCAGCAAATATTTTTTCACCCAAACTGGATGATACATTCAGGTAATGATCAGTACACTAAGGCGACTTGGTTCCCTAAATTTCGTTCTTCTATGTTGAAGCGTTCGTTTCCAGTAACAGTTTGAATTTTTAGGTTTCACTCTGTTTTCTCCTATATTGATAGATGTATTTGGAACTCTAAATCCAACACGGTTTCTGCTAGCTTCTTGAAACTTGAAACAATAAATTAGTTTCACGTTGTATCTCTATGTTTTGTTTCCTCTTGATGTAGTCCTAAGCAGTGACTGGCGAGAAACACTTTCATGGAAAGGGGTTGCCAAGCTTCGAAAAATTACGATTCTCCAGAAATCTCAGCAAATACTTTTTCACCCAAACTGGATGATACTTTCAGGTAATGATCAGTACACTAAGGCGACTTGGTTTCCCAAATTTTGTTCTTCTATGTTGAAGCGTTCGTTTCCAGTAACAGTTTGAATTTTTAAGTTTCACTCTGTTTACTCCTATATTGATAGATGTATTTGGTACTCTAAATCCAACACGGTTTATGCTAGCTTCATGAAACTTGACACAGTACAGTAGTTTCACGTTCTATCTCTGTGTTTTGTTTCCTCTTGATGTAGCCCTAAGCAGTGACTGGCGAGAAACACTTTCATGGAAAGGGGTTGCCAAGCTTCCAAAAATTACGAATCTCCAGAAATCTCAGCAAATATTTTTTCACCCAAACTGGATGATACTTTCAGGTAATGATCAGTACACTAAGGCGACTTGGTTTCCCAAATTTCGTTCTTCTACTTTGAAGCGCTCGTTTCCAGTAACAGTTTGAATTTTTAGGTTTCACTCTGTTTACTCCTATATTGATAGATGTATTTGGAACTCTAAATCCAACACGGTTTGTGCTAGCTTCTTGAAACTTGACACAATAAAGTAGTTTCACGTTCTATCTCTATGTTTTCTTTCCCCTTGATGTAGCCCTAAGCAGTGACTGGCGAGAAACACTTTCATGGAAAGGGGTTGCCAAGCTTCCAAAAATTACAAATCTCCAGAAATCTCAGCAAATATTTTTTCACCCAAACTGGATGATACTTTCAGGTAATGATCAGTACACTAAGGCAACTTGGTTCCCCAAATTTCGTTCTTCTATGTTGAAGCGTTCGTTTCCAGTAACAGTTTGAATTTTTAGGTTTCACTCTGTTTACTCCTATATTGATAGATGTATTTGGAACTCTAAATCCAACACGGTTTGTGCTAGCTTCTTGAAACTTGACACAATAAATTAGTTTCACGTTCTATCTCTATGTTTTGTTTCCTCTTGATGTAGCCCTAAGCAGTGACTGGCGAGAAACACTTTCATGGAAAGGGGTTGCCAAGCTTCCAAAAATTACGAATCTCCAGAAATCTCAGCAAATATTTTTTCACCCAAACTGGATGATACTTTCAGGTAATGATCAGTACACTAAGGCGACTTGGTTCCCCAAATTTCGTTCTTCTACGTTGAAGCGTTCGTTTCCAGTAACAGTTTGAATTTTTAGGTTTCACTCTGTTTTCTCCTATATTGATAGATGTATTTGGAAATCTAAATCCAACACGGTTTTTGCTAGCTTCTTGAAACTTGACACAGTACAGTAGTTTCACGTACTATCTCTATTTTTTGTTTCCTCTTGATGTAGCCCTAAGCAGTGACTGGCGAGAAACACTTTCATGGAAAGGGGTTGCCAAGCTTCCAAAAATTACGAATCTCCAGAAATCTCAGCAAATATTTTTTCACCCAAACTGGATGATACTTTCAGGTAATGATCAGTACACTAAGGCGACTTGGTTCCCCAAATTTCGTTCTCTTATGTTGAAGCGTTCGTTTCCAGTAACAGTTTGAATTTTTAGGTTTCACTCTGTTTACTCCTATATTGATAGATGTATTTGGAACTCTAAATCAAACACGGTTTGTGCTAGCTTCTTGAAACTTGACACAATAAAGTAGTTTCACGTTCTCTCTCTATGTTTTGTTTCCTCTTGATGTAGACCTAAGCAGTGACTGGCGAGAAAATCTTTCAGGGAAAGGGGTTGCCAAGCTTCCAAAAATTACGAATCTCCAGAAATCTCAGCAAGTACTTTTTCACCCAAACTGGATGATACTTTCAAGTAATGATCAGTACACTAAGGCGACTTGGTTTCCCAAATTTCGTTCTTCTATGTTGAAGCGTTCGTTTCCAGTAACAGTTTGAATTTTTAGGTTTCACTCTGTTTTCTCCTATATTGATAGATGTATTTGGAACTCTAAATCCAACACGGTTTGTGCTAGCTTCATGAAACTTGACACAGTACAGTAGTTTCACGTTCTATCTCTATGTTTTGTTTCCTCTTGATGTAGCCCTAAGCAGTGACTGGCGAGAAACACTTTCATGGAAAGGGGTTGCCAAGCTTCCAAAAATTACGAATCTCCAGAAATCTCAGCAAATAGTTTTTCACCCAAACTGGATGATACTTTCAGGTAATGATCAGTACACTAAGGCGACTTGGTTCCCCAAATTTCGTTCTCTTATGTTGAAGCGTTCGTTTCCAGTAACAGTTTGAATTTTTAGGTTTCACTCTGTTTTCTCCTATATTGATAGATGTATTTGGAACTCTAAATCCAACACGGTTTGTGCAAGCTTCTTGAAACTTGACACAATAAAGTAGTTTCATGTTCTATCTCTATGTTTTGTTTCCTCTTGATGTAGCCATAAGCAGTGACTGGCGAGAAACACTTTCATGGAAAGGGGTTGCCAAGCTTCCAAAAATTACGAATCTCCAGAAATCTCACCAAATACTTTTTCACCAAAACTGGATGATACTTTCAGGTAATGATCAGTACACTAAGCCCACTTGCTTCACCAAATTTCGTTCTTCTACGTTGAAGCGTTCGTTTCCAGTAACAGTTTGAATTTTTAGGTTTCACTCTGTTTACTCCTATATTGATAGATGTATTTGGAACTCTAAATCAAACACGGTTTGTGCTAGCTTCTTGAAACTTGACACAATAAAGTAGTTTCACGTTCTCTCTCTATGTTTTGTTTCCTCTTGATGTAGACCTAAGCAGTGACTGGCGAGAAAATCTTTCATGGAAAGGGGTTGCCAAGCTTCCAAAAATTACGAATCTCCAGAAATCTCAGCAAGTACTTTTTCACCCAAACTGGATGATACTTTCAAGTAATGATCAGTACACTAAGGCGACTTGGTTTCCCAAATTTCGTTCTTCTATGTTGAAGCGTTCGTTTCCAGTAACAGTTTGAATTTTTAGGTTTCACTCTGTTTTCTCCTATATTGATAGATGTATTTGGAACTCTAAATCCAACACGGTTTGTGCTAGCTTCATGAAACTTGACACAGTACAGTAGTTTCACGTTCTATCTCTATGTTTTGTTTCCTCTTGATGTAGCCCTAAGCAGTGACTGGCGAGAAACACTTTCATGGAAAGTGGTTGCCAAGCTTCCAAAAATTACGAATCTCCAGAAATCTCAGCAAATATTTTTTCACCCAAACTGGATGATACTTTCAGGTAATGATCAGTACACTAAGGCGACTTGGTTTCCCAAATTTTGTTCTTCTATGTTGAAGCGTTCGTTTCCAGTAACAGTTTGAATTTTTAGGTTTCACTCTGTTTACTCCTATATTGATAGATGTATTTGGAACTCTAAATCCAACACGGTTTATGCTAGCTTCTTGAAACTTGACACAGTACAGTAGTTTCACGTTCTATCTCTATGTTTTGTTTCCTCTTGATGTAGCCCTAAGCAGTGACTGGCGAGAAACACTTTCATGGAAAGGGGTTGCCCAGCTTCCAAAAATTACGAATCTCCAGAAATCTCAGCAAATACTTTTTCACCCAAACTGGATGATACTTTCAGGTAATGATCAGTACACTAAGGCGACTTGATTCCCCACATTTCGTTCTTCTATGTTGAAGCGTTCGTTTCCAGTAACAGTTTGAATTTTTAGGTTTCACTCTGTTTACTCCTATATTGATAGATGTATTTGGAACTCTAAATCCAACACGGTTTGTGCTAGCTTCTTGAAACTTGACACAGTACAGTAGTTTCACGTTCTATCTCTATGTTTTGTTTCCTCTTGCTGTAGCCCTAAGCAGTGACTGGCGAGAAACACTTTCATGGAAAGGGGTTGCCAAGCTTCCAAAAATTACGAATCTCCAGAAATCTCAGCAAATACTTTTTCACCCAAACTGGATGATACTTTCAGGTAATGATCAGTACACTAAGGCGACTTGGTTCCCAAAATTTCGTTCTTCTATGTTGAAGCATTCGTTTCCAGTAACAGTTTGAATTTTTAGGTTTCACTCTGTTTTCTCCTATATTGATAGATGTATTTGGAACTCTAAATCCAACACGGTTTGTGCTAGCTTCTTGAAACTTGACACAATAAAGTAGTTTCACGTTCTATCTCTATGTTTTGTTTCCTCTTGATGTAGCCCTAAGCAGTGACTGGCGAGAAACACTTTCATGGAAAGGGGTTGCCAAGCTTCCAAAAATTACGAATCTCCAGAAATCTCAGCAAATATTTTTTCACCCAAACTGGATGATACTTTCAGGTAATGATCAGTACACTAAGGCGACTTGGTTTCCCAAATTTTGTTCTTCTATGTTGAAGCGTTCGTTTCCAGTAACAGTTTGAATTTTTAGGTTTCACTCTGTTTACTCCTATATTGATAGATGTATTTGGAACTCTAAATCCAACACGGTTTATGCTAGCTTCTTGAAACTTGACACAGTACAGTAGTTTCACGTTCTATCTCTATGTTTTGTTTCCTCTTGATGTAGCCCTAAGCAGTGACTGGCGAGAAACACTTTCATGGAAAGGGGTTGCCAAGCTTCCAAAAATTACGAATCTCCAGAAATCTCAGCAAATAATTTTTCACCCAAACTGGATGATACTTTCAGGTAATGATCAGTACACTAAGGCGACTTGGTTCCCCAAATTTCGTTCTCTTATGATGAAGCGTTCGTTTCCAGTAACAGTTTGAATTTTTAGGTTTCACTCTGTTTACTCCTATATTGATAGATGTATTTGGAACTCTAAATCCAACACGGTTTGTGCTAGCTTCTTGAAACTTGACACAATAAAGTAGTTTCACGTTCTCTCTCTATGTTTTGTTTCCTCTTGATGTAGATCTAAGCAGTGACTGGCAAGAAACACTTTCATGGAAAGGGGTTGCCAAGCTTCCAAAAATTACGAATCTCCAGAAATCTCAGCCAATACTTTTTCACCCAAACTGGATGATACTTTCAGGTAATGATCAGTACACTAAGGCAACTTGGTTTCCCAAATTTCGTTTTTCTATGTTGAAGGGTTCGTTTCCAGTAACAGTTTGAATTTTTAGGTTTCACTCTGTTTACTCCTATATTGATAGATGTATTTGGAACTCTAAATCCAACACGGTTTCTGCTAGCTTCTTGAAACTTGAAACAATAAATTAGTTTCACGTTGTATCTCTATGTTTTGTTTCCTCTTGATGTAGTCCTAAGCAGTGACTGGCGAGAAACACTTTCATGGAAAGGGGTTGCCAAGCTTCGAAAAATTACGATTCTCCAGAAATCTCAGCAAATACTTTTTCACCCAAACTGGATGATACTTTCAGGTAATGATCAGTACACTAAGGCGACTTGGTTTCCCAAATTTTGTTCTTCTATGTTGAAGCGTTCGTTTCCAGTAACAGTTTGAATTTTTAAGTTTCACTCTGTTTACTCCTATATTGATAGATGTATTTGGTACTCTAAATCCAACACGGTTTATGCTAGCTTCATGAAACTTGACACAGTACAGTAGTTTCACGTTCTATCTCTGTGTTTTGTTTCCTCTTGATGTAGCCCTAAGCAGTGACTGGCGAGAAACACTTTCATGGAAAGGGGTTGCCAAGCTTCCAAAAATTACGAATCTCCAGAAATCTCAGCAAATATTTTTTCACCCAAACTGGATGATACTTTCAGGTAATGATCAGTACACTAAGGCGACTTGGTTTCCCAAATTTCGTTCTTCTACTTTGAAGCGCTCGTTTCCAGTAACAGTTTGAATTTTTAGGTTTCACTCTGTTTACTCCTATATTGATAGATGTATTTGGAACTCTAAATCCAACACGGTTTGTGCTAGCTTCTTGAAACTTGACACAATAAAGTAGTTTCACGTTCTATCTCTATGTTTTCTTTCCCCTTGATGTAGCCCTAAGCAGTGACTGGCGAGAAACACTTTCATGGAAAGGGGTTGCCAAGCTTCCAAAAATTACAAATCTACAGAAATCTCAGCAAATATTTTTTCACCCAAACTGGATGATACTTTCAGGTAATGATCAGTACACTAAGGCAACTTGGTTCCCCAAATTTCGTTCTTCTATGTTGAAGCGTTCGTTTCCAGTAACAGTTTGAATTTTTAGGTTTCACTCTGTTTACTCCTATATTGATAGATGTATTTGGAACTCTAAATCCAACACGGTTTGTGCTAGCTTCTTGAAACTTGACACAATAAATTAGTTTCACGTTCTATCTCTATGTTTTGTTTCCTCTTGATGTAGCCCTAAGCAGTGACTGGCGAGAAACACTTTCATGGAAAGGGGTTGCCAAGCTTCCAAAAATTACGAATCTCCAGAAATCTCAGCAAATATTTTTTCACCCAAACTGGATGATACTTTCAGGTAATGATCAGTACACTAAGGCGACTTGGTTCCCCAAATTTCGTTCTCTTATGTTGAAGCGTTCGTTTCCAGTAACAGTTTGAATTTTTAGGTTTCACTCTGTTTTCTCCTATATTGATAGATGTATTTGGAACTCTAAATCCAACACGGTTTGTGCAAGCTTCTTGAAACTTGACACAATAAAGTAGTTTCATGTTCTATCTCTATGTTTTGTTTCCTCTTGATGTAGCCATAAGCAGTGACTGGCGAGAAACACTTTCATGGAAAGGGGTTGCCAAGCTTCCAAAAATTACGAATCTCCAGAAATCTCACCAAATACTTTTTCACCAAAACTGGATGATACTTTCAGGTAATGATCAGTACACTAAGCCCACTTGCTTCACCAAATTTCGTTCTTCTACGTTGAAGCGTTCGTTTCCAGTAACAGTTTGAATTTTTAGGTTTCACTCTGTTTACTCCTATATTGATAGATGTATTTGGAACTCTAAATCAAACACGGTTTGTGCTAGCTTCTTGAAACTTGACACAATAAAGTAGTTTCACGTTCTCTCTCTATGTTTTGTTTCCTCTTGATGTAGACCTAAGCAGTGACTGGCGAGAAAATCTTTCATGGAAAGGGGTTGCCAAGCTTCCAAAAATTACGAATCTCCAGAAATCTCAGCAAGTACTTTTTCACCCAAACTGGATGATACTTTCAAGTAATGATCAGTACACTAAGGCGACTTGGTTTCCCAAATTTCGTTCTTCTATGTTGAAGCGTTCGTTTCCAGTAACAGTTTGAATTTTTAGGTTTCACTCTGTTTTCTCCTATATTGATAGATGTATTTGGAACTCTAAATCCAACACGGTTTGTGCTAGCTTCATGAAACTTGACACAGTACAGTAGTTTCACGTTCTATCTCTATGTTTTGTTTCCTCTTGATGTAGCCCTAAGCAGTGACTGGCGAGAAACACTTTCATGGAAAGTGGTTGCCAAGCTTCCAAAAATAACGAATCTCCAGAAATCTCAGCAAATATTTTTTCACCCAAACTGGATGATACTTTCAGGTAATGATCAGTACACTAAGGCGACTTGGTTTCCCAAATTTTGTTCTTCTATGTTGAAGCGTTCGTTTCCAGTAACAGTTTGAATTTTTAGGTTTCACTCTGTTTACTCCTATATTGATAGATGTATTTGGAACTCTAAATCCAACACGGTTTATGCTAGCTTCTTGAAACTTGACACAGTACAGTAGTTTCACGTTCTATCTCTATGTTTTGTTTCCTCTTGATGTAGCCCTAAGCAGTGACTGGCGAGAAACACTTTCATGGAAAGGGGTTGCCCAGCTTCCAAAAATTACGAATCTCCAGAAATCTCAGCAAATACTTTTTCACCCAAACTGGATGATACTTTCAGGTAATGATCAGTACACTAAGGCGACTTGATTCCCCACATTTCGTTCTTCTATGTTGAAGCGTTCGTTTCCAGTAACAGTTTGAATTTTTAGGTTTCACTCTGTTTACTCCTATATTGATAGATGTATTTGGAACTCTAAATCCAACACGGTTTGTGCTAGCTTCTTGAAACTTGACACAGTACAGTAGTTTCACGTTCTATCTCTATGTTTTGTTTCCTCTTGCTGTAGCCCTAAGCAGTGACTGGCGAGAAACACTTTCATGGAAAGGGGTTGCCAAGCTTCCAAAAATTACGAATCTCCAGAAATCTCAGCAAATACTTTTTCACCCAAACTGGATGATACTTTCAGGTAATGATCAGTACACTAAGGCGACTTGGTTCCCAAAATTTCGTTCTTCTATGTTGAAGCATTCGTTTCCAGTAACAGTTTGAATTTTTAGGTTTCACTCTGTTTTCTCCTATATTGATAGATGTATTTGGAACTCTAAATCCAACACGGTTTGTGCAAGCTTCTTGAAACTTGACACAATAAAGTAGTTTCATGTTCTATCTCTATGTTTTGTTTCCTCTTGATGTAGCCATAAGCAGTGACTGGCGAGAAACACTTTCATGGAAAGGGGTTGCCAAGCTTCCAAAAATTACGAATCTCCAGAAATCTCAGCAAATACTTTTTCACCAAAACTGGATGATACTTTCAGGTAATGATCAGTACACTAAGCCAACTTGCTTCACCAAATTTCGTTCTTCTACGTTGAAGCGTTCGTTTCCAGTAACAGTTTGAATTTTTAGGTTTCACTCTGTTTACTCCTATATTGATAGATGTATTTGGAACTCTAAATCAAACACGGTTTGTGCTAGCTTCTTGAAACTTGACACAATAAAGTAGTTTCACGTTCTCTCTCTATGTTTTGTTTCCTCTTGATGTAGACCTAAGCAGTGACTGGCGAGAAAATCTTTCAGGGAAAGGGGTTGCCAAGCTTCCAAAAATTACGAATCTCCAGAAATCTCAGCAAGTACTTTTTCACCCAAACTGGATGATACTTTCAAGTAATGATCAGTACACTAAGGCGACTTGGTTTCCCAAATTTCGTTCTTCTATGTTGAAGCGTTCGTTTCCAGTAACAGTTTGAATTTTTAGGTTTCACTCTGTTTTCTCCTATATTGATAGATGTATTTGGAACTCTAAATCCAACACGGTTTGTGCTAGCTTCATGAAACTTGACACAGTACAGTAGTTTCACGTTCTATCTCTATGTTTTGTTTCCTCTTGATGTAGCCCTAAGCAGTGACTGGCGAGAAACACTTTCATGGAAAGGGGTTGCCAAGCTTCCAAAAATTACGAATCTCCAGAAATCTCAGCAAATACTTTTTTAACCAAACTGGATGATACTTTCAGGTAATGATCAGTACACTAAGGCGACTTGGTTCCCCAAATTTCGTTCTCTTATGTTGAAGCGTTCGTTTCCAGTAACAGTTTGAATTTTTAGGTTTCACTCTGTTTTCTCCTATATTGATAGATGTATTTGGAACTCTAAATCCAACACGGTTTGTGCAAGCTTCTTGAAACTTGACACAATAAAGTAGTTTCATGTTCTATCTCTATGTTTTGTTTCCTCTTGATGTAGCCATAAGCAGTGACTGGCGAGAAACACTTTCATGGAAAGGGGTTGCCAAGCTTCCAAAAATTACGAATCTCCAGAAATCTCAGCAAATACTTTTTCACCAAAACTGGATGATACTTTCAGGTAATGATCAGTACACTAAGCCAACTTGCTTCACCAAATTTCGTTCTTCTACGTTGAAGCGTTCGTTTCCAGTAACAGTTTGAATTTTTAGGTTTCACTCTGTTTACTCCTATATTGATAGATGTATTTGGAACTCTAAATCAAACACGGTTTGTGCTAGCTTCTTGAAACTTGACACAATAAAGTAGTTTCACGTTCTCTCTCTATGTTTTGTTTCCTCTTGATGTAGACCTAAGCAGTGACTGGCGAGAAAATCTTTCAGGGAAAGGGGTTGCCAAGCTTCCAAAAATTACGAATCTCCAGAAATCTCAGCAAGTACTTTTTCACCCAAACTGGATGATACTTTCAAGTAATGATCAGTACACTAAGGCGACTTGGTTTCCCAAATTTCGTTCTTCTATGTTGAAGCGTTCGTTTCCAGTAACAGTTTGAATTTTTAGGTTTCACTCTGTTTTCTCCTATATTGATAGATGTATTTGGAACTCTAAATCCAACACGGTTTGTGCTAGCTTCATGAAACTTGACACAGTACAGTAGTTTCACGTTCTATCTCTATGTTTTGTTTCCTCTTGATGTAGCCCTAAGCAGTGACTGGCGAGAAACACTTTCATGGAAAGGGGTTGCCAAGCTTCCAAAAATTACGAATCTCCAGAAATCTCAGCAAATACTTTTTTAACCAAACTGGATGATACTTTCAGGTAATGATCAGTACACTAAGGCGACTTGGTTCCCCAAATTTCGTTCTCTTATGTTGAAGCGTTCGTTTCCAGTAACAGTTTGAATTTTTAGGTTTCACTCTGTTTTCTCCTATATTGATAGATGTATTTGGAACTCTAAATCCAACACGGTTTGTGCAAGCTTCTTGAAACTTGACACAATAAAGTAGTTTCATGTTCTATCTCTATGTTTTGTTTCCTCTTGATGTAGCCATAAGCAGTGACTGGCGAGAAACACTTTCATGGAAAGGGGTTGCCAAGCTTCCAAAAATTACGAATCTCCAGAAATCTCACCAAATACTTTTTCACCAAAACTGGATGATACTTTCAGGTAATGATCAGTACACTAAGCCCACTTGCTTCACCAAATTTCGTTCTTCTACGTTGAAGCGTTCGTTTCCAGTAACAGTTTGAATTTTTAGGTTTCACTCTGTTTACTCCTATATTGATAGATGTATTTGGAACTCTAAATCAAACACGGTTTGTGCTAGCTTCTTGAAACTTGACACAATAAAGTAGTTTCACGTTCTCTCTCTATGTTTTGTTTCCTCTTGATGTAGACCTAAGCAGTGACTGGCGAGAAAATCTTTCATGGAAAGGGGTTGCCAAGCTTCCAAAAATTACGAATCTCCAGAAATCTCAGCAAGTACTTTTTCACCCAAACTGGATGATACTTTCAAGTAATGATCAGTACACTAAGGCGACTTGGTTTCCCAAATTTCGTTCTTCTATGTTGAAGCGTTCGTTTCCAGTAACAGTTTGAATTTTTAGGTTTCACTCTGTTTTCTCCTATATTGATAGATGTATTTGGAACTCTAAATCCAACACGGTTTGTGCTAGCTTCATGAAACTTGACACAGTACAGTAGTTTCACGTTCTATCTCTATGTTTTGTTTCCTCTTGATGTAGCCCTAAGCAGTGACTGGCGAGAAACACTTTCATGGAAAGTGGTTGCCAAGCTTCCAAAAATTACGAATCTCCAGAAATCTCAGCAAATATTTTTTCACCCAAACTGGATGATACTTTCAGGTAATGATCAGTACACTAAGGCGACTTGGTTTCCCAAATTTTGTTCTTCTATGTTGAAGCGTTCGTTTCCAGTAACAGTTTGAATTTTTAGGTTTCACTCTGTTTACTCCTATATTGATAGATGTATTTGGAACTCTAAATCCAACACGGTTTATGCTAGCTTCTTGAAACTTGACACAGTACAGTAGTTTCACGTTCTATCTCTATGTTTTGTTTCCTCTTGATGTAGCCCTAAGCAGTGACTGGCGAGAAACACTTTCATGGAAAGGGGTTGCCCAGCTTCCAAAAATTACGAATCTCCAGAAATCTCAGCAAATACTTTTTCACCCAAACTGGATGATACTTTCAGGTAATGATCAGTACACTAAGGCGACTTGATTCCCCACATTTCGTTCTTCTATGTTGAAGCGTTCGTTTCCAGTAACAGTTTGAATTTTTAGGTTTCACTCTGTTTACTCCTATATTGATAGATGTATTTGGAACTCTAAATCCAACACGGTTTGTGCTAGCTTCTTGAAACTTGACACAGTACAGTAGTTTCACGTTCTATCTCTATGTTTTGTTTCCTCTTGCTGTAGCCCTAAGCAGTGACTGGCGAGAAACACTTTCATGGAAAGGGGTTGCCAAGCTTCCAAAAATTACGAATCTCCAGAAATCTCAGCAAATACTTTTTCACCCAAACTGGATGATACTTTCAGGTAATGATCAGTACACTAAGGCGACTTGGTTCCCAAAATTTCGTTCTTCTATGTTGAAGCATTCGTTTCCAGTAACAGTTTGAATTTTTAGGTTTCACTCTGTTTTCTCCTATATTGATAGATGTATTTGGAACTCTAAATCCAACACGGTTTGTGCTAGCTTCTTGAAACTTGACACAATAAAGTAGTTTCACGTTCTATCTCTATGTTTTGTTTCCTCTTGATGTAGCCCTAAGCAGTGACTGGCGAGAAACACTTTCATGGAAAGGGGTTGCCAAGCTTCCAAAAATTACGAATCTCCAGAAATCTCAGCAAATATTTTTTCACCCAAACTGGATGATACTTTCAGGTAATGATCAGTACACTAAGGCGACTTGGTTTCCCAAATTTTGTTCTTCTATGTTGAAGCGTTCGTTTCCAGTAACAGTTTGAATTTTTAGGTTTCACTCTGTTTACTCCTATATTGATAGATGTATTTGGAACTCTAAATCCAACACGGTTTATGCTAGCTTCTTGAAACTTGACACAGTACAGTAGTTTCACGTTCTATCTCTATGTTTTGTTTCCTCTTGATGTAGCCCTAAGCAGTGACTGGCGAGAAACACTTTCATGGAAAGGGGTTGCCAAGCTTCCAAAAATTACGAATCTCCAGAAATCTCAGCAAATAATTTTTCACCCAAACTGGATGATACTTTCAGGTAATGATCAGTACACTAAGGCGACTTGGTTCCCCAAATTTCGTTCTCTTATGATGAAGCGTTCGTTTCCAGTAACAGTTTGAATTTTTAGGTTTCACTCTGTTTACTCCTATATTGATAGATGTATTTGGAACTCTAAATCCAACACGGTTTGTGCTAGCTTCTTGAAACTTGACACAATAAAGTAGTTTCACGTTCTCTCTCTATGTTTTGTTTCCTCTTGATGTAGATCTAAGCAGTGACTGGCAAGAAACACTTTCATGGAAAGGGGTTGCCAAGCTTCCAAAAATTACGAATCTCCAGAAATCTCAGCCAATACTTTTTCACCCAAACTGGATGATACTTTCAGGTAATGATCAGTACACTAAGGCAACTTGGTTTCCCAAATTTCGTTTTTCTATGTTGAAGGGTTCGTTTCCAGTAACAGTTTGAATTTTTAGGTTTCACTCTGTTTACTCCTATATTGATAGATGTATTTGGAACTCTAAATCCAACACGGTTTCTGCTAGCTTCTTGAAACTTGAAACAATAAATTAGTTTCACGTTGTATCTCTATGTTTTGTTTCCTCTTGATGTAGTCCTAAGCAGTGACTGGCGAGAAACACTTTCATGGAAAGGGGTTGCCAAGCTTCGAAAAATTACGATTCTCCAGAAATCTCAGCAAATACTTTTTCACCCAAACTGGATGATACTTTCAGGTAATGATCAGTACACTAAGGCGACTTGGTTTCCCAAATTTTGTTCTTCTATGTTGAAGCGTTCGTTTCCAGTAACAGTTTGAATTTTTAAGTTTCACTCTGTTTACTCCTATATTGATAGATGTATTTGGTACTCTAAATCCAACACGGTTTATGCTAGCTTCATGAAACTTGACACAGTACAGTAGTTTCACGTTCTATCTCTGTGTTTTGCTTCCTCTTGATGTAGCCCTAAGCAGTGACTGGCGAGAAACACTTTCATGGAAAGGGGTTGCCAAGCTTCCAAAAATTACGAATCTCCAGAAATCTCAGCAAATATTTTTTCACCCAAACTGGATGATACTTTCAGGTAATGATCAGTACACTAAGGCGACTTGGTTTCCCAAATTTCGTTCTTCTACTTTGAAGCGCTCGTTTCCAGTAACAGTTTGAATTTTTAGGTTTCACTCTGTTTACTCCTATATTGATAGATGTATTTGGAACTCTAAATCCAACACGGTTTGTGCTAGCTTCTTGAAACTTGACACAATAAAGTAGTTTCACGTTCTATCTCTATGTTTTCTTTCCCCTTGATGTAGCCCTAAGCAGTGACTGGCGAGAAACACTTTCATGGAAAGGGGTTGCCAAGCTTCCAAAAATTACAAATCTCCAGAAATCTCAGCAAATATTTTTTCACCCAAACTGGATGATACTTTCAGGTAATGATCAGTACACTAAGGCAACTTGGTTCCCCAAATTTCGTTCTTCTATGTTGAAGCGTTCGTTTCCAGTAACAGTTTGAATTTTTAGGTTTCACTCTGTTTACTCCTATATTGATATATGTATTTGGAACTCTAAATCCAACACGGTTTGTGCTAGCTTCTTGAAACTTGACACAATAAATTAGTTTCACGTTCTATCTCTATGTTTTGTTTCCTCTTGATGTAGCCCTAAGCAGTGACTGGCGAGAAACACTTTCATGGAAAGGGGTTGCCAAGCTTCCAAAAATTACGAATCTCCAGAAATCTCAGCAAATATTTTTTCACCCAAACTGGATGATACTTTCAGGTAATGGTCAGTACACTAAGGCGACTTGGTTCCCCAAATTTCGTTCTTCTCCGTTGAAGCGTTCGTTTCCAGTAACAGTTTGAATTTTTAGGTTTCACTCTGTTTTCTCCTATATTGATAGATGTATTTGGAAATCTAAATCCAACACGGTTTTTGCTAGCTTCTTGAAACTTGACACAGTACAGTAGTTTCACGTACTATCTCTATTTTTTGTTTCCTCTTGATGTAGCCCTAAGCAGTGACTGGCGAGAAACACTTTCATGGAAAGGGGTTGCCAAGCTTCCAAAAATTACGAATCTCCAGAAATCTCAGCAAATATTTTTTCACCCAAACTGGATGATACTTTCAGGTAATGATCAGTACACTAAGGCGACTTGGTTCCCCAAATTTCGTTCTCTTATGTTGAAGCGTTCGTTTCCAGTAACAGTTTGAATTTTTAGGTTTCACTCTGTTTTCTCCTATATTGATAGATGTATTTGGAACTCTAAATCCAACACGGTTTGTGCAAGCTTCTTGAAACTTGACACAATAAAGTAGTTTCATGTTCTATCTCTATGTTTTGTTTCCTCTTGATGTAGCCATAAGCAGTGACTGGCGAGAAACACTTTCATGGAAAGGGGTTGCCAAGCTTCCAAAAATTACGAATCTCCAGAAATCTCAGCAAATACTTTTTCACCAAAACTGGATGATACTTTCAGGTAATGATCAGTACACTAAGCCAACTTGCTTCACCAAATTTCGTTCTTCTACGTTGAAGCGTTCGTTTCCAGTAACAGTTTGAATTTTTAGGTTTCACTCTGTTTACTCCTATATTGATAGATGTATTTGGAACTCTAAATCAAACACGGTTTGTGCTAGCTTCTTGAAACTTGACACAATAAAGTAGTTTCACGTTCTCTCTCTATGTTTTGTTTCCTCTTGATGTAGACCTAAGCAGTGACTGGCGAGAAAATCTTTCAGGGAAAGGGGTTGCCAAGCTTCCAAAAATTACGAATCTCCAGAAATCTCAGCAAGTACTTTTTCACCCGAACTGGATGATACTTTCAAGTAATGATCAGTACACTAAGGCGACTTGGTTTCCCAAATTTCGTTCTTCTATGTTGAAGCGTTCGTTTCCAGTAACAGTTTGAATTTTTAGGTTTCACTCTGTTTTCTCCTATATTGATAGATGTATTTGGAACTCTAAATCCAACACGGTTTGTGCTAGCTTCATGAAACTTGACACAGTACAGTAGTTTCACGTTCTATCTCTATGTTTTGTTTCCTCTTGATGTAGCCCTAAGCAGTGACTGGCGAGAAACACTTTCATGGAAAGGGGTTGCCAAGCTTCCAAAAATTACGAATCTCCAGAAATCTCAGCAAATATTTTTTCACCCAAACTGGATGATACTTTCAGGTAATGATCAGTACACTAAGGCGACTTGGTTCCCCAAATTTCGTTCTCTTATGTTGAAGCGTTCGTTTCCAGTAACAGTTTGAATTTTTAGGTTTCACTCTGTTTTCTCCTATATTGATAGATGTATTTGGAACTCTAAATCCAACACGGTTTGTGCAAGCTTCTTGAAACTTGACACAATAAAGTAGTTTCATGTTCTATCTCTATGTTTTGTTTCCTCTTGATGTAGCCATAAGCAGTGACTGGCGAGAAACACTTTCATGGAAAGGGGTTGCCAAGCTTCCAAAAATTACGAATCTCCAGAAATCTCAGCAAATACTTTTTCACCAAAACTGGATGATACTTTCAGGTAATGATCAGTACACTAAGCCCACTTGCTTCACCAAATTTCGTTCTTCTACGTTGAAGCGTTCGTTTCCAGTAACAGTTTGAATTTTTAGGTTTCACTCTGTTTACTCCTATATTGATAGATGTATTTGGAACTCTAAATCAAACACGGTTTGTGCTAGCTTCTTGAAACTTGACACAATAAAGTAGTTTCACGTTCTCTCTCTATGTTTTGTTTCCTCTTGATGTAGACCTAAGCAGTGACTGGCGAGAAAATCTTTCATGGAAAGGGGTTGCCAAGCTTCCAAAAATTACGAATCTCCAGAAATCTCAGCAAGTACTTTTTCACCCAAACTGGATGATACTTTCAAGTAATGATCAGTACACTAAGGCGACTTGGTTTCCCAAATTTCGTTCTTCTATGTTGAAGCGTTCGTTTCCAGTAACAGTTTGAATTTTTAGGTTTCACTCTGTTTTCTCCTATATTGATAGATGTATTTGGAACTCTAAATCCAACACGGTTTGTGCTAGCTTCATGAAACTTGACACAGTACAGTAGTTTCACGTTCTATCTCTATGTTTTGTTTCCTCTTGATGTAGCCCTAAGCAGTGACTGGCGAGAAACACTTTCATGGAAAGGGGTTGCCAAGCTTCCAAAAATTACGAATCTCCAGAAATCTCAGCAAATATTTTTTCACCCAAACTGGATGATACTTTCAGGTAATGATCAGTACACTAAGGCGACTTGGTTCCCCAAATTTCGTTCTCTTATGTTGAAGCGTTCGTTTCCAGTAACAGTTTGAATTTTTAGGTTTCACTCTGTTTACTAATATATTGATAGATGTATTTGGAACTCTAAATCCAACACGGTTTGTGCTAGCTTCTTGAAACTTGACACAATAAATTAGTTTCACGTTCTATCTCTATGTTTTGTTTCCTCTTGATGTAGCCCTAAGCAGTGACTGGCGAGAAACACTTTCATGGAAAGGGGTTGCCAAGCTTCCAAAAATTACGAATCTCCAGAAATCTCAGCAAATATTTTTTCACCCAAACTGGATGATACTTTCAGGTAATGATCAGTACACTAAGGCGACTTGGTTCCCCAAATTTCGTTTTTCTACGTTGAAGCGTTCGTTTCCAGTAACAGTTTGAATTTTTAGGTTTCACTCTGTTTTCTCCTATATTGATAGATGTATTTGGAAATCTAAATCCAACACGGTTTTTGCTAGCTTCTTGAAACTTGACACAGTACAGTAGTTTCACGTACTATCTCTATGTTTTGTTTCCTCTTGATGTAGCCCTAAGCAGTGACTGGCGAGAAACACTTTCATGGAAAGGGGTTGCCAAGTTTCCAAAAATTACGAATCTCCAGAAATCTCAGCAAATATTTTTTCACCCAAACTGGATGATACTTTCAGGTAATGATCAGTACACTAAGGCGACTTGGTTCCCCAAATTTCGTTCTCTTATGTTGAAGCGTTCGTTTCCAGTAACAGTTTGAATTTTTAGGTTTCACTCTGTTTTCTCCTATATTGATAGATGTATTTGGAACTCTAAATCCAACACGGTTTGTGCAAGCTTCTTGAAACTTGACACAATAAAGTAGTTTCATGTTCTATCTCTATGTTTTGTTTCCTCTTGATGTAGCCCTAAGCAGTGACTGGCGAGAAACACTTTCATGGAAAGGGGTTGCCAAGCTTCCAAAAATTACGAATCTCCAGAAATCTCAGCAAATACTTTTTCACCAAAACTGGATGATACTTTCAGGTAATGATCTGTACACTAAGCCCACTTGCTTCACCAAATTTCGTTCTTCTACGTTGAAGCGTTCGTTTCCAGTAACAGTTTGAATTTTTAGGTTTCACTCTGTTTACTCCTATATTGATAGATGTATTTGGAACTCTAAATCAAACACGGTTTGTGCTAGCTTCTTGAAACTTGACACAATAAAGTAGTTTCACGTTCTCTCTCTATGTTTTGTTTCCTCTTGATGTAGACCTAAGCAGTGACTGGCGAGAAAAACTTTCATGGAAAGGGGTTGCCAAGCTTCCAAAAATTACGAATCTCCAGAAATCTCAGCAAATACTTTTTCACCCAAACTGGATGATACTTTCAAGTAATGATCAGTACACTAAGGCGACTTGGTTTCCCAAATTTCGTTCTTCTATGTTGAAGCGTTCGTTTCCAGTAACAGTTTGAATTTTTAGGTTTCACTCTGTTTTCTCCTATATTGATAGATGTATTTGGAACTCTAAATCCAACACGGTTTGTGCTAGCTTCTTGAAACTTGACACAATGAATTAGTTTCACGTTCTATCTCTATGTTTTGTTTCCTCTTGATGTAGCCCTAAGCAGTGACTGGCGAGAAACACTTTCATGGAAATGGGTTGCCAAGCTTCCAAAAATTACGAATCTCCAGAAATCTCAGCAAATACTTTTTCACCCAAACTGGATGATACTTTCAGGTAATGATCAGTACACTAAGGCGACTTGGTTCCCCACATTTCGTTCTTCTACGTTGAAGCGTTCGTTTCCAGTAACAGTTTGAATTTTTAGGTTTCACTCTGTTTACTCCTATATTGATAGATGAATTTGGAACTCTAAATCCAACACGGTTTGTGCTAGCTTCTTGAAACTTGACACAATAAAGTAGTTTCACGTTCTATCTCTATGTTTTGTTTCCTCTTGATGTAGCCCTAAGCTGTGACTGGCGAGAAACACTTTCATGGAAAGGGGTTGCCAAGGTTCCAAAAATTACGAATCTCCAGAAATCTCAGCAAATACTTTTTCACCCAAACTGGATGATACTTTCAGGTAATGATCAGTACACTAAGCCCACTTGCTTCACCAAATTTCGTTCTTCTACGTTGAAGCGTTCGTTTTCAGTAACAGTTTGAATTTTTAGGTTTCACTCTGTTTAATCCTATATTGATAGATGTATTTGGAACTCTATCCAACATGATTTGTGCTAGCTTCTTGAAACTTGACACAATAAACTAGGTTCACGTTCTATCTCTATGTTTTGTTTCCTCTTGATGTAGTCCTAAGCAGTGACTGGCGAGAAACACTTTCATGGAAAGGGGTTGCCAAGCTTCCAAAAATTACAAATCTCCAGAAATCTCAGCAAATATTTTTTCACCCAAACTGGATGATACTTTCAGGTAATGATCAGTACACTAAGGCAACTTGGTTCCCCAAATTTCGTTCTTCTATGTTGAAGCGTTCGTTTCCAGTAACAGTTTGAATTTTTAGGTTTCACTCTGTTTACTCCTATATTGATAGATGTATTTGGAACTCTAAATCCAACACGGTTTGTGCTAGCTTCTTGAAACTTGACACAATAAATTAGTTTCACGTTCTATCTCTATGTTTTGTTTCCTCTTGATGTAGCCCTAAGCAGTGACTGGCGAGAAACACTTTCATGGAAAGGGGTTGCCAAGCTTCCAAAAATTACGAATCTCCAGAAATCTCAGCAAATATTTTTTCACCCAAACTGGATGATACTATCAGGTAATGATCAGTACACTAAGGCGACTTGGTTCCCCAAATTTCGTTCTTCTACGTTGAAGCGTTCGTTTCCAGTAACAGTTTGAATTTTTAGGTTTCACTCTGTTTTCTCCTATATTGATAGATGTATTTGGAAATCTAAATCCAACACGGTTTTTGCTAGCTTCTTGAAACTTGACACAGTACAGTAGTTTCACGTACTATCTCTATTTTTTGTTTCCTCTTGATGTAGCCCTAAGCAGTGACTGGCGAGAAACACTTTCATGGAAAGGGGTTGCCAAGCTTCCAAAAATTACGAATCTCCAGAAATCTCAGCAAATATTTTTTCACCCAAACTGGATGATACTTTCAGGTAATGATCAGTACACTAAGGCGACTTGGTTCCCCAAATTTCGTTCTCTTATGTTGAAGCGTTCGTTTCCAGTAACAGTTTGAATTTTTAGGTTTCACTCTGTTTTCTCCTATATTGATAGATGTATTTGGAACTCTAAATCCAACACGGTTTGTGCAAGCTTCTTGAAACTTGACACAATAAAGTAGTTTCATGTTCTATCTCTATGTTTTGTTTCCTCTTGATGTAGCCATAAGCAGTGACTGGCGAGAAACACTTTCATGGAAAGGGGTTGCCAAGCTTCCAAAAATTACGAATCTCCAGAAATCTCAGCAAATACTTTTTCACCAAAACTGGATGATACTTTCAGGTAATGATCAGTACACTAAGCCCACTTGCTTCACCAAATTTCGTTCTTCTACGTTGAAGCGTTCGTTTCCAGTAACAGTTTGAATTTTTAGGTTTCACTCTGTTTACTCCTATATTGATAGATGTATTTGGAACTCTAAATCAAACACGGTTTGTGCTAGCTTCTTGAAACTTGACACAATAAAGTACTTTCACGTTCTCTCTCTATGTTTTGTTTCCTCTTGATGTAGACCTAAGCAGTGACTGGCGAGAAAATCTTTCATGGAAAGGGGTTGCCAAGCTTCCAAAAATTACGAATCTCCAGAAATCTCAGCAAGTACTTTTTCACCCAAACTGGATGATACTTTCAAGTAATGATCAGTACACTAAGGCGACTTGGTTTCCCAAATTTCGTTCTTCTATGTTGAAGCGTTCGTTTCCAGTAACAGTTTGAATTTTTAGGTTTCACTCTGTTTTCTCCTATATTGATAGATGTATTTGGAACTCTAAATCCAACACGGTTTGTGCTAGCTTCATGAAACTTGACACAGTACAGTAGTTTCACGTTCTATCTCTATGTTTTGTTTCCTCTTGATGTAGCCCTAAGCAGTGACTGGCGAGAAACACTTTCATGGAAAGGGGTTGCCAAGCTTCCAAAAATTACGAATCTCCAGAAATCTCAGCAAATATTTTTTCACCCAAACTGGATGATACTTTCAGGTAATGATCAGTACACTAAGGCGACTTGGTTCCCCAAATTTCGTTCTCTTATGTTGAAGCGTTCGTTTCCAGTAACAGTTTGAATTTTTAGGTTTCACTCTGTTTACTAATATATTGATAGATGTATTTGGAACTCTAAATCCAACACGGTTTGTGCTAGCTTCTTGAAACTTGACACAATAAATTAGTTTCACGTTCTATCTCTATGTTTTGTTTCCTCTTGATGTAGCCCTAAGCATTGACTGGCGAGAAACACTTTCATGGAAAGGGGTTGCCAAGCTTCCAAAAATTACGAATCTCCAGAAATCTCAGCAAATATTTTTTCACCCAAACTGGATGATACTTTCAGGTAATGATCAGTACACTAAGGCGACTTGGTTCCCCAAATTTCGTTTTTCTACGTTGAAGCGTTCGTTTCCAGTAACAGTTTGAATTTTTAGGTTTCACTCTGTTTTCTCCTATATTGATAGATGTATTTGGAAATCTAAATCCAACACGGTTTTTGCTAGCTTCTTGAAACTTGACACAGTACAGTAGTTTCACGTACTATCTCTATGTTTTGTTTCCTCTTGATGTAGCCCTAAGCAGTGACTGGCGAGAAACACTTTCATGGAAAGGGGTTGCCAAGCTTCCAAAAATTACGAATCTCCAGAAATCTCAGCAAATATTTTTTCACCCAAACTGGATGATACTTTCAGGTAATGGTCAGTACACTAAGGCGACTGGGTTCCCCAAATTTCGTTCTCTTATGTTGAAGCGTTCGTTTCCAGTAACAGTTTGAATTTTTAGGTTTCACTCTGTTTTCTCCTATATTGATAGATGTATTTGGAACTCTAAATCCAACACGGTTTGTGCAAGCTTCTTGAAACTTGACACAATAAAGTAGTTTCATGTTCTATCTCTATGTTTTGTTTCCTCTTGATGTAGCCCTAAGCAGTGACTGGCGAGAAACACTTTCATGGAAAGGGGTTGCCAAGCTTCCAAAAATTACGAAACTCCAGAAATCTCAGCAAATACTTTTTCACCAAAACTGGATGATACTTTCAGGTAATGATCAGTACACTAAGCCCACTTGCTTCACCAAATTTCGTTCTTCTACGTTGAAGCGTTCGTTTCCAGTAACAGTTTGAATTTTTAGGTTTCAATCTGTTTACTCCTATATTGATAGATGTATTTGGAACTCTAAATCAAACACGGTTTGTGCTAGCTTCTTGAAACTTGACACAATAAAGTAGTTTCACGTTCTCTCTCTATGTTTTGTTTCCTCTTGATGTAGACCTAAGCAGTGACTGGCGAGAAAAACTTTCATGGAAAGGGGTTGCCAAGCTTCCAAAAATTACGAATCTCCAGAAATCTCAGCAAATACTTTTTCACCCAAACTGGATGATACTTTCAAGTAATGATCAGTACACTAAGGCGACTTGGTTTCCCAAATTTCGTTCTTCTATGTTGAAGCGTTCGTTTCCAGTAACAGTTTGAATTTTTAGGTTTCACTCTGTTTTCTCCTATATTGATAGATGTATTTGGAACTCTAAATCCAACACGGTTTGTGCTAGCTTCTTGAAACTTGACACAATGAATTAGTTTCACGTTCTATCTCTATGTTTTGTTTCCTCTTGATGTAGCCCTAAGCAGTGACTGGCGAGAAACACTTTCATGGAAATGGGTTGCCAAGCTTCCAAAAATTACGAATCTCCAGAAATCTCAGCAAATACTTTTTCACCCAAACTGGATGATACTTTCAGGTAATGATCAGTACACTAAGGCGACTTGGTTCCCCACATTTCGTTCTTCTACGTTGAAGCGTTCGTTTCCAGTAACAGTTTGAATTTTTAGGTTTCACTCTGTTTACTCCTATATTGATAGATGAATTTGGAACTCTAAATCCAACACGGTTTGTGCTAGCTTCTTGAAACTTGACACAATAAAGTAGTTTCACGTTCTATCTCTATGTTTTGTTTCCTCTTGATGTAGCCCTAAGCTGTGACTGGCGAGAAACACTTTCATGGAAAGGGGTTGCCAAGGTTCCAAAAATTACGAATCTCCAGAAATCTCAGCAAATACTTTTTCACCCAAACTGGATGATACTTTCAGGTAATGATCAGTACACTAAGCCCACTTGCTTCACCAAATTTCGTTCTTCTACGTTGAAGCGTTCGTTTCCAGTAACAGTTTGAATTTTTAGGTTTCACTCTGTTTAATCCTATATTGATAGATGTATTTGGAACTCTATCCAACATGATTTGTGCTAGCTTCTTGAAACTTGACACAATAAACTAGGTTCACGTTCTATCTCTATGTTTTGTTTCCTCTTGATGTAGTCCTAAGCAGTGACTGGCGAGAAACACTTTCATGGAAAGGGGTTGCCAAGCTTCCAAAAATTACAAATCTCCAGAAATCTCAGCAAATATTTTTTCACCCAAACTGGATGATACTTTCAGGTAATGATCAGTACACAAAGCCCACTTGCTTCACCAAATTTCGTTCTTCTACGTTGAAGCGATCGTTTCCAGTAACAGTTTGAATTTTTAGGTTTCACTCTGTTTACTCCTATATTGATAGATGTATTTGGAACTCTATCCAACACGGTTTGTGCTAGCTTCTTGAAACTTGACACAATAAAGTAGTTTCACGTTCTATCTGTATGTTTTGTTTCCTCTTGATGTAGCCCTAAGCAGTGACTGGCGAGAAACACTTTCATGGAAAGGGGTTGCCAAGCTTCCAAAAATTACGAATCTCCAGAAATCTCAGCAAATATTTTTTCACCCAAAATGGCTGATACTTTCAGGTAATGATCAGTACACTAAGGTGACTTGGTTCCCCACATTTCGTTCTTCTATGTTGAAGCGTTCGTTTCCAGTAACAGTTTGAATTTTTAGGTTTCACTCTGTTTACTCCTATATTGATAGATGTATTTGGAACTCTAAATCCAACACGGTTTGTGCTAGCTTCTTGAAACTTGACACAATAAAGTAGTTTCACGTTCTCTCTCTATGTTTTGTTTCCTCTTGATGTAGCCCTAAGCAGTGACTGGCGAGAAACACTTTCATGGAAAGGGGTTGCCAAGCTTCCAAAAATTATGAATCTCCAGAAGTCTCAGCAAATACATTTTCACCCAAACTGGATGATACTTTCAGGTAATGATCAGTACACTAAGGCAACTTGGTTCCCCAAATTTCGTTCTTCTATGTTGAAGCATTCGTTTCCAGTAACAGTTTGAATTTTTAGGTTTCACTCTGTTTTCTCCTATATTGATAGATGTATTTGGAACTCTAAATCAAACACGGTTAGTGCTAGCTTCTTGAAACTTGACACAATAAAGTAGTTTCACGTTCTATCTCTATGTTTTGTTTCCTCTTGCTGTAGCCCTAAGCAGTGACTGGCGAGATACACTTTCATGGAAAGGGGTTGCCAAGCTTCCAAAAATTACAAATCTCCAGAAATCTCAGCAAATAGTTTTTCACCCAAACTGGATGATACTTTCAGGTAATGATCAGTACACTAAGGCGACTTGGTTCCCATAATTTCGTTCTTCTATGTTGAAGCATTCGTTTCTAGTAACAGTTTGAATTTTTAGGTTTCACTCTGTTTTCTCCAATATTGATAGATGTATTTGGAACTCTAAATCCAACACGGTTTGTGCTAGCTTCTTGAAACTTGACACAATAAAGTAGTTTCACGTTCTATCTCTATGTTTTGTTTCCTCTTGATGTAGCCCTAAGCAGTGACTGGCAAGAAACACTTTCATGGAAAGGGGTTGCCAAGCTTCCAAAAATTACGAATCTTCAGAAATCTCAGCAAATATTTTTTCACCGAAACTGGATGATACTTTCAGGTAATGATCAGTACACTAAGGCAACTTGGTTCCCCAAATTTTGTTCTTCTATGTTGAAGCGTTCGTTTCCAGTAACAGTTTGAATTTTTAGGTTTCACTCTGTTTACTCCTATATTGATAGATGTATTTGGAACTCTAAATCCAACACGGTTTGTGCTAGCTTCTTGAAACTTGACACAATAAAGTAGTTTCACGTTCTCTCTCTATGTTTTTTTTCTTCTTGATGTAGCGCTATGCAGTGACTGGCGAGAAACACTTTCATGGAAAGGGGTTGCCAAGCTTCCAAAAATTATGAATCTCGAGAAATCTCAGCAAATACTTTTTCACCCAAACTGGATGATACTTTCAGGTAATGATCAGTACACTAAGGCGACTTGGTTCCCCACATTTCGTTCTTCTACGTTGAAGCGTTCGTTTCCAGTAACAGTTTGAATTTTTAGGTTTCACTCTGTTTACTCCTATATTGATAGATGAATTTGGAACTCTAAATCCAACACGGTTTGTGCTAGCTTCTTGAAACTTGACACAATAAAGTAGTTTCACGTTCTATCTCTATGTTTTGTTTCCTCTTGATGTAGCCCTAAGCTGTGACTGGCGAGAAACACTTTCATGGAAAGGGGTTGCCAAGGTTCCAAAAATTACGAATCTCCAGAAATCTCAGCAAATACTTTTTCACCCAAACTGGATGATACTTTCAGGTAATGATCAGTACACTAAGCCCACTTGCTTCACCAAATTTCGTTCTTCTACGTTGAAGCGTTCGTTTCCAGTAACAGTTTGAATTTTTAGGTTTCACTCTGTTTAATCCTATATTGATAGATGTATTTGGAACTCTATCCAACATGATTTGTGCTAGCTTCTTGAAACTTGACACAATAAACTAGGTTCACGTTCTATCTCTATGTTTTGTTTCCTCTTGATGTAGTCCTAAGCAGTGACTGGCGAGAAACACTTTCATGGAAAGGGGTTGCCAAGCTTCCAAAAATTACAAATCTCCAGAAATCTCAGCAAATATTTTTTCACCCAAACTGGATGATACTTTCAGGTAATGATCAGTACACAAAGCCCACTTGCTTCACCAAATTTCGTTCTTCTACGTTGAAGCGATCGTTTCCAGTAACAGTTTGAATTTTTAGGTTTCACTCTGTTTACTCCTATATTGATAGATGTATTTGGAACTCTATCCAACACGGTTTGTGCTAGCTTCTTGAAACTTGACACAATAAAGTAGTTTCACGTTCTATCTGTATGTTTTGTTTCCTCTTGATGTAGCCCTAAGCAGTGACTGGCGAGAAACACTTTCATGGAAAGGGGTTGCCAAGCTTCCAAAAATTACGAATCTCCAGAAATCTCAGCAAATATTTTTTCACCCAAAATGGCTGATACTTTCAGGTAATGATCAGTACACTAAGGCGACTTGGTTCCCCACATTTCGTTCTTCTATGTTGAAGCATTCGTTTCCAGTAACAGTTTGAATTTTTAGGTTTCACTCTGTTTACTCCTATATTGATAGATGTATTTGGAACTCTAAATCCAACACGGTTTGTGCTAGCTTCTTGAAACTTGACACAATAAAGTAGTTTCACGTTCTCTCTCTATGTTTTGTTTCCTCTTGATGTAGCCCTAAGCAGTGACTGGCGAGAAACACTTTCATGGAAAGGGGTTGCCAAGCTTCCAAAAATTATGAATCTCCAGAAGTCTCAGCAAATACATTTTCACCCAAACTGGATGATACTTTCAGGTAATGATCAGTACACTAAGGCAACTTGGTTCCCCAAATTTCGTTCTTCTATGTTGAAGCATTCGTTTCCAGTAACAGTTTGAATTTTTAGGTTTCACTCTGTTTTCTCCTATATTGATAGATGTATTTGGAACTCTAAATCAAACACGGTTAGTGCTAGCTTCTTGAAACTTGACACAATAAAGTAGTTTCACGTTCTATCTCTATGTTTTGTTTCCTCTTGCTGTAGCCCTAAGCAGTGACTGGCGAGATACACTTTCATGGAAAGGGGTTGCCAAGCTTCCAAAAATTACAAATCTCCAGAAATCTCAGCAAATAGTTTTTCACCCAAACTGGATGATACTTTCAGGTAATGATCAGTACACTAAGGCGACTTGGTTCCCATAATTTCGTTCTTCTATGTTGAAGCATTCGTTTCTAGTAACAGTTTGAATTTTTAGGTTTCACTCTGTTTTCTCCAATATTGATAGATGTATTTGGAACTCTAAATCCAACACGGTTTGTGCTAGCTTCTTGAAACTTGACACAATAAAGTAGTTTCACGTTCTATCTCTATGTTTTGTTTCCTCTTGATGTAGCCCTAAGCAGTGACTGGCAAGAAACACTTTCATGGAAAGGGGTTGCCAAGCTTCCAAAAATTATGAATCTTCAGAAATCTCAGCAAATATTTTTTCACCGAAACTGGATGATACTTTCAGGTAATGATCAGTACACTAAGGCAACTTGGTTCCCCAAATTTTGTTCTTCTATGTTGAAGCGTTCGTTTCCAGTAACAGTTTGAATTTTTAGGTTTCACTATGTTTACTCCTATATTGATAGATGTATTTGGAACTCTAAATCCAACACGGTTTGTGCTAGCTTCTTGAAACTTGACACAATAAAGTAGTTTCACGTTCTCTCTCTATGTTTTTTTTCTTCTTGATGTAGCGCTATGCAGTGACTGGCGAGAAACACTTTCATGGAAAGGGGTTGCCAAGCTTCCAAAAATTATGAATCTCGAGAAATCTCAGCAAATACTTTTTCACCCAAACTGGATGATACTTTCAGGTAATGATCAGTACACTAAGCCCACTTGCTTCACCAAATTTCGTTCTTCTACGTTGAAGCGATCGTTTCCAGTAACAGTTTGAATTTTTAGGTTTCACTCTGTTTTCTCCTATATTGATAGATGTATTTGGAACTCTAAATCCAACACGGTTTGTGCTAGCTTCTTGAAACTTGACACAATAAAGTAGGTTCACGTTCTATCTCTATGTTTTGTTTCCTCTTGATGTAGCCCTAAGCAGTGACTGGCAAGAAACACTTTCATGGAAAGGGGTTGCCAAGCTTCCAAAAATTACGAATCTCCAGAAATCTCAGCAAATATTTTTTCACCCAAACTGGATGATACTTTCAGGTAATGATCAGTACACTAAGGCGACTTGGTTCCCCACATTTCGTTCTTCTACGTTGAAGCGTTCGTTTCCAGTAACAGTTTGAATTTTTAGGTTTCACTCTGTTTTCTCCTATATTGATAGATGTATTTGGAACTCTAAATCCAACACGGTTTGTGCTAGCTTCTTGAAACTTGACACAATAAAGTAGGTTCACGTTCTATCTCTATGTTTTGTTTCCTCTTGATGTAGCCCTAAGCAGTGACTGGCGAGAAACACTTTCATGGAAAGGGGTTGCCAAGGTTCCAAAAATTACGAATCTCCAGAAATCTCAGCAAATACTTTTTCACCGAAACTTGATGATACTTTCAGGTAATGATCAGTACACTAAGCCCACTTGCTTCACCAAATTTCGTTCTTCAACGTTGAAGCGTTCATTTCCAGTAACAGTTTGAATTTTTAGGTTTCACTCTGTTTACTCCTATATTGATAGATGTATTTGGAACTCTATCCAACACGATTTGTGCTAGCTTCTTGAAACTTGACACAATAAAGTAGTTTCACGTTCTATCTCTATGTTTTGTTTCCTCTGGATGTAGCCCTTAGCAGTGACTGGCGTAAAACACTTTCATGGAAAGGGGTTGCCAAGCTTCCAAAAATTAAGAATCTCCAGAAATCTCAGCAAATATTTTTTCACCCAAACTGGATGATACTTTCAGGTAATGATCAGTACACCAAGGCGACTTGGTTCATCAAATTTCGTTCTTCTACGTTGAAGCGTTCGTTTCCAGTAACAGTTTGAATTTTTAGGTTTCACTCTGTTTTCTCCTATATTGATAGATGTATTTGGAACCCTAAATCCAACACGGTTTGTGCTAGCTTCTTGAAACTTGACACAATAAACTAGGTTCACGTTCTATCACTATGTTTTGTTTCCTCTTGATGTAGCCCTAAGCAGTGACTGGCGAGAAACACTTTCATGGAAAGGGGTTGCCAAGCTTCCAAAAATTACGAATCTCCAGAAATCTCAGCAAATATTTTTTCACCCAAACTGGATGATACTTTCAGGTAATGATCAGTACACTAAGGCGACTTGGTTCCCCAAATTTCGTTCTCTTATGTTGAAGCGTTCGTTTCCAGTAACAGTTTGAATTTTTAGGTTTCACTCTGTTTTCTCCTATATTGATAGATGTATTTGGAACTCTAAATCCAACACGGATTGTGCTAGCTTCTTGAAACTTGACACAATAAAGTAGTTTCACGTTCTATCTCTATGTTTTGTTTCCTCTTGATGTAGCCCTAAGCAGTGACTGGCGAGACACTCTTTCATGGAAAGGGGTTGCTAAGCTTCCAAAAATTACGAATCTCCAGAAATCTCAGCAAATACTCTTTCACCCAAACTGGATGATACTTTCAGGTAATGATCAGTACACTAAGGCGACTTGGCTCCCCACATTTCGTTCTTCTAGGTTGAAGCGTTCGTTTCCAGTAACAGTTTGAATTTTTAGGTTTCACTCTGTTTACTCCTATATTGATAGATGTATTTGGAACTCTAAATCCAACACGGTTTGTGCTAGCTTCTTGAAACTTGACACAGTAAATTAGTTTCACGTTCTATCTCTATGTTTTGTTTCCTCTTGATGTAGCCCTAAGCAGTGACTGGCGAGAAACACTTTCATGGAAAGGGGTTGCCAAGCTTCCAAAAATTACGAATCTCCAGAAATCTCAGCAAATATTTTTTCACCCAAACTGGATGATACATTCAGGTAATGATCAGTACACTAAGGCGACTTGGTTCCCTAAATTTCGTTCTTCTATGTTGAAGCGTTCGTTTCCAGTAACAGTTTGAATTTTTAGGTTTCACTCTGTTTTCTCCTATATTGATAGATGTTTTTGGAACTCTAAATCCAACACGGTTTGTGCTAGCTCCTTGAAACTTGACACAATAAATTGGTTTCACGTTCTATCTCTATGTTTTGTTTCCTCTTGATGTAGCCCTAAGCAGTGACTGGCGAGAAACACTTTCATGGAAAGGGGTTGCCAAGCTTCCAAAAATTACAAATCTCCAGAAATCTCAGCAAATAGTTTTTCACCCAAACTGGATGATACTTTCAGGTAATGATCTGTACACTGAGGCAACATGGTTCCCAAAATTCCGTTCTTATATGTTGAAGCATTCGTTTCCAGTAACAGTTTGAATTTTTAGGTTACACTCTGTTTTCTCCTATATTGATAGATGTATTTGGAACTCTAAATCCAACACGGTTTGTGCTAGCTTCTTGAAACTTGACACAATAAATTAGTTTCACGTTCTATCTCTATGTTTTGTTTCCTCTTGATGTAGCCCTAAGCAGTGACTGGCGAGAAACACTTTCATGGAAAGGGGTTGCTAAGCTTCCAAAAATTACGAATCTCCAGAAATCTCAGCAAATACTCTTTCACCCAAACTGGATGATACTTTCAGGTAATGATCAGTACACTAAGGCGACTTGGTTTCCCAAATTTCGTTCTTCTACGTTGAAGCGTTCGTTTCCAGTAACAGTTTGAATTTTTAGGTTTCACTCTGTTTACTCCTATATTGATAGATGTATTTGGAACTCTATCCAACACGGTTTGTGCTAGCTTCTTGAAACTTGACACAATAAAGTAGTTTCACTTTCTATCTCTATGTTTTGTTTCCTCTTGATGTAGCCCTACGCAGTGACTGGCGAGAAACACTTTCATGGAAAGGGGTTGCCAAGCAACCAAAAATTACGAATCTCCAGAAATCTCAGCAAATACTTTTTCACCCAAACTGGATGATACTTTCAGGTAATGATCAGTACACTAAGCCCACTTGCTTCACCAAATTTCGTTCTTCTACGTTGAAGGGTTCGTTTCCAGTAACAGTTTGAATTTTTAGGTTTCACTCTGTTTACTCCTATATTGATAGATGTATTTGGAACTCTATCCAACACGGTTTGTGCTAGCTTCTTGAAACTTGACACAATAAAGTAGTTTCACGTTCTATCTCTATGTTTTGTTTCCTCTTGATGTAGCCCTAAGCAGTGACTGGCGAGAAACACTTTCATGGAAAGGGGTTGCCAAGCTTCCAAAAATTACGAATCTCCAGAAATCTCAGCAAATATTTTTTCACCCAAACTGGATGATACTTTCAGGTAATGATCAGTACACTAAGGCGACTTTGTTCCCCAAATTTCGTTCTTCTACGTTGAAGCGTTCGTTTCCAGTAACAGTTTGAATTTTTAGGTTTCACTCTGTTTTCTCCTATATTGATAGATGTATTTGGAAATCTAAATCCAACACGGTTTTTGCTAGCTTCTTGAAACTTGACACAGTACAGTAGTTTCACGTACTATCTCTATTTTTTGTTTCCTCTTGATGTAGCCCTAAGCAGTGACTGGCGAGAAACACTTTTAAGGAAAGGGGTTGCCAAGCTTCCAAAAATTACGAATCTCCAGAAATCTCAGCAAATATTTTTTCACCCAAACTGGATGATACTTTCAGGTAATGATCAGTACACTAAGCCCACTTGCTTCACCAAATTTTGTTCTTCTACGTTGAAGGGTTCGTTTCCAGTAACAGTTTGAATTTTTAGGTTTCACTCTGTTTACTCCTATATTGATAGATGTATTTGGAACTCTATCCAACACGGTTTGTGCTAGCTTCTTGAAACTTGACACAATAAAGTAGTTTCACGTTCTCTCTCTATGTTTTGTTTCCTCTTGATGTAGCCCTAAGCAGTGACTGGCGAGAAACACTTTCATGGAAAGGGGTTGCCAAGCTTCCAAAAATTACGAATCTCCAGAAATCTCAGCAAATATTTTTTCACCCAAACTGGATGATACTTTCAGGTAATGATCAGTACACTAAGTCGACTTGGTTTCCCAAATTTCGTTCTTCTACGTTGAAGCACTCGTTTCCAGTAACAGTTTGAATTTTTAGGTTTCACTCTGTTTACTCCTATATTGATAGATGTATTTGGAACTCTATCCAACATGGTTTGTGCTAGCTTCCTGAAATTTGACACAATAAAGTAGTTTCACGTTCTATCTCTATGTTTTGTTTCCTCTTGATGTAGCCCTACGCAGTGACTGGCGAGAAACACTTTCATGGAAAGGGGTTGCCAAGCAACCAAAAATTACGAATCTCCAGAAATCTCAGCAAATACTTTTTCACCCAAACTGGATGATACTTTCAGGTAATGATCAGTACACTAAGCCCACTTGCTTCACCAAATTTCGTTCTTCTACGTTGAAGGGTTCGTTTCCAGTAACAGTTTGAATTTTTAGGTTTCACTCTGTTTACTCCTATATTGATAGATGTATTTGGAACTCTATCCAACACGGTTTGTGCTAGCTTCTTGAAACTTGACACAATAAAGTAGTTTCACGTTCTATCTCTATGTTTTGTTTCCTCTTGATGTAGCCCTAAGCAGTGACTGGCGAGAAACACTTTCATGGAAAGGGGTTGCCAAGCTTCCAAAAATTACGAATCTCCAGAAATCTCAGCAAATATTTTTTCACCCAAACTGGATGATACTTTCAGGTAATGATCAGTACACTAAGGCGACTTTGTTCCCCAAATTTCGTTCTTCTACGTTGAAGCGTTCGTTTCCAGTAACAGTTTGAATTTTTAGGTTTCACTCTGTTTTCTCCTATATTGATAGATGTATTTGGAAATCTAAATCCAACACGGTTTTTGCTAGCTTCTTGAAACTTGACACAGTACAGTAGTTTCACGTACTATCTCTATTTTTTGTTTCCTCTTGATGTAGCCCTAAGCAGTGACTGGCGAGAAACACTTTCAAGGAAAGGGGTTGCCAAGCTTCCAAAAATTACGAATCTCCAGAAATCTCAGCAAATATTTTTTCACCCAAACTGGATGATACTTTCAGGTAATGATCAGTACACTAAGGCGACTTGGTTTCCCAAATTTCGTTCTTCTACGTTGAAGCACTCGTTTCCAGGAACAGTTTGAATTTTTAGGTTTCACTCTGTTTACTCCTATATTGATAGATGTATTTGGAACTCTAAATCCAACACGGTTTGTGCTAGCTTCTTGAAACTTGACACAATAAAGTAGTTTCACGTTCTATCTCTATGTTTTGTTTCCTCTTGATGTAGCCCTAAGCAGTGACTGGCGAGAAACACTATCATGGAAAGGGGTTGCCAAGGTTCCAAAAATTACGAATCTCCAGAAATCTCAGCAAATACTTTTTCACCCAAACTGGATGATACTTTCAGGTAATAATCAGTACACTAAGCCCACTTGCTTCACCAAATTTTGTTCTTCTACGTTGAAGGGTTCGTTTCCAGTAACAGTTTGAATTTTTAGGTTTCACTCTGTTTACTCCTATATTGATAGATGTATTTGGAACTCTATCCAACACGGTTTGTGCTAGCTTCTTGAAACTTGACACAATAAAGTAGTTTCACGTTCTATCTCTATGTTTTGTTTCCTCTTGATGTAGCCCTAAGCAGTGACTGGCGAGAAACACTTTCATGGAAAGGGGTTGCCAAGCTTCCAAAAATTACGAATCTCCAGAAATCTCAGCAAATATTTTTTCACCCAAACTGGATGATACTTTCAGGTAATGATCAGTCCACTAAGCCCACTTGCTTCACCAAATTTCGTTCTTCTACGTTGAAGCGTTCGTTTCCAGTAACAGTTTGAATTTTTAGGTTTCACTCTGTTTACTCCTATATTGATAGATGTATTTGGTACTCTAAATCCAACACGGTTTATGCTAGCTTCTTGAAACTTGACACAGTACAGTAGTTTCACGTTCTATGTATGTTTTGTTTCCTCTTGATGTAGCCCTAAGCAGTGACTGGCGAGAAACACTTTCATGGAAAGGGGTTGCCAAGCTTCCAAAAATTACGAATCTCCAGAAATCTCAGCAAATATTTTTTCACCCAAACTGGATGATACTTTCAGGTAATGATCAGTACACTAAGGCGACTTGGTTCCCCAAATTTCGTTCTCTTATGTTGAAGTGTTCGTTTCCTGTAACAGTTTGAATTTTTAGGTTTCACTCTGTTTACTCCTATATTGATAGATGTATTTGGAACTCTAAATCCAACACGGTTTATGCTAGCTTCTTGAAACTTGACACAGTACAGTAGTTTCACGTTCTATGTATGTTTTGTTTCCTCTTGATGTAGCCCTAAGCAGTGTCTGGCGAGAAACACTTTCATGGAAAGAGGTTGCCCAGCTTCCAAAAATTACGAATCTCCAGAAATCTCAGCAAATACTTTTTCACCCAAACTGGATGATACTTTCAGGTAATGATCAGTACACTAAGGCGACTTGATTCCCCACATTTCGTTCTTCTATGTTGAAGCGTTCGTTTCCAGTAACAGTTTGAATTTTTAGGTTTCACTCTGTTTACTCCTATATTGATAGATGTATTTGGAACTCTAAATCCAACACGTTTTGTGCTAGCTTCTTGAAACTTGACACAGTAGAGTAGTTTCACGTTCTATCTCTATGTTTTTTTTCCTCTTGCTGTAGCCCTAAGCAGTGACTGGCGAGAAACACTTTCATGGAAAGGGGTTGCCAAGCTTCCAAAAATTACGAATCTCCAGAAATCTCAGCAAATACTTTTTCACCCAAACTGGATGATACTTTCAGGTAATGATCAGTACACTAAGGCGACTTGGTTCCCAAAATTTCGTTCTTCTATGTTGAAGCATTCGTTTCCAGTAACAGTTTGAATTTTTAGGTTTCACTCTGTTTACTCCTATATTGATAGATGTATTTGGAACTCTAAATCCAACACGGTTTGTGCTAGCTTCTTGAAACTTGACACAATAAAGTAGTTTCACGTTCTATCTCTATGTTTTGTTTCCTCTTGATGTAGCCCTAAGCAGTGACTGGCGAGAAACACTTTCATGGAAAGGGGTTGCCAAGCTTCCAAAAATTACGAATCTCCAGAAATCTCAGCAAATATTTTTTCACCCAAACTGGATGATACTTTCAGGTAATGATCAGTACACTAAGGCGACTTGGTTTCCCAAATTTTGTTCTTCTATGTTGAAGCGTTCGTTTCCAGTAACAGTTTGAATTTTTAGGTTTCACTCTGTTTACTCCTATATTGATAGATGTATTTGGAACTCTAAATCCAACACGGTTTATGCTAGCTTCTTGAAACTTGACACAGTACAGTAGTTTCACGTTCTATCTCTATGTTTTGTTTCCTCTTGATGTAGCCCTAAGCAGTGACTGGCGAGAAACACTTTCATGGAAAGGGGTTGCCAAGCTTCCAAAAATTACGAATCTCCAGAAATCTCAGCAAATAATTTTTCACCCAAACTGGATGATACTTTCAGGTAATGATCAGTACACTAAGGCGACTTGGTTTCCCAAATTTCGTTCTTCTACTTTGAAGCGCTCGTTTCCAGTAACAGTTTGAATTTTTAGGTTTCACTCTGTTTACTCCTATATTGATAGATGTATTTGGAACTCTAAATCCAACACGGTTTGTGCTAGCTTCTTGAAACTTGACACAATAAAGTAGTTTCACGTTCTATCTCTATGTTTTGTTTCCTCTTGATGTAGCCCTAAGCAGTGACTGGCGAGAAACACTTTCATGGAAAGGGGTTGCCAAGCTTCCAAAAATTACAAATCTCCAGAAATCTCAGCAAATATTTTTTCACCCAAACTGGATGATACTTTCAAGTAATGATCAGTACACTAAGGCAACTTGGTTCCCCAAATTTCGTTCTTCTATGTTGAAGCGTTCGTTTCCAGTAACAGTTTGAATTTTTAGGTTTCACTCTGTTTACTAATATATTGATAGATGTATTTGGAACTCTAAATCCAACACGGTTTGTGCTAGCTTCTTGAAACTTGACACAATAAATTAGTTTCACGTTCTATCTCTATGTTTTGTTTCCTCTTGATGTAGCCCTAAGCAGTGACTGGCGAGAAACACTTTCATGGAAAGGGGTTGCCAAGCTTCCAAAAATTACGAATCTCCAGAAATCTCAGCAAATATTTTTTCACCCAAACTGGATGATACTTTCAGGTAATGATCAGTACACTAAGGCGACTTGGTTCCCCAAATTTCGTTCTCTTATGTTGAAGCGTTCGTTTCCAGTAACAGTTTGAATTTTTAGGTTTCACTCTGTTTTCTCCTATATTGATAGATGTATTTGGAACTCTAAATCCAACACGGTTTGTGCAAGCTTCTTGAAACTTGACACAATAAAGTAGTTTCATGTTCTATCCCTATGTTTTGTTTCCTCTTGATGTAGCCATAAGCAGTGACTGGCGAGAAACACTTTCATGGAAAGGGGTTGCCAAGCTTCCAAAAATTACGAATCTCCAGAAATCTCAGCAAATACTTTTTCACCAAAACTGGATGATACTTTCAGGTAATGATCAGTACACTAAGCCCACTTGCTTCACCAAATTTCGTTCTTCTGCGTTGAAGCGTTCGTTTCCAGTAACAGTTTGAATTTTTAGGTTTCACTCTGTTTACTCCTATATTGATAGATGTATTTGGAACTCTAAATCAAACACGGTTTGTGCTAGCTTCTTGAAACTTGACACAATAAAGTAGTTTCACGTTCTCTCTCTATGTTTTGTTTCCTCTTGATGTAGACCTAAGCAGTGACTGGCGAGAAAATCTTTCATGGAAAGGGGTTGCCAAGCTTCCAAAAATTACGAATCTCCAGAAATCTCAGCAAGTACTTTTTCACCCAAACTGGATGATACTTTCAAGTAATGATCAGTACACTAAGGCGACTTGGTTTCCCAAATTTCGTTCTTCTATGTTGAAGCGTTCGTTTCCAGTAACAGTTTGAATTTTTAGGTTTCACTCTGTTTTCTCCTATATTGATAGATGTATTTGGAACTCTAAATCCAACACGGTTTGTGCTAGCTTCATGAAACTTGACACAGTACAGTAGTTTCACGTTCTATCTCTATGTTTTGTTTCCTCTTGATGTAGCCCTAAGCAGTGACTGGCGAGAAACACTTTCATGGAAAGGGGTTGCCAAGCTTCCAAAAATTACGAATCTCCAGAAATCTCAGCAAATATTTTTTTCACCCAAACTGGATGATACTTTCAGGTAATGATCAGTACACTAAGGCGACTTGGTTCCCCAAATTTCGTTCTCTTATGTTGAAGCGTTCGTTTCCAGTAACAGTTTGAATTTTTAGGTTTCACTCTGTTTTCTCCTATATTGATAGATGTATTTGGAACTCTAAATCCAACACGGTTTGTGCAAGCTTCTTGAAACTTGACACAATAAAGTAGTTTCATGTTCTATCCCTATGTTTTGTTTCCTCTTGATGTAGCCATAAGCAGTGACTGGCGATAAACACTTTCATGGAAAGGGGTTGCCAAGCTTCCAAAAATTACGAATCTCCAGAAATCTCAGCAAATACTTTTTCACCAAAACTGGATGATACTTTCAGGTAATGATCAGTACACTAAGCCCACTTGCTTCACCAAATTTCGTTCTTCTACGTTGAAGCGTTCGTTTCCAGTAACAGTTTGAATTTTTAGGTTTCACTCTGTTTACTCCTATATTGATAGATGTATTTGGAACTCTAAATCAAACACGGTTTGTGCTAGCTTCTTGAAACTTGACACAATAAAGTAGTTTCACGTTCTCTCTCTATGTTTTGTTTCCTCTTGATGTAGACCTAAGCAGTGACTGGCGAGAAAATCTTTCATGGAAAGGGGTTGCCAAGCTTCCAAAAATTACGAATCTCCAGAAATCTCAGCAAGTACTTTTTCACCCAAACTGGATGATACTTTCAAGTAATGATCAGTACACTAAGGCGACTTGGTTTCCCAAATTTCGTTCTTCTATGTTGAAGCGTTCGTTTCCAGTAACAGTTTGAATTTTTAGGTTTCACTCTGTTTTCTCCTATATTGATAGATGTATTTGGAACTCTAAATCCAACACGGTTTGTGCTAGCTTCATGAAACTTGACACAGTACAGTAGTTTCACGTTCTATCTCTATGTTTTGTTTCCTCTTGATGTAGCCCTAAGCAGTGACTGGCGAGAAACACTTTCATGGAAAGGGGTTGCCAAGCTTCCAAAAATTACGAATCTCCAGAAATCTCAGCAAATATTTTTTCACCCAAACTGGATGATACTTTCAGGTAATGATCAGTACACTAAGGCGACTTGGTTCCCCAAATTTCGTTCTCCTATGTTGAAGCGTTCGTTTCCAGTAACAGTTTGAATTTTTAGGTTTCACTCTGTTTTCTCCTATATTGATAGATGTATTTGGAACTCTAAATCCAACACGGTTTGTGCAAGCTTCTTGAAACTTGACACAATAAAGTAGTTTCATGTTCTATCTCTATGTTTTGTTTCCTCTTGATGTAGCCATAAGCAGTGACTGGCGAGAAACACTTTCATGGAAAGGGGTTGCCAAGCTTCCAAAAATTACGAATCTCCAGAAATCTCAGCAAATACTTTTTCACCAAAACTGGATGATACTTTCAGGTAATGATCAGTACACTAAGCCCACTTGCTTCACCAAATTTCGTTCTTCTACGTTGAAGCGTTCGTTTCCAGTAACAGTTTGAATTTTTAGGTTTCACTCTGTTTACTCCTATATTGATAGATGTATTTGGAACTCTAAATCAAACACGGTTTGTGCTAGCTTCTTGAAACTTGACACAATAAAGTAGTTTCACGTTCTCTCTCTATGTTTTGTTTCCTCTTGATGTAGACCTAAGCAGTGACTGGCGAGAAAATCTTTCATGGAAAGGGGTTGCCAAGCTTCCAAAAATTACGAATCTCCAGAAATCTCAGCAAATATTTTTTCACCCAAACTGGATGATACTTTCAGGTAATGATCAGTACACTAAGGCGACTTGGTTTCCCAAATTTCGTTCTTCTACTTTGAAGCGCTCGTTTCCAGTAACAGTTTGAATTTTTAGGTTTCACTCTGTTTTCTCCTATATTGATAGATGTATTTGGAACTCTATCCAACACGGTTTGTGCTAGCTTCTTGAAACTTGACACAATAAAGTAGTTTCACGTTCTATCTCTATGTTTTGTTTCCTCTTGATGTAGCCCTAAGCAGTGACTGGCGAGAAACACTTTCATGGAAAGGGGTTGCCAAGCTTCCAAAAATTACGAATCTCCAGAAATCTCAGCAAATATTTTTTCACCCAAACTGGATGATACTTTCAGGTAATGATCAGTACACTAAGGCGACTTTGTTCCCCAAATTTCGTTCTTCTACGTTGAAGCGTTCGTTTCCAGTAACAGTTTGAATTTTTAGGTTTCACTCTGTTTTCTCCTATATTGATAGATGTATTTGGAAATCTAAATCCAACACGGTTTTTGCTAGCTTCTTGAAACTTGACACAGTACAGTAGTTTCACGTACTATCTCTATTTTTTGTTTCCTCTTGATGTAGCCCTAAGCAGTGACTGGCGAGAAACACTTTCAAGGAAAGGGGTTGCCAAGCTTCCAAAAATTACGAATCTCCAGAAATCTCAGCAAATATTTTTTCACCCAAACTGGATGATACTTTCAGGTAATAATCAGTACACTAAGGCGACTTGGTTTCCCAAATTTCGTTCTTCTACGTTGAAGCACTCGTTTCCAGGAACAGTTTGAATTTTTAGGTTTCACTCTGTTTACTCCTATATTGATAGATGTATTTGGAACTCTAAATCCAACACGGTTTGTGCTAGCTTCTTGAAACTTGACACAATAAAGTAGTTTCACGTTCTATCTCTATGTTTTGTTTCCTCTTGATGTAGCCCTAAGCAGTGACTGGCGAGAAACACTTTCATGGAAAGGGGTTGCCAAGGTTCCAAAAATTACGAATCTCCAGAAATCTCAGCAAATACTTTTTCACCCAAACTGGATGATACTTTCAGGTAATAATCAGTACACTAAGCCCACTTGCTTCACCAAATTTTGTTCTTCTACGTTGAAGGGTTCGTTTCCAGTAACAGTTTGAATTTTTAGGTTTCACTCTGTTTACTCCTATATTGATAGATGTATTTGGAACTCTATCCAACACGGTTTGTGCTAGCTTCTTGAAACTTGACATAATAAAGTAGTTTCACGTTCTATCTCTATGTTTTGTTTCCTCTTGATGTAGCCCTAAGCAGTGACTGGCGAGAAACACTTTCATGGAAAGGGGTTGCCAAGCTTCCAAAAATTACGAATCTCCAGAAATCTCAGCAAATATTTTTTCACCCAAACTGGATGATACTTTCAGGTAATGATCAGTCCACTAAGCCCACTTGCTTCACCAAATTTCGTTCTTCTACGTTCAAGCGTTCGTTTCCAGTAACAGTTTGAATTTTTAGGTTTCACTCTGTTTACTCCTATATTGATAGATGTATTTGGTACTCTAAATCCAACACGGTTTATGCTAGCTTCTTGAAACTTGACACAGTACAGTAGTTTCACGTTCTATGTATGTTTTGTTTCCTCTTGATGTAGCCCTAAGCAGTGACTGGCGAGAAACACTTTCATGGAAAGGGGTTGCCAAGCTTCCAAAAATTACGAATCTCCAGAAATCTCAGCAAATATTTTTTCACCCAAACTGGATGATACTTTCAGGTAATGATCAGTACACTAAGGCGACTTGGTTCCCCAAATTTCGTTCTCTTATGTTGAAGTGTTCGTTTCCTGTAACAGTTTGAATTTTTAGGTTTCACTCTGTTTACTCCTATATTGATAGATGTATTTGGAACTCTAAATCCAACACGGTTTATGCTAGCTTCTTGAAACTTGACACAGTACAGTAGTTTCACGTTCTATGTATGTTTTGTTTCCTCTTGATGTAGCCCTAAGCAGTGACTGGCGAGAAACACTTTCATGGAAAGGGGTTGCCAAGCTTCCAAAAATTACGAATCTCCAGAAATCTCAGCAAATATTTTTTCACCCAAACTGGATGATACTTTCAGGTAATGATCAGTACACTAAGGCGACTTGGTTTCCCAAATTTTGTTCTTCTATGTTGAAGCGTTCGTTTCCAGTAACAGTTTGAATTTTTAGGTTTCACTGTGTTTACTCCTATATTGATAGATGTATTTGGAACTCTAAATCCAACACGGTTTATGCTAGCTTCTTGAAACTTGACACAGTACAGTAGTTTCACGTTCTATCTCTATGTTTTGTTTCCTCTTGATGTAGCCCTAAGCAGTGACTGGCGAGAAACACTTTCATGGAAAGGGGTTGCCAAGCTTCCAAAAATTACGAATCTCCAGAAATCTCAGCAAATAATTTTTCACCCAAACTGGATGATACTTTCAGGTAATGATCAGTCCACTAAGCCCACTTGCTTCACCAAATTTCGTTCTTCTACGTTCAAGCGTTCGTTTCCAGTAACAGTTTGAATTTTTAGGTTTCACTCTGTTTACTAATATATTGATAGATGTATTTGGAACTCTAAATCCAACACGGTTTGTGCTAGCTTCTTGAAACTTGACACAATAAATTAGTTTCACGTTCTATCTCTATGTTTTGTTTCCTCTTGATGTAGCCCTAAGCAGTGACTGGCGAGAAACACTTTCATGGAAAGGGGTTGCCAAGCTTCCAAAAATTACGAATCTCCAGAAATCTCAGCAAATATTTTTTCACCCAAACTGGATGATACTTTCAGGTAATGATCAGTACACTAAGGCGACTTGGTTCCCCAAATTTCGTTCTCTTATGTTGAAGCGTTCGTTTCCAGTAACAGTTTGAATTTTTAGGTTTCACTCTGTTTTCTCCTATATTGATAGATGTATTTGGAACTCTAAATCCAACACGGTTTGTGCAAGCTTCTTGAAACTTGACACAATAAAGTAGTTTCATGTTCTATCCCTATGTTTTGTTTCCTCTTGATGTAGCCATAAGCAGTGACTGGCGAGAAACACTTTCATGGAAAGGGGTTGCCAAGCTTCCAAAAATTACGAATCTCCAGAAATCTCAGCAAATACTTTTTCACCAAAACTGGATGATACTTTCAGGTAATGATCAGTACACTAAGCCCACTTGCTTCACCAAATTTCGTTCTTCTACGTTGAAGCGTTCGTTTCCAGTAACAGTTTGAATTTTTAGGTTTCACTCTGTTTACTCCTATATTGATAGATGTATTTGGAACTCTAAATCAAACACGGTTTGTGCTAGCTTCTTGAAACTTGACACAATAAAGTAGTTTCACGTTCTCTCTCTATGTTTTGTTTCCTCTTGATGTAGACCTAAGCAGTGACTGGCGAGAAAATCTTTCATGGAAAGGGGTTGCCAAGCTTCCAAAAATTACGAATCTCCAGAAATCTCAGCAAGTACTTTTTCACCCAAACTGGATGATACTTTCAAGTAATGATCAGTACACTAAGGCGACTTGGTTTCCCAAATTTCGTTCTTCTATGTTGAAGCGTTCGTTTCCAGTAACAGTTTGAATTTTTAGGTTTCACTCTGTTTTCTCCTATATTGATAGATGTATTTGGAACTCTAAATCCAACACGGTTTGTGCTAGCTTCATGAAACTTGACACAGTACAGTAGTTTCACGTTCTATCTCTATGTTTTGTTTCCTCTTGATGTAGCCCTAAGCAGTGACTGGCGAGAAACACTTTCATGGAAAGGGGTTGCCAAGCTTCCAAAAATTACGAATCTCCAGAAATCTCAGCAAATATTTTTTCACCCAAACTGGATGATACTTTCAGGTAATGATCAGTACACTAAGGCGACTTGGTTCCCCAAATTTCGTTCTCTTATGTTGAAGCGTTCGTTTCCAGTAACAGTTTGAATTTTTAGGTTTCACTCTGTTTTCTCCTATATTGATAGATGTATTTGGAACTCTAAATCCAACACGGTTTGTGCAAGCTTCTTGAAACTTGACACAATAAAGTAGTTTCATGTTCTATCTCTATGTTTTGTTTCCTCTTGATGTAGCCATAAGCAGTGACTGGCGAGAAACACTTACATGGAAAGGGGTTGCCAAGCTTCCAAAAATTACGAATCTCCAGAAATCTCAGCAAATACTTTTTCACCAAAACTGGATGATACTTTCAGGTAATGATCAGTACACTAAGCCCACTTGCTTCACCAAATTTCGTTCTTCTACGTTGAAGCGTTCGTTTCCAGTAACAGTTTGAATTTTTAGGTTTCACTCTGTTTACTCCTATATTGATAGATGTATTTGGAACTCTAAATCAAACACGGTTTGTGCTTGCTTCTTGAAACTTGACACAATAAAGTAGTTTCACGTTCTCTCTCTATGTTTTGTTTCCTCTTGATGTAGACCTAAGCAGTGACTGGCGAGAAAATCTTTCATGGAAAGGGGTTGCCAAGCTTCCAAAAATTACGAATCTCCAGAAATCTCAACAAGTACTTTTTCACCCAAACTGGATGATACTTTCAGGTAATGATCAGTACACTAAGGCGACTTGGTTTCCCAAATTTCGTTCTTCTATGTTGAAGCGTTCGTTTCCAGTAACAGTTTGAATTTTTAGGTTTCACTCTGTTTTCTCCTATATTGATAGATGTATTTGGAACTCTAAATCCAACACGGTTTGTGCTAGCTTCATGAAACTTGACACAGTACAGTAGTTTCACATTCTATCTCTATGTTTTGTTTCCTCTTGATGTAGCCCTAAGCAGTGACTGGCGAGAAACACTTTCATGGAAAGGGGTTGCCAAGCTTCCAAAAATTACGAATCTCCAGAAATCTCAGCAAATATTTTTTCACCCAAACTGGATGATACTTTCAGGTAATGATCAGTACACTAAGGTGACTTGGTTTCCCAAATTTCGTTCTTCTACTTTGAAGCGTTCGTTTCCAGTAACAGTTTGAATTTTTAGGTTTCACTCTGTTTTCTCCTATATTGATAGATGTATTTGGAACTCTAAATCCAACACGGTTTGTGCTAGCTTCTTGAAACTTGACACAATGAATTAGTTTCACGTTCTATCTCTATGTTTTGTTTCCTCTTGATGTAGCCCTAAGCAGTGACTGGCGAGAAACACTTTCATGGAAAGGGGTTGCCAAGCTTCCAAAAATTACGAATCTCCAGAAATCTCAGCAAATACTTTTTCACCCAAACTGGATGATACTTTCAGGTAATGATCAGTACACTAAGGCGACTTGCTTCACCAAATTTCGTTCTTCTACGTTGAAGCGTTCGTTTCCAGTAACAGTTTGAATTTTTAGGTTTCACTCTGTTTACTCCTATATTGATAGATGAATTTGGAACTCTAAATCCAACACGGTTTGTGCTAGCTTCTTGAAACTTGACACAATAAAGTAGTTTCACGTTCTATCTCTATGTTTTGTTTCCTCTTGATGTAGCCCTAAGCAGTGACTGGCGAGAAACACTTTCATGGAAAGGGGTTGCCAAGGTTCCAAAAATTAAGAATCTCCAGAAATCTCAGCAAATATTTTTTCACCCAAACTGGATGATACTTTCAGGTAATGATCAGTACACTAAGCCCACTTGCTTCACCAAATTTCGTTCTTCTACGTTGAAGCGTTCGTTTCCAGTAACAGTTTGAATTTTTAGGTTTCACTCTGTTTAATCCTATATTGATAGATATATTTGGAACTCTATCCAACATGATTTGTGCTAGCTTCTTGAAACTTGACACAATAAACTAGGTTCATGTTCTATCTCTATGTTTTGTTTCCTCTTGATGTAGTCCTAAGCAGTGACTGGCGAGAAACACTTTCATGGAAAGGGGTTGCCAAGCTTCCAAAAATTACGAATCTCCAGAAATCTCAGCAAATACTTTTTTACCCAAACTGGATGATACTTTCAGGTAATGATCAGTACACTAAGGCGACTTGGTTCCCCAAATTTCGTTTTTCTACGTTTAAGCGTTCGTTTCCAGTAACAGTTTGAATTTTTAGGTTTCACTCTGTTTTCTCCTATATTGATAGATGTATTTGGAACTCTAAATCCAGCACGGTTTGTGCTAGCTTCTTGAAACTTGACACAATAAAGTAGTTTCACGTTCTATCTCTATGTTTTGTTTCCTCTTGATGTAGCCCTAAGCAGTGACTGGCGAGAAAAACTTTCATGGAAAGGGGTTGCCAAGCTTCCAAAAATTACGAATCTCCAGAAATCTCAGCAAATACTTTTTCACCCAAAATGGATGATACTTTCAAGTAATGATCAGTACACTAAGGCGACTTGGTTTCCCAAATTTCGTTCTTCTATGTTGAAGCTTTCGTTTCCAGTAACAGTTTGAATTTTTAGGTTTCACTCTGTTTTCTCCTATATTGATAGATGTATTTGGAACTCTAAATCCAACACGGTTTGTGCTAGCTTCTTGAAACTTGACACAATGAATTAGTTTCACGTTCTATCTCTATGTTTTGTTTCCTCTTGATGTAGCCCTAAGCAGTGACTGGCGAGAAACACTTTCATGGAAAGGGGTTGCCAAGCTTCCAAAAATTACGAATCTCCAGAAATCTCAGCAAATACTTTTTCACCCAAACTGGATGATACTTTCAGGTAATGATCAGTACACTAAGGCGACTTGGTTCCCCACATTTCGTTCTTCTACGTTGAAGCGTTCGTTTCCAGTAACAGTTTGAATTTTTAGGTTTCACTCTGTTTACTCCTATATTGATAGATGTATTTGGAACTCTAAATCCAACACGGTTTGTGCTAGCTTCTTGAAACTTGACACAATAAAGTAGTTTCACGTTCTATCTCTATGTTTTGTTTCCTCTTCATGTAGCCCTAAGCAGTGACTGGCGAGAAACACTTTCATGGAAAGGGGTTGCCAAGGTTCCAAAAATTACGAATCTCCAGAAATCTCAGCAAATACTTTTTCACCCAAACTGGATGATACTTTCAGGTAATGATCAGTACACTAAGCCCACTTGCTTCACCAAATTTCGTTCTTCTACGTTGAAGCGTTCGTTTCCAGTAACAGTTTGAATTTTTAGGTTTCACTCTGTTTACTCCTATATTGATAGATGTATTTGGAACTCTAAATCAAACACGGTTTGTGCTAGCTTCTTGAAACTTGACACAATAAAGTAGTTTCACGTTCTCTCTCTATGTTTTGTTTCCTCTTGCTGTAGCCCTAAGCAGTGACTGGCGAGAAACACTTTCATGGAAAGGGGTTGCCAAGCTTCCAAAAATTACGAATCTCCAGAAATCTCAGCAAATATTTTTTCACCCAAACTGGATGATACTTTCAGGTAATGATCAGTACACTAAGGCGACTTGGTTCCCCAAATTTCGTTCTCTTATGTTGAAGCGTTCGTTTCCAGTAACAGTTTGAATTTTTAGGTTTCACTCTGGTTTCTCCTATATTGATAGATGTATTTGGAACTCTAAATCCAACACGGTTTGTGCAAGCTTCTTGAAACTTGACACAATAAAGTAGTTTCATGTTCTATCTCTATGTTTTGTTTCCTCTTGATGTAGCCCTAAGCAGTGACTGGCGAGAAACACTTTCATGGAAAGGGGTTGCCAAGCTTCCAAAAATTACGAATCTCCAGAAATCTCAGCAAATACTTTTTCACCAAAATTGGATGATACTTTCAGGTAATGATCAGTACACTAAGCCCACTTGCTTCACCAAATTTCGTTCTTCTACGTTGAAGCGTTCGTTTCCACTAACAGGATGAATTTTTAGGTTTCACTCTGTTTACTCCTATATTGATAGAAGTATTTGGAACTCTAAATCAAACACGGTTTGTGCTAGCTTCTTGAAACTTGACACAATAAAGTAGTTTCACGTTCTCTCTCTATGTTTTGTTTCCTCTTGATATAGACCTAAGCAGTGACTGGCGAGAAAAACTTTCATGGAAAGGGGTTGCCAAGCTTCCAAAAATTACGAATCTCCAGAAATCTCAGCAAATACTTTTTCACCAAAATTGGATGATACTTTCAGGTAATGATCAGTACACTAAGCCCACTTGCTTCACCAAATTTCGTTCTTCTACGTTGAAGCGTTCGTTTCCAGTAACAGTTTGAATTTTTAGGTTTCACTCTGTTTTCTCCTATATTGATAGATGTATTTGGAACTCTAAATCCAACACGGTTTGTGCTAGCTTCTTGAAACTTGACACAATAAAGTAGTTTCACGTTCTGTCTCTATGTTTTGTTTCCTCTTGATGTAGCCCTAAGCAGTGACTGGCGAGAAACACTTTCATGGAAAGGGGTTGCCAAGGTTCCAAAAATTACGAATCTCCAGAAATCTCAGCAAATACTTTTTCACCCAAACTGGATGATACTTTCAGGTAATGATCAGTACACTAAGCCCACTTGCTTCACCAAATTTCGTTCTTCTACGTTGAAGCGTTCGTTTCCAGTAACAGTTTGAATTTTTAGGTTACACTCTGTTTAATCCTATATTGATAGATGTATTTGGAACTCTATCCAACATGATTTGTGCTAGCTTCTTGAAACTTGACACAATAAACTAGGTTCATGTTCTATCTCTATGTTTTGTTTCCTCTTTATGTAGTCCTAAGCAGTGACTGGCGAGAAACACTTTCATGGAAAGGGGTTGCCAAGCTTCCAAAAATTACGAATCTCCAGAAATCTCAGCAAATATTTTTTTCACCCAAACTGGATGATACTTTCAGGTAATGATCAGTACACTAAGGCGACTTGGTTCCCCAAATTTCGTTTTTCTACGTTTAAGCGTTCGTTTCCAGTAACAGTTTGAATTTTTAGGTTTCACTCTGTTTTCTCCTATATTGATAGATGTATTTGGAACTCTAAATCCAACACGGTTTGTGCTAGCTTCTTGAAACTTGACACAATAAAGTAGTTTCACGTTCTATCTCTATGTTTTGTTTCCTCTTGATGTAGCCCTTAGCAGTGACTGGCGTAAAACACTTTCATGGAAAGGGTTTGCCAAGCTTCCAAAAATTACGAATCTCCAGAAATCTCAGCAAATATTTTTTCACCCAAACTGGATGATACTTTCAGGTAATGATCAGTACACTAAGGCGACTTGGTTAACCAAATTTCGTTCTTCTACGTTGAAGCGTTCATTTCCAGTAACAGTTTGAATTTTTAGGTTTCACTCTGTTTTCTCCTATATTGATAGATATATTTGGAACCCTAAATCCAACACGGTTTGTGCTAGCTTCTTGAAACTTGACACAATAAACTAGGTTCACGTTCTATCTCTATGTTTTGTTTCCTCTTAACATAGCGCTAAGCAGTGACTGGCGAGAAACACTTTCATGGAAAGGGGTTGCCAAGCTTCCAAAAATTACGAATCTCCAGAAATCTCAGCAAATACTTTTTCACCCAAACTGGATGATACTTTCAGGTAATGATCAGTACACTAAGCCCACTTGCTTCACCAAATTTCGTTCTTCTACGTTGAAGCGATCGTTTCCAGTAACAGTTTGAATTTTTAGGTTTCACTCTGTTTACTCCTATATTGGTAGATGTATTTGGAACTCTATCCAACACGGTTTGTGCTAGCTTCTTGAAACTTGACACAATAAAGTATTTTCACGTTCTATCTCTATGTTTTGTTTCCTCTTAATGTAGCCCTAAGCAGTGACTGGCGAGAAACACTTTCATGGAAAGGGGTTGCCAAGCTTCCAAAAATTACAAATCTCCAGAAATCTCAGCAAATATTTTTTCACCCAAACTGGATGATACTTTCAGGTAATGATCAGTACACTAAGGCGGCTTGGTTCCCCAAATTTCGTTCTTCTATGATGAAGCGTTCGTTTCCAGTAACAGTTTGAATTTTTAGGTTTCACTCTGTTTACTCCTATATTGATAGATGTATTTGGAACTCTAAATCCAACACGGTTTGTGCTAGCTTCTTGAAACTTGACACAATAAAGTAGTTTCAGGTTCTCTCTCTAGGTTTTGTTTCTTCTTGATGTAGCGCTATGCAGTGACTGGCGAGAAACACTTTCATGGAAAGGGGTTGCCAAGCTTCCAAAAATTACGAATCTCCAGAAATCTCAGCAAATACTTTTTCACCCAAACTGGATGATACTTTCAGGTAATGATCAGTACACTAAGCCCACTTGCTTCACCAAATTTCGTTCTTCTACGTTGAAGCGATCGTTTCCAGTAACAGTTTGAATTTTTAGGTTTCACTCTGTTTACTCCTATATTGGTAGATGTATTTGGAACTCTATCCAACACGGTTTGTGCTAGCTTCTTGAAACTTGACACAATAAAGTATTTTCACGTTCTATCTCTATGTTTTGTTTCCTCTTGATGTAGCCCTAAGCAGTGACTGGCGAGAAACACTTTCATGGAAAGGGATTGCCAAGCTTCCAAAAATTACAAATCTCCAGAAATCTCAGCTAATATTTTTTCACCCAAACTGGATGATACTTTCAGGTAATGATCAGTACACTAAGGCGACTTGGTTCCCCAAATTTCGTTCTGTTATGTTGAAGCGTTCGTCCAGTAACAGTTTGAATTTTTAGGTTTCACTCTGTTTTCTCGTATATTGATAGATGTATTTGGAACTCTAAATCCAACTCGGTTTGTGCAAGCTTCTTGAAACTTGACACAATAAAGTAGTTTCACGTTCTATCTCTATGTTTTGTTTCCTATTGATGTAGCCCTAAGCAGTGACTGGCGAGAAACACTTTCATGGAAAGGGGTTGCCAAGCTTCCAAAAATTACGAATCTCCAGAAATCTCAGCAAATATTTTTTCACCCAAACTGGATGATACTTTCAGGTAATGATCAGTACACTAAGGCGACTTGGTTTCCCAAATTTCGTTCTTCTATGTTGAAGCATTCGTTTCCAGTAACAGTTTGAATTTTTAGGTTTCACTCTGTTTTCTCCTATATTGATAGATGTATTTGGAACTCTAAATCCAACACGGTTTGTGCTAGCTTCTTGAAACTTGACACAATAAAGTAGGTTCACGTTCTGTCTCTATGTTTTGTTTCCTCTTGATGTAGCCCTAAGCAGTGACTGGCGAGCAACACTTTCATGGAAAGGGGTTGCCAAGCTTCCAAAAATTACAAATCTCCAGAAATCTCAGCAAATAGTTTTTCACCCAAACTGGATGATACTTTCAGGTAATGATCAGTACACTAAGGCGACTTGGTTCCCAAAATTTCGTTCTTCTATGTTGAAGCATTCGTTTCTAGTAACAGTTTGAATTTTTAGGTTTCACTCTGTTTTCTCCTATATTGATAGATGTATTTGGAACTCTAAATCCAACAAGGTTTGTGCTAGCTTCTTGAAACTTGACACAATAAAGTAGTTTCACGTTCTATCTCTATGTTTTGTTTCCTCTTGATGTAGCCCTAAGCAGTGACTGGCAAGAAACACTTTCATGGAAAGGGGTTGCCAAGCTTCCAAAAATTACGAATCTCCAGAAATCTCAGCAAATATTTTTTCACCCAAACTGGATGATACTTTCAGGTAATGATCAGTACACTAAGGCGACTTGGTTCCCCACATTTCGTTCTTCTACGTTGAAGCATTCGTTTCCAGTAACAGTTTGAATTTTTAGGTTTCACTCTGTTTTCTCCTATATTGATAGATGTATTTGGAACTCTAAATCCAACACGGTTTGTGCTAGCTTCTTGAAACTTGACACAATAAAGTAGGTTCAGGTTCTATCTCTATGTTTTGTTTCCTCTTGATGTAGCCCTAAGCAGTGACTGGCGAGAAACACTTTCATGGAAAGGGGTTGCCAAGCTTCCAAAAATTACGAATCTCCAGAAATCTCAGCAAATATTTTTTCACCCAAACTGGATGATACTTTCAGGTAATGATCAGTACACTAAGGCAACTTGGTTCCCCAAATTTCGTTCTCTTATGTTGAAGCGTTCGTTTCCAGGAACAGTTTGAATTTTTAGGTTTCACTCTGTTTTCTCCTATATTGATAGATGTATTTGGAACTCTAAATCCAACACGGTTTGTGCTAGCTTCTTGAAACTTGACACAATAAAGTAGTTTCACGTTCTCTCTCTATGTTTTGTTTCTTCTTGATGTAGCTCTATGCAGTGACTGGCGAGAAACACTTTCATGGAAACGGGTTGCCAATCTTCCAAAAATTACGAATCTCCAGAAATCTCAGCAAATACTTTTTCACCCAAACTGGATGATACATTCAGGTAATGATCAGTACACTAAGCCCACTTGCTTCACCAAATTTCGTTCTTCTACGTTGAAGCGATCGTTTCCAGTAACAGTTTGAATTTTTAGGTTTCACTCTGTTTACTCCTATATTGGTAGATGTATTTGGAACTCTATCCAACACGGTTTGTGCTAGCTTCTTGAAACTTGACACAATAAAGTAGGTTCACATTCTATCTCTCTGTTTTGTTTCCTCTTGATGTAGCCCTAAGCAGTGACTGGCGAGAAACACTTTCATGTAAAGGGGTTGCCAAGCTTCCAAAAATTACAAATCTCCAGAAATCTCAGCAAATAGTTTTTCACCCAAACTGGATGATACTTTCAGGTAATGATCAGTACACTAAGGCGACTTGGTTCCCAAAATTTCGTTCTTCTATGTTGAAGCATTCGTTTCTAGTAACAGTTTGAATTTTTAGGTTTCACTCTGTTTTCTCCTATATTGATAGATGTATTTGGAACTCTAAATCCAACACGGTTTGTGCTAGCTTCTTGAAACTTGACACAATAAAGTAGTTTCACGTTCTATCTCTATGTTTTGTTTCCTCTTGATGTATCCCTAAGCAGTGACTGGCAAGAAACACTTTCATGGAAAGGGGTTGCCAAGCTTCCAAAAATTACGAATCTCCAGAAATCTCAGCAAATATTTTTTCACCCAAACTGGATGATACTTTCAGGTAATGATCAGTACACTAAGGCGACTTGGTTCCCCAAATTTCGTTCTTCTATGTTTAAGCGTTCGTTTCCAGTAACAGTTTGAATTTTTAGGTTTCACTCTGTTTAATCCTATATTGATAGATGTATTTGGAACTCTATCCAACATGATTTGTGCTAGCTTCTTGAAAATTGACACAATAAACTAGGTTCACGTTCTATCTCTATGTTTTGTTTCCTCTTGATGTAGTCCTAAGCAGTGACTGGCGAGAAACACTTTCATGGAAAGGGGTTGCCAAGCTTCCAAAAATTACGAATCTCCAGAAATCTCAGCAAATATTTTTTCACCCAAACTGGATGATACTTTCAGGTAATGATCAGTACACTAAGGCGACTTGGTTCCCCAAATTTCGTTCTTCTACGTTTAAGCGTTCGTTTCCAGTAACAGTTTGAATTTTTAGGTTTCACTCTGTTTTCTCCTATATTGATAGATGTATTTGGAACTCTAAATCCAACACGGTTTGTGCTAGCTTCTTGAAACTTGACACAATAAAGTAGTTTCACGTTCTATCTCTATGTTTTGTTTCCTCTTGATGTAGCCCTAAGCAGTGACTGGCGAGAAACACTTTCAAGGAAATGGGTTGCCAAGCTTCCAAAAAATACGAATCCCCAGAAATCTCAGCAAATATTTTTTCACCCAAACTGGATGATACTTTCAGGTAATGATCAGTACACTAAGGCGACTTGGTTCCCCAAATTTCGTTCTCTTATGTTGAAGCGTTCGTTTCCAGTAACAGTTTGAATTTTTAGGTTTCACTCTGTTTTCTCGTATATTGATAAATGTATTTGGAACTCTAAATCCAACTCGGTTTGTGCAAGCTTCTTGAAACTTGACACAATAAAGTAGTTTCACGTTCTATCTCTATGTTTTGTTTCCTCTTGATGTAGCCCTAAGCAGTGACTGGCGAGAAACACTTTCATGGAAAGGGGTTGCCAAGCTTCCAAAAATTACGAATCTCCAGAAATCTCAGCAAATATTTTTTCACCCAAACTGGATGATACTTTCAGGTAATGATCAGTACACTAAGGCGACTTGGTTCCCCAAATTTCGTTCTTCTATGTTGAAGCATTCGTTTCCAGTAACAGTTTGAATTTTTAGGTTTCACTCTGTTTTCTCCTATATTGATAGATGTATTTGGAACTCTAAATCCAACACGGTTTGTGCTAGCTTCTTGAAACTTGACACAATAAAGTAGTTTCACGTTCTATCTCTATGTTCTGTTTCCTCTTGATGTAGCGCTAAGCAGTGACTGGCAAGAAACACTTTCATGGAAAGGGGTTGCCAAGCTTCCAAAAATTACGAATCTCCAGAAATCTCAGCAAATATTTTTTCACCCAAACTGGATGATACTTTCAGGTAATGATCAGTACACTAAGGCGACTTGGTTCCCCACATTTCGTTCTTCTACGTTGAAGCGTTCGTTTCCAGTAACAGTTTGAATTTTTAGGTTTCACTCTGTTTTCTCCTATATTGATAGATGTATTTGGAACTCTAAATCCAACACGGTTTGTGCTAGCTTCTTGAAACTTGACACAATAAAGTAGGTTCAGGTTCTATCTCTATGTTTTGTTTCCTCTTGATGTAGCCCTAAGCAGTGACTGGCGAGAAACACTTTCAAGGAAATGGGTTGCCAAGCTTCCAAAAATTACGAATCCCCAGAAATCTCAGCAAATATTTTTTCACCCAAACTGGATGATACTTTCAGGTAATGATCAGTACACTAAGGCGACTTGGTTCCAAAATTTTGTTCTCTTATGGTGAAGCGTTCGTTTCCAGTAACAGTTTGAATTTTTAGGTTTCACTCTGTTTTCTCGTATATTGATAAATGTATTTGGAACTCTAAATCCAACTCGGTTTGTGCAAGCTTCTTGAAACTTGACACAATAAAGTAGTTTCACGTTCTATCTCTATGTTTTGTTTCCTCTTGATGTAGCCCTAAGCAGTGACTAGCGAGAAACACTTTCATGGAAAGGGGTTGCCAAGCTTCCAAAAATTACGAATCTCCAGAAATCTCTGCAAATATTTTTTCACCCAAACTGGATGATACTTTCAGGTAATGATCAGTACACTAAGGCGACTTGGTTCCCCAAATTTCGTTCTTCTATGTTGAAGCATTCGTTTCCAGTAACAGTTTGAATTTTTAGGTTTCACTCTGTTTTCTCCTATATTGATAGATGTATTTGGAACTCTAAATCCAACACGGTTTGTGCTAGCTTCTTGAAACTTGACACAATAAAGTAGTTTCACGTTCTATCTCTATGTTTTGTTTCCTCTTGATGTAGCCCTAAGCAGTGACTGGCGAGAAACACTTTCATGGAAAGGGGTTGCCAAGCTTCCAAAAATTACGAATCTCCAGAAATCTCAGCAAATACTCTTTCACCCAAACTGGATGATACTTTCAGGTAATGATCAGTACACTAAGGCAACTTGGTTCCCCAAATTTCGTTCTTCTATGTTGAAGCATTCGTTTCTAGTAACAGTTTGAATTTTTAGGTTTCACTCTGTTTACTCCTATATTGATAGATGTATTTGGAACTCTAAATCCAACACGGTTTGTGCTAGCTTCTTGAAACTTGACACAATAAAGTAGTTTCATGTTCTATCTCTATGTTTTGTTTCCTCTTGATGTAGCCCTAAGCAGTGACTGGCAAGAAACACTTTCATGGAAAGGGGTTGCCAAGCTTCCAAAAATTACGAATCTCCAGAAATCTCAGCAAATATTTTTGCACCCAAACTGGATGATACTTTCAGGTAATGATCAGTACACTAAGGCAACTTGGTTCCCCACATTTCGTTCTTCTACGTTGAAGCGTTCGTTTCCAGTAACAGTTTGAATTTTTAGGTTTCACTCTGTTTTCTCCTATATTGATAGATGTATTTGGAACTCTAAATCCAACACGGTTTGTGCTAGCTTCTTGAAACTTGACACAATAAAGTAGGTTCAGGTTCTATCTCTATGTTTTGTTTCCTCTTGATGTAGCCCTAAGCAGTGACTGGCGAGAAACACTTTCATGGAAAGGGGTTGCCAAGGTTCCAAAAATTACGAATCTCCAGAAATCTCAGCAAATACTTTTTCACCGAAACTGGATGATACTTTCAGGTAATGATCAGTACACTAAGCCCACTTGCTTCACCAAATTTCGTTCTTCTACGTTGAAGCGTTCGTTTCCAGTAACAGTTTGAATTTTTAGGTTTCACTCTGTTTACTCCTATATTGATAGATGTATTTGGAACTCTATCCAACACGATTTGTGCTAGCTTCTTGAAACTTGACACAATAAAGTAGGTTCAAGTTCTATCTCTATGTTTTGTTTCCTCTTGATGTAGCCCTTAGCAGTGACTGGAGTAAAAGACTTTCATGGAAAGGGGTTGCCAAGCTTCCAAAAATTACGAATCTCCAGAAATCTCAGCAAATATTTTTTCACCCAAACTGGATGATACTTTCAGGTAATGATCAGTACACTAAGGCGACTTGGTTCCCCAAATTTCGTTCTTCTACGTTGAAGCGTTCGTTTCCAGTAACTGTTTGAATTTTTAGGTTTCACTCTGTTTTCTCCTATATTGATAGATGTATTTGGAACCCTAAATCCAACACGGTTTGTGCTAGCTTCTTGAAACTGGACACAATAAACTAGGTTCACGTTCTATCTCTATGTTTTGTTTCCTCTTGATGTAGCCCTAAGCAGTGAGTGGCGAGAAACACTTTCATGGAAAGGGGTTGCCAAGCTTCCAAAAATTACGAATCTCCAGAAATCTCAGCAAATATTTTTTCACCCAAACTGGATGATACTTTCAGGTAATGATCAGTACACTAAGGCGACTTGGTTCCCCAAATTTCGTTCTCTTATGTTGAAGCGTTCGTTTCCAGTAACAGTTTGAATTTTTAGGTTTCACTCTGTTTTCTCCTATATTGATAGATGTATTTGGAACTCTAAATCCAACACGGTTTGTGCTAGCTTCTTGAAACTTGACACAATAAAGTAGTTTCACGTTCTCTCTCTATGTTTTGTTTCCTCTTGACGTAGCGCTAAGCAGTGACTGGCGAGAAACACTTTCATGGAAAGGGGTTGCCAAGCTTCCAAATATTACGAATCTCCAGAAATCTCAGCAAATACTTTTTCACCCAAACTGGATGATACTTTCAGGTAATGATCAGTACACTAAGCCCACTTGCTTCACCAAATTTCGTTCTTCTACGTTGAAGCGATCGTTTCCAGTAACAGTTTGAATTTTTAGGTTTCACTCTGTTTACTCCTATATTGGTAGATGTATTTGGAACTCTATCCAACACGGTTTGTGCTAGCTTCTTGAAACTTGACACAATAAAGTATTTTCACGTTCTATCTCTATGTTTTGTTTCCTCTTGATGTAGCCCTAAGCAGTGACTGGCGAGAAACACTTTCATGGAAAGGGATTGCCAAGCTTCCAAAAATTACAAATCTCCAGAAATCTCAGCAAATATTTTTTCACCCAAACTGGATGATACTTTCAGGTAATGATCAGTACACTAAGGCGACTTGGTTCCCGAAATTTCGTTCTTCTATGTTGAAGTGATCGTTTCCAGGAACAGTTTGAATTTTTAGGTTTCACTCTGTTTACTCCTATATTGATAGATGTATTTGGAACTCTAAATCCAACACGGTTTGTGCTAGCTTCTTGAAACTTGACACAATAAAGTAGTTTCACGTTCTCTCTCTATGTTTTGTTTCTTCTTGATGTAGCGCTATGCAGTGACTGGCGAGAAACACTTTCATGGAAAGGGGTTGCCAACCTTCCAAAAATTACAAATCTCCAGAAATCTCAGCAAATACTTTTTCACCCAAACTGGATGATACTTTCAGGTAATGATCAGTACACTAAGCCCACTTGCTTCACCAAATTTCGTTCTTCTACGTTGAAGCGATCGTTTCCAGTAACAGTTTGAATTTTTAGGTTTCACTCTGTTTACTCCTATATTGATAGATGTATTTGGAACTCTAAATCCAACACGGTTTGTGCTAGCTTCTTGAAACTTGACACAATAAAGTAGTTTCACGTTCTCTCTCTATGTTTTGTTTCTTCTTGATGTAGCGCTATGCAGTGACTGGCGAGAAACACTTTCATGGAAAGGGGTTGCCAAGCTTCCAAAAATTACGAATCTCCAGAAATCTCAGCAAATACTTTTTCACCCAAACTGGATGATACTTTCAGGTAATGATCAGTACACTAAGCCCACTTGCTTCACCAAATTTCGTTCTTCTACGTTGAATCGATCGTTTCCAGTAACAGTTTGAATTTTTAGGTTTCACTCTGTTTACTCCTATATTGGTAGATGTATTTGGAACTCTATCCAACACGGTTTGTGCTAGCTTCTTGAAACTTGACACAATAAAGTATTTTCACGTTCTATCTCTATGTTTTGTTTCCTCTTGATGTAGCCCTAAGCAGTGACTGGCGAGAAACACTTTCATGGAAAGGGATTGGAAGCTTCCAAAAATTACAAATCTCCAGAAATCTCAGCAAATATTTTTTCACCCAAACTGGATGATACTTTCAGGTAATGATCAGTACACTAAGGCGACTTGGTTCCCCAAATTTCGTTCTTCTATGTTGAAGCGTTCGTTTCCAGTAACAGTTTGAATTTTTAGGTTTCACTCTGTTTACTCCTATATTGATAGATGTATTTGGAATTCTAAATCCAACACGGTTTGTGCTAGCTTCTTGAATCTTGACACAATAAAGTAGTTTCACGTTCTCTCTCTATGTTTTGTTTCTTCTTGATGTAGCGCTATGCAGTGACTGGCGAGAAACACTTTCATGGAAAGGGGTTGCCAAGCTTCCAAAAATTACAAATCTCCAGAAATCTCAGCAAATACTTTTTCACCCAAACTGGATGATACTTTCAGGTAATGATCAGTACACTAAGCCAACTTGCTTCACCAAATTTCGTTCTTCTACGTTGAAGCGATCGTTTCCAGTAACAGTTTGAATTTTTAGGTTTCACTCTGTTTACTCCTATATTGATAGATGTATTTGGAACTCTAAATCCAACACGGTTTGTGCTAGCTTCTTGAAACTTGACACAATAAAGTAGTTTCAAGTTCTATCTCTAGGTTTTGTTTCCTCTTGATGTAGCCCTAAGCAGTGACTGGCAAGAAACACTTTCATGGAAAGGGGTTGCCAAGCTTCCAAAAATTACGAATCTCCAGAAATCTCAGCAAATATTTTTTCACCCAAACTGGATGATACTTTCAGGTAATGATCAGTACACTAAGGCGACTTGGTTCCCCACATTTTGTTCTTCTACGTTGAAGCGTTCGTTTCCAGTAACAGTTTGAATTTTTAGGTTTCACTCTGTTTTCTCCTATATTGATAGATGTATTTGGAACTCTAAATCCAACACGGTTTGTGCTAGCTTCTTGAAACTTGACACAATAAAGTAGGCTCACGTTCTATCTCTATGTTTTGTTTCCTCTTGATGTAGCCCTAAGCAGTGACTGGCGAGAAACACTTTCATGGAAAGGGGTTGCTAAGGTTCCAAAAATTACGAATCTCCAGAAATCTCAGCAAATACTTTTTCACCGAAACTGGATGATACTTTCAGGTAATGATCAGTACACTAAGCCCACTTGCTTCACCAAATTTCGTTCTTCTAGGTTGAAGCGTTCGTTTCCAGGAACAGTTTGAATTTTTAGGTTTCACTCTGTTTACTCCTATATTGATAGATGTATTTGGAACTCTATCCAACACGATTTGTGCTAGCTTCTTGAAACTTGACACAATAAAGTAGTTTCACGTTCTATCTCTATGTTTTGTTTCCTCTTGATGTAGCCCTTAGCAGTGACTGGCGTAAAACACTTTCATGGAAAGGGGTGGCCAAGCTTCCAAAAATTACGAATCTCCAGAAATCTCAGCAAATATTTTTTCACCCAAACTGGATGATACTTTCAGGTAATGATCAGTACACTAAGGCGACTTGGTTCCCCAAATTTCGTTCTTCTACTTTGAAGCGTTCGTTTCCAGTAACAGTTTGAATTTTTAGGTTTCACTCTGTTTTCTCCTATATTGATAGATGTATTTGGAACCCTAAATCCAACACGGTTTGTGCTAGCTTCTTGAAACTTGACACAATAAACTAGGTTCACGTTCTATCTCTATGTTTTGTTTCCTCTTGATATAGCCCTAAGCAGTGACTGGCGAGAAACACTTTCATGGAAAGGGGTTGCCAAGCTTCCAAAAATTACGAATCTCCAGAAATCTCAGCAAATATTTTTTCACCCAAACTGGATGATACTTTCAGGTAATGATCAGTACACTAAGGCGACTTGGTTCCCCAAATTTCGTTCTCTTATGTTGAAGCGTTCGTTTCCAGTAACAGTTTGAATTTTTAGGTTTCACTCTGTTTTCTCGTATATTGATAGATGTATTTGGAACTCTAAATCCAACACGGTTTGTGCTAGCTTCTTGAAACTTGACACAATAAAGTAGATTCACGTTCTCTCTCTATGTTTTGTTTCCTCTTGACGTAGCGCTAAGCAGTGACTGGCGAGAAACACTTTCATGGAAAGGGGTTGTCAAGCTTCCAAAAATTACGAATCTCCAGAAATCTCAGCAAATACTTTTTCACCCAAACTGGATGATACTTTCAGGTAATGATCAGTACACTAAGCCCACTTGCTTCACCAAATTTCGTTCTTCTACGTTGAAGCGATCGTTTCCAGTAACAGTTTGAATTTTTAGGTTTCACTCTGTTTACTCCTATATTGGTAGATGTATTTGGAACTCTATCCAACACGGTTTGTGCTAGCTTCTTGAAACTTGACACAATAAAGTATTTTCACGTTCTATCTCTATGTTTTGTTTCCTCTTGATGTAGCCCTAAGCAGTGACTGGCGAGAAACACTTTCACGGAAAGGGGTTGCCAAGCTTCCAAAAATTACAAATCTCCAGAAATCTCAGCAAATATTTTTCACCCAAACTGGATGATACTTTCAGGTAATGATCAGTACACTAAGGCGACTTGGTTCCCCAAATTTCGTTCTTCTATGTTGAAGCGTTCGTTTCCAGTAACAGTTTGAATTTTTAGGTTTCACTCTGGTTACTCCTATATTGATAGATGTATTTGGAACTCTAAATCCAACACGGTTTGTGCTAGCTTCTTTAAACTTGACACAATAAAGTAGTTTCACGTTCTCTCTCTATGTTTTGTTTCTTATTGATGTAGCGCTATGCAGTGACTGGCGAGAAACAATTTCATGGAAAGGGGTTGCCAAGCTTCCAAAAATTACGAATCTCCAGAAATCTCAGCAAATACTTTTTCACCCAAACTGGATGATACTTTCAGGTAATGATCAGTACACTAAGCCCACTTGCTTCACCAAATTTCGTTCTTCTACGTTGAAGCGATCGTTTCCAGTAACAGTTTGAATTTTTAGGTTTCACTCTGTTTACTCCTATATTGGTAGATGTATTTGGAACTCTATCCAACACGGTTTGTGCTAGCTTCTTGAAACTTGACACAATAAAGTAGGTTCACATTCTATCTGTATGTTTTGTTTCCTCTTGATGTAGCCCTAAGCAGTGACTGGCGAGAAACACTTTCATGGAAAGGGGTTGCCAAGCTTCCAAAAATTACAAATCTCCAGAAATCTCAGCAAATATTTTTTCACCCAAACTGGATGATACTTTCAGGTAATGATCAGTACACTAAGGCAACTTGGTTCCCAAAATTTCGTTCTTCTATGTTGAAGCATTCGTTTCTAGTAACAGTTTGAATTTTTAGATTTCACTCTGTTTTCTCCTATATTGAAGGATGTATTTGGAACTCTAAATCCAACACGGTTTGTGCTAGCTTCTTGAAACTTGACACAATAAAGTAGTTTCACGTTCTATCTCTATGTTTTGTTTCCTCTTGATGTAGCCCTAAGCAGTGACTGGCAAGAAACACTTTCATGGAAAGGGGTTGCCAAGCTTCCAAAAATTACGAATCTCCAGAAATCTCAGCAAATATTTTTTCACCCAAACTGGATGATACTTTCAGGTAATGATCAGTACACTAAGGCAACTTGCTTCACCAAATTTCGTTCTTCTACGTTGAAGCGTTCGTTTCCAGTAACAGTTTGAATTTTTAGGTTTCACTCTGTTTACTCCTATATTGATAGATGTGTTTGGAACTCTATCCAACAAGATTTGTGCTAGCTTCTTGAAACTTGACACAATAAAGTAGTTTCACGTTCTATCTCTATGTTTTGTTTCCTCTTGATGTGGCCCTTAGCAGTGACTGGCGTAAAAAACTTTCATGGAAAGGGGTTGCGAAGCTTCCAAAAATTACGAATCTCCAGAAATCTCAGCAAATATTTTTTCACCCAAACTGGATGATACTTTCAGGTAATGATCAGAACACTAAGGCAACTTGGTTCCCCAAATTTAGTTCTTCTACGTTGAAGCGTTCGTTTCCAGTGACAGTTTGAATTTTTAGGTTTCACTCTGTTTTCTCCTATACTGATAGATGTATTTGGAACCCTAAATCCAACACGGTTTGTGCTAGCTTCTTGAAACTTGACACAATAAACTAGGTTCACGTTCTATCTCTATGTTTTGTTTCCTCTTGATGTAGCCCTAAGCAGTGACTGGCGAGAAACACTTTCATGGAAAGGGGTTGCCAAGCTTCCAAAAATTACGAATCTCCAGAAATCTCAGCAAATATTTTTTCACCCAAACTGGATGATACTTTCAGGTAATGATCAGTACACTAAGGCGACTTGGTTCCCCAAATTTCGTTCTCTTATGTTGAAGCGTTCGTTTCCAGTAACAGTTTGAATTTTTAGGTTTCACTCTATTTTCTCGTATATTGATAGATGTATTTGGAACTCTAAATCCAACTCGGTTTGTGCAAGCTTCTTGAAACTTGACACAATAAAGTAGTTTCACGTTCTATCTCTATGTTTTGTTTCCTCTTGATGTAGCCCTAAGCAGTGACTGGCGAGAAACACTTTCATGGAAAGGGGTTGCCAAGCTTCCAAAAATTACAAATCTCCAGAAATCTCAGCAAATATTTTTTCTCCCAAACTGGATTATACTTTCAGGTAATGATCAGTACACTAAGGCGACTTGGTTCCCCAAATTTCGTTCTTCTATGTTGAAGCATTCGTTTCCAGTAACAGTTTGAATTTTTAGGTTTCACTCTGTTTTCTCCTATATCGATAGATGTATTTGCAACTCTAAATCCAACACGTTTTGTGCTAGCTTCTTGAAACTTGACACAATAAAGTAGTTTCACGTTCTATCTCTATGTTTTGTTTCCTCTTGATGTAGGCCTAAGCAGTGACTGGCGAGAAACACTTTCATGGAAAGGGGTTGCTAAGCTTCCAAAAATTACGAATCTCCAGAAATCTCAGCAAATACTCTTTCACCCAAACTGGATGATACTTTCAGGTAATGATCAGTACACTAAGGCGACTTGGCTCCCCACATTTCGTTCTTCTAGGTTGAAGCGTTCGTTTCCAGTAACAGTTTGAATTTTTAGGTTTCACTCTGTTTTCTCCTATATTGATAGATGTATTTGGAACTCTAAATCCAACACGGTTTTGTGCTAGCTTCTTGAAACTTGACACAATAAAGTAGTTTCACGTTCTATCTCTATGTTTTGTTTCCTCTTGATGTAGCCCTAAGCAGTGACTGGCGAGAAACACTTTCATGGAAAGGGGTTGCCAAGCTTCCAAAAATTACAAATCTCCAGAAATCTCAGCAAATATTTTTTTTACCCAAACTGGATGATACTTTCAGGTAATGATCAGTACACTAAGGCAACTTGGTTCCCCAAATTTCGTTCTTCTATGTTGAAGCGTTCGTTTCCAGTAACAGTTTGAATTTTTAGGTTTCACTCTGTTTACTCCTATATTGATAGATGTATTTGGAACTCTAAATCCAACACGGTTTGTGCTAGCTTCTTGAAACTTGACACAGTAAATTAGTTTCACGTTCTATCTCTATGTTTTGTTTCCTCTTGCTGTAGCCCTAAGCAGTGACTGGCGAGAAACACTTTCATGGAAAGGGGTTGCCAAGCTTCCAAAAATTACGAATCTCCAGAAATCTCAGCAAATATTTTTTCACCCAAACTGGATGATACTTTCAGGTAATGATCAGTACACTAAGGCGACTTGGTTCCCCAAATTTCGTTCTTCTATGTTGAAGCGTTCGTTTCCAGTAACAGTTTGAATTTTTAGGTTTCACTCTGTTTTCTCCTATATTGATAGATGTATTTGGAACTCTAAATCCAACACGGTTTGTGCTAGCTTCTTGAAACGTGACACAATAAACTAGGTTCACGTTCTATCTCTATGTTTTGTTTCCTCTTGATGTAGCCCTTAGCAGTGACTGGCGAGAAACACTTTCATGGAAAGGGGTTGCCAATCTTCCAAAAATTACGAATCTCCAGAAATCTCAGCAAATATTTTTTCACCCAAACTGGATGATACTTTCAGGTAATGATCAGTACACTAAGGCGACTTGGTTCCCCAAATTTCGTTCTTTTATGTTGAAGCGTTCGTTTCCAGTAACAGTTTGAATTTTTAGGTTTCACTCTGTTTTCTCCTATATTGATAGATGTATTTGGAACTCTAAATCCAACACGGTTTGTGCTAGCTTCTTGAAACGTGACACAATAAACTAGGTTCACGTTCTCTCTCTATGTTTTGTTTCCTCTTGAAGTAGCCCTTAGCAGTGACTGGCGAGAAACACTTTCATGGAAAGGGGTTGCCAAGCTTCCAAAAATTACGTATCTCCAGAAATCTCTGCAAATATTTTTTCACCCAAACTGGATGATACTTTCACGTAATGATCAGTACACTAAGGCGACTTGGCTGCACACATTTCGTTCTTCTAGGTTGAAGCGGTCGTTTCCAGTAACAGTTTGAATTTTTAGGTTTCACTCTGTTTTCTCCTATACTGATAGATGTATTTGGAACTCTAAATCCAACACGGTTTGTGCTAGCTTCTTGAAACTTGACCCAATAAAGTAGTTTCACGTTCTATCTCTATGTTTTGTTTCCTCTTGATGTAGCCCTAAGCAGTGACTGGCGAGAAACACTTTCATGGAAAGGGGTTGCCAAGCTTCCCAAAATTACGAATCTCCAGAAATCTCAGCAAATATTTTTTTACCCAAACTGGATGATGCTTTCAGGTAATGATCAGTACACTAAGGCGACTTGGTTCCCCAAATTTCGTTCTTCTATGTTGAAGCGTTCGTTTCCAGTAACAGTTTGAATTTTTAGGTTTCACTCTGTTTACTCCTATATTGATAGATGTATTTGGAACTCTAAATCCAACACGGTTTGTGCTAGCTTCTTGAAACTTGACACAGTAAATTAGTTTCACGTTCTATCTCTATGTTTTGTTTCCTCTTGATGTAGCCCTAAGCAGTGACTGGCGAGAAACACTTTCATGGAAAGGGGTTGCCAAGCTTCCAAAAATTACGAATCTCCAGAAATCTCAGCAAATATTTTTTCACCCAAACTGGATGATGCTTTCACGTAATGATCAGTACACTATGGCGACTTGGTTCCCCAAATTTCGTTCTTCTATGTTGAAGCGTTCGTTTCCAGTAACAGTTTGAATTTTTAGGTTTCACTCTGTTTTCTCCTATATTGATAGATGTATTTGGAACTCTAAATCCAACACGGTTTGTGCTAGCTTCTTGAAACCTGACACAATAAACTAGATTCACGTTCTATCTCTATGTTTTGTTTCCTCTTGATGTAGCCCTTAGCAGTGACTGGCGAGAAACACTTACATGGAAATTGGTTGCCAAGCTTCCAAAAATTACGAATCTCCAGAAATCTCAGCAAATATTTTTTCACCCAAACTGGATGATACTCTCAGGTAATGATCAGTACACTAAGGCGACTTGGTTCCCCAAATTTCGTTCTTCTATGTTGAAGCGTTCGTTTCCAGTAACAGTTTGAATTTTTAGGTTTCACTCTGTTTTCTCCTATATTGATAGATGTATTTGGAACTCTAAATCCAACACGGTTTGTGCTAGCTTCTTGAAACTTGACACAATAAAGTAGTTTCACGTTCTATCTCTATGTTTTGTTTCCTCTTGATGTAGCCCTTAGCAGTGACTGGCGAGAAACACTTTCATGGAAAGGGGTTGCCAAGCTTCAAAAAATTACGAATCTCCAGAAATCTCAGCAAATATTTTTTCACCCAAACTGGATGATACTCTCAGGTAATGATCAGTACACTGAGGCGACTTGGTTTCCCAAATTTCGTTCTCTTATGTTGAAGCGTTCGTTTCCAGTAACAGTTTGAATTTTTAGGTTTCACTCTGTTTTCTCCTATGTTGATAGATGTATTTGGAACTCTAAATGCAACACGGTTTGTGCAAGCTTCTTGAAACTTGACACAATAAAGTAGTTTCATGTTCTATCTCTATGTTTTGTTTCCTCTTGATGTAGCCCTAAGCAGTGACTGGCGAGAAACCCTTTCATGGAAGGGGGGTGCCAAGCTTCCAAAAATTACGAATCTCCAGAAATCTCAGCAAATACTCTTTCACCCAAACTGGATGATACATTCACGTAATGATCAGTACACTAAGGCAACTTGGTTCCCCAAATTTCGTTCTTCTACGTTGAAGCGTTCGTTTCCAGTAACAGTTTGAATTTTTAGGTTTCACTCTGTTTACTCCTATACTGATAGATGTATTTGGAACTCTAAATCGAACACGGTTTGTGCTAGCTCCTTGAAACTTGACACAATAAATTAGTTTCACGTTCTATCTCTATGTTTTGTTTCCTCTTGATGTAGCCCTAAGCAGTGACTGGCGAGAAACACTTTCATGGAAAGGGGTTGCCAAGCTTCCAAAAATTACAAATCTCCAGAAATCTCAGCAAAGAGTTTTTCACCCAAACTGGATGATACTTTCAGGTAATGATCAGTACACTGTGGCAACATGGTTCCCTAAATTCCGTTCTTCTATGTTGAAGCATTCGTTTCCAGTAACAGTTTGAATTTTTAGGTTTCACTCTGTTTTATCCTATATTGATAGATGTATTTGGAACTCTAAATCCAACACGGTTTGTGCTAGCTTCTTGAAACTTGACAAAATAAATTAGTTTCACGTTCTAACGCTATGTTTTGTTTGCTCTTGATGTAGCCCTAAGCAGTGACTGGCGAGAAACACTTTCATGGAAAGGGGTTGCTAAGCTTCCAAAAATTACGAATCTCCAGAAATCTCAGCAAATATTTTTTCACCCAAACTGGATGATACTTTCAGGTAATGATCAGTACACTAAGGCGACTTGGTTCCCCACATTTCGTTCTTCTATGTTGAAGCGTTCGTTTCCAGTAACAGTTTGAATTTTTAGGTTTCACTCTGTTTTCTCCGATATTGGTAGATGTATTTGGAACTCTATCCAACACGGTTTGTGCTAGCTTCTTGAAACTTGACACAATAAAGTAGTTTCACGTTCTCTCTCTATGTTTTGTTTCCTCTTGATGTAGCCCTAAGCAGTGACTGGCGAAAAGCACTTTCATGGAAAGGGGTTGCCAAGCACCCAAAAATTAAGAATCTCCAGAAATCTCAGCAAATACTTTTTCACCCAAACTGGATGATACTTTCAGGTAATGATCAGTACACTAAGCCCACTTGCTTCACCAAATTTCGTTCTTCTACGTTGAAGCGATCGTTTCCAGTAACAGTTTGAATTTTTAGGTTTCACTCTGTTTACTCCGATATTGGTAGATGTATTTGGAACTCTATCCAACACGGTTTGTGCTAGCTTCTTGAAACTTGACACAATAAAGTAGTTTCACGTTCTATCTCTATGTTTTGTTTCCTCTTGATGTAGCCCTATGCAGTGATTGGCGAGAAACACTTTCATGGAAAGGGGTTGCCAAGCTTCCAAAAATTACAAATCTCCAGAAATCTCAGCAAATATTTTTTCACCCAAACTGGATGATACTTTCAGGTAATGATCAGTACACTAAGGCGACTTTGTTAACCAAATTTCGTTCTTCTACGTTGAAGCGTTCGTTTCCAGTAACAGTTTGAATTTTTAGGTTTCACTCTGTTTTCTCCTATATTGATAGATGTATTTGGAACTCTAAATCCAACACGGTTTGTGCTAGCTTCTTGAAACTTGACACTATAAAGTAGTTTCACGTTCTATCTCTATGTTTTGTTTCCTCTTGATGTAGGCCTAAGCAGTGACTCGCGAGAAACACTTTCATGGAAAGGGGTTGCTAAGCTTCCAAAAATTACGAATCTCCAGAAATCTCAGCAAATACTCTTTCACCCAAACTGGATGATACTTTCAGGTAATGATCAGTACACTAAGGCAACTTGGTTCCCCAAATTTCTTTCTTCTATGTTGAAGCGTTCGTTTCCAGTAACAGTTTGAATTTTTAGGTTTCACTCTGTTTACTCTTATATTGATAGATGTATTTGGAACTCTAAATCCAACACGGTTTGTGCTACCTTCTTGAAACTTGACACAGTAAATTAGTTTCACGTTCTATCTCTATGTTTTGTTTCCTCTTGATGTAGCCCTAAGCAGTGACTGGCGAGAAACACTTTCATGGAAAGGGGTTGCCAATCTTCCAAAAATTACGAATCTCCAGAAATCTCAGCAAATATTTTTTCACCCAAACTGGATGATACTTTCAGGTAATGATCAGTACACTAAGGCGACTTGGTTCCCCAAATTTCGTTCTTCTATGTTGAAGCGTTCGTTTCCAGTAACAGTTTGAATTTTTAGGTTTCACTCTGTTTTCTCCTATATTGATAGATGTATTTGGAACTCTAAATCCAACACGGTTTGTGCTAGCTTCTTGAAACGTGACACAATAAACTAGGTTCACGTTCTCTCTCTATGTTTTGTTTCCTCTTGATGTAGCCCTTAGCAGTGACTGGCGAGAAACACTTTCATGGAAAGGGGTTGCCAAGCTTCCAAAAATTACGTATCTCCAGAAATCACTGCAAATATTTTTTCACCCAAACTGGATGATACTTTCACGTAATGATCAGTACACTAAGGCGACTTGGCTGCACACATTTCGTTCTTCTAGGTTGAAGCGGTCGTTTCCAGTAACAGTTTGAATTTTTAGGTTTCACTCTGTTTTCTCCTATACTGATAGATGTGTTTGGAACTCTAAATCCAACACGGTTTGTGCTAGCTTCTTGAAACTTGACCCAATAAAGTAGTTTCACGTTCTATCTCTATGTTTTGTTTCCTCTTGATGTAGCCCTAAGCAGTGACTGGCGAGAAACACTTTCATGGAAAGGGGTTGCCAAGCTTCCAAAAATTACAAATCTCCAGAAATCTCAGCAAATATTTTTTTACCCAAACTGGATGATACTTTCAGGTAATGATCAGTACACTAAGGCAACTTGGTTCCCCAAATTTCGTTCTTCTATGTTGAAGCGTTCGTTTCCAGTAACAGTTTGAATTTTTAGGTTTCACTCTGTTTACTCCTATATTGATAGATGTATTTGGAACTCTAAATCCAACACGGTTTGTGCTAGCTTCTTGAAACTTGACACAGTAAATTAGTTTCACGTTCTATCTCTATGTTTTGTTTCCTCTTGATGTAGCCCTAAGCAGTGACTGGCGAGAAACACTTTCATGGAAAGGGGTTGCCAAGCTTCCAAAAATTACGAATCTCCAGAAATCTCAGCAAATATTTTTTCACCCAAACTGGATGATACTTTCAGGTAATGATCAGTACACTATGGCGACTTGGTTCCCCAAATTTCGTTCTTCTATGTTGAAGCGTTCGTTTCCAGTAACAGTTTGAATTTTTAGGTTTCACTCTGTTTTCTCCTATATTGATAGATGTATTTGGAACTCTAAATCCAACACGGTTTGTGCTAGCTTCTTGAAACGTGACACAATAAACTAGATTCACGTTCTATCTCTATGTTTTGTTTCCTCTTGATGTAGCCCTTAGCAGTGACTGGCGAGAAACACTTACATGGAAAGGGGTTGCCAAGCTTCCAAAAATTACGAATCTCCAGAAATCTCAGCAAATATTTTTTCACCCAAACTGGATGATACTCTCAGGTAATGATCAGTACACTAAGGCGACTTGGTTCCCCAAATTTCGTTCTTCTATGTTGAAGCGTTCGTTTCCAGTAACAGTTTGAATTTTTAGGTTTCACTCTGTTTTCTCCTATATTGATAGATGTATTTGGAACTCTAAATCCAACACGGTTTGTGCTAGCTTCTTGAAACGTGACACAATAAACTAGATTCACGTTCTATCTCTATGTTTTGTTTCCTCTTTATGTAGCCCTTAGCAGTGACTGGCGAGAAACACTTACATGGAAAGGGGTTGCCAAGCTTCCAAAAATTACGAATCTCCAGAAATCTGAGCAAATATTTTTTCACCCAAACTGGATGATACTCTCAGGTAATGATCAGTACACTAAGGCGACTTGGTTCCCCAAATTTCGTTCTTCTATGTTGAAGCGTTCGTTTCCAGTAACAGTTTGAATTTTTAGGTTTCACTCTGTTTTCTCCTATATTGATAGATGTATTTGGAACTCTAAATCCAACACGGTTTGTGCTAGCTTCTTGAAACGTGACACAATAAACTAGGTTCACGTTCTATCTCTATGTTTTGTTTCCTCTTGATGTAGCCCTTAGCAGTGACTGGCGAGAAACACTTTCATGGAAAGGGGTTGCCAATCTTCCAAAAATTACGAATCTCCAGAAATCTCAGCAAATATTTTTTCACCCAAACTGGATGATACTCTCAGGTAATGATCAGTACACTGAGGCGACTTGGTTCCCCAAATTTCGTTCTCTTATGTTGAAGCGTTCGTTTCCAGTAACAGTTTGAATTTTTAGGTTTCACTCTGTTTACTCCTATATTGATAGATGTATTTGGAACTCTAAATCCAACACGGTTTGTGCTAGCTCCTTGAAACTTGACACAATAAATTAGTTTCACGTACTATCTCTATGTTTTGTTTCCTCTTGATGTAGCCCTAAGCAGTGACTGGCGAGAAACACTTTCATGGAAAGGGGTTGCCAAGCTTCCAAAAATTACGTATCTCCAGAAATCTCTGCAAATATTTTTTCACCCAAACTGGATGATACTTTCACGTAATGATCAGTACACTAAGACGACTTGGCTGCACACATTTCGTTCTTCTAGGTTGAAGCGTTCGTTTCCAGTAACAGTTTGAATTTTTAGGTTTCACTCTGTTTTCTCCTATATTGATAGATGTATTTGGAACTCTAAATCCAACACGGTTTGTGCTAGCTTCTTGAAACTTGACACAATAAAGTAGTTTCACGTTCTATCTCTATGTTTTGTTTCCTCTTGATGTAGCCCTAAGCAGTGACTGGCGAGAAACACTTTCATGGAAAGGGGTTGCCAAGCTTCCAAAAATTACAAATCTCCAGAAATCTCAGCAAATATTTTTTTTACCCAAACTGGATGATACTTTCAGGTAATGATCAGTACACTAAGGCAACTTGGTTCCCCAAATTTCGTTCTTCTATGTTGAAGCGTTCGTTTCCAGTAACAGTTTGAATTTTTAGGTTTCACTCTGTTTACTCCTATATTGATAGATGTATTTGGAACTCTAAATCCAACACGGTTTGTGCTAGCTTCTTGAAACTTGACACAGTAAATTAGTTTCACGTTCTATCTCTATGTTTTGTTTCCTCTTGATGTAGCCCTAAGCAGTGACTGGCGAGAAACACTTTCATGGAAAGGGGTTGCCAAGCTTCCAAAAATTACGAATCTCCAGAAATCTCAGCAAATATTTTTTCACCCAAACTGGATGATACTTTCAGGTAATGATCAGTACACTATGGCGACTTGGTTCCCCAAATTTCGTTCTTCTATGTTGAAGCGTTCGTTTCCAGTAACAGTTTGAATTTTTAGGTTTCACTCTGTTTTCTCCTATATTGATAGATGTATTTGGAACTCTAAATCCAACACGGTTTGTGCTAGCTTCTTGAAACGTGACACAATAAACTAGGTTCACGTTCTATCTCTATGTTTTGTTTCCTCTTGATGTAGCCCTTAGCAGTGACTGGCGAGAAACATTTACATGGAAAGGGGTTGCCAAGCTTCCAAAAATTACGAATCTCCAGAAATCTCAGCAAATATTTTTTCACCCAAACTGGATGATACTCTCAGGTAATGATCAGTACACTAAGGCGACTTGGTTTCCCAAATTTCGTTCTCTTATGTTGAAGCGTTCGTTTCCAGTAACAGTTTGAATTTTTAGGTTTCACTCTGTTTTCTCTTATATTGATAGATGTATTTGGAACTCTAAATGCAACACGGTTTGTGCAAGCTTCTTGAAACTTGACACAATAAAGTAGTTTCACGTTCTATCTCTATGTTTTGTTTCCTCTTGATGTAGCCCTAAGCAGTGACTGGCGAGAAACCCTTTCATGGAAAGGGGTTGCCAAGCTTCCAAAAATTACGAATCTCCAGAAATCTCAGCAAATACTCTTTCACCCAAACTGGATGATACTTTCAGGTAATGATCAGTACACTAAGGCAACTTGGTTCCCCAAATTTCGTTCTTCTACGTTGAAGCGTTCGTTTCCAGTAACAGTTTGAATTTTTAGGTTTCACTCTGTTTACTCCTATATTGATAGATGTATTTGGAACTCTAAATCCAACACGGTTTGTGCTAGCTCCTTGAAACTTGACACAATAAATTAGTTTCACGTTCTATCTCTATGTTTTGTTTCCTCTTGATGTAGCCCTAAGCAGTGACTGGCGAGAAACACTTTCATGGAAAGGGGTTGCCAAGCTTCCAAAAATTACAAATCTCCAGAAATCACAGCAAATAGTTTTTCACCCAAACTGGATGATACTTTCAGGTAATGATCAGTACACTGAGGCAACATGGTTCCCTAAATTCCGTTCTTCTATGTTGAAGCATTCGTTTCCAGTAACAGTTTGAATTTTTAGGTTTCACTCTGTTTTATCCTATATTGATAGATGTATTTGGAACTCTAAATCCAACACGGTTTGTGCTAGCTTCTTGAAACTTGACACAATAAATTAGTTTCACGTTCTATCTCTATGTTTTGTTTTCTCTTGATGTAGCCCTAAGCAGTGACTGGCGAGAAACACTTTCATGGAAAGGGGTTGCTAAGCTTCCAAAAATTACGAATCTCCAGAAATCTCAGCAAATACTCTTTCACCCAAACTGGATGATACTTTCAGGTAATGATCAGTACACTAAGTCGACTTGGTTTCCCAAATTTCGTTCTTCTAGGTTGAAGCATTCGTTTCCAGTAACAGTTTGAATTTTTAGGTTTCACTCTGTTTACTCCTATATTGATAGATGTATTTGGAACTCTAAATCCAACACGGTTTGTGCTAGCTTCTTGAAACGTGACACAGTAAAGTAGTTTCACGTTCTCTCTCTATGTTTTTTTTCCTCTTGATGTAGCCCTAAGCAGTGACTGGCGAAAAGCACTTTCATGGAAAAAGGTTGCCAAGCATCCAAAAATTACGAATCTCCAGAAATCACAGCAAATACTTTTTCACCCAAACTGGATGATACTTTCAGGTAATGATCAGTACACTAAGCCCACTTGCTTCACCAAATTTCGTTCTTCTACATTGAAGCGATCGTTTCCAGTAACAGTTTGAATTTTTAGGTTTCACTCTGTTACTCCGATATTGGTAGATGTATTTGGAACTCTATCCAACACGGTTTGTGCTAGCTTCTTGAAACTTGACACAATAATGTAGTTTCACGTTCTATCTCTATGTTTTGTTTCCTCTTGATGTAGCCCTAAGCAGTGACTGGCGAGAAACACTTTCATGGAAAGGGGTTGCCAAGCTTCCAAAAATTACAAATCTCCAGAAATCTCAGCAAATATATTTTCACCCAAACTGGATGATACTTTCAGGTAATGATCAGTACACTAAGGCGACTTTGTTAACCAAATTTCGTTCTTCTACGATGAAGCGTTCGTTTCCAGTAACAGTTTGAATTTTTAGGTTTCACTCTGTTGTCTCCTATATTGATAGATGTATTTGGAACTCTAAATCCAACACGGTTTGTGCTAGCTTCTTGAAACTTGACACAATAAAGTAGGTTCACGTTCTATCTCTATGTTTTGTTTCCTCTTGATGTAGCCCTAAGCAGTGACTGGCGAGAAACACTTTCATGGAAAGGGGTTGCCAAGGTTCCAAAAATTACGAATCTCCAGAAATCTCAGCAAATACTTTTTCACCGAAACTGGATGATACTTTCAGGTAATGATCAGTACACTAAGCCCACTTGCTTCACCAAATTTCGTTCTTCTACGTTGAAGCGTTCGTTTCCAGTAACAGTTTGAATTTTTAGGTTTCACTCTGTTTACTCCTATATTGATAGATGTATTTGGAACTCTATCCAACACGATTTGTGCTAGCTTCTTGAAACTTGACACAATAAAGTAGTTTCACGTTCTATCTCTATGTTTTGTTTCCTCTTGATGTAGCCCTTAGCAGTGACTGGCGTAAAACACTTTCATGGAAAGGGGTTGCCAAGCTTCCAAAAATTACGAATCTCCAGAAATCTCAGCAAATATTTTTTCACCCAAACTGGATGATACTTTCAGGTAATGATCAGTACACTAAGGCGACTTGGTTCCCCACATTTCGTTCTTCTACGTTGAAGCGTTCGTTTCCAGTAACAGTTTGAATTTGTAGGTTTCACTCTGTTTTCTCCTATATTGATAGATGTATTTGGAACCCTAAATCCAACACGGTTTGTGCTAGCTTCTTGAAACTTGACACAATAAACTAGGTTCACGTTCTATCTCTATGTTTTGTTTCCTCTTGATGTAGCCCTTAGCAGTGACTGGCGAGAAACACTTTCATGGAAAGGGGTTGCCAAGCTTCCAAAAATTACGAATCTCCAGAAATCTCAGCAAATATTTTTTCACCCAAACTGGATGATACTCTCAGGTAATGATCAGTACACTAAGGCGACTTGGTTTCCCAAATTTCGTTCTCTTATGTTGAAGCGTTCGTTTCCAGTAACAGTTTGAATTTTTAGGTTTCACTCTGTTTTCTCCTATATTGATAGATGTATTTGGAACTCTAAATCCAACACGGTTTGTGCTAGCTCCTTGAAACTTGACACAATAAATTAGTTTCACGTTCTATCTCTATGTTTTGTTTCCTCTTGATGTAGCCATTAGCAGTGACTGGCGTAAAACACTTTCATGGAAAGGGGTTGCCAAGCTTCCAAAAATTACGAATCTCCAGAAATCTCAGCAAATATTTTTTCACCCAAACTGGATGATACTTTCAGGTAATGATCAGTACACTAAGGCGACTTGGTTCCCCAAATTTCGTTCTTCTACGTTGAAGCGTTCGTTTCCAGTAACAGTTTGAATTTTTAGGTTTCACTCTGTTTTCTCCTATATTGATAGATGTATTTGGAACTCTAAATCCAACACGGTTTGTGCTAGCTTCTTGAAACGTGACACAATAAACTAGGTTCAAGTTCTATCTCTATGTTTTGTTTCCTCTTGATGTAGCCCTTAGCAGTGACTGGCGAGAAACACTTTCATGGAAAGGGGTTGCCAAGCTTACAAAAATTACGAATCTCCAGAAATCTCAGCAAATATTTTTTCACCCAAACTGGATGATACTCTCAGGTAATGATCAGTACACTAAGGCGACTTGGTTCCCCAAATTTCGTTCTCTTATGTTGAAGCGTTCGTTTCCAGTAACAGTTTGAATTTTTAGGTTTCACTCTGTTTACTCCTATATTGATAGATGTATTTGGAACTCTAAATACAACACGGTTTGTGCTAGCTCCTTGAAACTTGACAAAATAAATTAGTTTCACGTACTATCTCTATGTTTTGTTTCCTCTTGATGTAGCCCTAAGCAGTGACTGGCGAGAAACACTTTCATGGAAAGGGGTTGCCAAGCTTCCAAAAATTACGAATCTCCAGAAATCTCTGCAAATATTTTTTCACCCAAACTGGATGATACTTTCACGTAATGATCAGTACACTAAGGCGACTTGGCTCCACACATTTCGTTCTTCTATGTTGAAGCGTTCGTTTCCAGTAACAGTTTGAATTTTTAGGTTTCACTCTGTTTACTCCTATATTGATAGATGTATTTGGAACTCTAAATGCAACACGGTTTGTGCAAGCTTCTTGAAACTTGACACAATAAAGTAGTTTCACGTTCTATCCCTATGTTTTGTTTCCTCTTGATGTAGCCCTAAGCAGTGACTGGCGAGAAACCCTTTCATGGAAAGGGGTTGCCAAGCTTCCAAAAATTACGAATCTCCAGAAATCTCAGCAAATACTCTTTCACCCAAACTGGATGATACTTTCAGGTAATGATCAGTACACTAAGGCAACTTGGTTCCCCAAATTTCGTTCTTCTACGTTGAAGCGTTCGTTTCCAGTAACAGTTTGAATTTTTAGGTTTCACTCTGTTTACTCCTATATTGATAGATGTATTTGGAACTCTAAATCCAACACGGTTTGTGCTAGCTCCTTGAAACTTGACACAATAAATTAGTTTCACGTTCTATCTCTATGTTTTGTTTCCTCTTGATGTAGCCCTAAGCAGTGACTGGCGAGAAACACTTTCATGGAAAGGGGTTGCCAAGCTTCCAAAAATTACAAATCTCCAGAAATCTCAGAAAATATTTTTTCACCCAAACTGGATGATACTTCCAGGTAATGATCAGTACACTGAGGCAACATGGTTCCCTAAATTCCGTTCTTCTATGTTGAAGTATTCGTTTCCAGTAACAGTTTGAATTTTTAGGTTTCACTCTGTTTTATCCTATATTGATAGATGTATTTGGAACTCTAAATCCAACACGGTTTGTGCTAGCTTCTTGAAACTTGACACAATAAATTAGTTTCACGTTCTATCTCTATGTTTTGTTTCCTCTTGATGTAGCCCTAAGTAGTGACTGGCGAGAAACACTTTCATGGAAAGGGGTTGCTAAACTTCCAAAAATTACGAATCTCCAGAAATCTCAGCAAATACTCTTTCACCCAAACTGGATGATACTTTCAGGTAATGATCAGTACACTAAGGCGACTTGGTTTCCCAAATTTCGTTCTTCTATGTTGAAGCGTTCGTTTCCAGTAACGGTTTGAATTTTTAGGTTTCACTCTGTTTACTCCTATATTGATAGATGTATTTGGAACTCTAAATCCAACACGGTTTGTGCTAGCTTCTTGAAACGTGACACAATAAAGTAGTTTCACGTTTTCTATGTTTTGTTTCCTCTTGATGTAGCCCTAAGCAGTGACTGGCGAAAAGCACTTTCATGGAAAGGGGTTGCCAAGCATCCAAAAATTACGAATCTCCAGAAATATCAGCAAATACTTTTTCACCCAAACTGGATGATACTTTCAGGTAATGATCAGTACACTAAGCCCACTTGCTTCACCAAATTTCGTTCTTCTACGTTGAAGCGTTCGTTTCCAGTAACAGTTTGAATTTTTAGGTTTCACTCTGTTTACTCCTATATTGATAGATGTATTTGGAACTCTATCCAACACGATTTGTGCTAGCTTCTTGAAACTTGACACAATAAAGTAGTTTCACGTTCTATCTCTATGTTTTGTTTCCTCTTGATGTAGCCCTTAGCAGTGACCGGCGTAAAACACTTTCATGGAAAGGGGTTGCCAAGCTTCCAAAAATTACGAATCTCCAGAAATCTCAGCAAATATTTTTTCACCCAAACTGGATGATACTTTCAGGTAATGATCAGTACACTAAGGCGACTTGGTCCCCCACATTTCGTTCTTCTACGTTGAAGCGTTCGTTTCCAGTAACAGTTTGAATTTTTAGGTTTCACTCTGTTTTCTCCTATATTGATAGATGTATTTGGAACCCTAAATCCAACACGGTTTGTACTAGCTTCTTGAAACTTGACACAATAAACTAGGTTCACGTTCTTTCTCTATGTTTTGTTTCCTCTTGATGTAGCCCTAAGCAGTGACTGGCGAGAAACACTTTCATGGAAAGGGGTTGCCAAGCTTCCAAAAATTACGAATCTCCAGAAATCTCAGCAAATGTTTTTTCACCCAAACTGGATGATACTTTCAGGTAATGATCAGTACACTAAGGCGACTTGGTTCCCCAAATTTCGTTCTCTTATGTTGAAGCGTTCGTTTCCAGTAACAGTTTGAATTTTTAGGTTTCACTCTGTTTTCTCCTATATTGATAGATGTATTTGGAACTCTAAATCCAACTCGGTTTGTGCAAGCTTCTTAAAACTTGACACAATAAAGTAGTTTCACGTTCTATCTCTATGTTTTGTTTCCTCTTGATGTAGCCCTAAGCAGTGACTGGCGAGAAACACTTTCATGGAAAGGGGTTGCCAAGCTTCCAAAAATTACAAATATCCAGAAAACTCAGCAAATATTTTTTCACCAAACTGGATGATACTTTCAGGTAATTATGAGTACACTAAGGCGACTTGGTTCCCCAAATTTCGTTCTTCTATGTTGAAGCATTCGTTTCCAGTAACAGTTTGAATTTTTAGGTTTCACTCTGTTTTCTCCTATATTGATAGATGTATTTGGAACTCTAAATCTAACACGGTTTGTGCTAGCTTCTTGAAACTTGACACAATAAAGTAGTTTCACGTTCTATCTCTATGTTTTGTTTCCTTTTGATGTAGGCCTAAGCAGTGACTGGCGAGAAACACTTTCATGGAAAGGGGTTGCTAAGCTTCCAAAAATTACGAATCTCCAGAAATCTCAGCAAATACTCTTTCACCCAAACTGGATGATACTTTCAGGTAATGATCAGTACACTAAGGCGACTTGGCTCCCCACATTTCGTTCTTCTAGGTTGAAGCGTTCGTTTCCAGTAACAGTTTGAATTTTTAGGTTTCACTCTGTTTTCTCCTATATTGATAGATGTATTTGGAACTCTAAATCCAACACGGTTTTGTGCTAGCTTCTTGAAACTTGACACAATAAAGTAGTTTCACGTTCTATCTCTATGTATGTTTCCTCTTGATGTAGCCCTAAGCAGTGACTGGCGAGAAACACTTTCATGGAAAGGGGTTGCCAAGCTTCCCAAAATTACAAATCTCCAGAAATCTCAGCAAATATTTTTTTACCCAAACTGGATGATACTTTCAGGTAATGATCAGTACACTAAGGCGACTTGGTTCCCCAAATTTCGTTCTTCTACGTTGAAGCGTTCGTTTCCAGTAACAGTTTGAATTTTTAGGTTTCACTCTGTTTTCTCCTATATTGATAGATGTATTTGGAACTCTAAATCCAACACGGTTTGTGCTAGCTTCTTGAAACGTGACACAATAAACTAGGTTCACGTTCTATCTCTATGTTTTGTTTCCTCTTGATGTAGCCCTTAGCAGTGACTGGCGAGAAACACTTTCATGGAAAGGGGTTGCCAAGCTTACAAAAATTACGAATCTCCAGAAATCTCAGCAAATATTTTTTCACCCAAACTGGATGATACTCTCAGGTAATGATCAGTACACTAAGGCGACTTGGTTCCCCAAATTTCGTTCTCTTATGTTGAAGCGTTCGTTTCCAGTAACAGTTTGAATTTTTAGGTTTCACTCTGTTTACTCCTATATTGATAGATGTATTTGGAACTCTAAATACAACACGGTTTGTGCTAGCTCCTTGAAACTTGACAAAATAAATTAGTTTCACGTACTATCTCTATGTTTTGTTTCCTCTTGATGTAGCCCTAAGCAGTGACTGGCGAGAAACACTTTCATGGAAAGGGGTTGCCAAGCTTCCAAAAATTACGAATCTCCAGAAATCTCTGCAAATATTTTTTCACCCAAACTGGATGATACTTTCACGTAATGATCAGTACACTAAGGCGACTTGGCTCCACACATTTCGTTCTTCTATGTTGAAGCGTTCGTTTCCAGTAACAGTTTGAATTTTTAGGTTTCACTCTGTTTACTCCTATATTGATAGATGTATTTGGAACTCTAAATGCAACACGGTTTGTGCAAGCTTCTTGAAACTTGACACAATAAAGTAGTTTCACGTTCTATCCCTATGTTTTGTTTCCTCTTGATGTAGCCCTAAGCAGTGACTGGCGAGAAACCCTTTCATGGAAAGGGGTTGCCAAGCTTCCAAAAATTACGAATCTCCAGAAATCTCAGCAAATACTCTTTCACCCAAACTGGATGATACTTTCAGGTAATGATCAGTACACTAAGGCAACTTGGTTCCCCAAATTTCGTTCTTCTACGTTGAAGCGTTCGTTTCCAGTAACAGTTTGAATTTTTAGGTTTCACTCTGTTTACTCCTATATTGATAGATGTATTTGGAACTCTAAATCCAACACGGTTTGTGCTAGCTCCTTGAAACTTGACACAATAAATTAGTTTCACGTTCTATCTCTATGTTTTGTTTCCTCTTGATGTAGCCCTAAGCAGTGACTGGCGAGAAACACTTTCATGGAAAGGGGTTGCCAAGCTTCCAAAAATTACAAATCTCCAGAAATCTCAGAAAATATTTTTTCACCCAAACTGGATGATACTTCCAGGTAATGATCAGTACACTGAGGCAACATGGTTCCCTAAATTCCGTTCTTCTATGTTGAAGTATTCGTTTCCAGTAACAGTTTGAATTTTTAGGTTTCACTCTGTTTTATCCTATATTGATAGATGTATTTGGAACTCTAAATCCAACACGGTTTGTGCTAGCTTCTTGAAACTTGACACAATAAATTAGTTTCACGTTCTATCTCTATGTTTTGTTTCCTCTTGATGTAGCCCTAAGTAGTGACTGGCGAGAAACACTTTCATGGAAAGGGGTTGCTAAACTTCCAAAAATTACGAATCTCCAGAAATCTCAGCAAATACTCTTTCACCCAAACTGGATGATACTTTCAGGTAATGATCAGTACACTAAGGCGACTTGGTTTCCCAAATTTCGTTCTTCTATGTTGAAGCGTTCGTTTCCAGTAACGGTTTGAATTTTTAGGTTTCACTCTGTTTACTCCTATATTGATAGATGTATTTGGAACTCTAAATCCAACACGGTTTGTGCTAGCTTCTTGAAACGTGACACAATAAAGTAGTTTCACGTTTTCTATGTTTTGTTTCCTCTTGATGTAGCCCTAAGCAGTGACTGGCGAAAAGCACTTTCATGGAAAGGGGTTGCCAAGCATCCAAAAATTACGAATCTCCAGAAATATCAGCAAATACTTTTTCACCCAAACTGGATGATACTTTCAGGTAATGATCAGTACACTAAGCCCACTTGCTTCACCAAATTTCGTTCTTCTACGTTGAAGCGTTCGTTTCCAGTAACAGTTTGAATTTTTAGGTTTCACTCTGTTTACTCCTATATTGATAGATGTATTTGGAACTCTATCCAACACGATTTGTGCTAGCTTCTTGAAACTTGACACAATAAAGTAGTTTCACGTTCTATCTCTATGTTTTGTTTCCTCTTGATGTAGCCCTTAGCAGTGACCGGCGTAAAACACTTTCATGGAAAGGGGTTGCCAAGCTTCCAAAAATTACGAATCTCCAGAAATCTCAGCAAATATTTTTTCACCCAAACTGGATGATACTTTCAGGTAATGATCACTACACTAAGGCGACTTGGTCCCCCACATTTCGTTCTTCTACGTTGAAGCGTTCGTTTCCAGTAACAGTTTGAATTTTTAGGTTTCACTCTGTTTTCTCCTATATTGATAGATGTATTTGGAACCCTAAATCCAACACGGTTTGTACTAGCTTCTTGAAACTTGACACAATAAACTAGGTTCACGTTCTTTCTCTATGTTTTGTTTCCTCTTGATGTAGCCCTAAGCAGTGACTGGCGAGAAACACTTTCATGGAAAGGGGTTGCCAAGCTTCCAAAAATTACGAATCTCCAGAAATCTCAGCAAATGTTTTTTCACCCAAACTGGATGATACTTTCAGGTAATGATCAGTACACTAAGGCGACTTGGTTCCCCAAATTTCGTTCTCTTATGTTGAAGCGTTCGTTTCCAGTAACAGTTTGAATTTTTAGGTTTCACTCTGTTTTCTCCTATATTGATAGATGTATTTGGAACTCTAAATCCAACTCGGTTTGTGCAAGCTTCTTAAAACTTGACACAATAAAGTAGTTTCACGTTCTATCTCTATGTTTTGTTTCCTCTTGATGTAGCCCTAAGCAGTGACTGGCGAGAAACACTTTCATGGAAAGGGGTTGCCAAGCTTCCAAAAATTACAAATATCCAGAAAACTCAGCAAATATTTTTTCACCAAACTGGATGATACTTTCAGGTAATTATGAGTACACTAAGGCGACTTGGTTCCCCAAATTTCGTTCTTCTATGTTGAAGCATTCGTTTCCAGTAACAGTTTGAATTTTTAGGTTTCACTCTGTTTTCTCCTATATTGATAGATGTATTTGGAACTCTAAATCTAACACGGTTTGTGCTAGCTTCTTGAAACTTGACACAATAAAGTAGTTTCACGTTCTATCTCTATGTTTTGTTTCCTTTTGATGTAGGCCTAAGCAGTGACTGGCGAGAAACACTTTCATGGAAAGGGGTTGCTAAGCTTCCAAAAATTACGAATCTCCAGAAATCTCAGCAAATACTCTTTCACCCAAACTGGATGATACTTTCAGGTAATGATCAGTACACTAAGGCGACTTGGCTCCCCACATTTCGTTCTTCTAGGTTGAAGCGTTCGTTTCCAGTAACAGTTTGAATTTTTAGGTTTCACTCTGTTTTCTCCTATATTGATAGATGTATTTGGAACTCTAAATCCAACACGGTTTTGTGCTAGCTTCTTGAAACTTGACACAATAAAGTAGTTTCACGTTCTATCTCTATGTATGTTTCCTCTTGATGTAGCCCTAAGCAGTGACTGGCGAGAAACACTTTCATGGAAAGGGGTTGCCAAGCTTCCCAAAATTACAAATCTCCAGAAATCTCAGCAAATATTTTTTTACCCAAACTGGATGATACTTTCAGGTAATGATCAGTACACTAAGGCAACTTGGTTCCCCAAATTTCGTTCTTCTATGTTGAAGCGTTCGTTTCCAGTAACAGTTTGAATTTTTAGGTTTCACTCTGTTTACTCCTATATTGATAGATGTATTTGGAACTCTAAATCCAACACGGTTTGTGCTAGCTTCTTGAAACTTGACACAGTAAATTAGTTTCACGTTCTATCTCTATGTTTTGTTTCCTCTTGATGTAGCCCTAAGCAGTGACTGGCGAGAAACACTTTCATGGAAAGGGGTTGCCAAGCTTCCAAAAATTACGAATCTCCAGAAATCTCAGCAAATATTTTTTCACCCAAACTGGATGATACTTTCAGGTAATGATCAGTACACTATGGCGACTTGGTTCCCCATATTTCGTTCTTCTATGTTGAAGCGTTCGTTTCCAGTAACAGTTTGAATTTTTAGGTTTCACTCTGTTTTCTCCTATATTGATAGATGTATTTGGAACTCTAAATCCAACACGGTTTGTGCTACCTTCTTGAAACGTGACACAATAAAGTAGTTTCACGTTTTCTATGTTTTGTTTCCTCTTGATGTAGCCCTAAGCAGTGACTGGCGAAAAGCACTTTCATGGAAAGGGGTTGCCAAGCATCCAAAAATTACGAATCTCCAGAAATATCAGCAAATACTTTTTCACCCAAACTGGATGATACTTTCAGGTAATGATCAGTACACTAAGCCCACTTGCTTCACCAAATTTCGTTCTTCTACGTTGAAGCGTTCGTTTCCAGTAACAGTTTGAATTTTTAGGTTTCACTCTGTTTACTCCTATATTGATAGATGTATTTGGAACTCTATCCAACACGATTTGTGCTAGCTTTTTGAAACTTGACACAATAAAGTAGTTTCACGTTCTATCTCTATGTTTTGTTTCCTCTTGATGTAGCCCTTAGCAGTGACTGGCGTAAAACACTTTCATGGAAAGGGGTTGCCAAGCTTCCAAAAATTACGAATCTCCAGATATCTCAGCAAATATTTTTTCACCCAAACTGGATGATACTTTCAGGTAATGATCAGTACACTAAGGCGACTTGGTCCCCCACATTTCGTTCTTCTACGTTGAAGCGTTCGTTTCCAGTAACAGTTTGAATTTTTAGGTTTCACTCTGTTTTCTCCTATATTGATAGATGTATTTGGAACCCTAAATCCAACACGGTTTGTGCTAGCTTCTTGAAACTTGACACAATAAACTAGGTTCACGTTCTTTCTCTATGTTTTGTTTCCTCTTGATGTAGCCCTAAGCAGTGACTGGCGAGAAACACTTTCATGGAAAGGGGTTGCCAAGCTTCCAAAAATTACGAATCTCCAGAAATCTCAGCAAATGTTTTTTTACCCAAACTGGATGATACTTTCAGGTAATGATCAGTACACTAAGGCGACTTGGTTCCCCAAATTTCGTTCTCTTATGTTGAAGCGTTCGTTTCCAGTAACAGTTTGAATTTTTAGGTTTCACTCTGTTTTCTCCTATATTGATAGATGTATTTGGAACCCTAAATCCAACACGGTTTGTACTAGCTTCTTGAAACTTGACACAATAAACTAGGTTCACGTTCTTTCTCTATGTTTTGTTTCCTCTTGATGTAGCCCTAAGCAGTGACTGGCGAGAAACACTTTCATGGAAAGGGGTTGCCAAGCTTCCAAAAATTACGAATCTCCAGAAATCTCAGCAAATGTTTTTTCACCCAAACTGGATGATACTTTCAGGTAATGATCAGTACACTAAGGCGACTTGGTTCCCCAAATTTCGTTCTCTTATGTTGAAGCGTTCGTTTCCAGTAACAGTTTGAATTTTTAGGTTTCACTCTGTTTTCTCGTATATTGATAGATGTATTTGGAACTCTAAATCCAACTCGGTTTGTGCAAGCTTCTTGAAACTTGACACAATAAAGTAGTTTCACGTTCTATCTCTATGTTTTGTTTCCTCTTGATGTAGCCCTAAGCAGTGACTGGCGAGAAACACTTTCATGGAAAGGGGTTGCCAAGCTTCCAAAAATTACAAATATCCAGAAAACTCAGCAAATATTTTTTCACCCAAACTGGATTATACTTTCAGGTAATGATCAGTACACTAAGGCGACTTGGTTCCCCAAATTTCGTTCTTCTATGTTGAAGCATTCGTTTCCAGTAACAGTTTGAATTTTTAGGTTTCACTCTGTTTTCTCCTATATTGATAGATGTATTTGGAACTCTAAATCTAACACGGTTTGTGCTAGCTTCTTGAAACTTGACACAATAAAGTAGTTTCACGTTCTATCTCTATGTTTTGTTTCCTTTTGATGTAGGCCTAAGCAGTGACTGGCTAGAAACACTTTCATGGAAAGGGGTTGCTAAGCTTCCAAAAATTACGAATCTCCAGAAATCTCAGCAAATACTCTTTCACCCAAACTGGATGATACTTTCAGGTAATGATCAGTACACTAAGGCGACTTGGCTCCCCACATTTCGTTCTTCTAGGTTGAAGCGTTCGTTTCCAGTAACAGTTTGAATTTTTAGGTTTCACTCTGTTTTCTCCTATATTGATAGATGTATTTGGAACTCTAAATCCAACACGGTTTTGTGCTAGCTTCTTGAAACTTGACACAATAAAGTAGTTTCACGTTCTATCTCTATGTATGTTTCCTCTTGATGTAGCCCTAAGCAGTGACTGGCGAGAAACACTTTCATGGAAAGGGGTTGCCAAGCTTCCCAAAATTACAAATCTCCAGAAATCTCAGCAAATATTTTTTTACCCAAACTGGATGATACTTTCAGGTAATGATCAGTACACTAAGGCAACTTGGTTCCCCAAATTTCGTTCTTCTATGTTGAAGCGTTCGTTTCCAGTAACAGTTTGAATTTTTAGGTTTCACTCTGTTTACTCCTATATTGATGGATGTATTTGGAACTCTAAATCCAACACGGTTTGTGCTAGCTTCTTGAAACTTGACACAGTAAATTAGTTTCACGTTCTATCTCTATGTTTTGTTTCCTCTTGATGTAGCCCTAAGCAGTGACTGGCGAGAAACACTTTCATGGAAAGGGGTTGCCAAGCTTCCAAAAATTACGAATCTCCAGAAATCTCAGCAAATACTTTTTCACCCAAACTGGATGATACTTTCAGGTAATGATCAGTACACTAAGGCGACTTGGTTCCCAAAATTTCGTTCTTCTATGTTGAAGCGTTCGTTTCCAGTAACAGTTTGAATTTTTAGGTTTCACTCTGTTTTCTCCTATATTGATAGATGTATTTGGAACTCTAAATCCAACACGGTTTGTGCTACCTTCTTGAAACGTGACACAATAAAGTAGTTTCACGTTTTCTATGTTTTGTTTCCTCTTGATGTAGCCCTAAGCAGTGACTGGCGAAAAGCACTTTCATGGAAAGGGGTTGCCAAGCATCCAAAAATTACGAATCTCCAGAAATATCAGCAAATACTTTTTCACCCAAACTGGATGATACTTTCAGGTAATGATCAGTACACTAAGCCCACTTGCTTCACCAAATTTCGTTCTTCTACGTTGAAGCGTTCGTTTCCAGTAACAGTTTGAATTTTTAGGTTTCACTCTGTTTACTCCTATATTGATAGATGTATTTGGAACTCTATCCAACACGATTTGTGCTAGCTTTTTGAAACTTGACACAATAAAGTAGTTTCACGTTCTATCTCTATGTTTTGTTTCCTCTTGATGTAGCCCTTAGCAGTGACTGGCGTAAAACACTTTCATGGAAAGGGGTTGCCAAGCTTCCAAAAATTACGAATCTCCAGAAATCTCAGCAAATATTTTTTCACCCAAACTGGATGATACTTTCAGGTAATGATCAGTACACTAAGGCCACTTGGTCCCCCACATTTCGTTCTTCTACGTTGAAGCGTTCGTTTCCAGTAACAGTTTGAATTTTTAGGTTTCACTCTGTTTTCTCCTATATTGATAGATGTATTTGGAACCCTAAATCCAACACGGTTTGTGCTAGCTTCTTGAAACTTGACACAATAAACTAGGTTCACGTTCTTTCTCTATGTTTTGTTTCCTCTTGATGTAGCCCTAAGCAGTGACTGGCGAGAAACACTTTCATGGAAAGGGGTTGCCAAGCTTCCAAAAATTACGAATCTCCAGAAATCTCAGCAAATGTTTTTTTACCCAAACTGGATGATACTTTCAGGTAATGATCAGTACACTAAGGCGACTTGGTTCCCCAAATTTCGTTCTCTTATGTTGAAGCGTTCGTTTCCAGTAACAGTTTGAATTTTTAGGTTTCACTCTGTTTTCTCGTATATTGATAGATGTATTTGGAACTCTAAATCCAACTCGGTTTGTGCAAGCTTCTTGAAACTTGACACAATAAAGTAGTTTCACGTTCTATCTCTCTGTTTTGTTTCCTCTTGATGTAGCCCTAAGCAGTGACTGGCGAGAAACACTTTCATGGAAAGGCGTTGCCAAGCTTCCAAAAATTACAAATATCCAGAAATCTCAGCAAATATTTTTTCACCCAAACTGGATTATACTTTCAGGTAATGATCAGTACACTAAGGCGACTTGGTTCCCCAAATTTCGTTCTTCTATGTTGAAGCATTCGTTTCCAGTAACAGTTTGAATTTTTAGGTTTCACTCTGTTTTCTCCTATATTGATAGATGTATTTGGAACTCTAAATCTAACACGGTTTGTGCTAGCTTCTTGAAACTTGACACAATAAAGTAGTTTCACGTTCTATCTCTATGTTTTGTTTCCTTTTGATGTAGGCCTAAGCAGTGACTGGCGAGAAACACTTTCATGGAAAGGGGTTGCTAAGCTTCCAAAAATTACGAATCTCCAGAAATCTCAGCAAATACTCTTTCACCCAAACTGGATGATACTTTCAGGTAATGATCAGTACACTAAGGCGACTTGGCTCCCCACATTTCGTTCTTCTAGGTTGAAGCGTTCGTTTCCAGTAACAGTTTGAATTTTTAGGTTTCACTCTGTTTTCTCCTATATTGATAGATGTATTTGGAACTCTAAATCCAACACGGTTTTGTGCTAGCTTCTTGAAACTTGACACAATAAAGTAGTTTCACGTTCTATCTCTATGTATGTTTCCTCTTGATGTAGCCCTAAGCAGTGACTGGCGAGAAACACTTTCATGGAAAGGGGTTGCCAAGCTTCCAAAAATTACAAATCTCCAGAAATCTCAGCAAATATTTTTTTACCCAAACTGGATGATACTTTCAGGTAATGATCAGTACACTAAGGCAACTTGGTTCCCCAAATTTCGTTCTTCTATGCTGAAGCGTTCGTTTCCAGTAACAGTTTGAATTTTTAGGTTTCACTCTGTTTACTCCTATATTGATAGATGTATTTGGAACTCTAAATCCAACACGGTTTGTGCTAGCTTCTTGAAACTTGACACAGTAAATTAGTTTCACGTTCGATCTCTATGTTTTGTTTCCTCTTGATGTAGCCCTAAGCAGTGACTGGCGAGAAACACTTTCATGGAAAGGGGTTGCCAAGCTTCCAAAAATTACGAATCTCCAGAAATCTCAGCAAATACTTTTTCACCCAAACTGGATGATACTTTCAGGTAATGATCAGTACACTAAGGCGACTTGGTTCCCAAAATTTCGTTCTTCTATGTTGAAGCGTTCGTTTCCAGTAACAGTTTGAATTTTTAGGTTTCACTCTGTTTTCTCCTATATTGATAGATGTATTTGGAACTCTAAATCCAACACGGTTTGTGCTACCTTCTTGAAACGTGACACAATAAAGTAGTTTCACGTTTTCTATGTTTTGTTTCCTCTTGATGTAGCCCTAAGCAGTGACTGGCGAAAAGCACTTTCATGGAAAGGGGTTGCCAAGCATCCAAAAATTACGAATCTCCAGAAATATCAGCAAATACTTTTTCACCCAAACTGGATGATACTTTCAGGTAATGATCAGTACACTAAGCCCACTTGCTTCACCAAATTTCGTTCTTCTACGTTGAAGCGTTCGTTTCCAGTAACAGTTTGAATTTTTAGGTTTCACTCTGTTTACTCCTATATTGATAGATGTATTTGGAACTCTATCCAACACGATTTGTGCTAGCTTTTTGAAACTTGACACAATAAAGTAGTTTCACGTTCTATCTCTATGTTTTGTTTCCTCTTGATGTAGCCCTTAGCAGTGACTGGCGTAAAACACTTTCATGGAAAGGGGTTGCCAAGCTTCCAAAAATTACGAATCTCCAGAAATCTCAGCAAATATTTTTTCACCCAAACTGGATGATACTTTCAGGTAATGATCAGTACACTAAGGCCACTTGGTCCCCCACATTTCGTTCTTCTACGTTGAAGCGTTCGTTTCCAGTAACAGTTTGAATTTTTAGGTTTCACTCTGTTTTCTCCTATATTGATAGATGTATTTGGAACCCTAAATCCAACACGGTTTGTGCTAGCTTCTTGAAACTTGACACAATAAACTAGGTTCACGTTCTTTCTCTATGTTTTGTTTCCTCTTGATGTAGCCCTAAGCAGTGACTGGCGAGAAACACTTTCATGGAAAGGGGTTGCCAAGCTTCCAAAAATTACGAATCTCCAGAAATCTCAGCAAATGTTTTTTTACCCAAACTGGATGATACTTTCAGGTAATGATCAGTACACTAAGGCGACTTGGTTCCCCAAATTTCGTTCTCTTATGTTGAAGCGTTCGTTTCCAGTAACAGTTTGAATTTTTAGGTTTCACTCTGTTTTCTCGTATATTGATAGATGTATTTGGAACTCTAAATCCAACTCGGTTTGTGCAAGCTTCTTGAAACTTGACACAATAAAGTAGTTTCACGTTCTATCTCTCTGTTTTGTTTCCTCTTGATGTAGCCCTAAGCAGTGACTGGCGAGAAACACTTTCATGGAAAGGCGTTGCCAAGCTTCCAAAAATTACAAATATCCAGAAATCTCAGCAAATATTTTTTCACCCAAACTGGATTATACTTTCAGGTAATGATCAGTACACTAAGGCGACTTGGTTCCCCAAATTTCGTTCTTCTATGTTGAAGCATTCGTTTCCAGTAACAGTTTGAATTTTTAGGTTTCACTCTGTTTTCTCCTATATTGATAGATGTATTTGGAACTCTAAATCTAACACGGTTTGTGCTAGCTTCTTGAAACTTGACACAATAAAGTAGTTTCACGTTCTATCTCTATGTTTTGTTTCCTTTTGATGTAGGCCTAAGCAGTGACTGGCGAGAAACACTTTCATGGAAAGGGGTTGCTAAGATTCCAAAAATTACGAATCTCCAGAAATCTCAGCAAATACTCTTTCACCCAAACTGGATGATACTTTCAGGTAATGATCAGTACACTAAGGCGACTTGGCTCCCCACATTTCGTTCTTCTAGGTTGAAGCGTTCGTTTCCAGTAACAGTTTGAATTTTTAGGTTTCACTCTGTTTTCTCCTATATTGATAGATGTATTTGGAACTCTAAATCCAACACGGTTTTGTGCTAGCTTCTTGAAACTTGACACAATAAAGTAGTTTCACGTTCTATCTCTATGTATGTTTCCTCTTGATGTAGCCCTAAGCAGTGACTGGCGAGAAACACTTTCATGGAAAGGGGTTGCCAAGCTTCCAAAAATTACAAATCTCCAGAAATCTCAGCAAATATTTTTTTACCCAAACTGGATGATACTTTCAGGTAATGATCAGTACACTAAGGCAACTTGGTTCCCCAAATTTCGTTCTTCTATGTTGAAGCGTTCGTTTCCAGTAACAGTTTGAATTTTTAGGTTTCACTCTGTTTACTCCTATATTGATAGATGTATTTGGAACTCTAAATCCAACACGGTTTGTGCTAGCTTCTTGAAACTTGACACAGTAAATTAGTTTCACGTTCGATCTCTATGTTTTGTTTCCTCTTGATGTAGCCCTAAGCAGTGACTGGCGAGAAACACTTTCATGGAAAGGGGTTGCCAAGCTTCCAAAAATTACGAATCTCCAGAAATCTCAGCAAATATTTTTTCACCCAAACTGGATGATACTTTCAGGTAATGATCAGTACACTATGGCGACTTGGTTCCCCATATTTCGTTCTTCTATGTTGAAGCGTTCGTTTCCAGTAACAGTTTGAATTTTTAGGTTTCACTCTGTTTTCTCCTATATTGATAGATGTATTTGGAACTCTAAATCCAACACGGTTTGTGCTAGCTTCTTGAAACGTGACACAATAAACTAGGTTCACGTTCTATCTCTATGTTTTGTTTCCTCTTGATGTAGCCCTTAGCAGTGACTGGCGTGAAACACTTACATAGAAAGGGGTTGCCAAGCTTCCAAAAATTACGAATCTCCAGAAATCTCAGCAAATATTTTTTCACCCAAAATGGATGATACTCTCAGGTAATGATCAGTACACTAAGGCGACTTGGTTTCCCAAATTTCGTTCTCTTATGTTGAAGCGTTCGTTTCCAGTAACAGTTTGAATTTTTAGGTTTCACTCTGTTTTCTCCTATATTGATAGATGTATTTGGAACTCTAAATGCAACACGGTTTGTGCAAGCTTCTTGAAACTTGACACAATAAAGTAGTTTCACGTTCTATCTCTATGTTTTGTTTCCTCTTGATGTAGCCCTAAGCAGTGACTGGCGAGAAACCCTTTCATGGAAAGGGGGTGCCAAGCTTGCAAAAATTACGAATCTCCAGAAATCTCAGCAAATACTCTTTCACCCAAACTGGATGATACTTTCAGGTAATGATCAGTACACTAAGGCAACTTGGTTCCCCAAATTTCGTTCTTCTACGTTGAAGCGTTCGTTTCCAGTAACAGTTTGAATTTTTAGGTTTCACTCTGTTTACTCCTATATTGATAGATGTATTTGGAACTCTAAATCCAACACGGTTTGTGCTAGCTCCTTGAAACTTGACACAGTAAATTAGTTTCACGTTCTATCTCTATGTTTTGTTTCCTCTTGATGTAGCCCTAAGCAGTGACTGGCGAGAAACACTTTCATGGAAAGGGGTTGCCAAGCTTCCAAAAATTACGAATCTCCAGAAATCTCAGCAAATACTTTTTCACCCAAACTGGATGATACTTTCAGGTAATGATCAGTACACTAAGGCGACTTGGTTCCCAAAATTTCGTTCTTCTATGTTGAAGCGTTCGTTTCCAGTAACAGTTTGAATTTTTAGGTTTCACTCTGTTTTCTCCTATATTGATAGATGTATTTGGAACTCTAAATCCAACACGGTTTGTGCTACCTTCTTGAAACGTGACACAATAAAGTAGTTTCACGTTTTCTATGTTTTGTTTCCTCTTGATGTAGCCCTAAGCAGTGACTGGCGAGAAACACTTTCATGGAAAGGGGTTGCCAAGCTTCCAAAAATTACAAATCTCCAGAAATCTCAGCAAAGAGTTTTTCACCCAAACTGGATGATACTCAGGTAATGATCAGTACACTGAGGCAACATGGTTCCCTAAATTCCGTTCTTCTATGTTGAAGCATTCGTTTCCAGTAACAGTTTGAATTTTTAGGTTTCACTCTGTTTACTCCGATATTGGTAGATGTATTTGGAACTCTATCCAACACGGTTTGTGCTAGCTTCTTGAAACTTGACACAATAAAGTAGTTTCACGTTCTATCTCTATGTTTTGTTTCCTCTTGATGTAGCCCTAAGCAGTGATTGGCGAGAAACACTTTCATGGAAAGGGGTTGCCAAGCTTCCAAAAATTACAAATCTCCAGAAATCTCAGCAAATATTTTTTCACCCAAACTGGATGATACTTTCAGGTAATGATCACTACACTAAGGCGACTTTGTTAACCAAATTTCGTTCTTCTACGTTGAAGCGTTCGTTTCCAGTAACAGTTTGAATTTTTAGGTTTCACTCTGTTTTCTCCTATATTGATAGATGTATTTGGAACTCTAAATCCAACACGGTTTGTGCTAGCTTCTTGAAACTTGACACAATAAAGTAGTTTCACGTTCTATCTCTATGTTTTGTTTCCTCTTGATGTAGGCCTAAGCAGTGACTGGCGAGAAACACTTTCATGGAAAGGGGTTGCTAAGCTTCCAAAAATTACGAATCTCCAGAAATCTCAGCAAATACTCTTTCACCCAAACTGGATGATACTTTCAGGTAATGATCAGTACACTAAGGCGACTTGGCTCCCCACATTTCGTTCTTCTAGGTTGAAGCGTTCGTTTCCAGTAACAGTTTGAATTTTTAGGTTTCACTCTGTTTTCTCCTATATTGATAGATGTATTTGGAACTCTAAATCCAACACGGTTTTGTGCTAGCTTCTTGAAACTTGACACAATAAAGTAGTTTCACGTTCTATCTCTATGTTTTGTTTCCTCTTGATGTAGCCCTAAGCAGTGACTGGCGAGAAACACTTTCATGGAAAGGGGTTGCCAACCTTCCAAAAATTACAAATCTCCAGAAATCTCAGCAAATATTTTTTTACCCAAACTGGATGATACTTTCAGGTAATGATCAGTACACTAAGGCAACTTGGTTCCCCAAATTTCGTTCTTCTATGTTGAAGCGTTCGTTTCCAGTAACAGTTTGAATTTTTAGGTTTCACTCTGTTTACTCCTATATTGATAGATGTATTTGGAACTCTAAATCCAACACGGTTTGTGCTAGCTTCTTGAAACTTGACACAGTAAATTAGTTTCACGTTCTATCTCTATGTTTTGTTTCCTCTTGATGTAGCCCTAAGCAGTGACTGGCGAGAAACACTTTCATGGAAAGGGGTTGCCAAGCTTCCAAAAATTACAAATCTCCAGAAATCTCAGCAAAGAGTTTTTCACCCAAACTGGATAATACTTTCAGGTAATGATCAGTACACTGAGGCAACATGGTTCCCTAAATTCCGTTCTTCTATGTTGAAGCATTCGTTTCCAGTAACAGTTTGAATTTTTAGGTTTCACTCTGTTTACTCCTATATTGATAGATGTATTTGGAACTCTAAATCCAACACGGTTTGTGCTAGCTCCTTGAAACTTGACACAATAAATTAGTTTCACGTTCTATCTCTATGTTTTGTTTCCTCTTGATGTAGCCCTAAGCAGTGACTGGCGAGAAACACTTTCATGGAAAGGGGTTGCCAAGCTTCCAAAAATTACAAATCTCCAGAAATCTCAGCAAAGAGTTTTTCACCCAAACTGGATGATACTTTCAGGTAATGATCAGTACACTGAGGCAACATGGTTCCCTAAATTCCGTTCTTCTATGTTGAAGCATTCGTTTCCAGTAACAGTTTGAATTTTTAGGTTTCACTCTGTTTACTCCTATATTGATAGATGTATTTGGAACTCTAAATCCAACACGGTTTGTGCTAGCTCCTTGAAACTTGACACAATAAATTAGTTTCACGTTCTATCTCTATGTTTTGTTTCCTCTTGATGTAGCCCTAAGCAGTGACTGGCGAGAAACACTTTCATGGAAAGGGGTTGCCAAGCTTCCAAAAATTACAAATCTCCAGAAATCTCAGCAAAGAGTTTTTCACCCAAACTGGATGATACTTTCAGGTAATGATCAGTACACTGAGGCAACATGGTTCCCTAAATTCCGTTCTTCTATGTTGAAGCATTCGTTTCCAGTAACAGTTTGAATTTTTAGGTTTCACTCTGTTTACTCCGATATTGGTAGATGTATTTGGAACTCTATCCAACACGGTTTGTGCTAGCTTCTTGAAACTTGACACAATAAACTAGTTTCACGTTCTATCTCTATGTTTTGTTTCCTCTTGATGTAGCCCTAAGCAGTGATTGGCGAGAAACACTTTCATGGAAAGGGGTTGCCAAGCTTCCAAAAATTACAAATCTCCAGAAATCTCAGCAAATATTTTTTCACCCAAACTGGATGATACTTTCAGGTAATGATCAGTACACTAAGGCGACTTTGTTAACCAAATTTCGTTCTTCTACGTTGAAGCGTTCGTTTCCAGTAACAGTTTGAATTTTTAGGTTTCACTCTGTTTTCTCCTATATTGATAGATGTATTTGGAACTCTAAATCCAACACGGTTTGTGCTAGCTTCTTGAAACTTGACACAATAAAGTAGTTTCACGTTCTATCTCTATGTTTTGTTTCCTCTTGATGTAGCCCTAAGCAGTGACTGGCGAGAAACACTTTCATGGAAAGGGGTTGCTAAGCTTCCAAAAATTACGAATCTCCAGAAATCTCAGCAAATACTCTTTCACCCAAACTGGATGATACTTTCAGGTAATGATCAGTACACTAAGGCGACTTGGCTCCCCACATTTCGTTCTTCTAGGTTGAGGCGTTCGTTTCCAGTAACAGTTTGAATTTTTAGGTTTCACTCTGTTTTCTCCTATATTGATAGATGTATTTGGAACTCTAAATCCAACACGGTTTTGTGCTAGCTTCTTGAAACTTGACACAATAAAGTAGTTTCACGTTCTATCTCTATGTTTTGTTTCCTCTTGATGTAGCCCTAAGCAGTGACTGGCGAGAAACACTTTCATGGAAAGGGGTTGCCAAGCTTCCAAAAATTACAAATCTCCAGAAATCTCAGCAAATATTTTTTTACCCAAACTGGATGATACTTTCAGGTAATGATCAGTACACTAAGGCAACTTGGTTCCCCAAATTTCGTTCTTCTATGTTGAAGCGTTCGTTTCCAGTAACAGTTTGAATTTTTAGGTTTCACTCTGTTTACTCCTATATTGATAGATGTATTTGGAACTCTAAATCCAACACGGTTTGTGCTAGCTTCTTGAAACTTGACACAGTAAATTAGTTTCACGTTCTATCTTTATGTTTTGTTTCCTCTTGATGTAGCCCTAAGCAGTGACTGGCGAGAAACACTTTCATGGAAAGGGGTTGCCAAGCTTCCAAAAATTACAAATCTCCAGAAATCTCAGCAAAGAGTTTTTCACCCAAACTGGATGATACTTTCAGGTAATGATCAGTACACTGAGGCAACATGGTTCCCTAAATTCCGTTCTTCTATGTTGAAGCATTCGTTTCCAGTAACAGTTTGAATTTTTAGGTTTCACTCTGTTTACTCCGATATTGGTAGATGTATTTGGAACTCTATCCAACACGGTTTGTGCTAGCTTCTTGAAACTTGACACAATAAAGTAGTTTCACGTTCTATCTCTATGTTTTGTTTCCTCTTGATGTAGCCCTAAGCAGTGATTGGCGAGAAACACTTTCATGGAAAGGGGTTGCCAAGCTTCCAAAAATTACAAATCTCCAGAAATCTCAGCAAATATTTTTTCACCCAAACTGGATGATACTTTCAGGTAATGATCAGTACACTAAGGCGACTTTGTTAACCAAATTTCGTTCTTCTACGTTGAAGCGTTCGTTTCCAGTAACAGTTTGAATTTTTAGGTTTCACTCTGTTTTCTCCTATATTGATAGATGTATTTGGAACTCTAAATCCAACACGGTTTGTGCTAGCTTCTTGAAACTTGACACAATAAAGTAGTTTCACGTTCTATCTCTATGTTTTGTTTCCTCTTGATGTAGGCCTAAGCAGTGACTGGCGAGAAACACTTTCATGGAAAGGGGTTGCTAAGCTTCCAAAAATTACGAATCTCCAGAAATCTCAGCAAATACTCTTTCACCCAAACTGGATGATACCTTCAGGTAATGATCAGTACACTAAGGCGACTTGGCTCCCCACATTTCGTTCTTCTAGGTTGAAGCGTTCGTTTCCAGTAACAGTTTGAATTTTTAGGTTTCACTCTGTTTTCTCCTATATTGATAGATGTATTTGGAACTCTAAATCCAACACGGTTTTGTGCTAGCTTCTTGAAACTTGACACAATAAAGTAGTTTCACGTTCTATCTCTATGTTTTGTTTCCTCTTGATGTAGCCCTAAGCAGTGACTGGCGAGAAACACTTTCATGGAAAGGGGTTGCCAACCTTCCAAAAATTACAAATCTCCAGAAATCTCAGCAAATATTTTTTTACCCAAACTGGATGATACTTTCAGGTAATGATCAGTACACTAAGGCAACTTGGTTCCCCAAATTTCGTTCTTCTATGTTGAAGCGTTCGTTTCCAGTAACAGTTTGTATTTTTAGGTTTCACTCTGTTTACTCCTATATTGATAGATGTATTTGGAACTCTAAATCCAACACGGTTTGTGCTAGCTTCTTGAAACTTGACACAGTAAATTAGTTTCACGTTCTATCTCTATGTTTTGTTTCCTCTTGATGTAGCCCTAAGCAGTGACTGGCGAGAAACACTTTCATGGAAAGGGGTTGCCAAGCTTCCAAAAATTACAAATCTCCAGAAATCTCAGCAAAGAGTTTTTCACCCAAACTGGATGATACTTTCAGGTAATGATCAGTACACTGAGGCAACATGGTTCCCTAAATTCCGTTCTTCTATGTTGAAGCATTCGTTTCCAGTAACAGTTTGAATTTTTAGGTTTCACTCTGTTTACTCCTATATTGATAGATGTATTTGGAACTCTAAATCCAACACGGTTTGTGCTAGCTCCTTGAAACTTGACACAATAAATTAGTTTCACGTTCTATCTCTATGTTTTGTTTCCTCTTGATGTAGCCCTAAGCAGTGACTGGCGAGAAACACTTTCATGGAAAGGGGTTGCCAAGCTTCCAAAAATTACAAATCTCCAGAAATCTCAGCAAAGAGTTTTTCACCCAAACTGGATGATACTTTCAGGTAATGATCAGTACACTGAGGCAACATGGTTCCCTAAATTCCGTTCTTCTATGTTGAAGCATTCGTTTCCAGTAACAGTTTGAATTTTTAGGTTTCACTCTGTTTACTCCTATATTGATAGATGTATTTGGAACTCTAAATCCAACACGGTTTGTGCTAGCTCCTTGAAACTTGACACAATAAATTAGTTTCACGTTCTATCTCTATGTTTTGTTTCCTCTTGATGTAGCCCTAAGCAGTGACTGGCGAGAAACACTTTCATGGAAAGGGGTTGCCAAGCTTCCAAAAATTACAAATCTCCAGAAATCTCAGCAAAGAGTTTTTCACCCAAACTGGATGATACTTTCAGGTAATGATCAGTACACTGAGGCAACATGGTTCCCTAAATTCCGTTCTTCTATGTTGAAGCATTCGTTTCCAGTAACAGTTTGAATTTTTAGGTTTCACTCTGTTTTCTCCTATATTGATAGATGTATTTGGAACTCTAAATCCAACACGGTTTTGTGCTAGCTTCTTGAAACTTGACACAATAAAGTAGTTTCACGTTCTATCTCTATGTTTTGTTTCCTCTTGATGTAGCCCTAAGCAGTGACTGGCGAGAAACACTTTCATGGAAAGGGGTTGCCAAGCTTCCAAAAATTACAAATCTCCAGAAATCTCAGCAAATATTTTTTTACCCAAACTGGATGATACTTTCAGGTAATGATCAGTACACTAAGGCAACTTGGTTCCCCAAATTTCGTTCTTCTATGTTGAAGCGTTCGTTTCCAGTAACAGTTTGAATTTTTAGGTTTCACTCTGTTTACTCCTATATTGATAGATGTATTTGGAACTCTAAATCCAACACGGTTTGTGCTAGCTTCTTGAAACTTGACACAGTAAATTAGTTTCACGTTCTATCTCTATGTTTTGTTTCCTCTTGATGTAGCCCTAAGCAGTGACTGGCGAGAAACACTTTCATGGAAAGGGGTTGCCAAGCTTCCAAAAATTACAAATCTCCAGAAATCTCAGCAAAGAGTTTTTCACCCAAACTGGATGATACTTTCAGGTAATGATCAGTACACTGAGGCAACATGGTTCCCTAAATTCCGTTCTTCTATGTTGAAGCGTTCGTTTCCAGTAACAGTTTGAATTTTTAGGTTTCACTCTGTTTACTCCTATATTGATAGATGTATTTGGAACTCTAAATCCAACACGGTTTGTGCTAGCTCCTTGAAACTTGACACAATAAATTAGTTTCACGTTCTATCTCTATGTTTTGTTTCCTCTTGATGTAGCCCTAAGCAGTGACTGGCGAGAAACACTTTCATGGAAAGGGGTTGCCAAGCTTCCAAAAATTACAAATCTCCAGAAATCTCAGCAAAGAGTTTTTCACCCAAACTGGATGATACTTTCAGGTAATGATCAGTACACTAAGGCGACTTTGTTAACCAAATTTCGTTCTTCTACGTTGAAGCGTTCGTTTCCAGTAACAGTTTGAATTTTTAGGTTTCACTCTGTTTTCTCCTATATTGATAGATGTATTTGGAACTCTAAATCCAACACGGTTTGTGCTAGCTTCTTGAAACTTGACACAATAAACTAGTTTCACGTTCTATCTCTATGTTTTGTTTCCTCTTGATGTAGCCCTAAGCAGTGACTGGCGAGAAACACTTTCATGGAAAGTGGTTGCTAAGCTTCCAAAAATTACGAATCTCCAGAAATCTCAGCAAATACTCTTTCACCCAAACTGGATGATACTTTCAGGTAATGATCAGTACACTAAGGCGACTTGGCTCCCCACATTTCGTTCTTCTAGGTTGAAGCGTTCGTTTCCAGTAACAGTTTGAATTTTTAGGTTTCACTCTGTTTTCTCCTATATTGATAGATGTATTTGGAACTCTAAATCCAACACGGTTTTGTGCTAGCTTCTTGAAACTTGACACAATAAAGTAGTTTCACGTTCTATCTCTATGTTTTGTTTCCTCTTGATGTAGCCCTAAGCAGTGACTGGCGAGAAACACTTTCATGGAAAGGGGTTGCCAAGCTTCCAAAAATTACAAATCTCCAGAAATCTCAGCAAATATTTTTTTACCCAAACTGGATGATACTTTCAGGTAATGATCAGTACACTAAGGCAACTTGGTTCCCCAAATTTCGTTCTTCTATGTTGAAGCGTTCGTTTCCAGTAACAGTTTGAATTTTTAGGTTTCACTCTGTTTACTCCTATATTGATAGATGTATTTGGAACTCTAAATCCAACACGGTTTGTGCTAGCTTCTTGAAACTTGACACAGTAAATTAGTTTCACGTTCTATCTTTATGTTTTGTTTCCTCTTGATGTAGCCCTAAGCAGTGACTGGCGAGAAACACTTTCATGGAAAGGGGTTGCCAAGCTTCCAAAAATTACAAATCTCCAGAAATCTCAGCAAAGAGTTTTTCACCCAAACTGGATGATACTTTCAGGTAATGATCAGTACACTGAGGCAACATGGTTCCCTAAATTCCGTTCTTCTATGTTGAAGCATTCGTTTCCAGTAACAGTTTGAATTTTTAGGTTTCACTCTGTTTACTCCGATATTGGTAGATGTATTTGGAACTCTATCCAACACGGTTTGTGCTAGCTTCTTGAAACTTGACACAATAAAGTAGTTTCACGTTCTATCTCTATGTTTTGTTTCCTCTTGATGTAGCCCTAAGCAGTGATTGGCGAGAAACACTTTCATGGAAAGGGGTTGCCAAGCTTCCAAAAATTACAAATCTCCAGAAATCTCAGCAAATATTTTTTCACCCAAACTGGATGATACTTTCAGGTAATGATCAGTACACTAAGGCGACTTTGTTAACCAAATTTCGTTCTTCTACGTTGAAGCGTTCGTTTCCAGTAACAGTTTGAATTTTTAGGTTTCACTCTGTTTTCTCCTATATTGATAGATGTATTTGGAACTCTAAATCCAACACGGTTTGTGCTAGCTTCTTGAAACTTGACACAATAAAGTAGTTTCACGTTCTATCTCTATGTTTTGTTTCCTCTTGATGTAGGCCTAAGCAGTGACTGGCGAGAAACACTTTCATGGAAAGGGGTTGCTAAGCTTCCAAAAATTACGAATCTCCAGAAATCTCAGCAAATACTCTTTCACCCAAACTGGATGATACCTTCAGGTAATGATCAGTACACTAAGGCGACTTGGCTCCCCACATTTCGTTCTTCTAGGTTGAAGCGTTCGTTTCCAGTAACAGTTTGAATTTTTAGGTTTCACTCTGTTTTCTCCTATATTGATAGATGTATTTGGAACTCTAAATCCAACACGGTTTTGTGCTAGCTTCTTGAAACTTGACACAATAAAATAGTTTCACGTTCTATCTCTATGTTTTGTTTCCTCTTGATGTAGCCCTAAGCAGTGACTGGCGAGAAACACTTTCATGGAAAGGGGTTGCCAAGCTTCCAAAAATTACAAATCTCCAGAAATCTCAGCAAATATTTTTTTACCCAAACTGGATGATACTTTCAGGTAATGATCAGTACACTAAGGCAACTTGGTTCCCCAAATTTCGTTCTTCTATGTTGAAGCGTTCGTTTCCAGTAACAGTTTGAATTTTTAGGTTTCACTCTGTTTACTCCTATATTGATAGATGTATTTGGAACTCTAAATCCAACACGGTTTGTGCTAGCTTCTTGAAACTTGACACAGTAAATTAGTTTCACGTTCTATCTCTATGTTTTGTTTCCTCTTGATGTAGCCCTAAGCAGTGACTGGCGAGAAACACTTTCATGGAAAGGGGTTGCCAAGCTTCCAAAAATTACGAATCTCCAGAAATCTCAGCAAATATTTTTTCACCCAAAGTGGATGATACTTTCAGGTAATGATAAGTACACTAAGGCGACTTGGTTCCCCAAATTTCGTTCTTCTATGTTGAAGCGTTCGTTTCCAGTAACAGTTTGAATTTTTAGGTTTCACTCTGTTTTCTCCTATATTGATAGATGTATTTGGAACTCTAAATCCAACACGGTTTGTGCTAGCTTCTTGAAACGTGACACAATAAACTAGGTTCACGTTCTATCTCTATGTTTTGTTTCCTCTTGATGTAGCCCTTAGCAGTGACTGGCGAGAAACACTTTCATGGAAAGGGGTTGCCAAGCTTCCAAAAATTACGAATCTCCAGAAATCTCAGCAAATATTTTTTCACCCAAACTGGATGATACTCTCAGGTAATGATCAGTACACTGAGGCGACTTGGTTCCCCAAATTTCGTTCTCTTATGTTGAAGCGTTCGTTTCCAGTAACAGTTTGAATTTTTAGGTTTCACTCTGTTTACTCCTATATTGATAGATGTATTTGGAACTCTAAATCCAACACGGTTTGTGCTAGCTCCTTGAAACTTGACACAATAAATTAGTTTCACGTACTATCTCTATGTTTTGTTTCCTCTTGATGTAGCCCTAAGCAGTGACTGGCGAGAAACACTTTCATGGAAAGGGGTTGCCAAGCTTCCAAAAATTACATATCTCCAGAAATCTCTGCAAATATTTATTCACCCAAACTGGCTGATACTTTCACGTAATGATCAGTACACTAAGGCGACTTGGCTGCACACATTTCGTTCTTCTAGGTTGAAGCGTTCGTTTCCAGTAACAGTTTGAATTTTTAGGTTTCACTCTGTTTTCTCCTATATTGATAGATGTATTTGGAACTCTAAATCCAACACGGTTTTGTGCTAGCTTCTTGAAACTTGACACAATAAAGTAGTTTCACGTTCTATCTCTATGTTTTGTTTCCTCTTGATGTAGCCCTAAGCAGTGACTGGCGAGAAACACTTTCATGGAAAGGGGTTGCCAAGCTTCCAAAAATTACAAATCTCCAGAAATCTCAGCAAATATTTTTTTTACCCAAACTGGATGATACTTTCAGGTAATGATCAGTACACTAAGGCAACTTGGTTCCCCAAATTTCGTTCTTCTATGTTGAAGCGTTCGTTTCCAGTAACAGTTTGAATTTTTAGGTTTCACTCTGTTTACTCCTATATTGATAGATGTATTTGGAACTCTAAATCCAACACGGTTTGTGCTAGCTTCTTGAAACTTGACACAGTAAATTAGTTTCACGTTCTATCTCTATGTTTTGTTTCCTCTTGATGTAGCCCTAAGCAGTGACTGGCGAGAAACACTTTCATGGAAAGGGGTTGCCAAGCTTCCAAAAATTACGAATCTCCAGAAATCTCAGCAAATATTTTTTCACCCAAACTGGATGAGACTTTCAGGTAATGATCAGTACACTAAGGCGACTTGGTTCCCCAAATTTCGTTCTTCTATGTTGAAGCGTTCGTTTCCAGTAACAGTTTGAATTTTTAGGTTTCACTCTGTTTTCTCCTATATTGATAGATGTATTTGGAACTCTAAATCCAACACGGTTTGTGCTAGCTTCTTGAAACGTGACACAATAAACTAGGTTCACGTTCTATCTCTATGTTTTGTTTCCTCTTGATGTAGCCCTTAGCAGTGACTGGCGAGAAACACTTTCATGGAAAGGGGTTGCCAAGCTTCCAAAAATTATGAATCTCCAGAAATCTCAGCAAATATTTTTTCACCCAAACTGGATGATACTCTCAGGTAATGATCAGTACACTGAGGCGACTTGGTTCCCCAAATTTCGTTCTCTTATGTTGAAGTGTTCGTTTCCAGTAACAGTTTGAATTTTTAGGTTTCACTCTGTTTACTCCTATATTGATAGATGTATTTGGAACTCTAAATCCAACACGGTTTGTGCTAGCTCCTTGAAACTTGACACAATAAATTAGTTTCACGTACTATCTCTATGTTTTGTTTCCTCTTGATGTAGCCCTAAGCAGTGACTGGCGAGAAACACTTTCATGGAAAGGGGTTGCCAAGCTTCCAAAAATTATGTATCTCCAGAAATCTCTGCAAATATTTATTCACCCAAACTGGCTGATACTTTCACGTAATGATCAGTACACTAAGGCGACTTGGCTGCACACATTTCGTTCTTCTAGGTTGAAACGGTCGTTTCCAGTAACAGTTTGAATTTTTAGGTTTCACTCTGTTTTCTCCTATATTGATAGATGTATTTGGAACTCTAAATCCAACACGGTTTGTGCTAGCTTCTTGAAACGTGACACAATAAACTAGGTTCACGTTCTATCTCTATGTTTTGTTTCCTCTTGATGTAGCCCTTAGCAGTGACTGGCGAGAAACACTTACATGGAAAGGGGTTGCCAAGCTTCCAAAAATTACGAATCTCCAGAAATCTCAGCAAATATTTTTTCACCCAAACTGGATGATACTCTCAGGTAATGATCAGTACACTAAGGCGACTTGGTTTCCCAAATTTCGTTCTCTTATGTTGAAGCGTTCGTTTCCAGTAACAGTTTGAATTTTTAGGTTTCACTCTGTTTTCTCCTATATTGATAGATGTATTTGGAACTCTAAATGCAACACGGTTTGTGCAAGCTTCTTGAAACTTGACACAATAAAGTAGTTTCACGTTCTATCTCTATGTTTTGTTTCCTCTTGATGTAGCCCTAAGCAGTGACTGGCGAGAAACCCTTTCATGGAAAGGGGTTGCCAAGCTTCCAAAAATTACGAATCTCCAGAAATCTCAGCAAATACTCTTTCACCCAAACTGGATGATACTTTCAGGTAATGATCAGTACACTAAGGCAACTTGGTTCCCCAAATTTCGTTCTTCTACGTTGAAGCGTTCGTTTCCAGTAACAGTTTGAATTTTTAGGTTTCACTCTGTTTACTCCTATATTGATAGATGTATTTGGAACTCTAAATCCAACACGGTTTGTGCTAGCTCCTTGAAACTTGACACAATAAATTAGTTTCACGTTCTATCTCTATGTTTTGTTTCCTCTTGATGTAGCCCTAAGCAGTGACTGGCGAGAAACTCTTTCATGGAAAGGGGTTGCTAAGCTTCCAAAAATTACGAATCTCCAGAAATCTCAGCAAATACTCTTTCACCCAAACTGGATGATACTTTCAGGTAATGATCAGTACACTAAGTCAACTTGGTTTCCCAAATTTCGTTCTTCTATGTTGAAGCGTTCGTTTCCAGTAACAGTTTGAATTTTTAGGTTTCACTCTGTTTACTCCTATATTGATAGATGTATTTGGAACTCTAAATCCAACACGGTTTGTGCTAGCTTCTTGAAACGTGACACAATAAAGTAGTTTCACGTTCTCTCTCTATGTTTTGTTTCCTCTTGATGTAGCCCTAAGCAGTGACTGGCGAAAAGCACTTTCATGGAAAGGGGATGCCAAGCATCCAAAAATTACGAATCTCCAGAAATCTCAGCAAATACTTTTTCACCCAAACTGGATGATACTTTCAGGTAATGATCAGTACACTAAGCCCACTTGCTTCACCAAATTTCGTTCTTCTACGTTGAAGCGATCGTTTCCAGTAACAGTTTGAATTTTTAGGTTTCAATCTGTTTACTCCGATATTGGTAGATGTATTTGGAACTCTATCCAACATGGTTTGTGCTAGCTTCTTTAAACTTGACACAATAAAGTAGTTTCACGTTCTATCTCTATGTTTTGTTTCCTCTTGATGTAGCCCTAAGCAGTGACTGGCAAGAAACACTTTCATGGAAAGGGGTTGCCAAGCTTCCAAAAATTACAAATCTCCAGAAATCTCAGCAAATATTTTTTCACCCAAACTGGATGATACTTTCAGGTAATGATCAGTACACTAAGGCGACTTTGTTAACCAAATTTCGTTCTTCTACGTTGAAGCGTTCATTTCCAGTAACAGTTTGAATTTTTAGGTTTCACTCTGTTTTCTCCTATATTGATAGATGTATTTGGAACTCTAAATCCAACACGGTTTGTGCTTGCTCCTTGAAACTTGACACAATAAATTAGTTTCACGTTCTATCTCTATGTTTTGTTTCCTCTTGATGTAGCCCTTAGCAGTGACTGGCGTAAAACACTTTCATGGAAAGGGGTTGCCAAGCTTCCAAAAATTACGAATCTCCAGAAATCTCAGCAAATATTTTTTCACCCAAACTGGATGATACTTTCAGGTAATGATCAGTACACTAAGGTGACTTGGTTCCCCAAATTTCGTTCTCTTATGTTGAAGCGTTCGTTTCCAGTAACAGTTTGAATTTTTAGGTTTCACTCTGTTTACTCCTATAGTGATAGATGTATTTGGAACTCTAAATCCAACACGGTTTGTGGTAGCTCCTTGAAACTTGACACAATAAATTAGTTTCACGTACTATCTCTATGTTTTGTTTCCTCTTGATGTAGCCCTAAGCAGTGACTGGCGAGAAACACTTTCATGGAAAGGGGTTGCCAAGCTTCCAAAAATTACGAATCTCCAGAAATCTCTGCAAATATTTTTTCACCCAAACTGGATGATACTTTCACGTAATGGTCAGTACACTAAGGCGACTTGGCTCCACACATTTCGTTCTTCTAGGTTGAAGCGGTCGTTTCCAGTAACAGTTTGAATTTTTAGGTTTCACTCTGTTTTCTCCTATATTGATAGATGTTTTTGGAACTCTAAATCCAACACGGTTTGTGCTAGCTTCTTGAAACTTGACACAATAAACTAGGTTCACGTTCTATCTCTATGTTTTGTTTCCTCTTGATGTAGCCCTTAGCAGTGACTGGCGAGAAACACTTACATGGAAAGGGGTTGCCAAGCTTCCAAAAATTATGAATCTCAAGAAATCTCAGCAAATATTTTTTCACCCAAACTGGATGATACTCTCAGGTAATGATCAGTACACTAAGGCGACTTGGTTTCCCAAATTTCGTTCTCTTATGTTGAAGCGTTCGTTTCCAGTAACAGTTTGAATTTTTAGGTTTCACTCTGTTTTCTCCTATATTGATAGATGTATTTGGAACTCTAAATGCAACACGGTTTGTGCAAGCTTCTTGAAACTTGACACAATAAAGTAGTTTCACGTTCTATTTCTATGTTTTGTTTCCTCTTGATGTAGCCCTAAGCAGTGACTGGCGAGAAACCCTTTCATGGAAAGGGGTTGCCAAGCTTGCAAAAATTACGAATCTCCAGAAATCTCAGCAAATAGTTTTTCACCCAAACTGGATGATACTTTCAGGTAATGATCAGTACACTGAGGCAACATGGTTCCCTAAATTCCGTTCTTCTATGTTGAAGCATTTGTTTCCAGTAACAGTTTGAATTTTTAGGTTTCACTCTGTTTTATCCTATATTGATAGATGTATTTGGAACTCTAAATCCAACACGGTTTGTGCTAGCTTCTTGAAACTTGACACAATAAATTAGTTTCACGTTCTATCTCTATGTTTTGTTTCCTCTTGATGTAGCCCTAAGCAGTGACTGGCGAGAAACACTTTCATGGAAAGGGGTTGCTAAGCTTCCAAAAATTACGAATCTCCAGAAATCTCAGCAAATACTCTTTCACCCAAACTGGATGATACTTTCAGGTAATGATCAGTACACTAAGGCGACTTGGTTTCCCAAATTTCGTTCTTCTATGTTGAAGCGTTCGTTTCCAGTAACAGTTTGAATTTTTAGGTTTCACTCTGTTTACTCCTATATTGAAAGATGTATTTGGAACTCTAAATCCAACACGGTTTGTGCTAGCTTCTTGAAACGTGACACAATAAAGTAGTTTCACGTTCTCTCTCTATGTTTTGTTTCCTCTTGATGTAGCCCTAAGCAGTGACTGGCGAAAAGCACTTTCATGGAAAGGGGTTGCCAAGCATCCAAAAATTACGAATCTCCAGAAATCTCAGCAAATACTTTTTCACCCAAACTGGATGATACTTTCAGGTAATGATCAGTACACTAAGCCCACTTGCTTCACCAAATTTCGTTCTTCTACGTTGAAGCGATCGTTTCCAGTAACAGTTTGAATTTTTAGGTTTCACTCTGTTTACTCCGATATTGGTAGATGTATTTGGAACTCTATCCAACACGGTTTGTGCTAGCTTCTTGAAACTTGACACAATAAAGTAGTTTCACGTTCTATCTCTATGTTTTGTTTCCTCTTGATGTAGCCCTAAGCAGTGACTGGCGAGAAACACTTTCATGGAAAGGGGTTGCCAAGCTTCCAAAAATTACAAATCTCCAGAAATCTCAGCAAATATTTTTTCACCCAAACTGGATGATACTTTCAGGTAATGATCAGTACACTAAGGCGACTTTGTTAACCAAATTTCGTTCTTCTACGTTGAAGCGTTCGTTTCCAGTAAGAGTTTGAATTTTTAGGTTTCACTCTGTTTTCTCCTATATTGATAGATGTATTTGGAACTCTAAATCCAACACGGTTTGTGCTAGCTTCTTGAAACTTGACACAATAAAGTAGTTTCACCTTCTATCTCTATGTTTTGTTTCCTCTTGATGTAGCCCTAAGCAGTGACTGGCGAGAAACACTTTCATGGAAAGGGGTTGCCAAGCTTCCAAAAATTACGTATCTCCAGAAATCTCAGCAAATACTCTTTCACCCAAACTGGATGATACTTTCAGGTAATGATCAGTACACTAAGGCGACTTGGCTCCCCACATTTCGTTCTTCTAGGTTGAAGCGTTCGTTTCCAGTAACAGTTTGAATTTTTAGGTTTCACTCTGTTTTCTCCTATATTGATAGATGTATTTGGAACTCTAAATCCAACACGGTTTTGTGCTAGCTTCTTGAAACTTGACACAATAAAGTAGTTTCACGTTCTATCTCTATGTTTTGTTTCCTCTTGATGTAGCCCTAAGCAGTGACTGGCGAGAAACACTTTCATGGAAAGGGGTTGCCAAGCTTCCAAAAATTACAAATCTCCAGAAATCTCAGCAAATATTTTTTTACCCAAACTGGATGATACTTTCAGGTAATGATCAGTACACTAAGGCAACTTGGTTCCCCAAATTTCGTTCTTCTATGTTGAAGCGTTCGTTTCCAGTAACAGTTTGAATTTTTAGGTTTCACTCTGTTTACTCCTATATTGATAGATGTATTTGGAACTCTAAATCCAACACGGTTTGTGCTAGCTTCTTGAAACTTGACACAGTAAATTAGTTTCACGTTCTATCTTTATGTTTTGTTTCCTCTTGATGTAGCCCTAAGCAGTGACTGGCGAGAAACACTTTCATGGAAAGGGGTTGCCAAGCTTCCAAAAATTACAAATCTCCAGAAATCTCAGCAAAGAGTTTTTCACCCAAACTGGATGATACTTTCAGGTAATGATCAGTACACTGAGGCAACATGGTTCCCTAAATTCCGTTCTTCTATGTTGAAGCATTCGTTTCCAGTAACAGTTTGAATTTTTAGGTTTCACTCTGTTTACTCCGATATTGGTAGATGTATTTGGAACTCTATCCAACACGGTTTGTGCTAGCTTCTTGAAACTTGACACAATAAAGTAGTTTCACGTTCTATCTCTATGTTTTGTTTCCTCTTGATGTAGCCCTAAGCAGTGATTGGCGAGAAACACTTTCATGGAAAGGGGTTGCCAAGCTTCCAAAAATTACAAATCTCCAGAAATCTCAGCAAATATTTTTTCACCCAAACTGGATGATACTTTCAGGTAATGATCAGTACACTAAGGCGACTTTGTTAACCAAATTTCGTTCTTCTACGTTGAAGCGTTCGTTTCCAGTAACAGTTTGAATTTTTAGGTTTCACTCTGTTTTCTCCTATATTGATAGATGTATTTGGAACTCTAAATCCAACACGGTTTGTGCTAGCTTCTTGAAACTTGACACAATAAAGTAGTTTCACGTTCTATCTCTATGTTTTGTTTCCTCTTGATGTAGGCCTAAGCAGTGACTGGCGAGAAACACTTTCATGGAAAGGGGTTGCTAAGCTTCCAAAAATTACGAATCTCCAGAAATCTCAGCAAATACTCTTTCACCCAAACTGGATGATACCTTCAGGTAATGATCAGTACACTAAGGCGACTTGGCTCCCCACATTTCGTTCTTCTAGGTTGAAGCGTTCGTTTCCAGTAACAGTTTGAATTTTTAGGTTTCACTCTGTTTTCTCCTATATTGATAGTTGTATTTGGAACTCTAAATCCAACACGGTTTTGTGCTAGCTTCTTGAAACTTGACACAATAAAATAGTTTCACGTTCTATCTCTATGTTTTGTTTCCTCTTGATGTAGCCCTAAGCAGTGACTGGCGAGAAACACTTTCATGGAAAGGGGTTGCCAAGCTTCCAAAAATTACAAATCTCCAGAAATCTCAGCAAATATTTTTTTACCCAAACTGGATGATACTTTCAGGTAATGATCAGTACACTAAGGCAACTTGGTTCCCCAAATTTCGTTCTTCTATGTTGAAGCGTTCGTTTCCAGTAACAGTTTGAATTTTTAGGTTTCACTCTGTTTACTCCTATATTGATAGATGTATTTGGAACTCTAAATCCAACACGGTTTGTGCTAGCTTCTTGAAACTTGACACAGTAAATTAGTTTCACGTTCTATCTCTATGTTTTGTTTCCTCTTGATGTAGCCCTAAGCAGTGACTGGCGAGAAACACTTTCATGGAAAGGGGTTGCCAAGCTTCCAAAAATTACGAATCTCCAGAAATCTCAGCAAATATTTTTTTCACCCAAAGTGGATGATACTTTCAGGTAATGATAAGTACACTAAGGCGACTTGGTTCCCCAAATTTCGTTCTTCTATGTTGAAGCGTTCGTTTCCAGTAACAGTTTGAATTTTTAGGTTTCACTCTGTTTTCTCCTATATTGATAGATGTATTTGGAACTCTAAATCCAACACGGTTTGTGCTAGCTTCTTGAAACGTGACACAATAAACTAGGTTCACGTTCTATCTCTATGTTTTGTTTCCTCTTGATTTAGCCCTTAGCAGTGACTGGCGAGAAACACTTTCATGGAAAGGGGTTGCCAAGCTTCCAAAAATTACGAATCTCCAGAAATCTCAGCAAATATTTTTTCACCCAAACTGGATGATACTCTCAGGTAATGATCAGTACACTGAGGCGACTTGGTTCCCCAAATTTCGTTCTCTTATGTTGAAGCGTTCGTTTCCAGTAACAGTTTGAATTTTTAGGTTTCACTCTGTTTACTCCTATATTGATAGATGTATTTGGAACTCTAAATCCAACACGGTTTGTGCTAGCTCCTTGAAACTTGACACAATAAATTAGTTTCACGTACTATCTCTATGTTTTGTTTCCTCTTGATGTAGCCCTAAGCAGTGACTGGCGAGAAACACTTTCATGGAAAGGGGTTGCCAAGCTTCCAAAAATTACATATCTCCAGAAATCTCTGCAAATATTTATTCACCCAAACTGGCTGATACTTTCACGTAATGATCAGTACACTAAGGCGACTTGGCTGCACACATTTCGTTCTTCTAGGTTGAAGCGTTCGTTTCCAGTAACAGTTTGAATTTTTAGGTTTCACTCTGTTTTCTCCTATATTGATAGATGTATTTGGAACTCTAAATCCAACACGGTTTTGTGCTAGCTTCTTGAAACTTGACACAATAAAGTAGTTTCACGTTCTATCTCTATGTTTTGTTTCCTCTTGATGTAGCCCTAAGCAGTGACTGGCGAGAAACACTTTCATGGAAAGGGGTTGCCAAGCTTCCAAAAATTACAAATCTCCAGAAATCTCAGCAAATATTTTTTTTACCCAAACTGGATGATACTTTCAGGTAATGATCAGTACACTAAGGCAACTTGGTTCCCCAAATTTCGTTCTTCTATGTTGAAGCGTTCGTTTCCAGTAACAGTTTGAATTTTTAGGTTTCACTCTGTTTACTCCTATATTGATAGATGTATTTGGAACTCTAAATCCAACACGGTTTGTGCTAGCTTCTTGAAACTTGACACAGTAAATTAGTTTCACGTTCTATCTCTATGTTTTGTTTCCTCTTGATGTAGCCCTAAGCAGTGACTGGCGAGAAACACTTTCATGGAAAGGGGTTGCCAAGCTTCCAAAAATTACGAATCTCCAGAAATCTCAGCAAATATTTTTTCACCCAAACTGGATGAGACTTTCAGGTAATGATCAGTACACTAAGGCGACTTGGTTCCCCAAATTTCGTTCTTCTATGTTGAAGCGTTCGTTTCCAGTAACAGTTTGAATTTTTAGGTTTCACTCTGTTTTCTCCTATATTGATAGATGTATTTGGAACTCTAAATCCAACACGGTTTGTGCTAGCTTCTTGAAACGTGACACAATAAACTAGGTTCACGTTCTATCTCTATGTTTTGTTTCCTCTTGATGTAGCCCTTAGCAGTGACTGGCGAGAAACACTTTCATGGAAAGGGGTTGCCAAGCTTCCAAAAATTATGAATCTCCAGAAATCTCAGCAAATATTTTTTCACCCAAACTGGATGATACTCTCAGGTAATGATCAGTACACTGAGGCGACTTGGTTCCCCAAATTTCGTTCTCTTATGTTGAAGTGTTCGTTTCCAGTAACAGTTTGAATTTTTAGGTTTCACTCTGTTTACTCCTATATTGATAGATGTATTTGGAACTCTAAATCCAACACGGTTTGTGCTAGCTCCTTGAAACTTGACACAATAAATTAGTTTCACGTACTATCTCTATGTTTTGTTTCCTCTTGATGTAGCCCTAAGCAGTGACTGGCGAGAAACACTTTCATGGAAAGGGGTTGCCAAGCTTCCAAAAATTATGTATCTCCAGAAATCTCTGCAAATATTTATTCACCCAAACTGGCTGATACTTTCACGTAATGATCAGTACACTAAGGCGACTTGGCTGCACACATTTCGTTCTTCTAGGTTGAAACGGTCGTTTCCAGTAACAGTTTGAATTTTTAGGTTTCACTCTGTTTTCTCCTATATTGATAGATGTATTTGGAACTCTAAATCCAACACGGTTTGTGCTAGCTTCTTGAAACGTGACACAATAAACTAGGTTCACGTTCTATCTCTATGTTTTGTTTCCTCTTGATGTAGCCCTTAGCAGTGACTGGCGAGAAACACTTACATGGAAAGGGGTTGCCAAGCTTCCAAAAATTACGAATCTCCAGAAATCTCAGCAAATATTTTTTCACCCAAACTGGATGATACTCTCAGGTAATGATCAGTACACTAAGGCGACTTGGTTTCCCAAATTTCGTTCTCTTATGTTGAAGCGTTCGTTTCCAGTAACAGTTTGAATTTTTAGGTTTCACTCTGTTTTCTCCTATATTGATAGATGTATTTGGAACTCTAAATGCAACACGGTTTGTGCAAGCTTCTTGAAACTTGACACAATAAAGTAGTTTCACGTTCTATCTCTATGTTTTGTTTCCTCTTGATGTAGCCCTAAGCAGTGACTGGCGAGAAACCCTTTCATGGAAAGGGGTTGCCAAGCTTCCAAAAATTACGAATCTCCAGAAATCTCAGCAAATACTCTTTCACCCAAACTGGATGATACTTTCAGGTAATGATCAGTACACTAAGGCAACTTGGTTCCCCAAATTTCGTTCTTCTACGTTGAAGCGTTCGTTTCCAGTAACAGTTTGAATTTTTAGGTTTCACTCTGTTTACTCCTATATTGATAGATGTATTTGGAACTCTAAATCCAACACGGTTTGTGCTAGCTCCTTGAAACTTGACACAATAAATTAGTTTCACGTTCTATCTCTATGTTTTGTTTCCTCTTGATGTAGCCCTAAGCAGTGACTGGCGAGAAACTCTTTCATGGAAAGGGGTTGCTAAGCTTCCAAAAATTACGAATCTCCAGAAATCTCAGCAAATACTCTTTCACCCAAACTGGATGATACTTTCAGGTAATGATCAGTACACTAAGTCAACTTGGTTTCCCAAATTTCGTTCTTCTATGTTGAAGCGTTCGTTTCCAGTAACAGTTTGAATTTTTAGGTTTCACTCTGTTTACTCCTATATTGATAGATGTATTTGGAACTCTAAATCCAACACGGTTTGTGCTAGCTTCTTGAAACGTGACACAATAAAGTAGTTTCACGTTCTCTCTCTATGTTTTGTTTCCTCTTGATGTAGCCCTAAGCAGTGACTGGCGAAAAGCACTTTCATGGAAAGGGGATGCCAAGCATCCAAAAATTACGAATCTCCAGAAATCTCAGCAAATACTTTTTCACCCAAACTGGATGATACTTTCAGGTAATGATCAGTACACTAAGCCCACTTGCTTCACCAAATTTCGTTCTTCTACGTTGAAGCGATCGTTTCCAGTAACAGTTTGAATTTTTAGGTTTCAATCTGTTTACTCCGATATTGGTAGATGTATTTGGAACTCTATCCAACATGGTTTGTGCTAGCTTCTTTAAACTTGACACAATAAAGTAGTTTCACGTTCTATCTCTATGTTTTGTTTCCTCTTGATGTAGCCCTAAGCAGTGACTGGCAAGAAACACTTTCATGGAAAGGGGTTGCTAAGCTTCCAAAAATTACAAATCTCCAGAAATCTCAGCAAATATTTTTTCACCCAAACTGGATGATACTTTCAGGTAATGATCAGTACACTAAGGCGACTTTGTTAACCAAATTTCGTTCTTCTACGTTGAAGCGTTCGTTTCCAGTAACAGTTTGAATTTTTAGGTTTCACTCTGTTTTCTCCTATATTGATAGATGTATTTGGAACTCTAAATCCAACACGGTTTGTGCTTGCTCCTTGAAACTTGACACAATAAATTAGTTTCACGTTCTATCTCTATGTTTTGTTTCCTCTTGATGTAGCCCTTAGCAGTGACTGGCGTAAAACACTTTCATGGAAAGGGGTTGCCAAGCTTCCAAAAATTACGAATCTCCAGAAATCTCAGCAAATATTTTTTCACCCAAACTGGATGATACTTTCAGGTAATGATCAGTACACTAAGGTGACTTGGTTCCCCAAATTTCGTTCTCTTATGTTGAAGCGTTCGTTTCCAGTAACAGTTTGAATTTTTAGGTTTCACTCTGTTTACTCCTATAGTGATAGATGTATTTGGAACTCTAAATCCAACACGGTTTGTGGTAGCTCCTTGAAACTTGACACAATAAATTAGTTTCACGTACTATCTCTATGTTTTGTTTCCTCTTGATGTAGCCCTAAGCAGTGACTGGCGAGAAACACTTTCATGGAAAGGGGTTGCCAAGCTTCCAAAAATTACGAATCTCCAGAAATCTCTGCAAATATTTTTTCACCCAAACTGGATGATACTTTCACGTAATGGTCAGTACACTAAGGCGACTTGGCTCCACACATTTCGTTCTTCTAGGTTGAAGCGGTCGTTTCCAGTAACAGTTTGAATTTTTAGGTTTCACTCTGTTTTCTCCTATATTGATAGATGTTTTTGGAACTCTAAATCCAACACGGTTTGTGCTAGCTTCTTGAAACTTGACACAATAAACTAGGTTCACGTTCTATCTCTATGTTTTGTTTCCTCTTGATGTAGCCCTTAGCAGTGACTGGCGAGAAACACTTACATGGAAAGGGGTTGCCAAGCTTCCAAAAATTATGAATCTCAAGAAATCTCAGCAAATATTTTTTCACCCAAACTGGATGATACTCTCAGGTAATGATCAGTACACTAAGGCGACTTGGTTTCCCAAATTTCGTTCTCTTATGTTGAAGCGTTCGTTTCCAGTAACAGTTTGAATTTTTAGGTTTCACTCTGTTTTCTCCTATATTGATAGATGTATTTGGAACTCTAAATGCAACACGGTTTGTGCAAGCTTCTTGAAACTTGACACAATAAAGTAGTTTCACGTTCTATTTCTATGTTTTGTTTCCTCTTGATGTAGCCCTAAGCAGTGACTGGCGAGAAACCCTTTCATGGAAAGGGGTTGCCAAGCTTGCAAAAATTACGAATCTCCAGAAATCTCAGCAAATAGTTTTTCACCCAAACTGGATGATACTTTCAGGTAATGATCAGTACACTGAGGCAACATGGTTCCCTAAATTCCGTTCTTCTATGTTGAAGCATTTGTTTCCAGTAACAGTTTGAATTTTTAGGTTTCACTCTGTTTTATCCTATATTGATAGATGTATTTGGAACTCTAAATCCAACACGGTTTGTGCTAGCTTCTTGAAACTTGACACAATAAATTAGTTTCACGTTCTATCTCTATGTTTTGTTTCCTCTTGATGTAGCCCTAAGCAGTGACTGGCGAGAAACACTTTCATGGAAAGGGGTTGCTAAGCTTCCAAAAATTACGAATCTCCAGAAATCTCAGCAAATACTCTTTCACCCAAACTGGATGATACTTTCAGGTAATGATCAGTACACTAAGGCGACTTGGTTTCCCAAATTTCGTTCTTCTATGTTGAAGCGTTCGTTTCCAGTAACAGTTTGAATTTTTAGGTTTCACTCTGTTTACTCCTATATTGAAAGATGTATTTGGAACTCTAAATCCAACACGGTTTGTGCTAGCTTCTTGAAACGTGACACAATAAAGTAGTTTCACGTTCTCTCTCTATGTTTTGTTTCCTCTTGATGTAGCCCTAAGCAGTGACTGGCGAAAAGCACTTTCATGGAAAGGGGTTGCCAAGCATCCAAAAATTACGAATCTCCAGAAATCTCAGCAAATACTTTTTCACCCAAACTGGATGATACTTTCAGGTAATGATCAGTACACTAAGCCCACTTGCTTCACCAAATTTCGTTCTTCTACGTTGAAGCGATCGTTTCCAGTAACAGTTTGAATTTTTAGGTTTCACTCTGTTTACTCCGATATTGGTAGATGTATTTGGAACTCTATCCAACACGGTTTGTGCTAGCTTCTTGAAACTTGACACAATAAAGTAGTTTCACGTTCTATCTCTATGTTTTGTTTCCTCTTGATGTAGCCCTAAGCAGTGACTGGCGAGAAACACTTTCATGGAAAGGGGTTGCCAAGCTTCCAAAAATTACAAATCTCCAGAAATCTCAGCAAATATTTTTTCACCCAAACTGGATGATACTTTCAGGTAATGATCAGTACACTAAGGCGACTTTGTTAACCAAATTTCGTTCTTCTACGTTGAAGCGTTCGTTTCCAGTAAGAGTTTGAATTTTTAGGTTTCACTCTGTTTTCTCCTATATTGATAGATGTATTTGGAACTCTAAATCCAACACGGTTTGTGCTAGCTTCTTGAAACTTGACACAATAAAGTAGTTTCACCTTCTATCTCTATGTTTTGTTTCCTCTTGATGTAGCCCTAAGCAGTGACTGGCGAGAAACACTTTCATGGAAAGGGGTTGCCAAGCTTCCAAAAATTACGTATCTCCAGAAATCTCAGCAAATACTCTTTCACCCAAACTGGATGATACTTTCAGGTAATGATCAGTACACTAAGGCGACTTGGCTCCCCACATTTCGTTCTTCTAGGTTGAAGCGTTCGTTTCCAGTAACAGTTTGAATTTTTAGGTTTCACTCTGTTTACTCCTATATTGATAGATGTATTTGGAACTCTAAATCCAACACGGTTTGTGCTAGCTTCTTGAAACTTGACACAGTAAATTAGTTTCACGTTCTATCTCTATGTTTTGTTTCCTCTTGATGTAGCCCTAAGCAGTGACTGGCGAGAAACACTTTCATGGAAAGGGGTTGCCAAGCTTCCAAAAATTACGAATCTCCAGAAATCTCAGCAAATATTTATTCACCCAAACTGGCTGATACTTTCACGTAATGATCAGTACACTAAGGCGACTTGGCTGCACACATTTCGTTCTTCTAGGTTGAAGCGGTCGTTTCCAGTAACAGTTTGAATTTTTAGGTTTCACTCTGTTTTCTCCTATATTGATAGATGTATTTGGAACTCTAAATCCAACACGGTTTGTGCTAGCTTCTTGAAACTTGACACAATAAAGTAGTTTCACGTTCTATCTCTATGTTTTGTTTCCTCTTGATGTAGCCCTAAGCAGTGACTGGCGAGAAACACTTTCATGGAAAGGGGTTGCCAAGCTTCCAAAAATTACAAATCTCCAGAAATCTCAGCAAATAGTTTTTTACCCAAACTGGATGATACTTTCAGGTAATGATCAGTACACTAAGGCAACTTGGTTCCCCAAATTTCGTTCTTCTATGTTGAAGCGTTCGTTTCCAGTAACAGTTAGAATTTTTATGTTTCACTCTGTTTACTCCTATATTGATAGATGTATTTGGAACTCTAAATCCAACACGGTTTGTGCTAGCTTCTTGAAACTTGACACAGTAAATTAGTTTCACGTTCTATCTCTATGTTTTGTTTCCTCTTGATGTAGCCCTAAGCAGTGACTGGCGAGAAACACTTTCATGGAAAGGGGTTGCCAAGCTTCCAAAAATTACGAATCTCCAGAAATCTCAGCAAATATTTTTTCACCAAAACTGGATGATACTTTCACGTAATGATCAGTACACTATGGCGACTTGGTTCCCCAAATTTCGTTCTTCTATGTTGAAGCGTTCGTTTCCAGTAACAGTTTGAATTTTTAGGTTTCACTCTGTTTTCTCCTATATTGATAGATGTATTTGGAACTCTAAATCCAACACGGTTTGTGCTAGCTTCTTGAAACGTGACACAATAAACTAGGTTCACGTTCTATCTCTATGTTTTGTTTCCTCTTGATGTAGCCCTTAGCAGTGACTGGCGAGAAACACTTACATGGAAAGGGGTTGCCAAGCTTCCAAAAATTACGAATCTCCAGAAATCTCAGCAAATATTTTTTCACCCAAACTGGATGATACTCTCAGGTAATGATCAGTACACTAAGGCGACTTGGTTTCCCAAATTTCGTTCTCTTATGTTGAAGCGTTCGTTTCCAGTAACAGTTTGAATTTTTAGGTTTCACTCTGTTTTCTCCTATATTAATAGATGTATTTGGAACTCTAAATGCAACACGGTTTGTGCAAGCTTCTTGAAACTTGACACAATAAAGTAGTTTCACGTTCTATCTCTATGTTTTGTTTCCTCTTGATGTAGCCCTAAGCAGTGACTGGCGAGAAACCCTTTCATGGAAAGGGGTTGCCAAGCTTCCAAAAATTACGAATCTCCAGAAATCTCAGCAAATACTCTTTCACCCAAACTGGATGATACTTTCAGGTAATGATCAGTACACTAAGGCAACTTGGTTCCCCAAATTTCGTTCTTCTACGTTGAAGCGTTCGTTTCCAGTAACAGTTTGAATTTTTAGGTTTCACTCTGTTTACTCCTATATTGATAGATGTATTTGGAACTCTAAATCCAACACGGTTTGTGCTAGCTCCTTGAAACTTGACACAATAAATTAGTTTCACGTTCTATCTCTATGTTTTGTTTCCTCTTGATGTAGCCCTAAGCAGTGACTGGCGAGAAACACTTTCATGGAAAGGGGTTGCCAAGCTTCCAAAAATTACAAATCTCCAGAAATCACAGCAAATAGTTTTTCACCCAAACTGGATGATACTTTCAGGTAATGATCAGTACACTGAGGCAACATGGTTCCCTAAATTCCGTTCTTCTATGTTGAAGCATTCGTTTCCAGTAACAGTTTGAATTTTTAGGTTTCACTCTGTTTTATCCTATATTGATAGATGTATTTGGAACTCTAAATCCAACACGGTTTGTGCTAGCTTCTTGAAACTTGACACAATAAATTAGTTTCACGTTCTAACTCTATGTTTTGTTTGCTCTTGATGTAGCCCTAAGCAGTGACTGGCGTGAAACACTTTCATGGAAAGGGGTTGCTAAGCTTCCAAAAATTACGAATCTCCAGAAATCTCAGCAAATACTCTTTCACCCAAACTGGATGATACTTTCAGGTAATGATCAGTACACTAAGGTGACTTGGTTCCCCAAATTTCGTTCTTCTATGTTGAAGCGTTCGTTTCCAGTAACAGTTTGAATTTTTAGGTTTCACTCTGTTTACTCCTATATTGATAGATGTATTTGGAACTCTAAATCCAACACGGTTTGTGCTAGCTTCTTGAAACGTGACACAATAAAGTAGTTTCACGTTCTCTCTCTATGTTTTGTTTCCTCTTGATGTAGCCCTAAGCAGTGACTGGCGAAAAGCACTTTCATGGAAAGGGGATGCCAAGCATCCAAAAATTACGAATCTCCAGAAATCTCAGCAAATACTTTTTCACCCAAACTGGATGATACTTTCAGGTAATGATCAGTACACTAAGCCCACTTGCTTCACCAAATTTCGTTCTTCTACGTTGAAGCGATCGTTTCCAGTAACAGTTTGAATTTTTAGGTTTCAATCTGTTTACTCCGATATTGGTAGATGTATTTGGAACTCTATCCAACATGGTTTGTGCTAGCTTCTTGAAACTTGACACAATAAAGTAGTTTCACGTTCTATCTCTATGTTTTGTTTCCTCTTGATGTAGCCCTAAGCAGTGACTGGCGAGAAACACTTTCATGGAAAGGGGTTGCCAAGCTTCCAAAAATTACAAATCTCCAGAAATCTCAGCAAATATTTTTTCACCCAAACTGGATGATACTTTCAGGTAATGATCAGTACACTAAGGCGACTTTGTTAACCAAATTTCGTTCTTCTACGTTGAAGCGTTCGTTTCCAGTAACAGTTTGAATTTTTAGGTTTCACTCTGTTTTCTCCTATATTGATAGAATTATTTGGAACTCTAAATCCAACACGGTTTGTGCTAGCTCCTTGAAACTTGACACAATAAATTAGTTTCACGTTCTATCTCTATGTTTTGTTTCCTCTTGATGTAGCCCTTAGCAGTGACTGGCGTAAAACACTTTCATGGAAAGGGGTTGCCAAGCTTCCAAAAATTACGTATCTCCAGAAATCTCAGCAAATATTTTTTCACCCAAACTGGATGATACTTTCAGGTAATGATCAGTACACTAAGGTGACTTGGTTCCCCAAATTTCGTTCTCTTATGTTGAAGCGTTCGTTTCCAGTAACAGTTTGAATTTTTAGGTTTCACTCTGTTTACTCCTATAGTGATAGATGTATTTGGAACTCTAAATCCAACACGGTTTGTGGTAGCTCCTTGAAACTTGACACAATAAATTAGTTTCACGTACTATCTCTATGTTTTGTTTCCTCTTGATGTAGCCCTAAGCAGTGACTGGCGAGAAACACTTTCATGGAAAGGGGTTGCCAAGCTTCCAAAAATTACGAATCTCCAGAAATCTCTGCAAATATTTTTTCACCCAAACTGGATGATACTTTCACGTAATGGTCAGTACACTAAGGCGACTTGGCTCCACACATTTCGTTCTTCTAGGTTGAAGCGGTCGTTTCCAGTAACAGTTTGAATTTTTAGGTTTCACTCTGTTTTCTCCTATATTGATAGATGTTTTTGGAACTCTAAATCCAACACGGTTTGTGCTAGCTTCTTGAAACTTGACACAATAAACTAGGTTCACGTTCTATCTCTATGTTTTGTTTCCTCTTGATGTAGCCCTTAGCAGTGACTGGCGAGAAACACTTACATGGAAAGGGGTTGCCAAGCTTCCAAAAATTATGAATCTCAAGAAATCTCAGCAAATATTTTTTCACCCAAACTGGATGATACTCTCAGGTAATGATCAGTACACTAAGGCGACTTGGTTTCCCAAATTTCGTTCTCTTATGTTGAAGCGTTCGTTTCCAGTAACAGTTTGAATTTTTAGGTTTCACTCTGTTTTCTCCTATATTGATAGATGTATTTGGAACTCTAAATGCAACACGGTTTGTGCAAGCTTCTTGAAACTTGACACAATAAAGTAGTTTCACGTTCTATCTCTATGTTTTGTTTCCTCTTGATGTAGCCCTAAGCAGTGACTGGCGAGAAACCCTTTCATGGAAAGGGGTTGCCAAGCTTGCAAAAATTACGAATCTCCAGAAATCTCAGCAAATAGTTTTTCACCCAAACTGGATGATACTTTCAGGTAATGATCAGTACACTGAGGCAACATGGTTCCCTAAATTCCGTTCTTCTATGTTGAAGCATTTGTTTCCAGTAACAGTTTGAATTTTTAGGTTTCACTCTGTTTTATCCTATATTGATAGATGTATTTGGAACTCTAAATCCAACACGGTTTGTGCTAGCTTCTTGAAACTTGACACAATAAATTAGTTTCACGTTCTATCTCTATGTTTTGTTTCCTCTTGATGTAGCCCTAAGCAGTGACTGGCGAGAAACACTTTCATGGAAAGGGGTTGCTAAGCTTCCAAAAATACGAATCTCCAGAAATCTCAGCAAATACTCTTTCACCCAAACTGGATGATACTTTCAGGTAATGATCAGTACACTAAGGCGACTTGGTTTCCCAAATTTCGTTCTTCTATGTTGAAGCGTTCGTTTCCAGTAACAGTTTGAATTTTTAGGTTTCACTCTGTTTACTCCTATATTGAAAGATGTATTTGGAACTCTAAATCCAACACGGTTTGTGCTAGCTTCTTGAAACGTGACACAATAAAGTAGTTTCACGTTCTCTCTCTATGTTTTGTTTCCTCTTGATGTAGCCCTAAGCAGTGACTGGCGAAAAGCACTTTCATGGAAAGGGGTTGCCAAGCATCCAAAAATTACGAATCTCCAGAAATCTCAGCAAATACTTTTTCACCCAAACTGGATGATACTTTCAGGTAATGATCAGTACACTAAGCCCACTTGCTTCACCAAATTTCGTTCTTCTACGTTGAAGCGATCGTTTCCAGTAACAGTTTGAATTTTTAGGTTTCACTCTGTTTACTCCGATATTGGTAGATGTATTTGGAACTCTATCCAACACGGTTTGTGCTAGCTTCTTGAAACTTGACACAATAAAGTAGTTTCACGTTCTATCTCTATGTTTTGTTTCCTCTTGATGTAGCCCTAAGCAGTGACTGGCGAGAAACACTTTCATGGAAAGGGGTTGCCAAGCTTCCAAAAATTACAAATCTCCAGAAATCTCAGCAAATATTTTTTCACCCAAACTGGATGATACTTTCAGGTAATGATCAGTACACTAAGGCGACTTTGTTAACCAAATTTCGTTCTTCTACGTTGAAGCGTTCGTTTCCAGTAAGAGTTTGAATTTTTAGGTTTCACTCTGTTTTCTCCTATATTGATAGATGTATTTGGAACTCTAAATCCAACACGGTTTGTGCTAGCTTCTTGAAACTTGACACAATAAAGTAGTTTCACCTTCTATCTCTATGTTTTGTTTCCTCTTGATGTAGCCCTAAGCAGTGACTGGCGAGAAACACTTTCATGGAAAGGGGTTGCCAAGCTTCCAAAAATTACGTATCTCCAGAAATCTCAGCAAATACTCTTTCACCCAAACTGGATGATACTTTCAGGTAATGATCAGTACACTAAGGCGACTTGGCTCCCCACATTTCGTTCTTCTAGGTTGAAGCGTTCGTTTCCAGTAACAGTTTGAATTTTTAGGTTTCACTCTGTTTTCTCCTATATTGATAGATGTATTTGGAACTCTAAATCCAACACGGTTTTGTGCTAGCTTCTTGAAACTTGACACAATAAAGTAGTTTCACGTTCTATCTCTATGTTTTGTTTCCTCTTGATGTAGCCCTAAGCAGTGACTGGCGAGAAACACTTTCATGGAAAGGGGTTGCCAAGCTTCCAAAAATTACAAATCTCCAGAAATCTCAGCAAATATTTTTTTACCCAAACTGGATGATACTTTCAGGTAATGATCAGTACACTAAGGCAACTTGGTTCCCCAAATTTCGTTCTTCTATGTTGAAGCGTTCGTTTCCAGTAACAGTTTGAATTTTTAGGTTTCACTCTGTTTACTCCTATATTGATAGATGTATTTGGAACTCTAAATCCAACACGGTTTGTGCTAGCTTCTTGAAACTTGACACAGTAAATTAGTTTCACGTTCTATCTCTATGTTTTGTTTCCTCTTGATGTAGCCCTAAGCAGTGACTGGCGAGAAACACTTTCATGGAAAGGGGTTGCCAAGCTTCCAAAAATTACGAATCTCCAGAAATCTCAGCAAATATTTATTCACCCAAACTGGCTGATACTTTCACGTAATGATCAGTACACTAAGGCGACTTGGCTGCACACATTTCGTTCTTCTAGGTTGAAGCGGTCGTTTCCAGTAACAGTTTGAATTTTTAGGTTTCACTCTGTTTTCTCCTATATTGATAGATGTATTTGGAACTCTAAATCCAACACGGTTTGTGCTAGCTTCTTGAAACTTGACACAATAAAGTAGTTTCACGTTCTATCTCTATGTTTTGTTTCCTCTTGATGTAGCCCTAAGCAGTGACTGGCGAGAAACACTTTCATGGAAAGGGGTTGCCAAGCTTCCAAAAATTACAAATCTCCAGAAATCTCAGCAAATAGTTTTTTACCCAAACTGGATGATACTTTCAGGTAATGATCAGTACACTAAGGCAACTTGGTTCCCCAAATTTCGTTCTTCTATGTTGAAGCGTTCGTTTCCAGTAACAGTTAGAATTTTTATGTTTCACTCTGTTTACTCCTATATTGATAGATGTATTTGGAACTCTAAATCCAACACGGTTTGTGCTAGCTTCTTGAAACTTGACACAGTAAATTAGTTTCACGTTCTATCTCTATGTTTTGTTTCCTCTTGATGTAGCCCTAAGCAGTGACTGGCGAGAAACACTTTCATGGAAAGGGGTTGCCAAGTTTCCAAAAATTACGAATCTCCAGAAATCTCAGCAAATATTTTTTCACCAAAACTGGATGATACTTTCACGTAATGATCAGTACACTATGGCGACTTGGTTCCCCAAATTTCGTTCTTCTATGTTGAAGCGTTCGTTTCCAGTAACAGTTTGAATTTTTAGGTTTCACTCTGTTTTCTCCTATATTGATAGATGTATTTGGAACTCTAAATCCAACACGGTTTGTGCTAGCTTCTTGAAACGTGACACAATAAACTAGGTTCACGTTCTATCTCTATGTTTTGTTTCCTCTTGATGTAGCCCTTAGCAGTGACTGGCGAGAAACACTTACATGGAAAGGGGTTGCCAAGCTTCCAAAAATTACGAATCTCCAGAAATCTCAGCAAATATTTTTTCACCCAAACTGGATGATACTCTCAGGTAATGATCAGTACACTAAGGCGACTTGGTTTCCCAAATTTCGTTCTCTTATGTTGAAGCGTTCGTTTCCAGTAACAGTTTGAATTTTTAGGTTTCACTCTGTTTTCTCCTATATTGATAGATGTATTTGGAACTCTAAATGCAACACGGTTTGTGCAAGCTTCTTGAAACTTGACACAATAAAGTAGTTTCACGTTCTATCTCTATGTTTTGTTTCCTCTTGATGTAGCCCTAAGCAGTGACTGGCGAGAAACCCTTTCATGGAAAGGGGTTGCCAAGCTTCCAAAAATTACGAATCTCCAGAAATCTCAGCAAATACTCTTTCACCCAAACTGGATGATACTTTCAGGTAATGATCAGTACACTAAGGCAACTTGGTTCCCCAAATTTCGTTCTTCTACGTTGAAGCGTTCGTTTCCAGTAACAGTTTGAATTTTTAGGTTTCACTCTGTTTACTCCTATATTGATAGATGTATTTGGAACTCTAAATCCAACACGGTTTGTGCTAGCTCCTTGAAACTTGACACAATAAATTAGTTTCACGTTCTATCTCTATGTTTTGTTTCCTCTTGATGTAGCCCTAAGCAGTGACTGGCGAGAAACACTTTCATGGAAAGGGGTTGCCAAGCTTCCAAAAATTACAAATCTCCAGAAATCACAGCAAATAGTTTTTCACCCAAACTGGATGATACTTTCAGGTAATGATCAGTACACTGAGGCAACATGGTTCCCTAAATTCCGTTCTTCTATGTTGAAGCATTCGTTTCCAGTAACAGTTTGAATTTTTAGGTTTCACTCTGTTTTATCCTATATTGATAGATGTATTTGGAACTCTAAATCCAACACGGTTTGTGCTAGCTTCTTGAAACTTGACACAATAAATTAGTTTCACGTTCTAACTCTATGTTTTGTTTGCTCTTGATGTAGCCCTAAGCAGTGACTGGCGTGAAACACTTTCATGGAAAGGGGTTGCTAAGCTTCCAAAAATTACGAATCTCCAGAAATCTCAGCAAATACTCTTTCACCCAAACTGGATGATACTTTCAGGTAATGATCAGTACACTAAGGTGACTTGGTTCCCCAAATTTCGTTCTTCTATGTTGAAGCGTTCGTTTCCAGTAACAGTTTGAATTTTTAGGTTTCACTCTGTTTACTCCTATATTGATAGATGTATTTGGAACTCTAAATCCAACACGGTTTGTGCTAGCTTCTTGAAACGTGACACAATAAAGTAGTTTCACGTTCTCTCTCTATGTTTTGTTTCCTCTTGATGTAGCCCTAAGCAGTGACTGGCGAAAAGCACTTTCATGGAAAGGGGATGCCAAGCATCCAAAAATTACGAATCTCCAGAAATCTCAGCAAATACTTTTTCACCCAAACTGGATGATACTTTCAGGTAATGATCAGTACACTAAGCCCACTTGCTTCACCAAATTTCGTTCTTCTACGTTGAAGCGATCGTTTCCAGTAACAGTTTGAATTTTTAGGTTTCAATCTGTTTACTCCGATATTGGTAGATGTATTTGGAACTCTATCCAACATGGTTTGTGCTAGCTTCTTGAAACTTGACACAATAAAGTAGTTTCACGTTCTATCTCTATGTTTTGTTTCCTCTTGATGTAGCCCTAAGCAGTGACTGGCGAGAAACACTTTCATGGAAAGGGGTTGCCAAGCTTCCAAAAATTACAAATCTCCAGAAATCTCAGCAAATATTTTTTCACCCAAACTGGATGATACTTTCAGGTAATGATCAGTACACTAAGGCGACTTTGTTAACCAAATTTCGTTCTTCTACATTGAAGCGTTCGTTTCCAGTAACAGTTTGAATTTTTAGGTTTCACTCTGTTTTCTCCTATATTGATAGAATTATTTGGAACTCTAAATCCAACACGGTTTGTGCTAGCTCCTTGAAACTTGACACAATAAATTAGTTTCACGTTCTATCTCTATGTTTTGTTTCCTCTTGATGTAGCCCTTAGCAGTGACTGGCGTAAAACACTTTCATGGAAAGGGGTTGCCAAGCTTCCAAAAATTACGTATCTCCAGAAATCTCAGCAAATATTTTTTCACCCAAACTGGATGATACTTTCAGGTAATGATCAGTACACTAAGGTGACTTGGTTCCCCAAATTTCGTTCTCTTATGTTGAAGCGTTCGTTTCCAGTAACAGTTTGAATTTTTAGGTTTCACTCTGTTTACTCCTATAGTGATAGATGTATTTGGAACTCTAAATCCAACACGGTTTGTGGTAGCTCCTTGAAACTTGACACAATAAATTAGTTTCACGTACTATCTCTATGTTTTGTTTCCTCTTGATGTAGCCCTAAGCAGTGACTGGCGAGAAACACTTTCATGGAAAGGGGTTGCCAAGCTTCCAAAAATTACGAATCTCCAGAAATCTCTGCAAATATTTTTTCACCCAAACTGGATGATACTTTCACGTAATGGTCAGTACACTAAGGCGACTTGGCTCCACACATTTCGTTCTTCTAGGTTGAAGCGGTCGTTTCCAGTAACAGTTTGAATTTTTAGGTTTCACTCTGTTTTCTCCTATATTGATAGATGTTTTTGGAACTCTAAATCCAACACGGTTTGTGCTAGCTTCTTGAAACTTGACACAATAAACTAGGTTCACGTTCTATCTCTATGTTTTGTTTCCTCTTGATGTAGCCCTTAGCAGTGACTGGCGAGAAACACTTACATGGAAAGGGGTTGCCAAGCTTCCAAAAATTATGAATCTCAAGAAATCTCAGCAAATATTTTTTCACCCAAACTGGATGATACTCTCAGGTAATGATCAGTACACTAAGGCGACTTGGTTTCCCAAATTTCGTTCTCTTATGTTGAAGCGTTCGTTTCCAGTAACAGTTTGAATTTTTAGGTTTCACTCTGTTTTCTCCTATATTGATAGATGTATTTGGAACTCTAAATGCAACACGGTTTGTGCAAGCTTCTTGAAACTTGACACAATAAAGTAGTTTCACGTTCTATCTCTATGTTTTGTTTCCTCTTGATGTAGCCCTAAGCAGTGACTGGCGAGAAACCCTTTCATGGAAAGGGGTTGCCAAGCTTGCAAAAATTACGAATCTCCAGAAATCTCAGCAAATAGTTTTTCACCCAAACTGGATGATACTTTCAGGTAATGATCAGTACACTGAGGCAACATGGTTCCCTAAATTCCGTTCTTCTATGTTGAAGCATTTGTTTCCAGTAACAGTTTGAATTTTTAGGTTTCACTCTGTTTACTCCTATATTGAAAGATGTATTTGGAACTCTAAATCCAACACGGTTTGTGCTAGCTTCTTGAAACGTGACACAATAAAGTAGTTTCACGTTCTCTCTCTATGTTTTGTTTCCTCTTGATGTAGCCCTAAGCAGTGACTGGCGAAAAGCACTTTCATGGAAAGGGGTTGCCAAGCATCCAAAAATTACGAATCTCCAGAAATCTCAGCAAATACTTTTTCACCCAAACTGGATGATACTTTCAGGTAATGATCAGTACACTAAGCCCACTTGCTTCACCAAATTTCGTTCTTCTACGTTGAAGCGATCGTTTCCAGTAACAGTTTGAATTTTTATGTTTCACTCTGTTTACTCCGATATTGGTAGATGTATTTGGAACTCTATCCAACACGGTTTGTGCTAGCTTCTTGAAACTTGACACAATAAAGTAGTTTCACGTTCTATCTCTATGTTTTGTTTCCTCTTGATGTAGCCCTAAGCAGTGACTGGCGAGAAACACTTTCATGGAAAGGGGTTGCCAAGCTTCCAAAAATTACAAATCTCCAGAAATCTCAGCAAATATTTTTTCACCCAAACTGGATGATACTTTCAGGTAATGATCAGTACACTAAGGCGACTTTGTTAACCAAATTTCGTTCTTCTACGTTGAAGCGTTCGTTTCCAGTAAGAGTTTGAATTTTTAGGTTTCACTCTGTTTTCTCCTATATTGATAGATGTATTTGGAACTCTAAATCCAACACGGTTTGTGCTAGCTTCTTGAAACTTGACACAATAAAGTAGTTTCACCTTCTATCTCGATGTTTTGTTTCCTCTTGATGTAGCCCTAAGCAGTGACTGGCGAGAAACACTTTCATGGAAAGGGGTTGCCAAGCTTCCAAAAATTACGTATCTCCAGAAATCTCAGCAAATACTCTTTCACCCAAACTGGATGATACTTTCAGGTAATGATCAGTACACTAAGGCGACTTGGCTCCCCACATTTCGTTCTTCTAGGTTGAAGCGTTCGTTTCCAGTAACAGTTTGAATTTTTAGGTTTCACTCTGTTTTCTCCTATATTGATAGATGTATTTGGAACTCTAAATCCAACACGGTTTTGTGCTAGCTTCTTGAAACTTGACACAATAAAGTAGTTTCACGTTCTATCTCTATGTTTTGTTTCCTCTTGATGTAGCCCTAAGCAGTGACTGGCGAGAAACACTTTCATGGAAAGGGGTTGCCAAGCTTCCAAAAATTACAAATCTCCAGAAATCTCAGCAAATATTTTTTTACCCAAACTGGATGATACTTTCAGGTAATGATCAGTACACTAAGGCAACTTGGTTCCCCAAATTTCGTTCTTCTATGTTGAAGCGTTCGTTTCCAGTAACAGTTTGAATTTTTAGGTTTCACTCTGTTTACTCCTATATTGATAGATGTATTTGGAACTCTAAATCCAACACGGTTTGTGCTAGCTTCTTGAAACTTGACACAGTAAATTAGTTTCACGTTCTATCTCTATGTTTTGTTTCCTCTTGATGTAGCCCTAAGCAGTGACTGGCGAGAAACACTTTCATGGAAAGGGGTTGCCAAGCTTCCAAAAATTACGAATCTCCAGAAATCTCAGCAAATATTTTTTCACCCAAACTGGATGATACTTTCAGGTAATGATCAGTACACTAAGGCGACTTGGTTCCCCAAATTTCGTTCTTCTATGTTGAAGCGTTCGTTTCCAGTAACAGTTTGAATTTTTAGGTTTCACTCTGTTTTCTCCTATATTGATAGATGTATTTGGAACTCTAAATCCAACACGGTTTGTGCTAGCTTCTTGAAACGTGACACAATAAACTAGGTTCACGTTCTATCTCTATGTTTTGTTTCCTCTTGATGTAGCCCTTAGCAGTGACTGGCGAGAAACACTTACATGGAAAGGGGTTGCCAAGCTTCCAAAAATTACGAATCTCCAGAAATCTCAGCAAATATTTTTTCACCCAAACTGGATGATACTCTCAGGTAATGATCAGTACACTAAGGCGACTTGGTTTCCCAAATTTCGTTCTCTTATGTTGAAGCGTTCGTTTCCAGTAACAGTTTGAATTTTTAGGTTTCACTCTGTTTTCTCCTATATTGATAGATGTATTTGGAACTCTAAATGCAACACGGTTTGTGCAAGCTTCTTGAAACTTGACACAATAAAGTAGTTTCACGTTCTATCTCTATGTTTTGTTTCCTCTTGATGTAGCCCTAAGCAGTGACTGGCGAGAAACCCTTTCATGGAAAGGGGTTGCCAAGCTTCCAAAAATTACGAATCTCCAGAAATCTCAGCAAATACTCTTTCACCCAAACTGGATGATACTTTCAGGTAATGATCAGTACACTAAGGCAACTTGGTTCCCCAAATTTCGTTCTTCTACGTTGAAGCGTTCGTTTCCAGTAACAGTTTGAATTTTTAGGTTTCACTCTGTTTACTCCTATATTGATAGATGTATTTGGAACTCTAAATCCAACACGGTTTGTGCTAGCTCCTTGAAACTTGACACAATAAATTAGTTTCATGTTCTATCTCTATGTTTTGTTTCCTCTTGATGTAGCCCTAAGCAGTGACTGGCGAGAAACACTTTCATGGAAAGGGGTTGCCAAGCTTCCAAAAATTACAAATCTCCAGAAATCACAGCAAATAGTTTTTCACCCAAACTGGATGATACTTTCAGGTAATGATCAGTACACTGAGGCAACATGGTTCCCTAAATTCCGTTCTTCTATGTTGAAGCATTCGTTTCCAGTAACAGTTTGAATTTTTAGGTTTCACTCTGTTTTATCCTATATTGATAGATGTATTTGGAACTCTAAATCCAACACGGTTTGTGCTAGCTTCTTGAAACTTGACACAATAAATTAGTTTCACGTTCTAACTCTATGTTTTGTTTGCTCTTGATGTAGCCCTAAGCAGTGACTGGCGAGAAACACTTTCATGGAAAGGGGTTGCTAAGCTTCCAAAAATTACGAATCTCCAGAAATCTCATCAAATACTCTTTCACCCAAACTGGATGATACTTTCAGGTAATGATCAGTACACTAAGTCAACTTGGTTTCCCAAATTTCGTTCTTCTATGTTGAAGCGTTCGTTTCCAGTAACAGTTTGAATTTTTAGGTTTCACTCTGTTTACTCCTATATTGATAGATGTATTTGGAACTCTAAATCCAACACGGTTTGTGCTAGCTTCTTGAAACGTGACACAATAAAGTAGTTTCACGTTCTCTCTCTATGTTTTGTTTCCTCTTGATGTAGCCCTAAGCAGTGACTGGCGAAAAGCACTTTCATGGAAAGGGGATGCCAAGCATCCAAAAATTACGAATCTCCAGAAATCTCAGCAAATACTTTTTCACCCAAACTGGATGATACTTTCAGGTAATGATCAGTACACTAAGCCCACTTGCTTCACCAAATTTCGTTCTTCTACGTTGAAGCGATCGTTTCCAGTAACAGTTTGAATTTTTAGGTTTCAATCTGTTTACTCCGATATTGGTAGATGTATTTGGAACTCTATCCAACATGGTTTGTGCTAGCTTCTTGAAACTTGACACAATAAAGTAGTTTCACGTTCTATCTCTATGTTTTGTTTCCTCTTGATGTAGCCCTAAGCAGTGACTGGCGAGAAACACTTTCATGGAAAGGGGTTGCCAAGCTTCCAAAAATTACAAATCTCCAGAAATCTCAGCAAATATTTTTTCACCCAAACTGGATGATACTTTCAGGTAATGATCAGTACACTAAGGCGACTTTGTTAACCAAATTTCGTTCTTCTACGTTGAAGCGTTCGTTTCCAGTAACAGTTTGAATTTTTAGGTTTCACTCTGTTTTCTCCTATATTGATAGATGTATTTGGAACTCTAAATCCAACACGGTTTGTGCTAGCTCCTTGAAACTTGACACAATAAATTAGTTTCACGTTCTATCTCTATGTTTTGTTTCCTCTTGATGTAGCCCTTAGCAGTGACTGGCGTAAAACACTTTCATGGAAAGGGGTTGCCAAGCTTCCAAAAATTACGAATCTCCAGAAATCTCAGCAAATATTTTTTCACCCAAACTGGATGATACTTTCAGGTAATGATCAGTACACTAAGGTGACTTGGTTCCCCAAATTTCGTTCTCTTATGTTGAAGCGTTCGTTTCCAGTAACAGTTTGAATTTTTAGGTTTCACTCTGTTTACTCCTATAGTGATAGATGTATTTGGAACTCTAAATCCAACACGGTTTGTGGTAGCTCCTTGAAACTTGACACAATAAATTAGTTTCACGTACTATCTCTATGTTTTGTTTCCTCTTGATGTAGCCCTAAGCAGTGACTGGCGAGAAACACTTTCATGGAAAGGGGTTGCCAAGCTTCCAAAAATTACGAATCTCCAGAAATCTCTGCAAATATTTTTTCACCCAAACTGGATGATACTTTCACGTAATGGTCAGTACACTAAGGCGACTTGGCTCCACACATTTCGTTCTTCTAGGTTGAAGCGGTCGTTTCCAGTAACAGTTTGAATTTTTAGGTTTCACTCTGTTTTCTCCTATATTGATAGATGTTTTTGGAACTCTAAATCCAACACGGTTTGTGCTAGCTTCTTGAAACTTGACACAATAAACTAGGTTCACGTTCTATCTCTATGTTTTGTTTCCTCTTGATGTAGCCCTTAGCAGTGACTGGCGAGAAACACTTACATGGAAAGGGGTTGCCAAGCTTCCAAAAATTATGAATCTCAAGAAATCTCAGCAAATATTTTTTCACCCAAACTGGATGATACTCTCAGGTAATGATCAGTACACTAAGGCGACTTGGTTTCCTAAATTTCGTTCTCTTATGTTGAAGCGTTCGTTTCCAGTAACAGTTTGAATTTTTAGGTTTCACTCTGTTTTCTCCTATATTGATAGATGTATTTGGAACTCTAAATGCAACACGGTTTGTGCAAGCTTCTTGAAACTTGACACAATAAAGTAGTTTCACGTTCTATCTCTATGTTTTGTTTCCTCTTGATGTAGCCCTAAGCAGTGACTGGCGAGAAACCCTTTCATGGAAAGGGGTTGCCAAGCTTGCAAAAATTACGAATCTCCAGAAATCTCAGCAAATAGTTTTTCACCCAAACTGGATGATACTTTCAGGTAATGATCAGTACACTGAGGCAACATGGTTCCCTAAATTCCGTTCTTCTATGTTGAAGCATTTGTTTCCAGTAACAGTTTGAATTTTTAGGTTTCACTCTGTTTTATCCTATATTGATAGATGTATTTGGAACTCTAAATCCAACACGGTTTGTGCTAGCTTCTTGAAACTTGACACAATAAATTAGTTTCACGTTCTATCTCTATGTTTTGTTTCCTCTTGATGTAGCCCTAAGCAGTGACTGGCGAGAAACACTTTCATGGAAAGGGGTTGCTAAGCTTCCAAAAATTACGAATCTCCAGAAATCTCAGCAAATACTCTTTCACCCAAACTGGATGATACTTTCAGGTAATGATCAGTACACTAAGGCGACTTGGTTTCCCAAATTTCGTTCTTCTATGTTGAAGCGTTCGTTTCCAGTAACAGTTTGAATTTTTAGGTTTCACTCTGTTTACTCCTATATTGAAAGATGTATTTGGAACTCTAAATCCAACACGGTTTGTGCTAGCTTCTTGAAACGTGACACAATAAAGTAGTTTCACGTTCTCTCTCTATGTTTTGTTTCCTCTTGATGTAGCCCTAAGCAGTGACTGGCGAAAAGCACTTTCATGGAAAGGGGTTGCCAAGCATCCAAAAATTACGAATCTCCAGAAATCTCAGCAAATACTATTTCACCCAAACTGGATGATACTTTCAGGTAATGATCAGTACACTAAGCCCACTTGCTTCACCAAATTTCGTTCTTCTACGTTGAAGCGATCGTTTCCAGTAACAGTTTGAATTTTTATGTTTCACTCTGTTTACTCCGATATTGGTAGATGTATTTGGAACTCTATCCAACACGGTTTGTGCTAGCTTCTTGAAACTTGACACAATAAAGTAGTTTCACGTTCTATCTCTATATTTTGTTTCCTCTTGATGTAGCCCTAAGCAGTGACTGGCGAGAAACACTTTCATGGAAAGGGGTTGCCAAGCTTCCAAAAATTACAAATCTCCAGAAATCTCAGCAAATATTTTTTCACCCAAACTGGATGATACTTTCAGGTAATGATCAGTACACTAAGGCGACTTTGTTAACCAAATTTCGTTCTTCTACGTTGAAGCGTTCGTTTCCAGTAAGAGTTTGAATTTTTAGGTTTCACTCTGTTTTCTCCTATATTGATAGATGTATTTGGAACTCTAAATCCAACACGGTTTGTGCTAGCTTCTTGAAACTTGACACAATAAAGTAGTTTCATCTTCTATCTCGATGTTTTGTTTCCTCTTGATGTAGCCCTAAGCAGTGACTGGCGAGAAACACTTTCATGGAAAGGGGTTGCCAAGCTTCCAAAAATTACGTATCTCCAGAAATCTCAGCAAATACTCTTTCACCCAAACTGGATGATACTTTCAGGTAATGATCAGTACACTAAGGCGACTTGGCTCCCCACATTTCGTTCTTCTAGGTTGAAGCGTTCGTTTCCAGTAACAGTTTGAATTTTTAGGTTTCACTCTGTTTTCTCCTATATTGATAGATGTATTTGGAACTCTAAATCCAACACGGTTTTGTGCTAGCTTCTTGAAACTTGACACAATAAAGTAGTTTCACGTTCTATCTCTATGTTTTGTTTCCTCTTGATGTAGCCCTAAGCAGTGACTGGCGAGAAACACTTTCATGGAAAGGGGTTGCCAAGCTTCCAAAAATTACAAATCTCCAGAAATCTCAGCAAATATTTTTTTACCCAAACTGGATGATACTTTCAGGTAATGATCAGTACACTAAGGCAACTTGGTTCCCCAAATTTCGTTCTTCTATGTTGAAGCGTTCGTTTCCAGTAACAGTTTGAATTTTTAGGTTTCACTCTGTTTACTCCTATATTGATAGATGTATTTGGAACTCTAAATCCAACATGGTTTGTGCTAGCTTCTTGAAACTTGACACAGTAAATTAGTTTCATGTTCTATCTCTATGTTTTGTTTCCTCTTGATGTAGCCCTAAGCAGTGACTGGCGAGAAACACTTTCATGGAAAGGGGTTGCCAAGCTTCCAAAAATTACGAATCTCCAGAAATCTCAGCAAATATTTTTTCACCCAAACTGGATGATACTTTCAGGTAATGATCAGTACACTAAGGCGACTTGGTTCCCCAAATTTCGTTCTTCTATGTTGAAGCGTTCGTTTCCAGTAACAGTTTGAATTTTTAGGTTTCACTCTGTTTTCTCCTATATTGATAGATGTATTTGGAACTCTAAATCCAACACGGTTTGTGCTAGCTTCTTGAAACGTGACACAATAAACTAGGTTCACGTTCTATCTCTATGTTTTGTTTCCTCTTGATGTAGCCCTTAGCAGTGACTGGCGAGAAACACTTACATGGAAAGGGGTTGCCAAGCTTCCAAAAATTACGAATCTCCAGAAATCTCAGCAAATATTTTTTCACCCAAACTGGATGATACTCTCAGGTAATGATCAGTACACTAAGGCGACTTGGTTTCCCAAATTTCGTTCTCTTATGTTGAAGCGTTCGTTTCCAGTAACAGTTTGAATTTTTAGGTTTCACTCTGTTTTCTCCTATATTGATAGATGTATTTGGAACTCTAAATGCAACACGGTTTGTGCAAGCTTCTTGAAACTTGACACAATAAAGTAGTTTCACGTTCTATCTCTATGTTTTGTTTCCTCTTGATGTAGCCCTAAGCAGTGACTGGCGAGAAACCCTTTCATGGAAAGGGGTTGCCAAGCTTCCAAAAATTACGAATCTCCAGAAATCTCAGCAAATACTCTTTCACCCAAACTGGATGATACTTTCAGGTAATGATCAGTACACTAAGGCAACTTGGTTCCCCAAATTTCGTTCTTCTACGTTGAAGCGTTCGTTTCCAGTAACAGTTTGAATTTTTAGGTTTCACTCTGTTTACTCCTATATTGATAGATGTATTTGGAACTCTAAATCCAACACGGTTTGTGCTAGCTCCTTGAAACTTGACACAATAAATTAGTTTCACGTTCTATCTCTATGTTTTGTTTCCTCTTGATGTAGCCCTAAGCAGTGACTGGCGAGAAACACTTTCATGGAAAGGGGTTGCCAAGCTTCCAAAAATTACAAATCTCCAGAAATCACAGCAAATAGTTTTTCACCCAAACTGGATGATACTTTCAGGTAATGATCAGTACACTGAGGCAACATGGTTCCCTAAATTCCGTTCTTCTATGTTGAAGCATTCGTTTCCAGTAACAGTTTGAATTTTTAGGTTTCACTCTGTTTTATCCTATATTGATAGATGTATTTGGAACTCTAAATCCAACACGGTTTGTGCTAGCTTCTTGAAACTTGACACAATAAATTAGTTTCACGTTCTATCTCTATGTTTTGTTTCCTCTTGATGTAGCCCTAAGCAGTGACTGGCGAGAAACACTTTCATGGAAAGGGGTTGCTAAGCTTCCAAAAATTACGAATCTCCAGAAATCTCAGCAAATACTCTTTCACCCAAACTGGATGATACTTTCAGGTAATGATCAGTACACTAAGGCGACTTGGTTTCCCAAATTTCGTTCTTCTATGTTGAAGCGTTCGTTTCCAGTAACAGTTTGAATTTTTAGGTTTCACTCTGTTTACTCCTATATTGAAAGATGTATTTGGAACTCTAAATCCAACACGGTTTGTGCTAGCTTCTTGAAACGTGACACAATAAAGTAGTTTCACGTTCTCTCTCTATGTTTTGTTTCCTCTTGATGTAGCCCTAAGCAGTGACTGGCGAAAAGCACTTTCATGGAAAGGGGTTGCCAAGCATCCAAAAATTACGAATCTCCAGAAATCTCAGCAAATACTATTTCACCCAAACTGGATGATACTTTCAGGTAATGATCAGTACACTAAGCCCACTTGCTTCACCAAATTTCGTTCTTCTACGTTGAAGCGATCGTTTCCAGTAACAGTTTGAATTTTTAGGTTTCACTCTGTTTACTCCGATATTGGTAGATGTATTTGGAACTCTATCCAACACGGTTTGTGCTAGCTTCTTGAAACTTGACACAATAAAGTAGTTTCACGTTCTATCTCTATGTTTTGTTTCCTCTTGATGTAGCCCTAAGCAGTGACTGGCGAGAAACACTTTCATGGAAAGGGGTTGCCAAGCTTCCAAAAATTACAAATCTCCAGAAATCTCAGCAAATATTTTTTCACCCAAACTGGATGATACTTTCAGGTAATGATCAGTACACTAAGGCGACTTTGTTAACCAAATTTCGTTCTTCTACGTTGAAGCGTTCGTTTCCAGTAAGAGTTTGAATTTTTAGGTTTCACTCTGTTTTCTCCTATATTGATAGATGTATTTGGAACTCTAAATCCAACACGGTTTGTGCTAGCTTCTTGAAACTTGACACAATAAAGTAGTTTCATCTTCTATCTCGATGTTTTGTTTCCTCTTGATGTAGCCCTAAGCAGTGACTGGCGAGAAACACTTTCATGGAAAGGGGTTGCCAAGCTTCCAAAAATTACGTATCTCCAGAAATCTCAGCAAATACTCTTTCACCCAAACTGGATGATACTTTCAGGTAATGATCAGTACACTAAGGCGACTTGGCTCCCCACATTTCGTTCTTCTAGGTTGAAGCGTTCGTTTCCAGTAACAGTTTGAATTTTTAGGTTTCACTCTGTTTTCTCCTATATTGATAGATGTATTTGGAACTCTAAATCCAACACGGTTTTGTGCTAGCTTCTTGAAACTTGACACAATAAAGTAGTTTCACGTTCTATCTCTATGTTTTGTTTCCTCTTGATGTAGCCCTAAGCAGTGACTGGCGAGAAACACTTTCATGGAAAGGGGTTGCCAAGCTTCCAAAAATTACAAATCTCCAGAAATCTCAGCAAATATTTTTTTACCCAAACTGGATGATACTTTCAGGTAATGATCAGTACACTAAGGCAACTTGGTTCCCCAAATTTCGTTCTTCTATGTTGAAGCGTTCGTTTCCAGTAACAGTTTGAATTTTTAGGTTTCACTCTGTTTACTCCTATATTGATAGATGTATTTGGAACTCTAAATCCAACACGGTTTGTGCTAGCTTCTTGAAACTTGACACAGTAAATTAGTTTCATGTTCTATCTCTATGTTTTGTTTCCTCTTGATGTAGCCCTAAGCAGTGACTGGCGAGAAACACTTTCATGGAAAGGGGTTGCCAAGCTTCCAAAAATTACGAATCTCCAGAAATCTCAGCAAATATTTTTTCACCCAAACTGGATGATACTTTCAGGTAATGATCAGTACACTAAGGCGACTTGGTTCCCCAAATTTCGTTCTTCTATGTTGAAGCGTTCGTTTCCAGTAACAGTTTGAATTTTTAGGTTTCACTCTGTTTTCTCCTATATTGATAGATGTATTTGGAACTCTAAATCCAACACGGTTTGTGCTAGCTTCTTGAAACGTGACACAATAAACTAGGTTCACGTTCTATCTCTATGTTTTGTTTCCTCTTGATGTAGCCCTTAGCAGTGACTGGCGAGAAACACTTACATGGAAAGGGGTTGCCAAGCTTCCAAAAATTACGAATCTCCAGAAATCTCAGCAAATATTTTTTCACCCAAACTGGATGATACTCTCAGGTAATGATCAGTACACTAAGGCGACTTGGTTTCCCAAATTTCGTTCTCTTATGTTGAAGCGTTCGTTTCCAGTAACAGTTTGAATTTTTAGGTTTCACTCTGTTTTCTCCTATATTGATAGATGTATTTGGAACTCTAAATGCAACACGGTTTGTGCAAGCTTCTTGAAACTTGACACAATAAAGTAGTTTCACGTTCTATCTCTATGTTTTGTTTCCTCTTGATGTAGCCCTAAGCAGTGACTGGCGAGAAACCCTTTCATGGAAAGGGGTTGCCAAGCTTCCAAAAATTACGAATCTCCAGAAATCTCAGCAAATACTCTTTCACCCAAACTGGATGATACTTTCAGGTAATGATCAGTACACTAAGGCAACTTGGTTCCCCAAATTTCGTTCTTCTACGTTGAAGCGTTCGTTTCCAGTAACAGTTTGAATTTTTAGGTTTCACTCTGTTTACTCCTATATTGATAGATGTATTTGGAACTCTAAATCCAACACGGTTTGTGCTAGCTCCTTGAAACTTGACACAATAAATTAGTTTCACGTTCTATCTCTATGTTTTGTTTCCTCTTGATGTAGCCCTAAGCAGTGACTGGCGAGAAACACTTTCATGGAAAGGGGTTGCCAAGCTTCCAAAAATTACAAATCTCCAGAAATCACAGCAAATAGTTTTTCACCCAAACTGGATGATACTTTCAGGTAATGATCAGTACACTGAGGCAACATGGTTCCCTAAATTCCGTTCTTCTATGTTGAAGCATTCGTTTCCAGTAACAGTTTGAATTTTTAGGTTTCACTCTGTTTTATCCTATATTGATAGATGTATTTGGAACTCTAAATCCAACACGGTTTGTGCTAGCTTCTTGAAACTTGACACAATAAATTAGTTTCACGTTCTAACTCTATGTTTTGTTTGCTCTTGATGTAGCCCTAAGCAGTGACTGGCGAGAAACACTTTCATGGAAAGGGGTTGCTAAGCTTCCAAAAATTACGAATCTCCAGAAATCTCATCAAATACTCTTTCACCCAAACTGGATGATACTTTCAGGTAATGATCAGTACACTAAGTCAACTTGGTTTCCCAAATTTCGTTCTTCTATGTTGAAGCGTTCGTTTCCAGTAACAGTTTGAATTTTTAGGTTTCACTCTGTTTACTCCTATATTGATAGATGTATTTGGAACTCTAAATCCAACACGGTTTGTGCTAGCTTCTTGAAACGTGACACAATAAAGTAGTTTCACGTTCTCTCTCTATGTTTTGTTTCCTCTTGATGTAGCCCTAAGCAGTGACTGGCGAAAAGCACTTTCATGGAAAGGGGATGCCAAGCATCCAAAAATTACGAATCTCCAGAAATCTCAGCAAATACTTTTTCACCCAAACTGGATGATACTTTCAGGTAATGATCAGTACACTAAGGCGACTTTGTTAACCAAATTTCGTTCTTCTACGTTGAAGCGTTCGTTTCCAGTAAGAGTTTGAATTTTTAGGTTTCACTCTGTTTTCTCCTATATTGATAGATGTATTTGGAACTCTAAATCCAACACGGTTTGTGCTAGCTTCTTGAAACTTGACACAATAAAGTAGTTTCACCTTCTATCTCGATGTTTTGTTTCCTCTTGATGTAGCCCTAAGCAGTGACTGGCGAGAAACACTTTCATGGAAAGGGGTTGCCAAGCTTCCAAAAATTACGTATCTCCAGAAATCTCAGCAAATACTCTTTCACCCAAACTGGATGATACTTTCAGGTAATGATCAGTACACTAAGGCGACTTGGCTCCCCACATTTCGTTCTTCTAGGTTGAAGCGTTCGTTTCCAGTAACAGTTTGAATTTTTAGGTTTCACTCTGTTTTCTCCTATATTGATAGATGTATTTGGAACTCTAAATCCAACACGGTTTTGTGCTAGCTTCTTGAAACTTGACACAATAAAGTAGTTTCACGTTCTATCTCTATGTTTTGTTTCCTCTTGATGTAGCCCTAAGCAGTGACTGGCGAGAAACACTTTCATGGAAAGGGGTTGCCAAGCTTCCAAAAATTACAAATCTCCAGAAATCTCAGCAAATATTTTTTTACCCAAACTGGATGATACTTTCAGGTAATGATCAGTACACTAAGGCAACTTGGTTCCCCAAATTTCGTTCTTCTATGTTGAAGCGTTCGTTTCCAGTAACAGTTTGAATTTTTAGGTTTCACTCTGTTTACTCCTATATTGATAGATGTATTTGGAACTCTAAATCCAACACGGTTTGTGCTAGCTTCTTGAAACTTGACACAGTAAATTAGTTTCACGTTCTATCTCTATGTTTTGTTTCCTCTTGATGTAGCCCTAAGCAGTGACTGGCGAGAAACACTTTCATGGAAAGGGGTTGCCAAGCTTCCAAAAATTACGAATCTCCAGAAATCTCAGCAAATATTTTTTCACCCAAACTGGATGATACTTTCAGGTAATGATCAGTACACTAAGGCGACTTGGTTCCCCAAATTTCGTTCTTCTATGTTGAAGCGTTCGTTTCCAGTAACAGTTTGAATTTTTAGGTTTCACTCTGTTTTCTCCTATATTGATAGATGTATTTGGAACTCTAAATCCAACACGGTTTGTGCTAGCTTCTTGAAACGTGACACAATAAACTAGGTTCACGTTCTATCTCTATGTTTTGTTTCCTCTTGATGTAGCCCTTAGCAGTGACTGGCGAGAAACACTTACATGGAAAGGGGTTGCCAAGCTTCCAAAAATTACGAATCTCCAGAAATCTCAGCAAATATTTTTTCACCCAAACTGGATGATACTCTCAGGTAATGATCAGTACACTAAGGCGACTTGGTTTCCCAAATTTCGTTCTCTTATGTTGAAGCGTTCGTTTCCAGTAACAGTTTGAATTTTTAGGTTTCACTCTGTTTTCTCCTATATTGATAGATGTATTTGGAACTCTAAATGCAACACGGTTTGTGCAAGCTTCTTGAAACTTGACACAATAAAGTAGTTTCACGTTCTATCTCTATGTTTTGTTTCCTCTTGATGTAGCCCTAAGCAGTGACTGGCGAGAAACCCTTTCATGGAAAGGGGTTGCCAAGCTTCCAAAAATTACGAATCTCCAGAAATCTCAGCAAATACTCTTTCACCCAAACTGGATGATACTTTCAGGTAATGATCAGTACACTAAGGCAACTTGGTTCCCCAAATTTCGTTCTTCTACGTTGAAGCGTTCGTTTCCAGTAACAGTTTGAATTTTTAGGTTTCACTCTGTTTACTCCTATATTGATAGATGTATTTGGAACTCTAAATCCAACACGGTTTGTGCTAGCTCCTTGAAACTTGACACAATAAATTAGTTTCACGTTCTATCTCTATGTTTTGTTTCCTCTTGATGTAGCCCTAAGCAGTGACTGGCGAGAAACACTTTCATGGAAAGGGGTTGCCAAGCTTCCAAAAATTACAAATCTCCAGAAATCACAGCAAATAGTTTTTCACCCAAACTGGATGATACTTTCAGGTAATGATCAGTACACTGAGGCAACATGGTTCCCTAAATTCCGTTCTTCTATGTTGAAGCATTCGTTTCCAGTAACAGTTTGAATTTTTAGGTTTCACTCTGTTTTATCCTATATTGATAGATGTATTTGGAACTCTAAATCCAACACGGTTTGTGCTAGCTTCTTGAAACTAGACACAATAAATTAGTTTCACGTTCTAACTCTATGTTTTGTTTGCTCTTGATGTAGCCCTAAGCAGTGACTGGCGAGAAACACTTTCATGGAAAGGGGTTGCTAAGCTTCCAAAAATTACGAATCTCCAGAAATCTCATCAAATACTCTTTCACCCAAACTGGATGATACTTTCAGGTAATGATCAGTACACTAAGTCAACTTGGTTTCCCAAATTTCGTTCTTCTATGTTGAAGCGTTCGTTTCCAGTAACAGTTTGAATTTTTAGGTTTCACTCTGTTTACTCCTATATTGATAGATGTATTTGGAACTCTAAATCCAACACGGTTTGTGCTAGCTTCTTGAAACGTGACACAATAAAGTAGTTTCACGTTCTCTCTCTATGTTTTGTTTCCTCTTGATGTAGCCCTAAGCAGTGACTGGCGAAAAGCACTTTCATGGAAAGGGGATGCCAAGCATCCAAAAATTACGAATCTCCAGAAATCTCAGCAAATACTTTTTCACCCAAACTGGATGATACTTTCAGGTAATGATCAGTACACTAAGGCAACTTGGTTCCCCAAATTTCGTTCTTCTATGTTGAAGCGTTCGTTTCCAGTAACAGTTTGAATTTTTAGGTTTCACTCTGTTTACTCCTATATTGATAGATGTATTTGGAACTCTAAATCCAACACGGTTTGTGCTAGCTTCTTGAAACTTGACACAGTAAATTAGTTTCACGTTCTATCTCTATGTTTTGTTTCCTCTTGATGTAGCCCTAAGCAGTGACTGGCGAGAAACACTTTCATGGAAAGGGGTTGCCAAGCTTCCAAAAATTACGAATCTCCAGAAATCTCAGCAAATATTTTTTCACCCAAACTGGATGATACTTTCAGGTAATGATCAGTACACTAAGGCGACTTGGTTCCCCAAATTTCGTTCTTCTATGTTGAAGCGTTCGTTTCCAGTAACAGTTTGAATTTTTAGGTTTCACTCTGTTTTCTCCTATATTGATAGATGTATTTGGAACTCTAAATCCAACACGGTTTGTGCTAGCTCCTTGAAACTTGACACAATAAATTAGTTTCACGTTCTATCTCTATGTTTTGTTTCCTCTTGATGTAGCCCTTAGCAGTGACTGGCGTAAAACACTTTCATGGAAAGGGGTTGCCAAGCTTCCAAAAATTACGAATCTCCAGAAATCTCAGCAAATATTTTTTCACCCAAACTGGATGATACTTTCAGGTAATGATCAGTACACTAAGGTGACTTGGTTCCCCAAATTTCGTTCTCTTATGTTGAAGCGTTCGTTTCCAGTAACAGTTTGAATTTTTAGGTTTCACTCTGTTTACTCCTATAGTGATAGATGTATTTGGAACTCTAAATCCAACACGGTTTGTGGTAGCTCCTTGAAACTTGACACAATAAATTAGTTTCACGTACTATCTCTATGTTTTGTTTCCTCTTGATGTAGCCCTAAGCAGTGACTGGCGAGAAACACTTTCATGGAAAGGGGTTGCCAAGCTTCCAAAAATTACGAATCTCCAGAAATCACTGCAAATATTTTTTCACCCAAACTGGATGATACTTTCACGTAATGGTCAGTACACTAAGGCGACTTGGCTCCACACATTTCGTTCTTCTAGGTTGAAGCGGTCGTTTCCAGTAACAGTTTGAATTTTTAGGTTTCACTCTGTTTTCTCCTATATTGATAGATGTTTTTGGAACTCTAAATCCAACACGGTTTGTGCTAGCTTCTTGAAACTTGACACAATAAACTAGGTTCACGTTCTATCTCTATGTTTTGTTTCCTCTTGATGTAGCCCTTAGCAGTGACTGGCGAGAAACACTTACATGGAAAGGGGTTGCCAAGCTTCCAAAAATTATGAATCTCAAGAAATCTCAGCAAATATTTTTTCACCCAAACTGGATGATACTCTCAGGTAATGATCAGTACACTAAGGCGACTTGGTTTCCCAAATTTCGTTCTCTTATGTTGAAGCGTTCGTTTCCAGTAACAGTTTGAATTTTTAGGTTTCACTCTGTTTTCTCCTATATTGATAGATGTATTTGGAACTCTAAATGCAACACGGTTTGTGCAAGCTTCTTGAAACTTGACACAATAAAGTAGTTTCACGTTCTATCTCTATGTTTTGTTTCCTCTTGATGTAGCCCTAAGCAGTGACTGGCGAGAAACCCTTTCATGGAAAGGGGTTGCCAAGCTTGCAAAAATTACGAATCTCCAGAAATCTCAGCAAATAGTTTTTCACCCAAACTGGATGATACTTTCAGGTAATGATCAGTACACTGAGGCAACATGGTTCCCTAAATTCCGTTCTTCTATGTTGAAGCATTTGTTTCCAGTAACAGTTTGAATTTTTAGGTTTCACTCTGTTTTATCCTATATTGATAGATGTATTTGGAACTCTAAATGCAACACGGTTTGTGCAAGCTTCTTGAAACGTGACACAATAAAGTAGTTTCACGTTCTCTCTCTATGTTTTGTTTCCTCTTGATGTAGCCCTAAGCAGTGACTGGCGAAAAGCACTTTCATGGAAAGGGGTTGCCAAGCATCCAAAAATTACGAATCTCCAGAAATCTCAGCAAATACTATTTCACCCAAACTGGATGATACTTTCAGGTAATGATCAGTACACTAAGCCCACTTGCTTCACCAAATTTCGTTCTTCTACGTTGAAGCGATCGTTTCCAGTAACAGTTTGAATTTTTAGGTTTCACTCTGTTTACTCCGATATTGGTAGATGTATTTGGAACTCTATCCAACACGGTTTGTGCTAGCTTCTTGAAACTTGACACAATAAAGTAGTTTCACGTTCTATCTCTATGTTTTGTTTCCTCTTGATGTAGCCCTAAGCAGTGACTGGCGAGAAACACTTTCATGGAAAGGGGTTGCCAAGCTTCCAAAAATTACAAATCTCCAGAAATCTCAGCAAATATTTTTTCACCCAAACTGGATGATACTTTCAGGTAATGATCAGTACACTAAGGCGACTTTGTTAACCAAATTTCGTTCTTCTACGTTGAAGCGTTCGTTTCCAGTAAGAGTTTGAATTTTTAGGTTTCACTCTGTTTTCTCCTATATTGATAGATGTATTTGGAACTCTAAATCCAACACGGTTTGTGCTAGCTTCTTGAAACTTGACACAATAAAGTAGTTTCACCTTCTATCTCGATGTTTTGTTTCCTCTTGATGTAGCCCTAAGCAGTGACTGGCGAGAAACACTTTCATGGAAAGGGGTTGCCAAGCTTCCAAAAATTACGTATCTCCAGAAATCTCAGCAAATACTCTTTCACCCAAACTGGATGATACTTTCAGGTAATGATCAGTACACTAAGGCGACTTGGCTCCCCACATTTCGTTCTTCTAGGTTGAAGCGTTCGTTTCCAGTAACAGTTTGAATTTTTAGGTTTCACTCTGTTTTCTCCTATATTGATAGATGTATTTGGAACTCTAAATCCAACACGGTTTTGTGCTAGCTTCTTGAAACTTGACACAATAAAGTAGTTTCACGTTCTATCTCTATGTTTTGTTTCCTCTTGATGTAGCCCTAAGCAGTGACTGGCGAGAAACACTTTCATGGAAAGGGGTTGCCAAGCTTCCAAAAATTACAAATCTCCAGAAATCTCAGCAAATATTTTTTTACCCAAACTGGATGATACTTTCAGGTAATGATCAGTACACTAAGGCAACTTGGTTCCCCAAATTTCGTTCTTCTATGTTGAAGCGTTCGTTTCCAGTAACAGTTTGAATTTTTAGGTTTCACTCTGTTTACTCCTATATTGATAGATGTATTTGGAACTCTAAATCCAACACGGTTTGTGCTAGCTTCTTGAAACTTGACACAGTAAATTAGTTTCATGTTCTATCTCTATGTTTTGTTTCCTCTTGATGTAGCCCTAAGCAGTGACTGGCGAGAAACACTTTCATGGAAAGGGGTTGCCAAGCTTCCAAAAATTACGAATCTCCAGAAATGTCAGCAAATATTTTTTCACCCAAACTGGATGATACTTTCAGGTAATGATCAGTACACTAAGGCGACTTGGTTCCCCAAATTTCGTTCTTCTATGTTGAAGCGTTCGTTTCCAGTAACAGTTTGAATTTTTAGGTTTCACTCTGTTTTCTCCTATATTGATAGATGTATTTGGAACTCTAAATCCAACACGCTTTGTGCTAGCTTCTTGAAACGTGACACAATAAACTAGGTTCACGTTCTATCTCTATGTTTTGTTTCCTCTTGATGTAGCCCTTAGCAGTGACTGGCGAGAAACACTTACATGGAAAGGGGTTGCCAAGCTTCCAAAAATTACGAATCTCCAGAAATCTCAGCAAATATTTTTTCACCCAAACTGGATGATACTCTCAGGTAATGATCAGTACACTAAGGCGACTTGGTTTCCCAAATTTCGTTCTCTTATGTTGAAGCGTTCGTTTCCAGTAACAGTTTGAATTTTTAGGTTTCACTCTGTTTTCTCCTATATTGATAGATGTATTTGGAACTCTAAATGCAACACGGTTTGTGCAAGCTTCTTGAAACTTGACACAATAAAGTAGTTTCACGTTCTATCTCTATGTTTTGTTTCCTCTTGATGTAGCCCTAAGCAGTGACTGGCGAGAAACCCTTTCATGGAAAGGGGTTGCCAAGCTTCCAAAAATTACGAATCTCCAGAAATCTCAGCAAATACTCTTTCACCCAAACTGGATGATACTTTCAGGTAATGATCAGTACACTAAGGCAACTTGGTTCCCCAAATTTCGTTCTTCTACGTTGAAGCGTTCGTTTCCAGTAACAGTTTGAATTTTTAGGTTTCACTCTGTTTACTCCTATATTGATAGATGTATTTGGAACTCTAAATCCAACACGGTTTGTGCTAGCTCCTTGAAACTTGACACAATAAATTAGTTTCACGTTCTATCTCTATGTTTTGTTTCCTCTTGATGTAGCCCTAAGCAGTGACTGGCGAGAAACACTTTCATGGAAAGGGGTTGCCAAGCTTCCAAAAATTACAAATCTCCAGAAATCACAGCAAATAGTTTTTCACCCAAACTGGATGATACTTTCAGGTAATGATCAGTACACTGAGGCAACATGGTTCCCTAAATTCCGTTCTTCTATGTTGAAGCATTCGTTTCCAGTAACAGTTTGAATTTTTAGGTTTCACTCTGTTTTATCCTATATTGATAGATGTATTTGGAACTCTAAATCCAACACGGTTTGTGCTAGCTTCTTGAAACTTGACACAATAAATTAGTTTCACGTTCTAACTCTATGTTTTGTTTGCTCTTGATGTAGCCCTAAGCAGTGACTGGCGAGAAACACTTTCATGGAAAGGGGTTGCTAAGCTTCCAAAAATTACGAATCTCCAGAAATCTCATCAAATACTCTTTCACCCAAACTGGATGATACTTTCAGGTAATGATCAGTACACTAAGTCAACTTGGTTTCCCAAATTTCGTTCTTCTATGTTGAAGCGTTCGTTTCCAGTAACAGTTTGAATTTTTAGGTTTCACTCTGTTTACTCCTATATTGATAGATGTATTTGGAACTCTAAATCCAACACGGTTTGTGCTAGCTTCTTGAAACGTGACACAATAAAGTAGTTTCACGTTCTCTCTCTATGTTTTGTTTCCTCTTGATGTAGCCCTAAGCAGTGACTGGCGAAAAGCACTTTCATGGAAAGGGGATGCCAAGCATCCAAAAATTACGAATCTCCAGAAATCTCAGCAAATACTTTTTCACCCAAACTGGATGATACTTTCAGGTAATGATCAGTACACTAAGGCGACTTTGTTAACCAAATTTCGTTCTTCTACGTTGAAGCGTTCGTTTCCAGTAAGAGTTTGAATTTTTAGGTTTCGCTCTGTTTTCTCCTATATTGATAGATGTATTTGGAACTCTAAATCCAACACGGTTTGTGCTAGCTTCTTGAAACTTGACACAATAAAGTAGTTTCACCTTCTATCTCGATGTTTTGTTTCCTCTTGATGTAGCCCTAAGCAGTGACTGGCGAGAAACACTTTCATGGAAAGGGGTTGCCAAGCTTCCAAAAATTACGTATCTCCAGAAATCTCAGCAAATACTCTTTCACCCAAACTGGATGATACTTTCAGGTAATGATCAGTACACTAAGGCGACTTGGCTCCCCACATTTCGTTCTTCTAGGTTGAAGCGTTCGTTTCCAGTAACAGTTTGAATTTTTAGGTTTCACTCTGTTTTCTCCTATATTGATAGATGTATTTGGAACTCTAAATCCAACACGGTTTTGTGCTAGCTTCTTGAAACTTGACACAATAAAGTAGTTTCACGTTCTATCTCTATGTTTTGTTTCCTCTTGATGTAGCCCTAAGCAGTGACTGGCGAGAAACACTTTCATGGAAAGGGGTTGCCAAGCTTCCAAAAATTACAAATCTCCAGAAATCTCAGCAAATATTTTTTTACCCAAACTGGATGATACTTTCAGGTAATGATCAGTACACTAAGGCAACTTGGTTCCCCAAATTTCGTTCTTCTATGTTGAAGCGTTCGTTTCCAGTAACAGTTTGAATTTTTAGGTTTCACTCTGTTTACTCCTATATTGATAGATGTATTTGGAACTCTAAATCCAACACGGTTTGTGCTAGCTTCTTGAAACTTGACACAGTAAATTAGTTTCACGTTCTATCTCTATGTTTTGTTTCCTCTTGATGTAGCCCTAAGCAGTGACTGGCGAGAAACACTTTCATGGAAAGGGGTTGCCAAGCTTCCAAAAATTACGAATCTCCAGAAATCTCAGCAAATATTTTTTCACCCAAACTGGATGATACTCTCAGGTAATGATCAGTACACTAAGGCGACTTGGTTTCCCAAATTTCGTTCTCTTATGTTGAAGCGTTCGTTTCCAGTAACAGTTTGAATTTTTAGGTTTCACTCTGTTTTCTCCTATATTGATAGATGTATTTGGAACTCTAAATGCAACACGGTTTGTGCAAGCTTCTTGAAACTTGACACAATAAAGTAGTTTCACGTTCTATCTCTATGTTTTGTTTCCTCTTGATGTAGCCCTAAGCAGTGACTGGCGAGAAACCCTTTCATGGAAAGGGGTTGCCAAGCTTCCAAAAATTACGAATCTCCAGAAATCTCAGCAAATACTCTTTCACCCAAACTGGATGATACTTTCAGGTAATGATCAGTACACTAAGGCAACTTGGTTCCCCAAATTTCGTTCTTCTACGTTGAAGCGTTCGTTTCCAGTAACAGTTTGAATTTTTAGGTTTCACTCTGTTTACTCCTATATTGATAGATGTATTTGGAACTCTAAATCCAACACGGTTTGTGCTAGCTCCTTGAAACTTGACACAATAAATTAGTTTCACGTTCTATCTCTATGTTTTGTTTCCTCTTGATGTAGCCCTAAGCAGTGACTGGCGAGAAACACTTTCATGGAAAGGGGTTGCCAAGCTTCCAAAAATTACAAATCTCCAGAAATCACAGCAAATAGTTTTTCACCCAAACTGGATGATACTTTCAGGTAATGATCAGTACACTGAGGCAACATGGTTCCCTAAATTCCGTTCTTCTATGTTGAAGCATTCGTTTCCAGTAACAGTTTGAATTTTTAGGTTTCACTCTGTTTTATCCTATATTGATAGATGTATTTGGAACTCTAAATCCAACACGGTTTGTGCTAGCTTCTTGAAACTTGACACAATAAATTAGTTTCACGTTCTAACTCTATGTTTTGTTTGCTCTTGATGTAGCCCTAAGCAGTGACTGGCGAGAAACACTTTCATGGAAAGGGGTTGCTAAGCTTCCAAAAATTACGAATCTCCAGAAATCTCAGCAAATACTCTTTCACCCAAACTGGATGATACTTTCAGGTAATGATCAGTACACTAAGGCGACTTGGCTCCCCACATTTCGTTCTTCTAGGTTGAAGCGTTCGTTTCCAGTAACAGTTTGAATTTTTAGGTTTCACTCTGTTTTCTCCTATATTGATAGATGTATTTGGAACTCTAAATCCAACACGGTTTTGTGCTAGCTTCTTGAAACTTGACACAATAAAGTAGTTTCACGTTCTATCTCTATGTTTTGTTTCCTCTTGATGTAGCCCTAAGCAGTGACTGGCGAGAAACACTTTCATGGAAAGGGGTTGCCAAGCTTCCAAAAATTACAAATCTCCAGAAATCTCAGCAAATATTTTTTTACCCAAACTGGATGATACTTTCAGGTAATGATCAGTACACTAAGGCAACTTGGTTCCCCAAATTTCGTTCTTCTATGTTGAAGCGTTCGTTTCCAGTAACAGTTTGAATTTTTAGGTTTCACTCTGTTTACTCCTATATTGATAGATGTATTTGGAACTCTAAATCCAACACGGTTTGTGCTAGCTTCTTGAAACTTGACACAGTAAATTAGTTTCACGTTCTATCTCTATGTTTTGTTTCCTCTTGATGTAGCCCTAAGCAGTGACTGGCGAGAAACACTTTCATGGAAAGGGGTTGCCAAGCTTCCAAAAATTACGAATCTCCAGAAATCTCAGCAAATATTTTTTCACCCAAACTGGATGATACTCTCAGGTAATGATCAGTACACTAAGGCGACTTGGTTTCCCAAATTTCGTTCTCTTATGTTGAAGCGTTCGTTTCCAGTAACAGTTTGAATTTTTAGGTTTCACTCTGTTTTCTCCTATATTGATAGATGTATTTGGAACTCTAAATGCAACACGGTTTGTGCAAGCTTCTTGAAACTTGACACAATAAAGTAGTTTCACGTTCTATCTCTATGTTTTGTTTCCTCTTGATGTAGCCCTAAGCAGTGACTGGCGAGAAACCCTTTCATGGAAAGGGGTTGCCAAGCTTCCAAAAATTACGAATCTCCAGAAATCTCAGCAAATACTCTTTCACCCAAACTGGATGATACTTTCAGGTAATGATCAGTACACTAAGGCAACTTGGTTCCCCAAATTTCGTTCTTCTACGTTGAAGCGTTCGTTTCCAGTAACAGTTTGAATTTTTAGGTTTCACTCTGTTTACTCCTATATTGATAGATGTATTTGGAACTCTAAATCCAACACGGTTTGTGCTAGCTCCTTGAAACTTGACACAATAAATTAGTTTCACGTTCTATCTCTATGTTTTGTTTCCTCTTGATGTAGCCCTAAGCAGTGACTGGCGAGAAACACTTTCATGGAAAGGGGTTGCCAAGCTTCCAAAAATTACAAATCTCCAGAAATCACAGCAAATAGTTTTTCACCCAAACTGGATGATACTTTCAGGTAATGATCAGTACACTGAGGCAACATGGTTCCCTAAATTCCGTTCTTCTATGTTGAAGCATTCGTTTCCAGTAACAGTTTGAATTTTTAGGTTTCACTCTGTTTTATCCTATATTGATAGATGTATTTGGAACTCTAAATCCAACACGGTTTGTGCTAGCTTCTTGAAACTTGACACAATAAATTAGTTTCACGTTCTAACTCTATGTTTTGTTTGCTCTTGATGTAGCCCTAAGCAGTGACTGGCGAGAAACACTTTCATGGAAAGGGGTTGCTAAGCTTCCAAAAATTACGAATCTCCAGAAATCTCATCAAATACTCTTTCACCCAAACTGGATGATACTTTCAGGTAATGATCAGTACACTAAGTCAACTTGGTTTCCCAAATTTCGTTCTTCTATGTTGAAGCGTTCGTTTCCAGTAACAGTTTGAATTTTTAGGTTTCACTCTGTTTACTCCTATATTGATAGATGTATTTGGAACTCTAAATCCAACACGGTTTGTGCTAGCTTCTTGAAACGTGACACAATAAAGTAGTTTCACGTTCTCTCTCTATGTTTTGTTTCCTCTTGATGTAGCCCTAAGCAGTGACTGGCGAAAAGCACTTTCATGGAAAGGGGATGCCAAGCATCCAAAAATTACGAATCTCCAGAAATCTCCGCAAATACTTTTTCACCCAAACTGGATGATACTTTCAGGTAATGATCAGTACACTAAGGCAACTTGGTTCCCCAAATTTCGTTCTTCTATGTTGAAGCGTTCGTTTCCAGTAACAGTTTGAACTTTTAGGTTTCACTCTGTTTACTCCTATATTGATAGATGTATTTGGAACTCTAAATCCAACACGGTTTGTGCTAGCTTCTTGAAACTTGACACAGTAAATTAGTTTCACGTTCTATCTCTATGTTTTGTTTCCTCTTGATGTAGCCCTAAGCAGTGACTGGCGAGAAACACTTTCATGGAAAGGGGTTGCCAAGCTTCCAAAAATTACGAATCTCCAGAAATCTCAGCAAATATTTTTTCACCCAAACTGGATGATACTTTCACGTAATGATCAGTACACTAAGGCGACTTGGTTCCCCAAATTTCGTTCTTCTATGTTGAAGCGTTCGTTTCCAGTAACAGTTTGAATTTTTAGGTTTCACTCTGTTTTCTCCTATATTGATAGATGTATTTGGAACTCTAAATCCAACACGGTTTGTGCTAGCTCCTTGAAACTTGACACAATAAATTAGTTTCACGTTCTATCTCTATGTTTTGTTTCCTCTTGATGTAGCCCTTAGCAGTGACTGGCGTAAAACACTTTCATGGAAAGGGGTTGCCAAGCTTCCAAAAATTACGAATCTCCAGAAATCTCAGCAAATATTTTTTCACCCAAACTGGATGATACTTTCAGGTAATGATCAGTACACTAAGGTGACTTGGTTCCCCAAATTTCGTTCTCTTATGTTGAAGCGTTCGTTTCCAGTAACAGTTTGAATTTTTAGGTTTCACTCTGTTTACTACTATAGTGATAGATGTATTTGGAACTCTAAATCCAACACGGTTTGTGGTAGCTCCTTGAAACTTGACACAATAAATTAGTTTCACGTACTATCTCTATGTTTTGTTTCCTCTTGATGTAGCCCTAAGCAGTGACTGGCGAGAAACACTTTCATGGAAAGGGGTTGCCAAGCTTCCAAAAATTACGAATCTCCAGAAATCTCTGCAAATATTTTTTCACCCAAACTGGATGATACTTTCACATAATGGTCAGTACACTAAGGCGACTTGGCTCCACACATTTCGTTCTTCTAGGTTGAAGCGGTCGTTTCCAGTAACAGTTTGAATTTTTAGGTTTCACTCTGTTTTCTCCTATATTGATAGATGTTTTTGGAACTCTAAATCCAACACGGTTTGTGCTAGCTTCTTGAAACTTGACACAATAAACTAGGTTCACGTTCTATCTCTATGTTTTGTTTCCGCTTGATGTAGCCCTTAGCAGTGACTGGCGAGAAACACTTACATGGAAAGGGGTTGCCAAGCTTCCAAAAATTATGAATCTCAAGAAATCTCAGCAAATATTTTTTTCACCCAAACTGGATGATACTCTCAGGTAATGATCAGTACACTAAGGCGACTTGGTTTCCCAAATTTCGTTCTTCTACGTTGAAGCGTTGGTTTCCAGTAACAGTTTGAATTTTTAGGTTTCACTCTGTTTTCTCCTATATTGATAGATGTATTTGGAACTCTAAATGCAACACGGTTTGTGCAAGCTTCTTGAAACTTGACACAATAAAGTAGTTTCACGTTCTATCTCTATGTTTTGTTTCCTCTTGATGTAGCCCTAAGCAGTGACTGGCGAGAAACCCTTTCATGGAAAGGGGTTGCCAAGCTTGCAAAAATTACGAATCTCCAGAAATCTCAGCAAATAGTTTTTCACCCAAACTGGATGATACTTTCAGGTAATGATCAGTACACTGAGGCAACATGGTTCCCTAAATTCCGTTCTTCTATGTTGAAGCATTTGTTTCCAGTAACAGTTTGAATTTTTAGGTTTCACTCTGTTTTATCCTATATTGATAGATGTATTTGGAACTCTAAATCCAACACGGTTTGTGCTAGCTTCTTGAAACTTGACACAATAAATTAGTTTCACGTTCTATCTCTATGTTTTGTTTCCTCTTGATGTAGCCCTAAGCAGTGACTGGCGAGAAACACTTTCATGGAAAGGGGTTGCTAAGCTTCCAAAAATTACGAATCTCCAGAAATCTCAGCAAATACTCTTTCACCCAAACTGGATGATACTTTCAGGTAATGATCAGTACACTAAGGCGACTTGGTTTCCCAAATTTCATTCTTCTATGTTGAAGCGTTCGTTTCCAGTAACAGTTTGAATTTTTAGGTTTCACTCTGTTTACTCCTATATTGAAAGATGTATTTGGAACTCTAAATCCAACACGGTTTGTGCTAGCTTCTTGAAACGTGACACAATAAAGTAGTTTCACGTTCTCTCTCTATGTTTTGTTTCCTCTTGATGTAGCCCTAAGCAGTGACTGGCGAAAAGCACTTTCATGGAAAGGGGTTGCCAAGCATCCAAAAATTACGAATCTCCAGAAATCTCAGCAAATACTATTTCACCCAAACTGGATGATACTTTCAGGTAATGATCAGTACACTAAGCCCACTTGCTTCACCAAATTTCGTTCTTCTACGTTGAAGCGATCGTTTCCAGTAACAGTTTGAATTTTTAGGTTTCACTCTGTTTACTCCGATATTGGTAGATGTATTTGGAACTCTATCCAACACGGTTTGTGCTAGCTTCTTGAAACTTGACACAATAAAGTAGTTTCACGTTCTATCTCTATGTTTTGTTTCCTCTTGATGTAGCCCTAAGCAGTGACTGGCGAGAAACACTTTCATGGAAAGGGGTTGCCAAGCTTCCAAAAATTACAAATCTCCAGAAATCTCAGCAAATATTTTTTCACCCAAACTGGATGATACTTTCAGGTAATGATCAGTACACTAAGGCGACTTTGTTAACCAAATTTCGTTCTTCTACGTTGAAGCGTTCGTTTCCAGTAAGAGTTTGAATTTTTAGGTTTCACTCTGTTTTCTCCTATATTGATAGATGTATTTGGAACTCTAAATCCAACACGGTTTGTGCTAGCTTCTTGAAACTTGACACAATAAAGTAGTTTCACCTTCTATCTCGATGTTTTGTTTCCTCTTGATGTAGCCCTAAGCAGTGACTGGCGAGAAACACTTTCATGGAAAGGGGTTGCCAAGCTTCCAAAAATTACGTATCTCCAGAAATCTCAGCAAATACTCTTTCACCCAAACTGGATGATACTTTCAGGTAATGATCAGTACACTAAGGCGACTTGGCTCCCCACATTTCGTTCTTCTAGGTTGAAGCGTTCGTTTCCAGTAACAGTTTGAATTTTTAGGTTTCACTCTGTTTTCTCCTATATTGATAGATGTATTTGGAACTCTAAATCCAACACGGTTTTGTGCTAGCTTCTTGAAACTTGACACAATAAAGTAGTTTCACGTTCTATCTCTATGTTTTGTTTCCTCTTGATGTAGCCCTAAGCAGTGACTGGCGAGAAACACTTTCATGGAAAGGGGTTGCCAAGCTTCCAAAAATTACAAATCTCCAGAAATCTCAGCAAATATTTTTTTACCCAAACTGGATGATACTTTCAGGTAATGATCAGTACACTAAGGCAACTTGGTTCCCCAAATTTCGTTCTTCTATGTTGAAGCGTTCGTTTCCAGTAACAGTTTGAATTTTTAGGTTTCACTCTGTTTACTCCTATATTGATAGATGTATTTGGAACTCTAAATCCAACACGGTTTGTGCTAGCTTCTTGAAACTTGACACAGTAAATTAGTTTCACGTTCTATCTCTATGTTTTGTTTCCTCTTGATGTAGCCCTAAGCAGTGACTGGCGAGAAACACTTTCATGGAAAGGGGTTGCCAAGCTTCCAAAAATTACGAATCTCCAGAAATCTCAGCAAATATTTTTTCACCCAAACTGGATGATACTCTCAGGTAATGATCAGTACACTAAGGCGACTTGGTTTCCCAAATTTCGTTCTCTTATGTTGAAGCGTTCGTTTCCAGTAACAGTTTGAATTTTTAGGTTTCACTCTGTTTTCTCCTATATTGATAGATGTATTTGGAACTCTAAATGCAACACGGTTTGTGCAAGCTTCTTGAAACTTGACACAATAAAGTAGTTTCACGTTCTATCTCTATGTTTTGTTTCCTCTTGATGTAGCCCTAAGCAGTGACTGGCGAGAAACCCTTTCATGGAAAGGGGTTGCCAAGCTTCCAAAAATTACGAATCTCCAGAAATCTCAGCAAATACTCTTTCACCCAAACTGGATGATACTTTCAGGTAATGATCAGTACACTAAGGCAACTTGGTTCCCCAAATTTCGTTCTTCTACGTTGAAGCGTTCGTTTCCAGTAACAGTTTGAATTTTTAGGTTTCACTCTGTTTACTCCTATATTGATAGATGTATTTGGAACTCTAAATCCAACACGGTTTGTGCTAGCTCCTTGAAACTTGACACAATAAATTAGTTTCACGTTCTATCTCTATGTTTTGTTTCCTCTTGATGTAGCCCTAAGCAGTGACTGGCGAGAAACACTTTCATGGAAAGGGGTTGCCAAGCTTCCAAAAATTACAAATCTCCAGAAATCACAGCAAATAGTTTTTCACCCAAACTGGATGATACTTTCAGGTAATGATCAGTACACTGAGGCAACATGGTTCCCTAAATTCCGTTCTTCTATGTTGAAGCATTCGTTTCCAGTAACAGTTTGAATTTTTAGGTTTCACTCTGTTTTATCCTATATTGATAGATGTATTTGGAACTCTAAATCCAACACGGTTTGTGCTAGCTTCTTGAAACTTGACACAATAAATTAGTTTCACGTTCTAACTCTATGTTTTGTTTGCTCTTGATGTAGCCCTAAGCAGTGACTGGCGAGAAACACTTTCATGGAAAGGGGTTGCTAAGCTTCCAAAAATTACGAATCTCCAGAAATCTCATCAAATACTCTTTCACCCAAACTGGATGATACTTTCAGGTAATGATCAGTACACTAAGTCAACTTGGTTTCCCAAATTTCGTTCTTCTATGTTGAAGCGTTCGTTTCCAGTAACAGTTTGAATTTTTAGGTTGCACTCTGTTTACTCCTATATTGATAGATGTATTTGGAACTCTAAATCCAACACGGTTTGTGCTAGCTTCTTGAAACGTGACACAATAAAGTAGTTTCACGTTCTCTCTCTATGTTTTGTTTCCTCTTGATGTAGCCCTAAGCAGTGACTGGCGAAAAGCACTTTCATGGAAAGGGGATGCCAAGCATCCAAAAATTACGAATCTCCAGAAATCTCAGCAAATACTTTTTCACCCAAACTGGATGATACTTTCAGGTAATGATCAGTACACTAAGGCCACTTGCTTCACCAAATTTCGTTCTTCTACGTTGAAGCGATCGTTTCCAGTAACAGTTTGAATTTTTAGGTTTCAATCTGTTTACTCCGATATTGGTAGATGTATTTGGAACTCTATCCAACATGGTTTGTGCTAGCTTCTTGAAACTTGACACAATAAAGTAGTTTCACGTTCTATCTCTATGTTTTGTTTCCTCTTGATGTAGCCCTAAGCAGTGCCTGGCGAGAAACACTTTCATGGAAAGGGGTTGCCAAGCTTCCAAAAATTACAAATCTCCAGAAATCTCAGCAAATATTTTTTCACCCAAACTGGATGATACTTTCAGGTAATGATCAGTACACTAAGGCGACTTTGTTAAGCAAATTTCGTTCTTCTACGTTGAAGCGTTCGTTTCCAGTAACAGTTTGAATTTTTAGGTTTCACTCTGTTTTCTCCTATATTGATAGATGTATTTGGAACTCTAAATCCAACACGGTTTGTGCTAGCTCCTTGAAACTTGACAAAATAAATTAGTTTCACGTTCTATCTCTATGTTTTGTTTCCTCTTGATGTAGCCCTTAGCAGTGACTGGCGTAAAACACTTTCATGGAAAGGGGTTGCCAAGCTTCCAAAAATTACGAATCTCCAGAAATCTCAGCAAATATTTTTTCACCCAAACTGGATGATACTTTCAGGTAATGATCAGTACACTAAGGTGACTTGGTTCCCCAAATTTCGTTCTCTTATGTTGAAGCGTTCGTTTCCAGTAACAGTTTGAATTTTTAGGTTTCACTCTGTTTACTCCTATAGTGATAGATGTATTTGGAACTCTAAATCCAACACGGTTTGTGGTAGCTCCTTGAAACTTGACACAATAAATTAGTTTCACGTACTATCTCTATGTTTTGTTTCCTCTTGATGTAGCCCTAAGCAGTGACTGGCGAGAAACACTTTCATGGAAAGGGGTTGCCAAGCTTCCAAAAATTACGAATCTCCAGAAATCTCTGCAAATATTTTTTCACCCAAACTGGATGATACTTTCACGTAATGGTCAGTACACTAAGGCGACTTGGCTCCACACATTTCGTTCTTCTAGGTTGAAGCGGTCGTTTCCAGTAACAGTTTGAATTTTTAGGTTTCACTCTGTTTTCTCCTATATTGATAGATGTTTTTGGAACTCTAAATCCAACACGGTTTGTGCTAGCTTCTTGAAACTTGACACAATAAACTAGGTTCACGTTCTATCTCTATGTTTTGTTTCCTCTTGATGTAGCCCTTAGCAGTGACTGGCGAGAAACACTTACATGGAAAGGGGTTGCCAAGCTTCCAAAAATTATGAATCTCAAGAAATCTCAGCAAATATTTTTTCACCCAAACTGGATGATACTCTCAGGTAATGATCAGTACACTAAGGCGACTTGGTTTCCCAAATTTCGTTCTCTTATGTTGAAGCGTTCGTTTCCAGTAACAGTTTGAATTTTTAGGTTTCACTCTGTTTTCTCCTATATTGATAGATGTATTTGGAACTCTAAATGCAACACGGTTTGTGCAAGCTTCTTGAAACTTGACACAATAAAGTAGTTTCACGTTCTATCTCTATGTTTTGTTTCCTCTTGATGTAGCCCTAAGCAGTGACTGGCGAGAAACCCTTTCATGGAAAGGGGTTGCCAAGCTTGCAAAAATTATGAATCTCCAGAAATCTCAGCAAATAGTTTTTCACCCAAACTGGATGATACTTTCAGGTAATGATCAGTACACTGAGGCAACATGGTTCCCTAAATTCCGTTCTTCTATGTTGAAGCATTTGTTTCCAGTAACAGTTTGAATTTTTAGGTTTCACTCTGTTTTATCCTATATTGATAGATGTATTTGGAACTCTAAATCCAACACGGTTTGTGCTAGCTTCTTGAAACTTGACACAATAAAGTAGTTTGACGTTCTATCTCTATGTTTTGTTTCCTCTTGATGTAGCCCTAAGCAGTGACTGGCGAGAAACACTTTCATGGAAAGGGGTTGCTAAGCTTCCAAAAATTACGAATCTCCAGAAATCTCAGCAAATACTCTTTCACCCAAACTGGATGATACTTTCAGGTAATGATCAGTACACTAAGGCGACTTGGTTTCCCAAATTTCGTTCTTCTATGTTGAAGCGTTCGTTTCCAGTAACAGTTTGAATTTTTAGGTTTCACTCTGTTTACTCCTATATTGAAAGATGTATTTGGAACTCTAAATCCAACACGGTTTGTGCTAGCTTCTTGAAACGTGACACAATAAAGTAGTTTCACGTTCTCTCTCTATGTTTTGTTTCCTCTTGATGTAGCCCTAAGCAGTGACTGGCGAAAAGCACTTTCATGGAAAGGGGTTGCCAAGCATCCAAAAATTACGAATCTCCAGAAATCTCAGCAAATACTATTTCACCCAAACTGGATGATACTTTCAGGTAATGATCAGTACACTAAGCCCACTTGCTTCACCAAATTTCGTTCTTCTACGTTGAAGCGATCGTTTCCAGTAACAGTTTGAATTTTTAGGTTTCACTCTGTTTACTCCGATATTGGTAGATGTATTTGGAACTCTATCCAACACGGTTTGTGCTAGCTTCTTGAAACTTGACACAATAAAGTAGTTTCACGTTCTATCTCTATGTTTTGTTTCCTCTTGATGTAGCCCTAAGCAGTGACTGGCGAGAAACACTTTCATGGAAAGGGGTTGCCAAGCTTCCAAAAATTACAAATCTCCAGAAATCTCAGCAAATATTTTTTCACCCAAACTGGATGATACTTTCAGGTAATGATCAGTACACTAAGGCGACTTTGTTAACCAAATTTCGTTCTTCTACGTTGAAGCGTTCGTTTCCAGTAAGAGTTTGAATTTTTAGGTTTCACTCTGTTTTCTCCTATATTGATAGATGTATTTGGAACTCTAAATCCAACACGGTTTGTGCTAGCTTCTTGAAACTTGACACAATAAAGTAGTTTCACCTTCTATCTCTATGTTTTGTTTCCTCTTGATGTAGCCCTAAGCAGTGACTGGCGAGAAACACTTTCATGGAAAGGGGTTGCCAAGCTTCCAAAAATTACGTATCTCCAGAAATCTCAGCAAATACTCTTTCACCCAAACTGGATGATACTTTCAGGTAATGATCAGTACACTAAGGCGACTTGGCTCCCCACATTTCGTTCTTCTAGGTTGAAGCGTTCGTTTCCAGTAACAGTTTGAATTTTTAGGTTTCACTCTGTTTTCTCCTATATTGATAGATGTATTTGGAACTCTAAATCCAACACGGTTTTGTGCTAGCTTCTTGAAACTTGACACAATAAAGTAGTTTCACGTTCTATCTCTATGTTTTGTTTCCTCTTGATGTAGCCCTAAGCAGTGACTGGCGAGAAACACTTTCATGGAAAGGGGTTGCCAAGCTTCCAAAAATTACAAATCTCCAGAAATCTCAGCAAATATTTTTTTACCCAAACTGGATGATACTTTCAGGTAATGATCAGTACACTAAGGCAACTTGGTTCCCCAAATTTCGTTCTTCTATGTTGAAGCGTTCGTTTCCAGTAACAGTTTGAATTTTTAGGTTTCACTCTGTTTACTCCTATATTGATAGATGTATTTGGAACTCTAAATCCAACACGGTTTGTGCTAGCTTCTTGAAACTTGACACAGTAAATTAGTTTCACGTTCTATCTCTATGTTTTGTTTCCTCTTGATGTAGCCCTAAGCAGTGACTGGCGAGAAACACTTTCATGGAAAGGGGTTGCCAAGCTTCCAAAAATTACGAATCTCCAGAAATCTCAGCAAATATTTTTTCACCCAAACTGGATGATACTTTCAGGTAATGATCAGTACACTAAGGCGACTTGGTTCCCCAAATTTCGTTCTTCTATGTTGAAGCGTTCGTTTCCAGTAACAGTTTGAATTTTTAGGTTTCACTCTGTTTTCTCCTATATTGATAGATGTATTTGGAACTCTAAATCCAACACGGTTTGTGCTAGCTTCTTGAAACGTGACACAATAAACTAGGTTCACGTTCTATCTCTATGTTTTGTTTCCTCTTGATGTAGCCCTTAGCAGTGACTGGCGAGAAACACTTTCATGGAAAGGGGTTGCCAAGCTTCCAAAAATTATGAATCTCCAGAAATCTCAGCAAATATTTTTTCACCCAAACTGGATGATACTCTCAGGTAATGATCAGTACACTGAGGCGACTTGGTTCCCCAAATTTCGTTCTCTTATGTTGAAGTGTTCGTTTCCAGTAACAGTTTGAATTTTTAGGTTTCACTCTGTTTACTCCTATATTGATAGATGTATTTGGAACTCTAAATCCAACACGGTTTGTGCTAGCTCCTTGAAACTTGACACAATAAATTAGTTTCACGTACTATCTCTATGTTTTGTTTCCTCTTCATGTAGCCCTAAGCAGTGACTGGCGAGAAACACTTTCATGGAAAGGGGTTGCCAAGCTTCCAAAAATTACGTATCTCCAGAAATCTCTGCAAATATTTATTCACCCAAACTGGCTGATACTTTCACGTAATGATCAGTACACTAAGGCGACTTGGCTGCACACATTTCGTTCTTCTAGGTTGAAGCGGTCGTTTCCAGTAACAGTTTGAATTTTTAGGTTTCACTCTGTTTTCTCCTATATTGATAGATGTATTTGGAACTCTAAATACAACACGGTTTGTGCTAGCTTCTTGAAACTTGACACAATAAAGTAGTTTCACGTTCTATCTCTATGTTTTGTTTCCTCTTGATGTAGCCCTAAGCAGTGACTGGCGAGAAACACTTTCATGGAAAGGGGTTGCCAAGCTTCCAAAAATTACAAATCTCCAGAAATCTCAGCAAATATTTTTTTACCCAAACTGGATGATACTTTCAGGTAATGATCAGTACACTAAGGCAACTTGGTTCCCCAAATTTCGTTCTTCTATGTTGAAGCGTTCGTTTCCAGTAACAGTTAGAATTTTTAGGTTTCACTCTGTTTACTCCTATATTGATAGATGTATTTGGAACTCTAAATCCAACACGGTTTGTGCTAGCTTCTTGAAACTTGACACAGTAAATTAGTTTCACGTTCTATCTCTATGTTTTGTTTCCTCTTGATGTAGCCCTAAGCAGTGACTGGCGAGAAACACTTTCATGGAAAGGGGTTGCCAAGCTTCCAAAAATTACGAATCTCCAGAAATCTCAGCAAATATTTTTTCACCCAAACTGGATGATACTTTCACGTACTGATCAGTACACTATGGCGACTTGGTTCCCCAAATTTCGTTCTTCTATGTTGAAGCGTTCGTTTCCAGTAACAGTTTGAATTTTTAGGTTTCACTCTGTTTTCTCCTATATTGATAGATGTATTTGGAACTCTAAATCCAACACGGTTTGTCCTAGCTTCTTGAAACGTGACACAATAAACTAGGTTCACGTTCTATCTCTATGTTTTGTTTCCTCTTGATGTAGCCCTAAGCAGTGACTGGCGAGAAACACTTTCATGGAAAGGGGTTGCCAAGCTTCCAAAAATTACGTATCTCCAGAAATCTCAGCAAATACTCTTTCACCCAAACTGGATGATACTTTCAGGTAATGATCAGTACACTAAGGCGACTTGGCTCCCCACATTTCGTTCTTCTAGGTTGAAGCGTTCGTTTCCAGTAACAGTTTGAATTTTTAGGTTTCACTCTGTTTTCTCCTATATTGATAGATGTATTTGGAACTCTAAATCCAACACGGTTTTGTGCTAGCTTCTTGAAACTTGACACAATAAAGTAGTTTCACGTTCTATCTCTATGTTTTGTTTCCTCTTGATGTAGCCCTAAGCAGTGACTGGCGAGAAACACTTTCATGGAAAGGGGTTGCCAAGCTTCCAAAAATTACAAATCTCCAGAAATCTCAGCAAATATTTTTTTACCCAAACTGGATGATACTTTCAGGTAATGATCAGTACACTAAGGCAACTTGGTTCCCCAAATTACGTTCTTCTATGTTGAAGCGTTCGTTTCCAGTAACAGTTTGAATTTTTAGGTTTCACTCTGTTTACTCCTATATTGATAGATGTATTTGGAACTCTAAATCCAACACGGTTTGTGCTAGCTTCTTGAAACTTGACACAGTAAATTAGTTTCATGTTCTATCTCTATGTTTTGTTTCCTCTTGATGTAGCCCTAAGCAGTGACTGGCGAGAAACACTTTCATGGAAAGGGGTTGCCAAGCTTCCAAAAATTACGAATCTCCAGAAATCTCAGCAAATATTTTTTCACCCAAACTGGATGATACTTTCAGGTAATGATCAGTACACTAAGGCGACTTGGTTCCCCAAATTTCGTTCTTCTATGTTGAAGCGTTCGTTTCCAGTAACAGTTTGAATTTTTAGGTTTCACTCTGTTTTCTCCTATATTGATAGATGTATTTGGAACTCTAAATCCAACACGGTTTGTGCTAGCTTCTTGAAACGTGACACAATAAACTAGGTTCACGTTCTATCTCTATGTTTTGTTTCCTCTTGATGTAGCCCTTAGCAGTGACTGGCGAGAAACACTTTCATGGAAAGGGGTTGCCAAGCTTCCAAAAATTATGAATCTCCAGAAATCTCAGCAAATATTTTTTCACCCAAACTGGATGATACTCTCAGGTAATGATCAGTACACTGAGGCGACTTGGTTCCCCAAATTTCGTTCTCTTATGTTGAAGTGTTCGTTTCCAGTAACAGTTTGAATTTTTAGGTTTCACTCTGTTTACTCCTATATTGATAGATGTATTTGGAACTCTAAATCCAACACGGTTTGTGCTAGCTCCTTGAAACTTGACACAATAAATTAGTTTCACGTACTATCTCTATGTTTTGTTTCCTCTTCATGTAGCCCTAAGCAGTGACTGGCGAGAAACACTTTCATGGAAAGGGGTTGCCAAGCTTCCAAAAATTACGTATCTCCAGAAATCTCTGCAAATATTTATTCACCCAAACTGGCTGATACTTTCACGTAATGATCAGTACACTAAGGCGACTTGGCTGCACACATTTCGTTCTTCTAGGTTGAAGCGGTCGTTTCCAGTAACAGTTTGAATTTTTAGGTTTCACTCTGTTTTCTCCTATATTGATAGATGTATTTGGAACTCTAAATCCAACACGGTTTGTGCTAGCTTCTTGAAACTTGACACAATAAAGTAGTTTCACGTTCTATCTCTATGTTTTGTTTCCTCTTGATGTAGCCCTAAGCAGTGACTGGCGAGAAACACTTTCATGGAAAGGGGTTGCCAAGCTTCCAAAAATTACAAATCTCCAGAAATCTCAGCAAATATTTTTTTACCCAAACTGGATGATACTTTCAGGTAATGATCAGTACACTAAGGCAACTTGGTTCCCCAAATTTCGTTCTTCTATGTTGAAGCGTTCGTTTCCAGTAACAGTTAGAATTTTTAGGTTTCACTCTGTTTACTCCTATATTGATAGATGTATTTGGAACTCTAAATCCAACACGGTTTGTGCTAGCTTCTTGAAACTTGACACAGTAAATTAGTTTCACGTTCTATCTCTATGTTTTGTTTCCTCTTGATGTAGCCCTAAGCAGTGACTGGCGAGAAACACTTTCATGGAAAGGGGTTGCCAAGCTTCCAAAAATTACGAATCTCCAGAAATCTCAGCAAATATTTTTTCACCGAAACTGGATGATACTTTCACGTACTGATCAGTACACTATGGCGACTTGGTTCCCCAAATTTCGTTCTTCTATGTTGAAGCGTTCGTTTCCAGTAACAGTTTGAATTTTTAGGTTTCACTCTGTTTTCTCCTATATTGATAGATGTATTTGGAACTCTAAATCCAACACGGTTTGTGCTAGCTTCTTGAAACGTGACACAATAAACTAGGTTCACGTTCTATCTCTATGTTTTGTTTCCTCTTGATGTAGCCCTTAGCAGTGACTGGCGAGAAACACTTACATGGAAAGGGGTTGCCAAGCTGACAAAAATAACGAATCTCCAGAAATCTCAGCAAATATTTTTTCACCCAAACTGGATGATACTCTCAGGTAATGATCAGTACACTAAGGCGACTTGGTTTCCCAAATTTCGTTCTCTTATGTTGAAGCGTTCGTTTCCAGTAACAGTTTGAATTTTTAGGTTTCACTCTGTTTTCTCCTATATTGATAGATGTATTTGGAACTCTAAATGCAACACGGTTTGTGCAAGCTTCTTGAAACTTGACACAATAAAGTAGTTTCACGTTCTATCTCTATGTTTTGTTTCCTCTTGATGTAGCCCTAAGCAGTGACTGGCGAGAAACCCTTTCATGGAAAGGGGTTGCCAAGCTTCCAAAAATTACGAATCTCCAGAAATCTCAGCAAATACTCTTTCACCCAAACTGGATGATACTTTCAGGTAATGATCAGTACACTAAGGCAACTTGGTTCCCCAAATTTCGTTCTTCTACGTTGAAGCGTTCGTTTCCAGTAACAGTTTGAATTTTTAGGTTTCACTCTGTTTACTCCTATATTGATAGATGTATTTGGAACTCTAAATCCAACACGGTTTGTGCTAGCTCCTTGAAACTTGACACAATAAATTAGTTTCACGTTCTATCTCTATGTTTTGTTTCCTCTTGATGTAGCCCTAAGCAGTGACTGGCGAGAAACACTTTCATGGAAAGGGGTTGCCAAGCTTCCAAAAATTACAAATCTCCAGAAATCACAGCAAATAGTTTTTCACCCAAACTGGATGATACTTTCAGGTAATGATCAGTACACTGAGGCAACATGGTTCCCTAAATTCCGTTCTTCTATGTTGAAGCATTCGTTTCCAGTAACAGTTTGAATTTTTAGGTTTCACTCTGTTTTATCCTATATTGATAGATGTATTTGGAACTCTAAATCCAACACGGTTTGTGCTAGCTTCTTGAAACTTGACACAATAAATTAGTTTCACGTTCTAACTCTATCTTTTGTTTGCTCTTGATGTAGCCCTAAGCAGTGACTGGCGAGAAACACTTTCATGGAAAGGGGTTGCTAAGCTTCCAAAAATTACGAATCTCCAGAAATCTCAGCAAATACTCTTTCACCCAAACTGGATGATACTTTCAGGTAATGATCAGTACACTAAGTCAACTTGGTTTCCCAAATTTCGTTCTTCTATGTTGAAGCGTTCGTTTCCAGTAACAGTTTGAATTTTTAGGTTTCACTCTGTTTACTCCTATATTGATAGATGTATTTGGAACTCTAAATCCAACACGGTTTGTGCTAGCTTCTTGCAACGTGACACAATAAAGTAGTTTCACGTTCTCTCTCTATGTTTTGTTTCCTCTTGATGTAGCCCTAAGCAGTGACTGGCGAAAAGCACTTTCATGGAAAGGGGATGCCAAGCATCCAAAAATTACGAATCTCCAGAAATCTCAGCAAATACTTTTTCACCCAAACTGGATGATACTTTCAGGTAATGATCAGTACACTAAGCCCACTTGCTTCTCCAAATTTCGTTCTTCTACGTTGAAGCGATCGTTTCCAGTAACAGTTTGAATTTTTAGGTTTCAATCTGTTTACTCCGATATTGGTAGATGTATTTGGAACTCTATCCAACATGGTTTGTGCTAGCTTCTTGAAACTTGACACAATAAAGTAGTTTCACGTTCTATCTCTATGTTTTGTTTCCTCTTGATGTAGCCCTAAGCAGTGACTGGCGAGAAACACTTTCATGGAAAGGGGTTGCCAAGCTTCCAAAAATTACAAATCTCCAGAAATCTCAGCAAATATTTTTTCACCCAAACTGGATGATACTTTCAGGTAATGATCAGTACACTAAGGCGACTTTGTTAACCAAATTTCGTTCTTCTACGTTGAAGCGTTCGTTTCCAGTAACAGTTTGAATTTTTAGGTTTCACTCTGTTTTCTCCTATATTGATAGATGTATTTGGAACTCTAAATCCAACACGGTTTGTGCTAGCTCCTTGAAACTTGACACAATAAATTAGTTTCACGTTCTATCTCTATGTTTTGTTTCCTCTTGATGTAGCCCTTAGCAGTGACTGGCGTAAAACACTTTCATGGAAAGGGGTTGCCAAGCTTCCAAAAATTACGAATCTCCAGAAATCTCAGCAAATATTTTTTCACCCAAACTGGATGATACTTTCACGTAATGGTCAGTACACTAAGGCGACTTGGCTCCACACATTTCGTTCTTCTAGGTTGAAGCGGTCGTTTCCAGTAACAGTTTGAATTTTTAGGTTTCACTCTGTTTTCTCCTATATTGATAGATGTATTTGGAACTCTAAATCCAACACGGTTTGTGCTAGCTTCTTGAAACTTGACACAATAAAGTAGTTTCACGTTCAATCTCTATGTTTTGTTTCCTCTTGTTGTAGCCCTAAGCAGTGACTGGCGAGAAACACTTTCATGGAAAGGGGTTGCCAAGCTTCCAAAAATTACAAATCTCCAGAAATCTCAGCAAATATTTTTTTACCCAAACTGGATGATACTTTCAGGTAATGATCAGTACACTCAGGCAACTTGGTTCCCCAAATTTCGTTCTTCTATGTTGAAGCGTTCGTTTCCAGTAACAGTTTGAATTTTTAGGTTTCACTCTGTTTTCTCCTATATTGATAGATGTATTTGGAACTCTAAATCCAACACGGTTTGTGCTAGCTTCTTGAAACTTGACACAATAAACTAGGTTCACGTTCTATCTCTATGTTTTGTTTCCTCTTGATGTAGCCCTTAGCAGTGACTGGCGAGAAACACTTACATGGAAAGGGGTTGCCAAGCTTCCAAAAATTATGAATCTCAAGAAATCTCAGCAAATATTTTTTCACCCAAACTGGATGATACTCTCAGGTAATGATCAGTACACTAAGGCGACTTGGTTTCCCAAATTTCGTTCTCTTATGTTGAAGCGTTCGTTTCCAGTAACAGTTTGAATTTTTAGGTTTCACTCTGTTTTCTCCTATATTGATAGATGTATTTGGAACTCTAAATGCAACACGGTTTGTGCAAGCTTCTTGAAACTTGACACAATAAAGTAGTTTCACGTTCTATCTCTATGTTTTGTTTCCTCTTGATGTAGCCCTAAGCAGTGACTGGCGAGAAACCCTTTCATGGAAAGGGGTTGCCAAGCTTGCAAAAATTACGAATCTCCAGAAATCTCAGCAAATAGTTTTTCACCCAAACTGGATGATACTTTCAGGTAATGATCAGTACACTGAGGCAACATGGTTCCCTAAATTCCGTTCTTCTATGTTGAAGCATTTGTTTCCAGTAACAGTTTGAATTTTTAGGTTTCACTCTGTTTTATCCTATATTGATAGATGTATTTGGAACTCTAAATCCAACACGGTTTGTGCTAGCTTCTTGAAACTTGACACAATAAATTAGTTTCACGTTCTATCTCTATGTTTTGTTTCCTCTTGATGTAGCCCTAAGCAGTGACTGGCGAGAAACACTTTCATGGAAAGGGGTTGCTAAGCTTCCAAAAATTACGAATCTCCAGAAATCTCAGCAAATACTCTTTCACCCAAACTGGATGATACTTTCAGGTAATGATCAGTACACTAAGGCGACTTGGTTTCCCAAATTTCGTTCTTCTATGTTGAAGCGTTCGTTTCCAGTAACAGTTTGAATTTTTAGGTTTTACTCTGTTTACTCCTATATTGATAGATGTATTTGGAACTCTAAATCCAACACGGTTTGTGCTAGCTTCTTGAAACGTGACACAATAAAGTAGTTTCACGTTCTCTCTCTATGTTTTGTTTCCTCTTGATGTAGCCCTAAGCAGTGACTGGCGAAAAGCACTTTCATGGAAAGGGGTTGCCAAGCATCCAAAAATTACGAATCTCCAGAAATCTCAGCAAATACTTTTTCACCCAAACTGGATGATACTTTCAGGTAATGATCAGTACACTAAGCCCACTTGCTTCACCAAATTTCGTTCTTCTACGTTGAAGCGATCGTTTCCAGTAACAGTTTGAATTTTTAGGTTTCACTCTGTTTACTCCGATATTGGTAGATGTATTTGGAACTCTATCCAACACGGTTTGTGCTAGCTTCTTGAAACTTGACACAATAAAGTAGTTTCACGTTCTATCTCTATGTTTTGTTTCCTCTTGATGTAGCCCTAAGCAGTGACTGGCGAGAAACACTTTCATGGAAAGGGGTTGCCAAGCTTCCAAAAATTACAAATCTCCAGAAATCTCAGCAAATATTTTTTCACCCAAACTGGATGATACTTTCAGGTAATGATCAGTACACTAAGGCGACTTTGTTAACCAAATTTCGTTCTTCTACGTTGAAGCGTTCGTTTCCAGTAAGAGTTTGAATTTTTAGGTTTCACTCTGTTTTCTCCTATATTGATAGATGTATTTGGAACTCTAAATCCAACACGGTTTGTGCTAGCTTCTTGAAACTTGACACAATAAAGTAGTTTCACCTTCTATCTCTATGTTTTGTTTCCTCTTGATGTAGGCCTAAGCAGTGACTGGCGAGAAACACTTTCATGGAAAGGGGTTGCTAAGCTTCCAAAAATTACGAATCTCCAGAAATCTCAGCAAATACTCTTTCACCCAAACTGGATGATACTTTCAGGTAATGATCAGTACACTAAGGCGACTTGGCTCCCCACATTTCGTTCTTCTAGGTTGAAGCGTTCGTTTCCAGTAACAGTTTGAATTTTTAGGTTTCACTCTGTTTTCTCCTATATTGATAGATGTATTTGGAACTCTAAATCCAACACGGTTTTGTGCTAGCTTCTTGAAACTTGACACAATAAAGTAGTTTCACGTTCTATCTCTATGTTTTGTTTCCTCTTGATGTAGCCCTAAGCAGTGACTGGCGAGAAACACTTTCATGGAAAGTGGTTGCCAAGATTCCAAAAATTACAAATCTCCAGAAATCTCAGCAAATATTTTTTTACCCAAACTGGATGATACTTTCAGGTAATGATCAGTACACTAAGGCAACTTGGTTCCCCAAATTTCGTTCTTCTATGTTGAAGCGTTCGTTTCCAGTAACAGTTTGAATTTTTAGGTTTCACTCTGTTTACTCCTATATTGATAGATGTATTTGGAACTCTAAATCCAACACGGTTTGTGCTAGCTTCTTGAAACTTGACACAGTAAATTAGTTTCACGTTCTATCTCTATGTTTTGTTTCCTCTTGATGTAGCCCTAAGCAGTGACTGGCGAGAAACACTTTCATGGAAAGGGGTTGCCAAGCTTCCAAAAATTACGAATCTCCAGAAATCTCAGCAAATATTTTTTCACCCAAACTGGATGATACTTTCAGGTAATGATCAGTACACTATGGCGACTTGGTTCCCCAAATTTCGTTCTTCTATGTTGAAGCGTTCGTTTCCAGTAACAGTTTGAATTTTTAGGTTTCACTCTGTTTTCTCCTATATTGATAGATGTATTTGGAACTCTAAATCCAACACGGTTTGTGCTAGCTTCTTGAAACGTGACACAATAAACTAGGTTCACGTTCTATCTCTATGTTTTGTTTCCTCTTGATGTAGCCCTTAGCAGTGACTGGCGAGAAACACTTACATGGAAAGGGGTTGCCAAGCTTCCAAAAATTACGAATCTCCAGAAATCTCAGCAAATATTTTTTCACCCAAACTGGATGATACTCTCAGGTAATGATCAGTACACTACGGCGACTTGGTTTCCCAAATTTCGTTCTCTTATGTTGAAGCGTTCGTTTCCAGTAACAGTTTGAATTTTTAGGTTTCACTCTGTTTTCTCCTATATTGATAGATGTATTTGGAACTCTAAATGCAACACGGTTTGTGCTAGCTTCTTGAAACTTGACACAATAAAGTAGTTTTACGTTCTATCTCTATGTTTTGTTTCCTCTTGATGTAGCCCTAAGCAGTGACTGGCGAGAAACCCTTTCATGGAAAGGGGTTGCCAAGCTTCCAAAAATTACGAATCTCCAGAAATCTCAGCAAATACTCTTTCACCCAAACTGGATGATACTTTCAGGTAATGATCAGTACACTAAGACAACTTGGTTCCCCAAATTTCGTTCTTCTACGTTGAAGCGTTCGTTTCCAGTAACAGTTTGAATTTTTAGGTTTCACTCTGTTTACTCCTATATTGATAGATGTATTTGGAACTCTAAATCCAACACGGTTTGTGCTAGCTCCTTGAAACTTGACACAATAAATTAGTTTCACGTTCTATCTCTATGTTTTGTTTCCTCTTGATGTAGCCCTAAGCAGTGACTGGCGAGAAACACTTTCATGGAAAGGGGTTGCCAAGCTTCCAAAAATTACAAATCTCCAGAAATCACAGCAAATAGTTTTTCACCCAAACTGGATGATACTTTCAGGTAATGATCAGTACACTAAGGCGACTTTGTTAACCAAATTTCGTTCTTCTACGTTGAAGCGTTCGTTTCCAGTAACAGTTTGAATTTTTAGGTTTCACTCTGTTTTCTCCTATATTGATAGATGTATTTGGAACTCTAAATCCAACACGGTTTGTGCTAGCTTCTTGAAACTTCACACAATAAAGTAGGTTCACGTTCTATCTCTATGTTTTGTTTCCTCTTGATGTAGCCCTAAGCAGTGACTGGCGAGAAACACTTTCATGGAAAGGGGTTGCCAAGGTTCCAAAAATTACGAATCTCCAGAAATCTCAGCAAATACTTTTTCACCGAAACTGGATGATACTTTCAGGTAATGATCAGTACACTAAGCCCACTTGCTTCACCAAATTTCGTTCTTCTACGTTGAAGCGTTCGTTTCCAGTAACAGTTTGAATTTTTAGGTTTCACTCTGTTTACTTCTATATTGATAGATGTATTTGGAACTCTATCCAACACGATTTGTGCTAGCTTCTTGAAACTTGACACAATAAAGTAGTTTCACGTTCTATCTCTATGTTTTGTTTCCTCTTGATGTAGCCCTTAGCAGTGACTGGCGTAAAACACTTTCATGGAAAGGGGTTGCCAAGCTTCCAAAAATTACGAATCTCCAGAAATCTCAGCAAATATTTTTTCACCCAAACTGGATGATACTTTCAGGTAATGATCAGTACACTAAGGCGACTTGGTTCCCCACATTTCGTTCTTCTACGTTGAACCGTTCGTTTCCAGTAACAGTTTGAATTTGTAGGTTTCACTCTGTTTTCTCCTATATTGATAGATGTATTTGGAACTCTAAATCCAACACGGTTTGTGCTAGCTCCTTGAAACTTGACACAATAAATTAGTTTCACATTCTATCTCTATGTTTTGTTTCCTCTTGATGTAGCCCTTAGCAGTGACTGGCGTAAAACACTTTCATGGAAAGGGGTTGCCAAGCTTCCAAAAATTACGAATCTCCAGAAATCTCAGCAAATATTTTTTCACCCAAACTGGATGATACTTTCAGGTAATGATCAGTACACTAAGGCGACTTGGTTCCCCAAATTTCGTTCTTCTATGTTGAAGCGTTCGTTTCCAGTAACAGTTTGAATTTTTAGGTTTCACTCTGTTTTCTCCTATATTGATAGATGTATTTGGAACTCTAAATCCAACACGGTTTGTGCTAGCTTCTTGAAACGTGACACAATAAACTAGGTTAACGTTCTATCTCTATGTTTTGTTTCCTCTTGATGTAGCCCTTAGCAGTGACTGGAGAGAAACACTTTCATGGAAAGGGGTTGCCAAGCTTCCAAATTACGAATCTCCAGAAATCTCAGCAAATATTTTTTCACCCAAACTGGATGATACTCTCAGGTAATGATCAGTACACTAAGGCGACTTGGTTTCCCAAATTTCGTTCTCTTATGTTGAAGCGTTCGTTTCCAGTAACAGTTTGAATTTTTAGGTTTCACTCTGTTTACTCCTATATTGATAGATGTATTTGGAACTCTAAATCCAACACGGTTTGTGGTAGCTCCTTGAAACGTGACACAATAAATTAGTTTCACGTACTATCTCTATGTTTTGTTTCCTCTTGATGTAGCCCTAAGCAGTGACTGGCGAGAAACACTTTCATGGAAAGGGGTTGCCAAGCTTCCAAAAATTACGAATCTCCAGAAATCTCTGCAAATATTTTTTCACCCAAACTGGATGATACTTTCACGTAATGATCAGTACACTAAGGCGACTTGGCTCCACACATTTCGTTCTTCTAGGTTGAAGCGGTCGTTTCCAGTAACAGTTTGAATTTTTAGGTTTCACTCTGTTTTCTCCTATATTCATAGATGTATTTGGAACTCTAAATCCAACACGGTTTGTGCTAGCTTCTTGAAACTTGACACAATAAAGTAGTTTCACGTTCAATCTCTATGTTTTGTTTCCTCTTGTTGTAGCCCTAAGCAGTGACTGGCGAGAAACACTTTCATGGAAAGGGGTTGCCAAGCTTCCAAAAATTACAAATCTCCAGAAATCTCAGCAAATATTTTTTTACCCAAACTGGATGATACTTTCAGGTAATGATCAGTACACTAAGGCAACTTGGTTCCCCAAATTTCGTTCTTCTATGTTGAAGCGTTCGTTTCCAGTAACAGTTTGAATTTTTAGGTTTCACTCTGTTTTCTCCTATATTGATAGATGTATTTGGAACTCTAAATCCAACACGGTTTGTGCTAGCTTCTTGAAACTTGACACAATAAACTAGGTTCACGTTCTATCTCTATGTTTTGTTTCCTCTTGATGTAGCCCTTAGCAGTGACTGGCGAGAAACACTTACATGGAAAGGGGTTGCCAAGCTTCCAAAAATTACGAATCTCCAGAAATCTCAGCAAATATTTTTTCACCCAAACTGGATGATACTCTCAGGTAATGATCAGTACACTAAGGCGACTTGGTTTCCCAAATTTCGTTCTCTTATGTTGAAGCGTTCGTTTCCAGTAACAGTTTGAATTTTTAGGTTTCACTCTGTTTTCTCCTATATTGATAGATGTATTTGGAACTCTAAATGCAACACGGTTTGTGCAAGCTTCTTGAAACTTGACACAATAAAGTAGTTTCACGTTCTATCTCTATGTTTTGTTTCCTCTTGATGTAGCCCTAAGCAGTGACTGGCGAGAAACCCTTTCATGGAAAGGGGTTGCCAAGCTTCCAAAAATTACGAATCTCCAGAAATCTCAGCAAATACTCTTTCACCCAAACTGGATGATACTTTCAGGTAATGATCAGTACACTAAGGCAACTTGGTTCCCCAAATTTCGTTCTTCTACGTTGAAGCGTTCGTTTCCAGTAACAGTTTGAATTTTTAGGTTTCACTCTGTTTACTCCTATATTGATAGATGTATTTGGAACTCTAAATCCAACACGGTTTGTGCTAGCTCCTTGAAACTTGACACAATAAATTAGTTTCACGTTCTATCTCTATGTTTTGTTTCCTCTTGATGTAGCCCTAAGCAGTGACTGGCGAGAAACACTTTCATGGAAAGGGGTTGCCAAGCTTCCAAAAATTACAAATCTCCAGAAATCTCAGCAAATAGTTTTTCACACAAACTGGATGATACTTTCAGGTAATGATCAGTACACTGAGGCAACATGGTTCCCTAAATTCCGTTCTTCTATGTTGAAGCATTCGTTTCCAGTAACAGTTTGAATTTTTAGGTTTCACTCTGTTTTATCCTATATTGATAGATGTATTTGGAACTCTAAATCCAACACGGTTTGTGCTAGCTTCTTGAAACGTGACACAATAAAGTAGTTTCACGTTCTCTCTCTATGTTTTGTTTCCTCTTGATGTAGCCCTAAGCAGTGACTGGCGAAAAGCACTTTCATGGAAAGGGGTTCCCAAGCAACCAAAAATTACGAATCTCCAGAAATCTCAGCAAATACTTTTTCACCCAAACTGGATGATACTTTCAGGTAATGATCAGTACACTAAGCCCACTTGCTTCACCAAATTTCGTTCTTCTACGTTGAAGCGATCGTTTCCAGTTACAGGTTGAATTTTTAGGTTTCACTCTGTTTACTCCGATATTGGTAGATGTATTTGGAACTCTATCCAACACGGTTTGTGCTAGCTTCTTGAAACTTGACACAATAAAGTAGTTTCACGTTCTATCTCTATGTTTTGTTTCCTCTTGATGTAGCCCTAAGCAGTGACTGGCGAAAAACACTTTCATGGAAAGGGGTTGCCAAGCTTCCAAAAATTACAAATCTCCAGAAATCTAAGCAAATATTTTTTCACCCAAACTGGATGATACTTTCAGGTAATGATCAGTACACTAAGGCGACTTTGTTAACCAAATTTCGTTCTTCTACGTTGAAGCGTTCGTTTCCAGTAACAGTTTGAATTTTTAGGTTTCACTCTGTTTTCTCCTATATTGATAGATGTATTTGGAACTCTAAATCCAACACGGTTTGTGCTAGCTTCTTGAAACTTGACACAATAAAGTAGTTTCACCTTCTATCTCTATGTTTTGTTTCCTCTTGATGTAGGCCTAAGCAGTGACTGGCGAGAAACACTTTCATGGAAAGGGGTTGCCAAGCTTCCAAAAATTACGAATCTCCAGAAATCTCAGCAAATATTTTTTCACCCAAACTGGATGATACTCTCAGGTAATGATCAGTACACTAAGGTGACTTGGTTTCCCAAATTTCGTTCTCTTATGTTGAAGCGTTCGTTTCCAGTAACAGTTTGAATTTTTAGGTTTCACTCTGTTTTCTCCTATATTGATAGATGTATTTGGAACTCTAAATGCAACACGGTTTGTGCTAGCTTCTTGAAACTTGACACAATAAAGTAGTTTCACGTTCTATCTCTATGTTTTGTTTCCTCTTGATGTAGCCCTAAGCAGTGACTGGCGAGAAACACTTTCATGGAAAGGGGTTGCCAAGCTTCCAAAAATTACGAATCTCCAGAAATCTCAGCAAATATTTTTTCACCCAAACTGGATGATACTTTCAGGTAATGATCAGTACACTATGGCGACTTGGTTCCCCAAATTTCGTTCTTCTATGTTGAAGCGTTCGTTTCCAGTAACAGTTTGAATTTTTAGGTTTCACTCTGTTTTCTCCTATATTGATAGACGTATTTGGAACTCTAAATCCAACACGGTTTGTGCTAGCTTCTTGAAACTTGACACAATAAATTAGTTTCACGTTCTATCTCTATGTTTTGTTTCCTCTTGATGTAGCCCTAAGCAGTGACTGGCGAGAAACACTTTCATGGAAAGGGGTTGCCAAGGTTCCAAAAATTACGAATCTCCAGAAATCTCAGCAAATACTTTTTCACCGAAACTGGATGATACTTTCAGGTAATGATCAGTACATTAAGCCCACTTGCTTCACCAAATTTCGTTCTTCTACGTTGAAGCGTTCGTTTCCAGTAACAGTTTGAATTTTTAGGTTTCACTCTGTTTACTCCTATATTGATAGATGTATTTGGAACTCTATCCAACACGATTTGTGCTAGCTTCTTGAAACTTGACACAATAAAGTAGTTTCACATTCTATCTCTATGTTTTGTTTCCTCTTGATGTAGCCCTTAGCAGTGACTGGCGTAAAACACTTTCATGGAAAGGGGTTGCCAAGCTTCCAAAAATTACGAATCTCCAGAAATCTCAGCAAATATTTTTTCACCCAAACTGGATGATACTTTCAGGTAATGATCAGTACACTAAGGCGACTTGGTTCCCCACATTTCGTTCTTCTAAGTTGAAGCGTTCGTTTCCAGTAACAGTTTGAATTTGTAGGTTTCACTCTGTTTTCTCCTATATTGATAGATGTATTTGGAACCCTAAATCCAACACGGTTTGTGCTAGCTTCTTGAAACTTGACACAATAAACTAGGTTCACGTTCTATCTCTATGTTTTGTTTCCTCTTGATGTAGCCCTTAGCAGTGACTGGCGAGAAACACTTTCATGGAAAGGGGTTGCCAAGCTTCCAAAAATTACGAATCTCCAGAAATCTCAGCAAATATTTTTTCACCCAAACTGGATGATACTCTCAGGTAATGATCAGTACACTAAGGCGACTTGGTTTCCCAAATTTCGTTCTCTTATGTTGAAGCGTTCGTTTCCAGTAACAGTTTGAATTTTTAGGTTTCACTCTGTTTTCTCCTATATTGATAGATGTATTTGGAACTCTAAATGCAACACGGTTTGTGCAAGCTTCTTGAAACTTGACACAATAAAGTAGTTTCACGTTCTATCTCTATGTTTTGTTTCCTCTTGATGTAGCCCTAAGCAGTGACTGGCGAGAAACCCTTTCATGGAAAGGGGTTGCCAAGCTTCCAAAAATTACGAATCTCCAGAAATCTCAGCAAATACTCTTTCACCCAAACTGGATGATACTTTCAGGTAATGATCAGTACACTAAGGCAACTTGGTTCCCCAAATTTCGTTCTTCTACGTTGAAGCGTTCGTTTCCAGTAACAGTTTGAATTTTTAGGTTTCACTCTGTTTTCTCCTATATTGATAGACGTATTTGGAACTCTAAATCCAACACGGTTTGTGCTAGCTTCTTGAAACTTGACACAATAAATTAGTTTCACGTTCTATCTCTATGTTTTGTTTCCTCTTGATGTAGCCCTAAGCAGTGACTGGCGAGAAACACTTTCATGGAAAGGGGTTGCCAAGGTTCCAAAAATTACGAATCTCCAGAAATCTCAGCAAATACTTGTTCACCGAAACTGGATGATACTTTCAGGTAATGATCAGTACATTAAGCCCACTTGCTTCACCAAATTTCGTTCTTCTACGTTGAAGCGTTCGTTTCCAGTAACAGTTTGAATTTTTAGGTTTCACTCTGTTTACTCCTATATTGATAGATGTATTTGGAACTCTAAATCCAACACGGTTTGTGCTAGCTCCTTGAAACTTGACACAATAAATTAGTTTCACGTTCTATCTCTATGTTTTGTTTCCTCTTGATGTAGCCCTTAGCAGTGACTGGCGTAAAACACTTTCATGGAAAGGGGTGGCCAAGCTTCCAAAAATTACGAATCTCCAGAAATCTCAGCAAATATTTTTTCACCCAAACTGGATGATACTTTCAGGTAATGATCAGTACACTAAGGCGACTTGGTTCCCCAAATTTCGTTCTTCTACGTTGAAGCGTACGTTTCCAGTAACAGTTTGAATTTTTAGGTTTCACTCTGTTTTCTCCTATATTGATAGATGTATTTGGAACTCTAAATCCAACACGGTTTGTGCTAGCTTCTTGAAACGTGACACAATAAACTAGGTTCACGTTCTATCTCTATGTTTTGTTTCCTCTTGATGTAGCCCTTAGCAGTGACTGGCGAGAAACACTTTCATGGAAAAGGGTTGCCAAGCTTACAAAAATTACGAATCTCCAGAAATCTCTGCAAATATTTTTTCACCCAAACTGGATGATACTTTCACGTAATGATCAGTACACTAAGGCGACTTGGCTCCACACATTTCGTTCTTCTAGGTTGAAGCGGTCGTTTCCAGTAACAGTTTGAATTTTTAGGTTTCACTCTGTTTTCTCCTATATTGATAGATGTATTTGGAACTCTAAATCCAACACGGTTTGTGCTAGCTTCTTGAAACTTGACACAATAAAGTAGTTTCACGTTCTATCTCTATGTTTTCTTTCCTCTTGTTGTAGCCCTAAGCAGTGACTGGCGAGACACACTTTCATGGAAAGGGGTTGCCAAGCTTCCAAAAATTACAAATCTCCAGAAATCTCAGCAAATATTTTTTCACCCAAACTGGATAATACTTTCAGGTAAAGATCAGTACACTAAGGCGACTTTGTTAACCAAATTTCGTTCTTCTACGTTGAAGCGTTCGTTTCCAGTAACAGTTTGAATTTTTAGGTTTCACTCTGTTTTCTCCTATATTGATAGATGTATTTGGAACTCTAAATCCAACACGGTTTGTGCTAGCTTCTTGAAACTTGACACAATAAAGTAGGTTCACGTTCTATCTCTATGTTTTGTTTCCTCTTGATGTAGCCCTAAGCAGTGACTGGCGAGAAACACTTTCATGGAAAGGGGTTGCCAAGCTTCCAAAAATTACGAATCTCCAGAAATCTCAGCAAATACTTTTTCACCGAAACTGGATGATACTTTCAGGTAATGATCAGTACACTAAGCCCACTTGCTTCACCAAATTTCGTTCTTCTACGTTGAAGCGTTCGTTTCCAGTAACAGTTTGAATTTTTAGGTTTCACTCTGTTTACTCCTATATTGATAGATGTATTTGGAACTCTATCCAACACGATTTGTGCTAGCTTCTTGAAACTTGACACAATAAAGTAGTTTCACGTTCTATCTCTATGTTTTGTTTCCTCTTGATGTAGCCCTTAGCAGTGACTGGCGTAAAACACTTTCATGGAAAGGGGTTGCCAAGCTTCCAAAAATTACGAATCTCCAGAAATCTCAGCAAATATTTTTTCACCCAAACTGGATGATACTTTCAGGTAATGATCAGTACACTAAGGCGACTTGGTTCCCCACATTTCGTTCTTCTACGTTGAAGCGTTCGTTTCCAGTAACAGTTTGAATTTTTAGGTTTCACTCTGTTTTCTCCTATATTGATAGATGTATTTGGAACCCTAAATCCAACACGGTTTGTGCTAGCTTCTTGAAACTTGACACAATAAACTAGGTTCACGTTCTATCTCTATGTTTTGTTTCCTCTTGATGTAGCCCTTAGCAGTGACTGGCGAGAAACCCTTTCATGGAAAGGGGTTGCCAAGCTTCCAAAAATTACGAATCTCCAGAAATCTCAGCAAATATTTTTTCACCCAAACTGGATGATACTCTCAGGTAATGATCAGTACACTAAGGCGACTTGGTTTCCCAAATTTCGTTCTCTTATGTTGAAGCGTTCGTTTCCAGTAACAGTTTGAATTTTTAGGTTTCACTCTGTTTTCTCCTATATTGATAGATGTATTTGGAACTCTAAATGCAACATGGTTTGTGCAAGCTTCTTGAAACTTGACACAATATAGTAGTTTCACGTTCTATCTCTATGTTTTGTTTCCTCTTGATGTAGCCCTAAGCAGTGACTGGCGAGAAACCCTTACATGGAAAGGGGTTGCCAAGCTTCCAAAAATTACGAATCTCCAGAAATCTCAGCAAATACTCTTTCACCCAAACTGGATGATACTTTCAGGTAATGATCAGTACACTAAGGCAACTTGGTTCCCCAAATTTCGTTCTTCTACGTTGAAGCGTTCGTTTCCAGTAACAGTTTGAATTTTTAGGTTTCACTCTGTTTACTCCTATATTGATAGATGTATTTGGAACTCTAAATCCAACACGGTTTGTGCTAGCTCCTTGAAACTTGACACAATAAATTAGTTTCACGTTCTATCTCTATGTTTTGTTTCCTCTTGATGTAGCCCTAAGCAGTGACTGGCGAGAAACACTTTCATGGAAAGGGGTTGCCAAGCTTCCAAAAATTACAAATCACCGGAAATCTCAGCAAATAGTTTTTCACCCAAACTGGATGATACTTTCAGGTAATGATCAGTACACTGAGGCAACATGGTTCCCTAAATTCCGTTCTTCTATGTTGAAGCATTCGTTTCCAGTAACAGTTTGAATTTTTAGGTTTCACTCTGTTTTATCCTATATTGATAGATGTATTTGGAACTCTAAATCCAACATGGTTTGTGCTAGCTTCTTGAAACTTGACACAATAAAGTAGTTTCACGTTCTATCTCTATGTTTTGTTTCCTCTTGATGTAGGCCTAAGCAGTGACTGGCGAGAAACACTTTCATGGAAAGGGGTTGCTAAGCTTCCAAAAATTACGAATCTCCAGAAATCTTAGCAAATACTCTTTCACCCAAACTGGATGATACTTTCAGGTAATGATCAGTACACTAAGGCGACTTGGCTCCCCACATTTCGATCTTCTAGGTTGTAGCGTTCGTTTCCAGTAACAGTTTGAATTTTTAGGTTTCACTCTGTTTTCTCCTATATTGATAGATGTATTTGGAACTCTAAATCCAACACGGTTTTGTGCTAGCTTCTTGAAACTTGACACAATAAAGTAGTTTCACGTTCTATCTGTATGTTTTGTTTCCTCTTGATGTAGCCCTAAGCAGTGACTGGCGAGAAACACTTTCATGGAAAGGGGTTGCCAAGATTCCAAAAATTACAAATCTCCAGAAATCTCAGCAAATATTTTTTTACCCAAACTGGATGATACTTTCAGGTAATGATCAGTACACTAAGGCAACTTGGTTCCCCAAATTTCGTTCTTCTATGTTGAAGCGTTCGTTTCCAGTAACAGTTTGAATTTTTAGGTTTCACTCTGTTTTCTCCTATATTGATAGATGTATTTGGAACTCTAAATCCAACACGGTTTGTGCTAGCTTCTTGAAACGTGACACAATAAACTAGGTTCACGTTCTATCTCTATGTTTTGTTTCCTCTTGATGTAGCCCTAAGCAGTGACTGGCGAGAAACACTTTCATGGAAAGGGGTTGCCAAGCTTCCAAAAATTACGAATCTCCAGAAATCTCAGCAAATATTTTTTCACCCAAACTGGATGATACTTTCAGGTAATGATCAGTACACTATGGCGACTTGGTTCCCCAAATTTCGTTCTTCTATGTTGAAGCGTTCGTTTCCAGTAACAGTTTGAATTTTTAGATTTCACTCTGTTTTCTCCTATATTGATAGATGTATTTGGAACTCTAAATCCAACACGGTTTGTGCTAGCTTCTTGAAACGTGACACAATAAACTAGGTTCACGTTCTATCTCTATGTTTTGTTTCCTCTTGATGTAGCCCTTAGCAGTGACTGGCTAGAAACACTTACATGGAAAGGGGTTGCCAAGCTTCCAAAAATTACGAATCTCCAGAAATCTCAGCAAATATTTTTTCACCCAACCTGGATGATACTCTCAGGTAATGATCAGTACACTAAGGCGACTTGGTTTCCCAAATTTCGTTCTCTTATGTTGAAGCGTTCGTTTCCAGTAACAGTTTGAATTTTTAGGTTTCACTCTGTTTTCTCCTATATTGATAGATGTATTTGGAACTCTAAATGCAACACGGTTTGTGCAAGCTTCTTGAAACTTGACACAATAAAGTAGTTTCACGTTCTATCTCTATGTTTTGTTTCCTCTTGATGTAGCCCTAAGCAGTGACTGGCGAGAAACCCTTTCATGGAAAGGGGTTGCCAAGCTTCCAAAAATTACGAATCTCCAGAAATCTCAGCAAATACTCTTTCACCCAAACTGGATGATACTTTCAGGTAATGATCAGTACACTAAGGCAACTTGGTTCCCCAAATTTCGTTCTTCTACGTTGAAGCGTTCGTTTCCAGTAACAGTTTGAATTTTTAGGTTTCACTCTGTTTAATCCTATATTGATAGATGTATTTGGAACTCTAAATCCAACACGGTTTGTGCTAGCTCCTTGAAACTTGACACAATAAATTAGTTTCACGTTCTATCTCTATGTTTTCTTTCCTCTTGATGTAGCCCTAAGCAGTGACTGGCGAGAAACACTTTCATGGAAAGGGGTTGCCAAGCTTCCAAAAATTACAAATCTCCTGAAATCTCAGCAAATAGTTTTTCACCCAAACTGGATGATACTTTCAGGTAATGATCAGTACACTGAGGCAACATGGTTCCCTAAATTCCGTTCTTCTATGTTGAAGCATTCGTTTCCAGTAACAGTTTGAATTTTTAGGTTTCACTCTGTTTTATCCTATATTGATAGATGTATTTGGAACTCTAAATCCAACACGGTTTGTGCTAGCTTCTTGAAACTTGACACAATAAATTAGTTTCACGTTCTAACTCTATGTTTTGTTTGCTCTTGATGTAGCCCTAAGCAGTGACTGGCGAGAAACACTTTCATGGAAAGGGGTTGCTAAGCTTCCAAAAATTACGAATCTCCAGAAATCTCAGCAAATACTCTTTCACCCAAACTGGATGATACTTTCAGGTAATGATCAGTACACTAAGTCGACTTGGTTTCCCAAATTTCGTTCTTCTATGTTGAAGCGTTCGTTTCCAGTAACAGTTTGAATTTTTAGGTTTCACTCTGTTTACTCCTATATTGATAGATGTATTTGGAACTCTAAATCCAACACGGTTTGTGCTAGCTTCTTGAAACGTGACACAATAAAGTAGTTTCACGTTCTCTCTCTATGTTTTGTTTCCTCTTGATGTAGCCCTAAGCAGTGACTGGCGAAAAGCACTTTCATGGAAAAACGTTGCCAAGCATCCAAAAATTACGAATCTCCAGAAATCTCAGCAAATACTTTTTCACCCAAACTGGATGATACTTTCAGGTAATGATCAGTACACTAAGCCCACTTGCTTCACCAAATTTCGTTCTTCTACGTTGAAGCGATCGTTTCCAGTAACAGTTTGAATTTTTAGGTTTCACTCTGTTTACTCCGATATTGGTAGATGTATTTGGAACTCTATCCAACACGGTTTGTGCTAGCTTCTTGAAACTTGACACAATAAAGTAGTTTCACGTTCTATCTCTATGTTTTGTTTCCTCTTGATGTAGCCCTAAGCAGTGACTGGCGAGAAACCCTTTCATGGAAAGGGGTTGCCAAGCTTCCAAAAATTACGAATCTCCAGAAATCTCAGCAAATACTCTTTCACCCAAACTGGATGATACTTTCAGGTAATGATCAGTACACTAAGGCAACTTGGTTCCCCAAATTTCGTTCTTCTACGTTGAAGCGTTCGTTTCCAGTAACAGTTTGAATTTTTAAGTTTCACTCTGTTTACTCCTATATTGATAGATGTATTTGGAACTCTAAATCCAACACGGTTTGTGCTAGCTCCTTGAAACTTGACACACTAAATTAGTTTCACGTTCTATCTCTATGTTTTGTTTCCTCTTGATGTAGCCCTAAGCAGTGACTGGCGAGAAACACTTTCATGGAAAGGGGTTGCCAATCTTAAAAAAATTACAAATCTCCAGAAATCTCAGCAAATAGTTTTTCACCCAAACTGGATGATACTTTCAGGTAATGATCAGTACACTGAGGCAACATGGTTCCCTAAATTCCGTTCTTCTATGTTGAAGTATTCGTTTCCAGTAACAGTTTGAATTTTTAGGTTTCACTCTGTTTTATCCTATATTGATAGATGTATTTGGAACTCTAAATCCAACACGGTTTGTGCTAGCTTCTTGAAACTTGACACAATAAATTAGTTTCACGTTCTATCTCTATGTTTTGTTTCCTCTTGATGTAGCCCTAAGCAGTGACTGGCGAGAAACACTTTCATGGAAACGGGTTGCTAAGCTTCCAAAAATTACGAATCTCCAGAAATCTCAGCAAATACTCTTTCACCCAAACTGGATGATACTTTCAGGTAATGATCAGTACACTACGGCGACTTGGTTTCCCAAATTTCGTTCTTCTATGTTGAAGCGTTCGTTTCCAGTAACAGTTTGAATTTTTAGGTTTCACTCTGTTTACTCCTATATTGATAGATGTATTTGGAACTCTAAATCCAACACGGTTTGTGCTAGCTTCTTGAAACGTGACACAATAAAGTAGTTTCACGTTCTCTCTCTATGTTTTGTTTCCTCTTGATGTAGCCCTAAGCAGTGACTGGCGAAAAGCACTTTCATGGAAAGGGGTTGCCAAGCATCCAAAAATTACGAATCTCCAGAAATCTCAGCAAATACTTTTTCACCCAAACTGGATGATACTTTCAGGTAATGATCATTACACTAAGCCCACTTGCTTCATGAAATTTCGTTCTTCTACGTTGAAGCGAACGTTTCCAGTAACAGTTTGAATTTTAAGTTTCACTCTGTTTACTCCGATATTGGTAGATGTATTTGGAACTCTATCCAACACGGTTTGTGCTAGCTTCTTGTAACTTGACACAATAAAGTACTTTCACGTTCTATCTCTATGTTTTGTTTCCTCTTGATGTAGCCCTAAGCAGTGACTGGCGAGAAACACTTTCATGGAAAGGGGTTGCCAAGCTTAAAAAAATTACAAATCTCCAGAAATCTCAGCAAATAGTTTTTCAACCAAACTGGATGATACTTTCAGGTAATGATCAGTACACTGAGGCAACATGGTTCCCTAAATTCCGTTCTTCTATGTTGAAGCATTCGTTTCCATTAACAGTTCGAATTTTTAGGTTTCACTCTGTTTTATCCTATATTGATAGATGTATTTGGAACTCTAAATCCAACACGGTTTGTGCTAGCTTCTTGAAACTTGACACAATAAAGTACTTTCACGTTATATCTCTATGTTTTGTTTCCTCTTGATGTAGCCCTAAGCAGTGACTGGCGGGAAACACTTTCATGGAAAGGGGTTGCCAAGCTTCCAAAAATTACAAATCTCCAGAAATCTCAGCAAATATTTTTTCACCCAAACTGGATGATACTTTCAGGTAATGATCAGTACACTAAGGCGACTTTGTTAACCAAATTTCGTTCTTCTACGTTGAAGCGTTCGTTTCCAGTAACAGTTTGAATTTTTAGGTTTCACTCTGTTTTCTCCTATATTGATAGATGTATTTGGAACTCTAAATCCAACACGGTTTGTGCTAGCTTCTTGAAACTTGACACAATAAAGTAGGTTCACGTTCTATCTCTATGTTTTGTTTCGTCTTGATGTAGCCCTAAGCAGTGACTGGCGAGAAACACTTTCATGGAAAGGGGTTGCCAAGCTTCCAAAAATTACGAATCTCCAGAAATCTCAGCAAATACTTTTTCACCGAAACTGGATGTTACTTTCAGGTAATGATCAGTACACTAAGCCCACTTGCTTCACCAAATTTCGTTCTTCTACGTTGAAGCGTTCGTTTCCAGTAACAGTTTGAATTTTTAGGTTTCACTCTGTTTTCTCCTATATTGATAGATGTATTTGGAACTCTAAATGCAACACGGTTTGTGCAAGCTTCTTGAAACTTGACACAATAAAGTAGTTTCACGTTCTATCTCTATGTTTTGTTTCCTGTTGATGTAGCCCTAAGCAGTGACTGGCGAGAAACACTTTCATGGAAAGGGGTTGCCAAGCTTCCAAAAATTACGAATCTCCAGAAATCTCAGCAAATACTCTTTCACCCAAACTGGATGATACTTTCAGGTAATGATCAGTACACTAAGGCAACTTGGTTCCCCAAATTTCGTTCTTCTACGTTGAAGCGTTCGTTTCCAGTAACAGTTTGAATTTTTAGGTTTCACTCTGTTTACTCCTATATTGATAGATGTATTTGGAACTCTAAATCCAACACGGTTTGTGCTAGCTCCTTGAAACTTGACACAATAAATTAGTTTCACGTTCTATCTCTATGTTTTCTTTCCTCTTGATGTAGCCCTAAGCAGTGACTGGCGAGAAACACTTTCATGGAAAGGGGTTGCCAAGCTTCCAAAAATTACAAATCTCCAGAAATCTCAGCAAATAGTTTTTCACCCAAACTGGATGATACTTTCAGGTAATGATCAGTACACTGAGGCAACATGGTTCCCTAAATTCCGTTCTTCTATGTTGAAGCATTCGTTTCCAGTAACAGTTTGAATTTTTAGGTTTCACTCTGTTTTATCCTATATTGATAGATGTATTTGGAACTCTAAATCCAACACGGTTTGTGCTAGCTTCTTGAAACTTGACACAATAAATTAGTTTCACGTTCTATCTCTATGTTTTGTTTCCTCTTGATGTAGCCCTAAGTAGTGACTGGCGAGAAACACTTTCATGGAAAGGGGTTGCTAAGCTTCCAAAAATTACGAATCTCCAGAAATCTCAGCAAATACTCTTTCACCCAAACTGGATGATACTTTCAGGTAATGATCAGTACACTAAGGCGACTTGGTTTCCCAAATTTCGTTCTTCTATGTTGAAGCGTTCGTTTCCAGTAACGGTTTGAATTTTTAGGTTTCACTCTGTTTACTCCTATATTGATAGATGTATTTGGAACTCTAAATCCAACACGGTTTGTGCTACCTTCTTGAAACGTGACACAATAAAGTAGTTTCACGTTTTCTATGTTTTGTTTCCTCTTGATGTAGCCCTAAGCAGTGACTGGCGAAAAGCACTTTCATGGAAAGGGGTTGCCAAGCATCCAAAAATTACGAATCTCCAGAAGTATCAGCAAATACTTTTTCACCCAAACTGGATGATACTTTCAGGTAATGATCAGTACACTAAGCCCACTTGCTTCACCAAATTTCGTTCTTCGAAGTTGAAGCGTTCGTTTCCAGTAACAGTTTGAATTTTTAGGTTTCACTCTGTTTACTCCTATATTGATAGATGTATTTGGAACTCTATCCAACACGATTTGTGCTAGCTTCTTGAAACTTGACACAATAAAGTAGTTTCACGTTCTATCTCTATGTTTTGTTTCCTCTTGATGTAGCCCTTAGCAGTGACTGGCGTAAAACACTTTCATGGAAAGGGGTTGCCAAGCTTCCAAAAATTACGAATCTCCAGAAATCTCAGCAAATATTTTTTCACCCAAACTGGATGATACTTTCAGGTAATGATCAGTACACTAAGGCGACTTGGTCCCCCACATTTCGTTCTTCTACGTTGAAGCGTTCGTTTCCAGTAACAGTTTGAATTTTTAGGTTTCACTCTTTTTCTCCTATATTGATAGATGTATTTGGAACCCTAAATTCAACACGGTTTGTGCTAGCTTCTTGAAACTTGACACAATAAACTAGGTTCAGGTTCTATCTCTATGTTTTGTTTCCTCTTGATGTAGCCCTAAGCAGTGACTGGCGAGAAACACTTTCATGGAAAGGGGTTGCCAAGCTTCCAAAAATTTCGAATCTCCAGAAATCTCAGCAAATGTTTTTTCACCCAAACTGGATGATACTTTCAGGTAATGATCAGTACACTAAGGCAACTTGGTTTACCAAATTTCGTTCTCTTATGTTGAAGCGTTCGTTTCCAGTAACAGTTTGAATTTTTAGGTTTCACTCTGTTTTCTCGTATATTGATAGATGTATTTGGAACTCTAAATCCAACTCGGTTTGTGCAAGCTTCTTGAAACTTGACACAATAAAGTAGTTTCACGTTCTATCTCTATGTTTTGTTTCCTCTTGATGTAGCCCTAAGCAGTGACTGGCGAGAAACACTTTCATGGAAAGGGGTTGCCAAGCTTCCAAAAATTACAAATATCCAGAAATCTCAGCAAATATTTTTTAACCCAAACTGGATTATACTTTCAGGTAATGATCAGTACACTAAGGCGACTTGGTTCCCCAAATTTCGTTCTTCTATGTTGAAGCATTCGTTTCCAGTAACAGTTTGAATTTTTAGGTTTCACTCTGTTTTCTCCTATATTGATAGATGTATTTGGAACTCTAAATCTAACACGGTTTGTGCTAGCTTCTTGAAACTTGACACAATAAAGTAGTTTCACGTTCTATCTCTATGTTTTGTTTCCTCTTGATGTAGGCCTAAGCAGTGACTGCCGAGAAACACTTTCATGGAAAGGGGTTGCTAAGCTTCCAAAAATTACGAATCTCCAGAAATCTCAGCAAATACTCTTTCACCCAAACTGGATGATACTTTCAGGTAATGATCAGTACACTAAGGCGACTTGGCTCCCCACATTTCGTTCTTCTAGGTTGAAGCGTTCGTTTCCAGTAACAGTTTGAATTTTTAGGTTTCACTCTGTTTTCTCCTATATTGATAGATGTATTTGGAACTCTAAGTCCAACACGGTTTTGTGCTAGCTTCTTGAAACTTGACACAATAAAGTAGTTTCACGTTCTATCTCTATGTTTTGTTTCCTGTTGAAGTAGCCCTAAGCAGTGACTGGCGAGAAACACTTTCATGGAAAGGGGTAGCCAAGCTTCCAAAAATTACAAATCTCCAGAAATCTCAGCAAATATTTTTTTACCCAAACTGGATGATACTTTCAGGTAATGATCAGTACACTAAGGCAACTTGGTTCCCCAAATTTCGTTCTTCTATGTTGAAGCGTTCGTTTCCAGTAACAGTTTGAATTTTTAGGTTTCACTCTGTTTACTCCTATATTGATAGATGTATTTAGAACTCTAAATCCAACACGGTTTGTGCCAGCTTCTTGAAACTTGACACAGTAAATTAGTTTCACGTTCTATCTCTATGTTTTGTTTCCTCTTGATGTAGCCCTAAGCAGTGACTGGCGAGAAATACTTTCATGGAAAGGGGTTGCCAAGCTTCCAAAAATTACGAATCTCCAGAAATCTCAGCAAATATTTTTTCACCCAAACTGGATGATACTTTCAGGTAATGATCAATACACTAAGGCGACTTGGTTCCCCAAATTTCGTTCTTCTATGTTGAAGCGTTCGTTTCCAGTAACAGTTTGAATTTTTAGGTTTCACTCTGATTTCTCCTATATTGATAGATGTATTTGGAACTCTAATTCCAACACGGTTTGTGCTAGCTTCTTGAAACGTGACACAATAAACTAGGTTCACATTCTATCTCTATGTTTTGTTTCCACTTGATGTAGCCCTTAGCAGTGACTGGCGAGAAACACTTTCATGGAAAGGGGTTGCCAAGCTTCCAAAAATTACGAATCTCCAGAAATCTCAGCAAATATTTTTTCACCCAAACTGGATGATACTCTCAGGTAATGATCAGTACACTAAGGCGACTTGGTTCCCCAAATTTCGTTCTCTTATGTTGAAGCGTTCGTTTCCAATAACAGTTTGAATTTTTAGGTTTCACTCTGTTTACTCCTATATTGATAGATGTATTTGGAACTCTAAATCCAACACGGTTTGTGCTAGCTCCTTGAAACTTGACACAATAAATTAGTTTCACGTACTATCTCTATGTTTTGTTTCCTCTTGATGTAGCCCTAAGCAGTGACTGGCGAGAAACACTTTCATGGAAAGGGGTTGCCAAGCTTCCAAAAATTACGAATCTCCAGAAATCTCTGCAAATATTTTTCACCCAAACTGGATGATACTTTCAGGTAATGATCAGTACACTAAGGCGACTTGGCTCCCCACATTTCGTTCTTCTAGGTTGAAGCGGTCGTTTCCAGTAACAGTTTGAATTTTTAGGTTTCACTCTGTTTTCTCCTATATAGATAGATGTATTTGGAACTCTAAATCCAACACGGTTTGTGCTAGCTTCTTGAAACTTGACACAATAAAGTAGTTTCACGTTCTATCTCTATGTTTTGTTTCCTCTTGTTGTAGCCCTAAGCAGTGACTGGCGAGAAACACTTTCATGGAAAGGGGTTGCCAAGCTTCCAAAAATTACAAATCTCCAGAAATCTCAGCAAATATTTTTTTACCCAAACTGGATGATACTTTCAGGTAATGATCAGTACACTAAGGCAACTTGGTTCCCCAAATTTCGTTCTTCTATGTTGAAGCGTTCGTTTCCAGTAACAGTTTGAATTTTTAGGTTTCACTCTGTTTACTCCTATATTGATAGATGTATTTGGAACTCTAAATCCAACACGGTTTGTGCTAGCTTCTTGAAACTTGACACAGTAAATTAGTTTCACGTTCTATCTCTATGTTTTGTTTCCTCTTGATGTAGCCCTAAGCAGTGACTGGCGAGAAACACTTTCAAGGAAAGGGGTAGCCAAGCTTCCAAAAATTACGAATCTCCAGAAATCTCAGCAAATATTTTTTCACCCAAACTGGATGATACTTTCAGGTAATGATCAGTACACTATGGCGACTTGGTTCCCCAAATTTCGTTCTTCTATGTTGAAGCGTTCGTTTCCAGTAACAGTTTGAATTTTTAGGTTTCACTCTGTTTTCTCCTATATTGATAGATGTATTTGGAACTCTAAATCCAACACGGTTTGTGCTAGCTTCTTGAAACGTGACACAATAAACTAGGTTCACGTTCTATCTCTATGTTTTGTTTCCTCTTGATGTAGCCCTTAGCAGTGACTGGCGAGAAACACTTTCATGGAAAGGGGTTGCCAAGCTTCCAAAAATTACGAATCTCCAGAAATCTCAGCAAATATTTTTTCACCCAAACTGGATGACACTTTCAGGTAATGATCAGTACACTAAGGCGACTTGGTTTCCCAAATTTCGTTCTCTTATGTTGAAGCGTTCGTTTCCAGTAACAGTTTGAATTTTTAGGTTTCACTCTGTTTTCTCCTATATTGAAAGATGTATTTGGAACTCTAAATGCAACACGGTTTGTGCAAGCTTCTTGAAACTTGACACAATAAAGTAGTTTCACGTTCTATCTCTATGTTTTGTTTCCTCTTGATGTAGCCCTAAGCAGTGACTGGCGAGAAACACTTTCATGGAAAGGGGTTGCCAAGCTTCCAAAAATTACGAATCTCCAGAAATCTCAGCAAATACTTTTTCACCCAAACTGGATGATACTTTCAGGTAATGATCAGTACACTAAGCCCACTTGCTTCACCAAATTTCGTTCTTCTACGTTGAAGCGATCGTTTCCAGTAACAGTTTGAATTTTTAGGTTTCACTCTGTTTACTCCGATATTGGTAGATGTATTTGGAACTCTATCCAACACGGTTTGTGCTAGCTTCTTGAAACTTGACACAATAAAGTAGTTTCACGTTCTATCTCTATGTTTTGTTTCCTCTTGATGTAGCCCTAAGCAGTGACTGGCGAGAAACACTTTCATGGAAAGGGGTTGCCAAGCTTCCAAAAATTTCAAATCTCCAGAAATCTCAGCAAATATTTTTTCACCCAAACTGGATGATACTTTCAGGTAATGATCAGTACACTAAGGCGACTTTGTTAACCAAATTTCGTTCTCTACGTTGAAGCGTTCGTTTCCAGTAACAGTTTGAATTTTTAGGTTTCTCTCTGTTTACTCCTATATTGATAGATGTATTTGGAACTCTAAATCCAACACGGTTTGTGCTAGCTTCTTGAAACTTGACACAATAAAGTAGGTTCACGTTCTATCTCTATGTTTTGTTTCCTCTTGATGTAGCCCTAAGCAGTGACTGGCGAGAAACACTTTGATGGAAAGGGGTTGCAAAGCTTCCAAAAATTACGAATCTCCAGAAATCTCAGCAAATATTTTTTCACCCAAACTGGATGATACTTTCAGGTAATGATCAGTACACTAAGGCAACTTGGTTCCCCAAATTTTGATCTTCTATGCTGAAGCATTCGTTTCCAGTAACAGTTTGAATTTTTAGGTTTCAATCTGTTTACTCCTATATTGATAGATGTATTTGGAACTCTAAATCCAACACTGTTTGTGCTAGCTTCTTGAAACTTGACACAAAAAAGTAGTTTCACGTTCTCTGTCTATGTTTTGTTTCCTCTTGATGTAGCGCTAAGCAGTGACTTGCGAGAAACACTTTCAAGGAAAGGGGTTGCCAAGCTTCCAAAAATTACGAATCTCCAGAAATCTCAGCAAATATTTTTTCACCCAAAATGGATGATACTTTCAGGTAATGATCAGTACACTAAGGCGACTTGGTTTCCCAAATTTCGTTCTTCTACGTTGAAGCGCTCGTTTCCAGTAACAGTTTGAATTTTTAAGTTTCACTCTGTTTACTCCTATATTGATAGATGTATTTGGTACTCTAAATCCAACACGGTTTATGCTAGCTTCTTGAAACTTGACACAGTACAGTAGTTTCACGTTCTATCTCTATGTTTTGTTTCCTCTTGATGTAGCCCTAAGCAGTGACTGGCGAAAAGCACTTTCATGGAAAGGGGTTGCCAAGCATCCAAAAATTACAAATCTCAAGAAATCTCAGCAAATATTTTTTTCACCCAAACTGGATGATACTTTCAGGTAATGATCAGTACACTAAGGCGACTTGGTTCCCCAAATTTCGTTCTTCTACGTTGAAGCGTTCGTTTCCAGTAACAGTTTGAATTTTTAGGTTTCACTCTGTTTTCTCCTATATTGATTGATGTATTTGAAAATCTAAATCCAACACGGTTTTTGCTAGCTTCTTGAAACTTGACACAGTACAGTAGTTTCACGTACTATCTCTATTTTTTGTTTCCTCTTGATGTAGCCCTAAGCAGTGACTGGCGAGAAACACTTTCATGGAAAGGGGTTGCCAAGTTTCCAAAAATTACGAATCTCCAGAAATCTCAGCAAATATTTTTTCACCCAAACTGGATGATACTTTCAGGTAATGATCAGTACACTAAGGCGACTTGGTTTCCCAAATTTCGTTCTTCTACTTTGAAGCGCTCGTTTCCAGTAACAGTTTGAATTTTTAGGTTTCACTCTGTTTACTCCTATATTGATAGATGTATTTGGAACTCTAAATCCAATACGGTTTGTGCTAGCTTCTTGAAACATGACACAATAAAGTAGTTTCACGTTCTATCTCTATGTTTTGTTTCCTCTTGATGTAGCCCTAAGCAGTGACTGGCGAGAAACACTTTCATGGAAAGGGGTTGCCAAGCTTCCAAAAATTACGAATCTCCAGAAATCTCAACAAATATTTTTTCACCCAAACTGGATGATACTTTCAGGTAATGATCAGTACACTAAGGTGACTTGGTTCCCCACATTTCGTTCTTCTAGGTTCAAGCGTTCGTTTCCAGTAACAGTTTGAATTTTTAGGTTTCACTCTGTTTTCTCCTATATTGATAGATGTATTTGGAACTCCAAATCCAACACGGTTTGTGCTAGCTTCTTGAAACTTGACACAATAAAGTAGTTTCACGTTCTATCTCTATGTTTTGTGTCCTCTTGATGTAGCCCTAAGCAGTGACTGGCGAGAAACACTTTCATGGAAAGGGGTTGCCAAGCTTCCAAAAATTACAAATCTCCAGAAATCTCAGCAAATATTTTTTCACCCAAACTGGATGATACTTTCAGGTAATGATCAGTACACTAAGGCGACTTGGTTCCCCAAATTTCGTTCTTCTATGTTGAAGGGTTCGTTTCCAGTAACAGTTTGAATTTTTAGGTTTCAGTCTGTTTACTCCTATATTGATAGATGTATTTGGAACTCTAAATCCAACACGGTTTGTGCTAGCTTCTTGAAACTTGACACAATAAAGTAGTTTGACGTTCTATCTCTATGTTTTGTTTCCTCTTGACGTAGCCCTAAGCAGTGACTGGCGAGAGTCACTTTCATGGAAAGGGGTTGCCAAGCTTCCAAAAATTACGAATCTCCAGAAATCTCAGCAAATACTTTTTCACCCAAACTGGATGATACTTTCATGTAATGATCAGTCCACTAAGGTGACTTGGTTTCCCAAATTTCATTCTTCTATGTTGAAGCGTTCGTTTCCAGTAACAGTTTGAATTTTTAGGCTTCACTCTGTTTACTCCTATATTGATAGATGTATTTGGAACTCTAAATCCAACACGGTTTGTGCTAGCTTCATGAAACTTGCCACAATAAATTAGTTTCACGTTCTATCTCTATGTTTTGTTTCCTCTTGATGTAGCCCTAAGCAGTGACTGGCGAGAAACACTTTCATGGAAAGGGGTTGCCAAGCTTCCAAAAATTACGAATCTCCAGAAATCTCAGCAAATACTTTTTCACCCAAACTGGATGATACTTTCAGGTAATGATCAGTACACTAAGGCAACTTGGTTCCCCAAATTTCGTTCTTCTATGTTGAAGCGTTCGTTTCCAGTAACAGTTTGAATTTTTAGGTTTCACTCTGTTTACTCCTATATTGATAGATGTATTTGGAACTCTAAATCCAACACGGTTTGTGCTAGCTTCTTGAAACTTGACACAATAAAGTAGTTTCACGTTCTATCTCTATGTTTTGTTTCCTCTTGATGTAGCCCTAAGCAGTGACTGGCGAGAAACACTTTCATGGAAAGGGGTTGCCAAGCTTCCAAAAATTACGAGTCTCCAGAAATCTCAGCAAATACTTTTTCACCCAAACTGGATGATACTTTCAGGTAATGATCAGTACACTAAGCTGACTTGCTTCACCAAATTTCGTTCTTCTACGTTGAAGCGTTCGTTTCCAGTAACAGTTTGAATTTTTAGGTTTCACTCTGTTTACTCCTATATTGATAGATGTATTTGGAACTCTATCCAACACGGTTTGTGCTAGCTTCTTGAAACTTGACACAATAAAGTAGTTTCACGTTCTATCTCTATGTTTTGTTTCCTCTTGATGTAGCCCTAAGCAGTGACTGGCGAGAAACACTTTCATGGAAAGGGGTTGCCAAGCTTCCAAAAATTACGAATCTCCAGAAATCTCAACAAATATTTTTTCACCCAAACTGGATGATACTTTCAGGTAATGATCAGTACACTAAGGTGACTTGGTTCCCCACATTTCGTTCTTCTAGGTTCAAGCGTTCGTTTCCAGTAACAGTTTGAATTTTTAGGTTTCACTCTGTTTTCTCCTATATTGATAGATGTATTTGGAACTCCAAATCCAACACGGTTTGTGCTAGCTTCTTGAAACTTGACACAATAAAGTAGTTTCACGTTCTATCTCTATGTTTTGTTTCCTCTTGATGTAGCCCTAAGCAGTGACTGGCGAGAAACACTTTCATGGAAAGGGGTTGCCAAGCTTCCAAAAATTACAAATCTCCAGAAATCTCAGCAAATATTTTTTCACCCAAATTGGATGATACTTTCAGGTAATGATCAGTACACTAAGGCAACTTGGTTCTCCAAATTTTGTTCTTCTATGTTGAAGCGTTCGTTTCCAGTAACAGTTTGACTTTTTATGTTTCACTCTGTTTACTCCTATATTGATAGATGTATTTGGAACTCTAAATCCAACACGGTTTGTGCTAGCTTCTTGAAACTTGACACAATAAAGTAGTTTCACGTTCTCTCTCTATGTTTTGTTTCCTCTTGATGTAGAGCTAAGCAGTGACTGGCGAGAAACACTTTCATGGAAAGGGGTTGCCAAGCTTCCAAAAATTACGAATCTCCAGAAATCTCAGCCAATACTTTTTCACCCAAACTGGATGATACTTTCAGGTAATGATCAGTACACTAAGGCGACTTGGTTTCCCAAATTTCGTTCTTCTATGTTGAAGGGTTCGTTTCCAGTAACAGTTTGAATTTTTAGGTTTCTGTCTGTTTACTCCTATATTGATAGATGTATTTGGAACACTAAATCCAACACGGTTTGTGCTAGCTTCTTGAAACTTGACACAATAAATTAGTTTCACGTTCTATCTCTATGTTTTGTTTCCTCTTGACGTAGCCCTAAGCAGTGACTGGCGAGAAACACTTTCATGGAAAGGGGTTGCCAAGCTTCCAAAAATTACGAATCTCCAGAAATCTCAGCAAATACTTTTTCACCCAAACTGGATGATACTTTCATGTAATGATCAGTACACTAAGGTGACTTGGTTTCCCAAATTTCGTTCTTCTATGTTGAAGCGTTCGTTTCCAGTAACAGTTTGAATTTTTAGGCTTCACTCTGTTTACTCCTATATTGATAGATGTATTTGGAACTCTATCCAACACGGTTTGTGCTAGCTTCTTGAAACTTGACACAATAAAGTAGTTTCACGTTCTATCTCTATGTTTTGTTTCCTCTTGATGTAGCCCTAAGCAGTGACTGGCGAGAAACATTTTCATGGAAAGGGGTTGCCAAGGTTCCAAAAATTACGAATCTCCAGAAATCTCAGCAAATACTTTTTCACCCAAACTGGATGATACTTTCAGGTAACGATCAGTACACTAAGGCAACTTGGTTCCCCAAATTTCGTTCTTCTACGTTGAAGCTTTCGTTTCCAGTAACAGTTTGAATTCTTAGGTTTCACTCTGTTTACTCCTATATTGATAGATGTATTTGGAACTCTATCCAACACGGTTTGTGCTAGCTTCTTGAAACTTGACACAATAAAGTAGTTTCATGTTCTATCTCTATGTTTTGTTTCCTCTTGATGTAGCCCTAAGCAGTGACTGGCGAGAAACATTTTCATGGAAAGGGGTTGCAAAGCTTCCAAAAATTACGAATCTCCAGAAATCTCAGCAAATATTTTTTCACCCAAACTGGTTGATACTTTCAGGTAATGATCAGTACACTAAGGCAACTTGGTTCCCCAAATTTCATTCTTCTATGTTGAAGCGTTCGTTTCCAGTAACAGTTTGAATTTTTAGGTTTCACTCTGTTTACTCCTATATTGATAGATGTATTTGGAACTCTATCCAACAAGGTTTGTGCTAGCTTCTTGAAACTTGACACAATAAAGTAGTTACACGTTCTATCTCTATGTTTTGTTTCCTCTTGATGTAGCCCTAAGCAGTGACTGGCGAGAAACATTTTCATGGAAAGGGGTTGCCAAGTTTCCAAAAATTACGAATCTCCAGAAATCTCAGCAAATATTTTTTCACCCAAACTGGATGATACTCTCAGGTAATGATCAGTACACTAAGGCGACTTGGTTCCCAAAATTTCGTTCTTCTACGTTGAAGCGTTCGTTTCCAGTAACAGTTTGAATTTTTAGGTTTCACTCTGTTTTCTCCTATATTGATAGATGTATTTGGAAATCTAAATCCAACACGGTTTGTGCTAGCTTCTTGAAACTTGACACAATAAAGTAGTTTCACGTTCTATCTCTATGTTTTGTTACCTCTTGCTATAGCCCTAAGCAGTGACTGGCGGGAAACACTTGCATGGAAAGGGGTTGCCAAGCTTCCAAAAATTACGAATCTCCAGAAATCTCAGCAAATACTTTTTCACCCAAACTGGATGATACTTTCAGGTAATGATCAGTACACTAAGCCCTCTTGCTTCACCAAATTTCGTTCTTCTACGTTGAAGGGTTCGTTTCCAGTAACAGTTTGAATTTTTAGGTTTCACTCTGTTTTCTCCTATATTGATAGATGTATTTGGAACTCTAAATCCAACTCGGTTTGTGCTAGCTTCTTGAAACTTGACACAATAAAGTAGTTTCACGTTCTATCTCTATGTTTTGTTTCCTCTTGATGTAGCCCTAAGCAGTGACTGGCGAGAAACACTTTCATAGAAAGGGGTTGCCAAGCTTCCAAAAATTACAAATCTCCAGAAATCTCAGCAAATATTTTTTCACCCAAACTGGATGATACTTTCAGGTAATGATCAGTACACTAAGGCAACTTGGTTCCCCAAATTTTGTTCTTCTATGTTGAAGCGTTCATTTCCAGTAACAGTTTGAATTTTTATGTTTCACTCTGTTTACTCCTATATTGATAGATGTATTTGGAACTCTAAATCCAACACGGTTTGTGCTAGCTTCTTGAACCTTGACACAATAAAGTAGTTTCACGTTCTCTCTCTATGTTTTGTTTCCTCTTGATGTAGAGCTAAGCAGTGACTGGCGAGAAACACTTTCATGGAAAGGGGTTGCCAAGCTTCCAAAAATTACGAATCTCCAGAAATCTCAGCCAATACTTTTTCACCCAAACTGGATGATACTTTCAGGTAATGATCAGTACACTAAGGCGACTTGGTTTCCCAAATTTCGTTCTTCTATGTTGAAGGGTTCGTTTCCAGTAACAGTTTGAATTTTTAGGTTTCAGTCTGTTTACTCCTATATTGATAGATGTATTTGGAACTCTAAATCCAACACGGTTTGTGCTAGCTTCTTGAAACTTGACACAATAAAGTAGTTCCACGTTCTATCTCTATGTTTTGTTTCCTCTTGACGTAGCCCTAAGCAGTGACTGGCGAGAAACACTTTCATGGAAAGGGGTTGCCAAGCTTCCAAAAATTACGTATCTCCAGAAATCTCAGCAAATACTTTTTCACCCAAACTGGATGATACTTTCAGGTAATGATCAATACACTAAGGTGACTTGGTTTCCCAAATTTCGTTCTTCTATGTTGAAGCGTTCGTTTCCAGTAACAGTTTGAATTTTTAGGCTTCACTCTGTTTACTCCTATATTGATAGATGTATTTGGAACTCTAAATCCAACACGGTTTGTGCTAGCTTCTTGAAACTTGACACAATAAGGTAGTTTCACGTTCTATCTCTATGTTTTGTTTCCTCTTGATGTAGCCCTAAGCAGTGACTGGCGAGAAACACTTTCATGGAAAGGGGTTGCCAAGGTTCCAAAAATTACGAATCTCCAGAAATCTCAGCAAATACTTTTTCACCCAAACTGGATGATACTTTCAGGTAATGATCAGTACACTAAGGCAACTTGGTTCCCCAAATTTCGTTCTTCTATGTTGAAGCGTTCGTTTCCAGTAACAGTTTGAATTTTTAGGTTTCACTCTGTTTACTCCTATATTGATAGATGTATTTGGAACTCTAAATCCAACACGGTTTGTACTAGCTTCTTGAAACTTGACACAATAAAGTAGTTTCACGTTCTATCTCTATGTTTTGTTTCCTCTTGATGTAGCCCTAAGCAGTGACTGGCGAGAAACACTTTCATGGAAAGGGGTTGCCAAGCTTCCAAAAATTACGAATCCCAAGAAATCTCAGCAAATACTTTTTCACCCAAACTGGATGATACTTTCAGGTAATGATCAGTACACTAAGCCGACTTGCTTCACCAAATTTCGTTCTTCTACGTTGAAGCGTTCGTTTCCAGTAACAGTTTGAATTTTTAGGCTTCACTCTGTTTACTCCTATATTGATAGATGTATTTGGAACTCTATCCAACACGGTTTGTGCTAGCTTCTTGAAACTTGACACAATAAAGTAGTTTCACGTTCTATCTCTATGTTTTGTTTCCTCTTGATGTAGCCCTAAGCAGTGACTGGCGAGAAACATTTTCATGGAAAGGGGTTGCCAAGCTTCCAAAAATTACGAATCTCCAGAAATCTCAGCAAATACTTTTTCACCCAAACTGGATGATACTTTCAGGTAATGATCAGTAAACTAAGGCAACTTGGTTCCCCAAATTTCGTTCTTCTACGTTGAAGCGTTCGTTTCCAGTAACAGTTTGAATTTTTAGGTTTCACTCTGTTTACTCCTATATTGATAGATGTATTTGGAACTCTATCCAACACGGTTTGTGCTAGCTCCTTGAAACTTGACACAATAAGGTAGTTTCACGTTCTATCTCTATGTTTTGTTTCCTCTTGATGTAGCCCTAAGCAGTGACTGGCGAGAAACATTTTCATGGAAAGGGGTTGCAAAGCTTCCAAAAATTACGAATCTCCAGAAATCTCAGCAAATACTTTTTCACCCAAACTGGATGATACTTTCAGGTAATGATCAGTACACTAAGGCAACTTGGTTCCCCAAATTTCGTTCTTCTATGTTGAAGCGTTCGTTTCCAGTAACAGTTTGAATTTTTAGGTTTCACTCTGTTTACTCCTATATTGATAGATGTATTTGGAACTCTATCCAACAAGGTTTGTGCTAGCTTCTTGAAACTTGACACAATAAAGTAGTTACACGTTCTATCTCTATGTTTTGTTTCCTCTTGATGTAGCCCTAAGCAGTGACTGGCGAGAAACATTTTATGGAAAGGGGTTGCCAAGCTTCCAAAAATTACAAATCTCAAGAAATCTCAGCAAATAGTTTTTCACCCAAACTGGATGATACTTTCAGGTAATGATCAGTACACTAAGGTGACTTGGTTCCCAAAATTTCGTTCTTCTATGTTGAAGCATTCGTTTCCAGTAACAGTTTGAATTTTAGGTTTCACTCTGTTTTCTCCTATATTCATAGATGTATTTGGAACTCTAAATCCAACACGGTTTGTGCTAGCTTCTTGAAACTTGACACAATAAAGTAGTTTCACGTTCTCTCTCTATGTTTTGTTTCCTCTTGATGTAGCCCTAAGCAGTGACTGGTGAGAAACACTTTCATGGAAAGGGGTTGCCAAGCTTCCAAAAATTACGAATCTCCAGAAATCTCAGCAAATACTTTTTCACCCAAACTGGATGATACTTTCAGGTAATGATCAGTACACTAAGGCGACTTGGTTTCCCAAATTTCGTTCTTCTATGTTGAAGTGTTCGTTTCCAGAAACAGTTTGAATTTTTAGGTTTCACTCTGTTTACTCCTATATTGATAGATGTATTTGGAACTCTAAATCCAACACGGTTTGTGCTAGCTTCTTGAAACTTGACACAATAAATTAGTTTCACGTTCTATCTCTATGTTTTGTTTCCTCTTGATATAGCCCTAAGCAGTGACTGGCCAGAAACACTTTCATGGAAAGGGGTTGCCAAGCTTCCAAAAATTACAAATCTCCAGAAATCTCAGCAAATACTTTTTCACCCAAACTGGATGATACTTTCAGGTAATGATCAGTACACTAAGGCGACTTGGTTCCCCAAATTTCGTTCTTCTATGTTGAAGCATTCGTTTCCAGTAACAGTTTGAATTTTTAGGTTTCACTCTTTTTTCTCCTATATTGATAGACGTATTTGGAACTCTAAATCCAACACGGTTTGTGCTAGCTTCTTGAAACTTGACACAATAAAGTAGTTTCATGTTCTATCTCTATGTTTTGTTTCCTCTTGCTGTAGCCCTAAGCAGTGACTGGCGAGAAACACTTTCATGGAAAGGGGTTGCCAAGCTTCCAAAAATTACGAATCTCCAGTAATCTCAGCAAATATTTTTTCACCCAAACTGGATGATACTTTCAGGTAATGATCAGTACACTAAGGCGACTTGGTTCCCCACATTTCGTTCTTCTACGTTGAAGCCTTCGTTTCCAGTAACAGTTTGAATTTTTAGGTTTCACTCTGTTTTCTCCTATATTGATAGATGTATTTGGAACTCTAAATCCAACATGGTTTTTGTAAGCTTCTTGAAGCTTGACACAATAAATTAGTTTCACGTTCTATCTCTATGTTTTGTTTCCTCTTGATGTAGCCCTAAGCAGTGACTGGCGAGAAACACTTTCAAGGAAAGGGGTTGCCAAGCTTCCAAAAATTATGAATCTCCAGAAATCTCAGCAAATATTTTTTCACCCAAATTGGATGATACTTTCAGGTAATGATCAGTACACTAAGGCGACTTGGTTCCCCAAATTTCGTTCTCTTATGTTGGAGCGTTCGTTTCCAGTAACAGTTTGAATTTTTACGTTTCACTCTGTTTTCTCCTATATTGATAGATGTATTTGGAACTCTAAATCCAACACGGTTTGTGCAAGCTTCTTGAAACTTGACACAATAAATTAGTTTCACGTTCTATCTCTATGTTTTGTTTCCTCTTGATGTAGCCCTAAGCAGTGACTGGCGAGAAACACTTTCATAGAAAGGGTTTGCCAAGCTTCCAAAAATTACAAATCTCCAGAAATCTCAGCAAATAGTTTTTCACCCAAACTTGATGATACTTTCAGGTAATGATCAGTACACTAAGCCCACTTGCTTCACCAAATTTCGTTCTTCTACGTTGAAGCGATCGTTTCCAGTAACAGTTTGAATTTTTAGGTTTCACTCTGTTTACTCCTATATTGATAGATGTATTTGGAACTCTATCCAACACGGTTTGTGCTAGCTTCTTGAAACTTGACACAATTAAGTAGTTTCACGTTCCATCTCTATGTTTTGTTTCCTCTTGATATAGCCCTAAGCAGTGACTGGCGAGAAACACTTTCATGGAAAGGGGTTGCCAAGCTTCCAAAATTTCGAATCTCCAGAAATCTCAGCAAATATTTTTTCACCCAAACTGGATGATACTTTCAGGTAATGATCAGTACACTAAGGCGACTTGGTTCCCCACATTTCGTTCTTCTACGTTGAAGCCTTCGTTTCCAGTAACAGTTTCAATTTTTAGGTTTCACTCTGTTTTCTCCTATATTGATAGATGTATTTGGAAATCTAAATCCAACACGGTTTTTGCTAGCTTCTTGAAACTTGACACAATAAAGTAGTTTCACGTTCTATCTCTATGTTTTGTTTCCTCTTGATGTAGCCCTAAGCAGTGACTGGCGACAAACACTTTCATGGAAAGGGGTTGCCAAGCTTCCAAAAATTACGAATCTCCAGAAATCTGAGCAAATACATTTTCACCCAAACTGGATGATACTTTCAGGTAATGATCAGTACACTAAGGCAACTTGGTTCCCCAAATTTCGTTCTTCTACGTTGAAGCGTTCGTTTCCAGTAACAGTTTGAATTTTTAGGTTTCACTCTGTTTTCTCCTATATTGATAGATGTATTTGGAACTCTAAATCCAACACGGTTTGTACTAGCTTCTTGAAACTTGACACAATAAAGTAGTTTCAAGTTCTATCTCTATGTTTTGTTTCCTCTTGCTGTGGCCCTAAGCAGTGACTGGCGAGAAACACAATAAAGTAGTTTCACGTTCCATCTCTATGTTTTGTTTCCTCTTGATGTAGCCCTAAGCAGTGACTGGCGAGAAACACTTTCACGGAAAGGGGTTGACAAGCTTCCAAAATTACTAATCTCCAGAAATCTCAGCAAATATTTTTTCACCCAAACTGAATGATACTTTCAGGTAATGATCAGTACACTAAGGCGACTTGGTTCCCCAAATTTCGTTCTTCTATGTTGAAGCATTCGTTTCCAGTAACAGTTTGAATTTTTAGGTTTCACTCTGTTTTCTCCTATATTGATAGACGTATTTGGAACTCTAAATCCAACACGGTTTGTGCTAGCTTCTTGAAACTTGACACAATAAAGCAGTTTCACGTTCTATCTCTATGTTTTGTTTCCTCTTGCTGTAGCCCTAAGCAGTGACTGGCGAGAAACACTTTCATGGAAAAGGGTTGCCAAGCTTCCAAAAATTACGAATCTCCAGATATCTCAGCAAATATTTTTTCACCCAAACTGGATGATACATTCAGGTAATGATCAGTACACTAAGGCGACTTGGTTCCCCACATTTCATTCTTCTACGTTGAAGCGTTCGTTTCCAGTAACAGTTTGAATTTTTAGGTTTCACTCTGTTTTCTCCTATATTGATAGATGTATTTGGAACTCGAAATCCAACAGGGTTTGTGCAAGCTTCTTGAAACTTGACACAATAAATTAGTTTCAAGTTCTATCTCTATGTTTTGTTTCCTCTTGATGTAGCCCTAAGCAGTGACTGGCGGGAAACACTTTCAAGGAAAGGGGTTGACAAGATTCCAAAAATTACGAATCTCCAGAAATCTCAGCAAATATTTTTTCACCCAAACTGGATGATACTTTCAGGTAATGATCAGTACACTAAGGCGACTTGGTTCCCCGAATTTCGTTCTCTTATGTTGGAGCGTTCGTTTCCAGTAACAGTTTGAATTTTTAGGTTTCACTCTGTTTTCTCCTATATTGATAGATGTATTTGGAACTCTAAACCCAACACGGTTTGTGCAAGCTTCTTGAAACTTGACACAATAAAGTAGTTTCACGTTCTATCTGTATGTTTTGTTTCCTCTTGATGTAGCCCTAAGCAGTGAGTGGCGAGAAACATTTTCATGGAAAGGGGTTGCCAAGTTTCCAAAAATTACGAATCTCCAGAAATCTCAGCAAATATTTTTTCACCCAAACTGGATGATACTTTCAGGTAATGATCAGTACACTAAGGCGACTTGGTTCCCAAAATTTCGTTCTTCTACGTTGAAGCGTTCCTTTCCAGTAACAGTTTGAATTTTTAGGTTTCACTCTGTTTTCTCCTATAATGATAGATGTATTTGGAAATTTAAATCCAACACGGTTTTTGCTAGCTTCTTGAAACTTTACACAACAAAGTAGTTTCACGTTTTATCTCTATGTTTTGTTTCCTCTTGCTGTAGCCCTAAGCAGTGACTGGCGAGAAACACTTTCATGGAAAGGGGTTGCTAAGCTTCCAAAAATTACGAATCTCCAGAAATCTCAGCAAATACATTTTCACCCAAACTGGATGATACTTTCAGGTAATGATCAGTACACTAAGGCAACTTGGTTCCCCAAATTTCGTTCTTCTATGTTGAAGCGTTCGTTTCCAGTAACAGTTTGAATTTTTAGGATTCACTCTGTTTACTCCTATATTGATAGATGTATTTGGAACTCTAAATCCAACACGGTTTGTGCTAGCTTCTTGAAACTTGACACAATAAAGTAGTTTCACGTTCTCTCTCTATGTTTTGTTTCCTCTTGATGTAGCCCTAAGCAGTGACTGGTGAGAAACACATTCATGGAAAGGGGTTGCCAAGCTTCCAAAAATTACGAATCTCTAGAAATCTCAGCAAATACTTTTTCACCCAAACTGGATGATACTTTCAGGTAATGATCAGTACACTAAGGCGACTTGGTTCCCCAAATTTCGTTCTTTTACGTTGAAGCGTTCGTTTCCAGTAACAGTTTGAATTTTTAGGTTTCACTCTGTTTACTCCTATATTGATAGATGTATTTGGAACTCTATCCAACACGGTTTGTGCTAGCTTCTTGAAACTTGACACAATAAAGTAGTTTCACGTTCTATCTCTATGTTTTGTTTCCTCTTGATGTAGCCCTAAGCAGTGACTGGCAAGAAACACTTTCATGGAAAGGGGTTGCCAAGCTTCCAAAAATTACGAATCTCCAGAAATCTCAGCAAATATTTTTTCACCCAAACTGGATGATACTTTCAGGTAATGATCAGTACACTAAGGCGACTTGGTTCCCCAAATTTCGTTCTCTTATGTTGAAGCGTTCGTTTCCAGTAACAGTTTGAATTTTTAGGTTTCACTCTGTTTTCTCCTATATAGGTAGATGTATTTGGAACTCTAAATCCAACATGGTTTGTGCTAGCTTCTTGAAACTTGACACAATAAAGTAGTTTCACGTTCTATCTCTATGTTTTGTTTCCTCTTGATGTAGCCCTAAGCAGTGACTGGCGAGATACACTTTCATGGAAAGGGGTTGCCAAGCTTCCAAAAATTACGAATCTCCAGAAATCTCAGCAAATACTTTTTCACCCAAACTGGATGATACTTTCAGGTAATGATCAGTACACTAAGGCAACTTGGTTCCCCAAATTTTGTTCTTCTATGTTGAAGCGTTCGTTTCCAGTAACAGTTTGAATTTTTAGGTTTCACTCTGTTTACTCCTATATTGATAGATGTATTTGGAACTCTAAATCCAACACGGTTTGTACTAGCTTCTTGAAACTTGACACAATAAAGTAGTTTCATGTTCTATCTCTATGTTTTGTTTCCTCTTGATGTAGCCCTAAGCAGTGACTGGCGAGAAACACTTTCATTGAAAGGGGTTGCCAAGCTTCCAAAAATTACGAATCTCCAGAAATCTCAGCAAATACTTTTTCACCCAAACTGGATGATACTTTCAGGTAATGATCAGTACACTAAGCCGACTTGCTTCACCAAATTTCATTCTTCTACGTTGAAGCGTTCGTTTCCAGTAACAATTTGAATTTTTAGGTTTCACTCTGTTTACTCCTATATTGATAGATGTATTTGGAACTCTATCCAACACGGTTTGTGCTAGCTTCTTGAAACTTGACACAATAAAGTAGTTTCACGTTCTATCTCTATGTTTTGTTTCCTCTTGATGTAGCCCTAAGCAGTGACTGGCGAGAAACATTTTCATGGAAAGGGGTTGCCAAGTTTCCAAAAATTACGAATCTCCAGAAATCTCAGCAAATATTTTTTCACCCAAACTGGATGATACTTTCAGGTAATGATCAGTACACTAAGGCGACTTGGTTCCCAAAATTTCATTCTTCTACGTTGAAGCGTTCGTTTCCAGTAACAGTTGAATTTTTAGGTTTCACTCTGTTTTCTCCTATATTGATAGATGTATTTGGAAATCTAAATCCAACACGGTTTTTGCTAGCTTCTTGAAACTTGACACAATAAAGTAGTTTCACGTTCTATCTCTATGTTTTGTTTCCTCTTGCTGTAGCCCTAAGCAGTGACTGGCGAGAAACACTTTCATGGAAAGGGGTTGCCAAGCTTCCAAAAATTACGAATCTCCAGAAATCTCAGCAAATATTTTTTCACCCAAACTGGATGATACTTTCAGGTAATGATAAGTACACTAAGGCGACTTGGTTCCCCAAATTTCGTTCTCTTATGTTGAAGCGTTCGTTTCCAGTAACAGTTTGAATTTTTAGGTTTCACTCTGTTTTCTCCTATATAGGTAGATGTATTTGGAACTCTAAATCCAACACGGTTTGTGCTAGCTTCTTGAAACTTGACACAATAAAGTAGTTTCACGTTCTATCTCTATGTTTTGTTTCCTCTTGATGTAGCCCTAAGCAGTGACTGGCGAGATACACTTTCATGGAAAGGGGTTGCCAAGCTTCCAAAAATTACGAATCTCCAGAAATCTCAGCAAATACTTTTTCACCCAAACTGGATGATACTTTCAGGTAATGATCAGTACACTAAGGCGACTTGGTTCCCCAAATTTTGTTCTTCTATGTTGAAGCGTTCGTTTCCAGTAACAGTTTGAATTTTTAGGTTTCACTCTGTTTACTCCTATATTGATAGATGTATTTGGAACTCTAAATCCAACACGGTTTGTACTAGCTTCTTGAAACTTGACACAATAAAGTAGTTTCATGTTCTATCTCTATGTTTTGTTTCCTCTTGATGTAGCCCTAAGCAGTGACTGGCGAGAAACACTTTCATGGAAAGGGGTTGCCAAGCTTCCAAAAATTACGAATCTCCAGAAATCTCAGCAAATATTTTTTCACCCAAACTGGATGATACTTTCAGGTAATGATCAGTACACTAAGCCGACTTGCTTCACCAAATTTCGTTCTTCTACGTTGAAGCGTTCGTTTCCAGTAACAGTTTGAATTTTTAGGTTTCACTCTGTTTACTCCTATATTGATAGATGTATTTGGAACTCTATCCAACACGGTTTGTGCTAGCTTCTTGAAACTTGACACAATAAAGTAGTTTCACGTTCTATCTCTATGTTTTGTTTCCTCTTGATGTAGCCCTAAGCAGTGACTGGCGAGAAACATTTTCATGGAAAGGGGTTGCCAAGTTTCCAAAAATTACGAATCTCCAGAAATCTCAGCAAATATTTTTTCACCCAAACTGGATGATACTTTCAGGTAATGATCAGTACACTAAGGCGACTTGGTTCCCAAAATTTCGTTCTTCTACGTTGAAGCGTTCGTTTCCAGTAACAGTTTGAATTTTTAGGTTTCACTCTGTTTTCTCCTATATTGATAGATGTATTTGGAAATCTAAATCCAACACGGTTTTTGCTAGCTTCTTGAAACTTGACACAATAAAGTAGTTTCACGTTCTATCTCTATGTTTTGTTTCCTCTTGCTGTAGCCCTAAGCAGTGACTGGCGAGAAACACTTTCATGGAAAGGGGTTGCTAAGCTTCCAAAAATTACGAATCTCCAGAAATCTGAGCAAATACATTTTCACCCAAACTGGATGATACTTTCAGGTAATGATCAGTACACTAAGGCAACTTGGTTCCCCAAATTTCGTTCTTCTATGTTGAAGCGTTCGTTTCCAGTAACAGTTTGAATTTTTAGGTTTCACTCTGTTTACTCCTATATTGATAGATGTATTTGGAACTCAAAATCCAACACGGTTTGTGCTAGCTTCTTGAAACTTGACACAATAAAGTAGTTTCACGTTCTCTCTCTATGTTTTGTTTCCTCTTGATGTAGCCCTAAGCAGTGACTGGTGAGAAACACTTTCATGGAAAGGGGTTGCCAAGCTTCCAAAAATTACGAATCTCCAGAAATCTCAGAAAATACTTTTTCACCCAAACTGGATGATACTTTCAGGTAATGATCAGTACACTAAGGCGACTTGGTTTCCCAAATTTCGTTCTTCTATGTTGAAGCGTTCGTTTCCAGTAACAGTTTGAATTTTTAGGTTTCACTCTGTTTACTCCTATATTGATAGCTGTATTTGGAACTCTAAATCCAACACGGTTTGTGCTACATTCTTGAAACTTGACAGAATAAACTAGGTTCACGTTCTATCTCTATGTTTTGTTTCCTCTTGATGTAGCCCTAAGCAGTGACTGGCGAGAAACACTTTCATGGAAAGGGGTTGACAAGCTTCCAAAAATTACGAATCTCCAGAAATCTCAGCAAATACTTTTTCACCCAAACTGGATGATACTTTCAGGTAATGATCAGTACACTGAGGCGACTTGGTTCCCCAAATTTCGTTCTTCTATGTTGAAGCGTTCGTTTCCAGTAACAGTTTGAATTTTAAGGTTTCACTCTGTTTTCTCCTATATTGATAGACGTATTTGGAACTCTAAATCCAACACGGTTTGTTGTAGCTTCTTGAAACTTGACACAATAAAGTAGTTTCATGTTCTATCTCTATGTTTTTTTTTCCTCTTGCTGTGGCCCTAAGCAGTGACTGGCGAGAAACACTTTCATGGAAAGGGGTTGCCAAGCTTCCAAAAATTACGAATCTCCAGTAATCTCAGCAAATATTTTTTCACCCAAACTGGATGATACTTTCAGGTAATGATCAGTACACTAAGGCGACTTGGTTCCCCACAATTCGTAATTCTACGTTGAAGCCTTCTTTTCCAGTAACAGTTTGAATTTTTAGGTTTCACTCTGTTTTCTCCTATATTGATAGATGTATTTGGAACTCTATCCTACACGGTTTGTGCTAGCTTCTTGAAACTTGACACAATAAAGTAGTTTCACGTTCCATCTCTATGTTTTGTTTCCTCTTGATGTAGCCCTAAGCAGTGACTGGCGAGAAACACTTTCATGGAAAGGGGTTGACAAGCTTCCAAAATTACTAATCTCCAGAAATCTCAGCAAATATTTTTTCACCCAAACTGGATGATACTTTCAGGTAATGATCAGTACACTAAGGCGACTTGTTTCCCCACATTTCGTTCTTCTACGTTGAAGCCTTCGTTTCCAGTAAGAGTTTGAATTTTTAGGTTTCACTCTGTTTTCTCCTATATTGATAGATGTATTTGGAACTCTAAATCCAACACGGTTTGTGCTAGCTTCTTGAAACTTGACACAATAAATTAGGTTCACGTTCTATCTCTATGTTTTGTTTCCTCTTGATGTAGCCCTAAGCAGTGACTGGCGAGAAACACTTTCATGGAAAGGGCTTGCCAAGCTTCCAAAAATTACAAATCTCCAGAAATCTCAGCAAATAGTTTTTCACCCAAACTGGATGATACTTTCAGGTATTGATCAGTACACTAAGGCGACTTGGTTCCCCAAATTTCGTTCTTCTATGTTGAAGCATTCGTTTCCAGTAACAGTTTGAATTTTTAGTTTTCACTCTGTTTTCTCCTATATTGATAGACGTATTTGGAACTCTAAATCCAACACGGTTTGTGCTAGCTTCTTGAAACTTGACACAATAAAGTAGTTTCCCGTTCTATCTCTATGTTTTGTTTCCTCTTGCTGTAGCCCTAAGCAGTGACTGGCGAGCAACACTTTCATGGAAAGGGGTTGCCAAGCTTCCAAAAATTACGAATCTCCAGAAATCTCAGCAAATACTTTTTCACCAAAACTGGATGATACTTTCAGGTAATGATCAGTACACTAAGGCGACTTGGTTCCCCACATTTCGTTCTTCTACGTTGAAGCGTTCGTTTCCAGTAACAGTTTGAATTTTTAGGTTTCACTCTGTTTTCTCCTATATTGATAGATGTATTTGGAAATCTAAATCCAACACGGTTTTTGCTAGCTTCTTGAAACTTGACACAATAAAGTAGTTTCACGTTCTATCTCTATGTTTTGTTTCCTCTTGCTGTAGCCCTAAGCAGTGACTGGCGAGAAACACTTTCATGGAAAGGGGTTGCCAAGCTTCCAAAAATTACGAATCTCCAGAAATCTGAGCAAATACATTTTCACCCAAACTGGATGATACTTTCAGGTAATGATCAGTACACTAAGGCAACTTGGTTCCCCAAATTTCGTTCTTCTACGTTGAAGCGTTCGTTTCCAGTAACAGTTTGAATTTTTAGGTTTCACTCTGTTTACTCCTATATTGATAGATGTATTTGGAACTCTAAATCCAACACGGTTTGTGCTAGCTTCTTGAAAATTGACACAATAAAGTAGTTTCAAGTTCTATCTCTATGTTTTGTTTCCTCTTGCTGTGGCCCTAAGCAGTGACTGGCGAGAAACACAAAAAAGTAGTTTCACGTTCTATCTCTATGTTTTGTTTCCTCTTGATGTAACCCTAAGCAGTGACTGGCGAGAAACACTTTCATGGAAAGGGGTTGCCAAGCTTCCAAAAATTACGAATCTCCAGAAATCTCAGCAAATACTTTTTCACCAAAACTGGATGATACTTTCAGGTAATGATCAGTACACTAAGGCAACTTGGTTCCCCAAATTTTATTCTTCTATGTTGAAGCGTTCGTTTCCAGTAACAGTTTGAATTTTTAGGTTTCACTCTGTTTACTCCTATATTGATAGATGTATTTGGAACTCTATCCAACACGGTTTGTGCTAGCTTCTTGAAACTTGACACAATAAAGTAGTTTCACGTTCTATCTCTATGTTTTGTTTCCTCTTGATGTAGCCCTAAGCAGTGACTGGCGAGAAACACTTTCATGGAAAGGGGTTGCCAAGCTTCCAAAAATTACGAATCTCCAGAAATCTCAGCAAATATTTTTTCACCGAAACTGGATGATACTTTCAGGTAATGATCAGTACACTAAGGCGACTTGGTTCCCCACATTTCGTTCTTCTATGTTGAAGCGTTCGTTTCCAGTAAGAGTTTGAATTTTTAGGTTTCACTCTGTTTTCTCCTATATTGATAGATGTATTTGGAAATCTAAATCCAACACGGTTTTTGCTAGCTTCTTGAAACTTGACACAATAAAGTAGTTCACGTTCTATCTCTATGTTTTGTTTCCTCTTGATGTAGCCCTAAGCAGTGACTGGCGAGAAACACTTTCATGGAAAGGGGTTGCCAAGCTTCCAAAAATTACGAATCTCCAGAAATCTGAGCAAATACATTTTCACCCAAACTGGATGATACTTTCAGGTAATGATCAGTACACTAAGGCAACTTGGTTCCCCAAATTTCGTTCTTCTACGTTGAAGCGTTCGTTTCCATTAACAGTTTGAATTTTTAGGTTTCACTCTGTTTACTCCTATATTGATAGATGTATTTGGAACTCTAAATCCAACACGGTTTGTGCTAGCTTCTTGAAACTTGAAACAATAAAGTAGTTTCACGTTCTATCTCTATGTTTTGTTTCCTCTTGCTGTGGCCCTAAGCAGTGACTGGCGAGAAACACAATAAAGTAGTTTCACGTTCCATCTCTATGTTTTGTTTCCTCTTGATGTAGCCCTAAGCAGTGACTGGCGAGAAACACTTTCACGGAAAGGGGTTGACAAGCTTCCAAAATTACTAATCTCCAGAAATCTCAGCAAATATTTTTTCACCCAAACTGAATGATACTTTCAGGTAATGATCAGTACACTAAGGCGACTTGGTTCCCCAAATTTCGTTCTTCTATGTTGAAGCATTCGTTTCCAGTAACAGTTTGAGTTTTTAGGTTTCACTCTGTTTTCTCCTATATTGATAGACGTATTTGGAACTCTAAATCCAACATGGTTTGTGCTAGCTTCTTGAAACTTGACACAATAAAGCAGTTTCACGTTCTATCTCTATGTTTTGTTTCCTCTTGCTGTAGCCCTAGCAGTGACTGGCGAGAAACACTTTCATGGAAAAGGGTTGCCAAGCTTCCAAAAATTACGAATCTCCAGATATCTCAGCAAATATTTTTTCACCCAAACTGGATGATACTTTCAGGTAATGATCAGTACACTAAGGCGACTTGGTTCCCCAAATTTCGTTCTTCTACGTTGAAGCGTTCGTTTCCAGTAACAGTTTGAATTTTTAGGTTTCACTCTGTTTACTCCTATATTGATAGATGTATTTGGAACTCTATCCAACACGGTTTGTGCTAGCTTCTTGAAACTTGACACAATAAAGTAGTTTCACGTTCTATCTCTATGTTTTGTTTCCTCTTGATGTAGCCCTAAGCAGTGACTGGCGAGAAACACTTTCATGGAAAGGGGTTGCCAAGCTTCCAAAAATTACGAATCTCCAGAAATCTCAGCAAATATTTTTTCACCCAAACTGGATGATACTTTCAGGTAATGATCAGTACACTAAGGCGACTTGGTTCCCCAAATTTCGTTCTCATATGTTGAAGCGTTCGTTTCCAGTAACAGTTTGAATTTTTAGGTTTCACTCTGTTTTCTCCTATATAGGTAGATGTATTTGGAACTCTAAATCCAACACGGTTTGTGCTAGCTTCTTGAAACTTGACACAATAAAGTAGTTTCACGTTCTATCTCTATGTTTTGTTTCCTCTTGATGTAGCCCTAAGCAGTGACTGGCGAGAAACATTTTCATGGAAAGGGGTTGCCAAGTTTCCAAAAATTACGAATCTCCAGAAATCTCAGCAAATAGTTTTTCACCCAAACTGGATGATACTTTCAGGTAATGATCAGTACACTAAGGCGACTTGGTTCCCAAAATTTCGTTCTTCTACGTTGAAGCGTTCGTTTCCAGTAACAGTTTGAATTTTTAGGTTTCACTCTGTTTTCTCCTATATTGATAGATGTATTTGGAAATCTAAATCCAACACGGTTTTTGCTAGCTTCTTGAAACTTGACACAATAAAGTAGTTTCACGTTCTATCTCTATGTTTTGTTTCCTCTTGCTGTAGCCCTAAGCAGTGACTGGCGAGAAACACTTTCATGGAAAGGGGTTGACAAGATTCCAAAAATTACGAATCTCCAGAAATCTGAGCAAATACATTTTCACCCAAACTGGATGATACTTTCAGGTAATGATCAGTACACTAAGGCAACTTGGTTCCCCAAATTTCGTTCTTCTATGTTGAAGCGTTCGTTTCCAGTAACAGTTTGAATTTTTAGGTTTCACTCTGTTTACTCCTATATTGATAGATGTATTTGGAACTCTAAATCCAACACGGTTTGTGCTAGCTTCTTGAAACTTGACACAATAAAGTAGTTTCACGTTCTCTCTCTATGTTTTGTTTCCTCTTGATGTAGCCCTAAGCAGTGACTGGTGAGAAACACTTTCATGGAAAGGGGTTGCCAAGCTTCCAAAAATTACGAATCTCCAGAAATCTCAGCAAATACTTTTTCACCCAAACTGGATGATACTTTCAGGTAATGATCAGTACACTAAGGCGACTTGGTTTCCCAAATTTCGTTCTTCTATGTTGAAGCGTTCGTTTCCAGTAACAGTTTGAATTTTTAGGTTTCACTCTGTTTACTCCTATATTGATAGCTGTATTTGGAACTCTAAATCCAACACGGTTTGTGCAAGCTTCTTGAAACTTGACACAATAAATTAGTTTCACGTTCTATCTCTATGTTTTGTTTCCTCTTGATGTAGCCCTAAGCAGTGACTGGCGAGAAAAACTTTCATAGAAAGGGTTTGCCAAGCTTCCAAAAATTACGAATCTCCAGAAATCTCAGCAAATACTTTTTCACCCAAACTGGATGATACTTTCAGGTAATGATCAGTACACTAAGGCAACTTGGTTCCCCAAATTTCTTTCTTCTACGTTGAAGCGTTCCTTTCCAGTAACAGTTTGAATTTTTAGGTTTCACTCTGTTTACTCCTATATTGATAGATGTATTTGGAACTCTATCCTACACGGTTTGTGCTAGCTTCTTGAAACTTGACACAATAAAGTAGTTTCATGTTCCATCTCTATGTTTTGTTTCCTCTTGATGTAGCCCTAAGCAGTGACTGGCGAGAAACACTTTCATTGAAAGGGGTTGACAAGCTTCCAAAATTACTAATCTCCAGAAATCTCAGCAAATATTTTTTCACCCAAACTGGATGATACTTTCAGGTAATGATCAGTACACTAAGGCGACTTGGTTCCCCACATTTCGTTCTTCTACGTTGAAGCCTTCGTTTCCAGTAAGAGTTTGAATTTTTAGGTTTCACTCTGTTTTCTCCTATATTGATAGATGTATTTGGAACTCTAAATCCAACACGGTTTGTGCTAGCTTCTTGAAACTTGACACAATAAATTAGGTTCACGTTCTATCTCTATGTTTTGTTTCCTCTTGATGTAGCCCTAAGCAGTGACTGGCGAGAAACACTTTCATGGAAAGGGCTTGCCAAGCTTCCAAAAATTACAAATCTCCAGAAATCTCAGCAAATAGTTTTTCACCCAAACTGGATGATACTTTCAGGTATTGATCAGTACACTAAGGCGACTTGGTTCCCCAAATTTCGTTCTTCTATGTTGAAGCATTCGTTTCCAGTAACAGTTTGAATTTTTAGTTTTCACTCTGTTTTCTCCTATATTGATAGACGTATTTGGAACTCTAAATCCAACACGGTTTGTGCTAGCTTCTTGAAACTTGACACAATAAAGTAGTTTCCCGTTCTATCTCTATGTTTTGTTTCCTCTTGCTGTAGCCCTAAGCAGTGACTGGCGAGCAACACTTTCATGGAAAGGGGTTGCCAAGCTTCCAAAAATTACGAATCTCCAGAAATCTCAGCAAATACTTTTTCACCAAAACTGGATGATACTTTCAGGTAATGATCAGTACACTAAGGCGACTTGGTTCCCCACATTTCGTTCTTCTACGTTGAAGCGTTCGTTTCCAGTAACAGTTTGAATTTTTAGGTTTCACTCTGTTTTCTCCTATATTGATAGATGTATTTGGAAATCTAAATCCAACACGGTTTTTGCTAGCTTCTTGAAACTTGACACAATAAAGTAGTTTCACGTTCTATCTCTATGTTTTGTTTCCTCTTGCTGTAGCCCTAAGCAGTGACTGGCGAGAAACACTTTCATGGAAAGGGGTTGCCAAGCTTCCAAAAATTACGAATCTCCAGAAATCTGAGCAAATACATTTTCACCCAAACTGGATGATACTTTCAGGTAATGATCAGTACACTAAGGCAACATGGTTCCCCAAATTTCGTTCTTCTACGTTGAAGCGTTCGTTTCCAGTAACAGTTTGAATTTTTAGGTTTCACTCTGTTTACTCCTATATTGATAGATGTATTTGGAACTCTAAATCCAACACGGTTTGTGCTAGCTTCTTGAAACTTGACACAATAAAGTAGTTTCAAGTTCTATCTCTATGTTTTGTTTCCTCTTGCTGTGGCCCTAAGCAGTGACTGGCGAGAAACACAATAAAGTAGTTTCACGTTCTATCTCTATGTTTTGTTTCCTCTTGATGTAACCCTAAGCAGTGACTGGCGAGAAACACTTTCATGGAAAGGGGTTGCCAAGCTTCCAAAAATTACGAATCTCCAGAAATCTCAGCAAATACTTTTTCACCAAAACTGGATGATACTTTCAGGTAATGATCAGTACACTAAGGCAACTTGGTTCCCCAAATTTTATTCTTCTATGTTGAAGCGTTCGTTTCCAGTAACAGTTTGAATTTTTAGGTTTCACTCTGTTTACTCCTATATTGATAGATGTATTTGGAACTCTATCCAACACGGTTTGTGCTAGCTTCTTGAAACTTGACACAATAAAGTAGTTTCACGTTCTATCTCTATGTTTTGTTTCCTCTTGATGTAGCCCTAAGCAGTGACTGGCGAGAAACACTTTCATGGAAAGGGGTTGCCAAGCTTCCAAAAATTACGAATCTCCAGAAATCTCAGCAAATATTTTTTCACCCAAACTGGATGATACTTTCAGGTAATGATCAGTACACTAAGGCGACTTGGTTCCCCAAATTTCGTTCTCTTATGTTGAAGCGTTCGTTTCCAGTAACAGTTTGAATTTTTAGGTTTCACTCTGTTTTCTCCTATATTGATAGATGTATTTGGAACTCTAAATCGAACACGGTTTGTGCTAGCTTCTTGAAACTTGACACAATAAAGTAGTTTCACGTTCTCTCTCTATGTTTTGTTTCCTCTTGATGTAGCCCTAAGCAGTGACTGGCGAGAAACACTTTCATAGAAAGGGTTTGCCAAGCTTCCAAAAATTACAAATCTCCAGAAATCTCAGCATGTAGTTTTTCACCCAAACTGGATGATACTTTCAGGTAATGATCAGTACACTAAGCCCACTTTCTTCACCAAATTTTGTTCTTCTACGTTGAAGCGATCATTTCCAGTAACAGTTTGAATTTTTAGGTTTCACTCTGTTTACTCCTATATTGATAGATGTATTTGGAACTCTATCCAACACGGTTTGTGCTAGCTTCTTGAAACTTGACACAATAAAGTAGTTTCACGTTCTATCTCTATGTTTTGTTTTCTCTTGATGTAGCCCTAAGCAGTGACTGGCGAGAAACACTTTCATGGAAAGGGGTTGCCAAGCTTCCAAAATTACGAATCTCCAGAAATCTCAGCAAATATTTTTTCACCCAAACTGGATGATACTTTCAGGTAATGATCAGTACACTAAGGCGACTTGGTTCCCCAAATTTCGTTCTTCTACGTTGAAGCGTTCATTTCCAGTAACAGTTTGAATTTTTAGGTTTCACTCTGTTTACTCCTATATTGATAGATGTATTTGGAACTCTATCCAACACGGTTTGTGCTAGCTTATTGAAACTTGACACAATAAAGTAGTTTCACGTTCTATCTCTATGTTTTGTTTCCTCTTGATGTAGCCCTAAGCAGTGACTGGCGAGATACACTTTCATGGAAAGGGGTTGCCAAGCTTCCAAAAATTACGAATCTCCAGAAATCTCAGCAAATACTTTTTCACCCAAACTGGATGATACTTTCAGGTAATGATCAGTACACTAAGGCGACTTGGTTCCCCAAATTTCGTTTTTCTATGTTGAAGCTTTCGTTTCCAGTAACAGTTTGAATTTTTAGGTTTCACTCTGTTTACTCCTATATTGATAGATGTATTTGGAACTCTAAATCCAACACGGTTTGTACTAGCTTCTTGAAACTTGACACAATAAAGTAGTTTCATGTTCTATCTCTATGTTTTGTTTCCTTTTGATGTAGCCCTAAGCAGTGACTGGCGAGAAACACTTTCATGGAAAGGGGTTTCCAAGCTTCCAAAAATTACGAATCTCCAGAAATCTGAGCAAATACATTTTCACCCAAACTGGATGATACTTTCAGGTAATGATCAGTACACTAAGCCGACTTGCTTCACCAAATTTCGTTCTTCTACGTTGAAGCGTTCGTTTCCAGTAACAGTTTGAATTTTTAGATTTCACTCTGTTTACTCCTATATTGATAGATGTATTTGGAACTCTATCCAACACGGTTTGTGCTAGCTTCTTGAAACTTGACACAATAAAGTAGTTTCACGTTCTATCTCTATGTTTTGTTTCCTCTTGATGTAGCCCTAAGCAGTGACTGGCGAGAAACATTTTCATGAAAAGGGGTTGCCAAGTTTCCAAAAATTACGAATCTCCAGAAATCTCAGCAAATATTTTTTCACCCAAACTGGATGATACTTTCAGGTAATGATCAGTACACTAAGGCGACTTGGTTCCCAAAATTTCGTTCTTCTACGTTGAAGCGTTCGTTTCCAGTAACAGTTTGAATTTTTAGGTTTCACTCTGTTTTCTCCTATATTGATAGATGTATTTGGAAATCTAAATCCAACACGGTTTTTGCTAGCTTCTTGAAACTTGACACAATAAAGTAGTTTCACGTTCTATCTCTATGTTTTGTTTCCTCTTGCTGTAGCCCTAGGCAGTGACTGGCGAGAAACACTTTCATGGAAAGGGGTTGCCAAGCTTCCAAAAATTACGAATCTCCAGAAATCTGAGCAAATACATTTTCACCCAAACTGGATGATACTTTCAGGTAATGATCAGTACACTAAGGCAACTTGGTTCCCCAAATTTCGTTCTTCTATGTTGAAGCGTTCGTTTCCAGTAACAGTTTGAATTTTTAGGTTTCACTCTGTTTACTCCTATATTGATAGATGTATTTGGAACTCTAAATCCAACACGGTTTGTGCTAGCTTCTTGAAACTTGACACAATAAAGTAGTTTCACGTTCTCTCTCTATGTTTTGTTTCCTCTTGATGTAGCCCTAAGCAGTGACTGGTGAGAAACACTTTCATGGAAAGGGGTTGCCAAGCTTCCAAAAATTACGAATCTCCAGAAATCTCAGCAAATACTTTTTCACCCAAACTGGATGATACTTTCAGGTAATGATCAGTACACTAAGGCGACTTGGTTTCCCAAATTTCGTTCTTCTATATTGAAGCGTTCGTTTCCAGTAACAGTTTGAATTTTTAGGTTTCACTCTGTTTACTCCTATATTGATAGCTGTATTTGGAACTCTAAATCCAACACGGTTTGTGCTACATTCTTGAAACTTGACAGAATAAACTAGGTTCACGTTCTATCTCTATGTTTTGTTTCCTCTTGATGTAGCCCTAAGCAGTGACTGGCGAGAAACACTTTCATGGAAAGGGGTTGACAAGCTTCCAAAAATTACGAATCTCCAGAAATCTCAGCAAATACTTTTTCACCCAAACTGGATGATACTTTCAGGTAATGATCAGTACACTGAGGCGACTTGGTTCCCCAAATTTCGTTCTTCTATGTTGAAGCGTTCGTTTCCAGTAACAGTTTGAATTTTTAGGTTTCACTCTGTTTTCTCCTATATTGATAGACGTATTTGGAACTCTAAATCCAACACGGTTTGTTGTAGCTTCTTGAAACTTGACACAATAAAGTAGTTTCATGTTCTATCTCTATGTTTTTTTTTTCCTCTTGCTGTGGCCCTAAGCAGTGACTTGCGAGAAACACTTTCATGGAAAGGGGTTGCCAAGCTTCCAAAAATTACGAATCTCCAATAATCTCAGCAAATATTTTTTCACCCAAACTGGATGATACTTTCACGTAATGATCAGTACACTAAGGCGACTTGGTTCCCCACAATTCGTTCTTCTACGTTGAAGCCTTCTTTTCCAGTAACAGTTTGAATTTTTAGGTTTCACTCTGTTTTCTCCTATATTGATAGATGTATTTGGAACTCTAAATCCAACATGGTTTGTGCAAGCTTCTTGAAACTTGACACAATAAATTAGTTTCACGTTCTATCTCTATATTTTGTTTCCTCTTGATGTAGCCCTAAGCAGTGACTGGCGAGAAACACTTTCAAGAAAAGGGGTTGCCAAGCTTCCAAAAATTACGAATCTCCAGAAATCTCAGCAAATATTTTTTCACCCAAACTGGATGATACTTTCAGGTAATGATCAGTACACTAAGGCGACTTGGTTCCCCAAATTTCATTCTCTTATGTTGGAGCGTTCGTTTCCAGTAACAGTTTGAATTTTTAGGTTTCACTCTGTTTTCTCCTATATTGATAGATGTATTTGGAACTCTAAATCCAACACGGTTTGTGCAAGCTTCTTGAAACTTGACACAATAAATTAGTTTCACGTTCTATCTCTATGTTTTGTTTCCTCTTGATGTAGCCCTAAGCAGTGACTGGCGAGAAAAACTTTCATAGAAAGGGTTTGCCAAGCTTCCAAAAATTACAAATCTCCAGAAATCTCAGCAAATACTTTTTCACCCAAACTGGATGATACTTTCAGGTAATGATCAGTACACTAAGGCACCTTGGTTCCCCAAATTTCGTTCTTCTACGTTGAAGCGTTCCTTTCCAGTAACAGTTTGAATTTTTAGGTTTCACTCTGTTTACTCCTATATTGATAGATGTATTTGGAACTCTATCCTACACGGTTTGTGCTAGCTTCTTGAAACTTGACACAATAAAGTAGTTTCACGTTCCATCTCTATGTTTTGTTTCCTCTTGATGTAGCCCTAAGCAGTGACTGGCGAGAAACACTTTCATGGAAAGGGGTTGACAAGCTTCCAAAATTACTAATCTCCAGAAATCTCAGCAAATATTTTTTCACCCAAACTGGATGATACTTTCAGGTAATGATCAGTACACTAAGGCGACTTGGTGCCCCACATTTCGTTCTTCTACGTTGAAGCCTTCGTTTCCAGTAAGAGTTTGAATTTTTAGGTTTCACTCTGTTTTCTCCTATATTGATAGATGTATTTGGAACTCTAAATCCAACACGGTTTGTGCTAGCTTCTTGAAACTTGACACAATAAATTAGGTTCACGTTCTATCTCTATGTTTTGTTTCCTCTTGATGTAGCCCTAAGCAGTGACTGGCGAGAAACACTTTCATGGAAAGGGCTTGCCAAGCTTCCAAAAATTACAAATCTCCAGAAATCTCAGCAAATAGTTTTTCACCCAAACTGGATGATACTTTCAGGTAATGATCAGTACACTAAGGCAACTTGGTTCCCCAAATTTCGTATTTCTATGTTGAAGCGTTCATTTCCAGTAACAGTTTGAATTTTTAGGATTCACTCTGTTTACTCCTATATTGATAGATGTATTTGGAACTCTAAATCCAACACGGTTTGTGCTAGCTTCTTGAAACTTGACACAATAAAGTAGTTTCACGTTCTCTCTCTATGTTTTGTTTCCTCTTGATGTAGCCCTAAGCAGTGACTGGTGAGAAACACTTTCATGGAAAGGGGTTGCCAAGCTTCCAAAAATTACGAATCTCCAGAAATCTCAGCAAATACTTTTTCACCCAAACTGGATGATACTTTCAGGTAATGATCAGTACACGAAGGCGACTTGGTTTCCCAAATTTCGTTCTTCTACGTTGAAACCTTCGTTTCCAGTAACAGTTTGAATTTTTAGGTTTCACTCTGTTTTCTCCTATATTGATAGATGTATTTGGAACTCTAAATCCAACAGGGTTTGTGCAAGCTTCTTGAAACTTGACACAATAAATTAGTTTCACGTTCAATCTCTATGTTTTGTTTCCTCTTGATGTAGCCCTAAGCAGTGACTGGCGGGAAACACTTTCATGGAAAGGGGTTGCCAAGCTTCCAAAAATTACGAATCTCCAGAAATCTCAGCAAATATTTTTTCACCCAAACTGGATGATACTTTCAGGTAATGATCAGTACACTAAGGCGACTTGGTTCCCCAAATTTTGTTCTCTTATGTTGAAGCGTTCGTTTCCAGTAACAGTTTGAATTTTTAGGTTTCACTCTGTTTTCTCCTATATTGATAGATGTATTTGGAACTCTAAATCCAACACGGTTTGTGCTAGCTTCTTGAAACTTGACACAATAAAGTAGTTTCACGTTCTATCTCTATGTTTTGTTTCCTCTTGATGTAGCCCTAAGCAGTGACTGGCGAGATACACTTTCATGGAAAGGGGTTGCCAAGCTTCCAAAAATTACGAATCTCCAGAAATCTCAGCAAATATTTTTTCACCCAAACTGGATGATACTTTCAGGTAATGATCAGTACACTAAGGTGACTTGGTTCCCCAAATTTCGTTCTCTTATGTTGAAGCGTTCGTTTCCAGTAACAGTTTGAATTTTTAGGTTTCACTCTGTTTTCTCCTATATTGTTAGATGTATTTGGAACTCTAAATCCAACACGGTTTGTGCTAGCTTCTTGAAACTTGACACAATAAAGTAGTTTCACGTTCTCTCTCTATGTTTTGTTTCCTCTTGATGTAGCCCTAAGCAGTGACTGGCGAGAAACACTTTCATAGAAAGGGTTTGCCAAGCTTCCAAAAATTACAAATCTCCAGAAATCTCAGCAAGTAGTTTTTCACCCAAACTGGATGATAATTTCAGGTAATGATCAGTACACTAAGCCGACTTGCTTCACCAAATTTCGTTCTTCTACATTGAAGCATTCGTTTCCAGTAACAGTTTGAATTTTTAGGTTTCACTCTGTTTACTCCTATATTGATAGATGTATTTGGAACTCTATCCAACACGGTTTGTGCTAGCTTCTTGAAACTTGACACAATAAAGTAGTTTCACATTCTATCTCTATGTGTTGTTTCCTCTTGATGTAGCCCTAAGCAGTGACTGGCGAGAAACATTTTCATGGAAAGGGGTTGCCAAGCTTCCAAAAATTACGAATCTCCAGAAATCTCAGCAAATACTTTTTCACCCAAACTGGATGATACTTTCAGGTAATGATCAGTACACTAAGGCAACTTGGTTCCCCAAATTTCGTTCTTCTACGTTGAAGCGTTCGTTTCCAGTAACAGTTTGAATTTTTAGGTTTCACTCTGTTTACTCCTATATTGATAGATGTATTTGTAACTCTATCCAACACGGTTTGTGCTAGCTTCTTGAAACTTGACACAATAAAGTAGTTTCACGTTCTATCTGTATGTTTTGTTTCCTCTTGATGTAGCCCTAAGCAGTGACTGGCGAGAAACATTTTCATGGAAAGGGGTTGCCAAGTTTCCAAAAATTACGAATCTCCAGAAATCTCAGCAAATATTTTTTCACCCAAACTGGATGATACTTTCAGGTAATGATCAGTACACTAAGGCGACTTGGTTCCCAAAATTTCGTTCTTCTACGTTGAAGTGTTCGTTTCCAGTAACAGTTTGAATTTTTAGGTTTCACTCTGTTTTCTCCTATATTGATAGATGTATTTGGAACTCTAAATCCAACACGGTTTGTGCTAGCTTCTTGAAACTTGACACAATAAAGTAGTTTCACGTTCTATCTCTATGTTTTGTTTCCTCTTGATGTAGCCCTAAGCAGTGACTGGCGAGAAACACTTTCATGGAAGGGGTTGCCAAGCTTCCAAAAATTACGAATCTCCAGAAATCTCAGCAAATACATTTTCACCCAAACTGGATGATACTTTCAGGTAATGATCAGTACACTAAGGCAACTTGGTTCCCAAAATTTCGTTCTTCTATGTTGAAGAGTTCATTTCCAGTAACAGTTTGAATTTTTAGGTTTCACTCTGTTTACTCCTATATTGATAGATGTATTTGGAACTCTAAATCCAACACGGTTTGTACTAGCTTCTTGAAACTTGACACAATAAAGTAGTTTCACGTTCTATCTCTATGTTTTGTTTCCTCTTGATGTAGCCCTAAGCAGTGACTGGCGAGAAACACTTTCATGGAAAGGGGTTGCCAAGCTTCCAAAAATTACGAATCTCCAGAAATCTCAGCAAAAACTTTTTCACCCAAACTGGATGATACTTTCAGGTAATGATCAGTACACTATGCCGACTTGCTTCACCAAATTTCGTTCTTCTACGTTGAAGCGTTCGTTTCCAGTAACAGTTTGAATTTTTAGGTTTCACTCTGTTTACTCCTATATTGATAGATGTATTTGGAACTCTATCCAACACGGTTTGTGCTAGCTTCTTGAAACTTGACACAATAAAGTAGTTTCACGTTCTATCTCTATGTTTTGTTTCCTCTTGATGTAGCCCTAAGCAGTGACTGGCGAGTAACATTTTCATGGAAAGGGGTTGCCAAGCTTCCAAAAATTACGAATCTCCAGAAATCTCAGCAAATACTTTTTCACCCAAACTGGATGATACTTTCAGGTAATGATCAGTACACTAAGGCAACTTGGTTCCCCAAATTTCGTTCTTCTACGTTGAAGCGTTCGTTTCCAGTAACAGTTTGAATTTTTAGGTTTCACTCTGTTTACTCCTATATTGATAGATGTATTTGGAACTCTATCCAACACGGTTTGTGCTAGCTTCTTGAAACTTGACACAATAAAGTAGTTTCACATTCTATCTCTATGTGTTGTTTCCTCTTGATGTAGCCCTAAGCAGTGACTGGCGAGAAACATTTTCATGGAAAGGGGTTGCCAAGCTTCCAAAAATTACGAATCTCCAGAAATCTCAGCAAATACTTTTTCACCCAAACTGGATGATACTTTCAGGTAATGATCAGTACACTAAGGCAACTTGGTTCCCCAAATTTCGTTCTTCTACGTTGAAGCGTTCATTTCCAGTAACAGTTTGAATTTTTAGGTTTCACTCTGTTTACTCCTATATTGATAGATGTATTTGTAACTCTATCCAACACGGTTTGTGCTAGCTTCTTGAAACTTGACACAATAAAGTAGTTTCACGTTCTATCTGTATGTTTTGTTTCCTCTTGATGTAGCCCTAAGCAGTGACTGGCGAGAAACATTTTCATGGAAAGGGGTTGCCAAGTTTCCAAAAATTACGAATCTCCAGAAATCTCAGCAAATATTTTTTCACCCAAACTGGATGATACTTTCAGGTAATGATCAGTACACTAAGGCGACTTGGTTCCCAAAATTTCGTTCTTCTACGTTGAAGTGTTCGTTTCCAGTAACAGTTTGAATTTTTAGGTTTCACTCTGTTTTCTCCTATATTGATAGATGTATTTGGAACTCTAAATCCAACACGGTTTGTGCTAGCTTCTTGAAACTTGACACAATAAAGTAGTTTCACGTTCTATCTCTATGTTTTGTTTCCTCTTGATGTAGCCCTAAGCAGTGACTGGCGAGAAACACTTTCATGGAAGGGGTTGCCAAGCTTCCAAAAATTACGAATCTCCAGAAATCTCAGCAAATACATTTTCACCCAAACTGGATGATACTTTCAGGTAATGATCAGTACACTAAGGCAACTTGGTTCCCAAAATTTCGTTCTTCTATGTTGAAGAGTTCATTTCCAGTAACAGTTTGAATTTTTAGGTTTCACTCTGTTTACTCCTATATTGATAGATGTATTTGGAACTCTAAATCCAACACGGTTTGTACTAGCTTCTTGAAACTTGACACAATAAAGTAGTTTCACGTTCTATCTCTATGTTTTGTTTCCTCTTGATGTAGCCCTAAGCAGTGACTGGCGAGAAACACTTTCATGGAAAGGGGTTGCCAAGCTTCCAAAAATTACGAATCTCCAGAAATCTCAGCAAAAACTTTTTCACCCAAACTGGATGATACTTTCAGGTAATGATCAGTACACTATGCCGACTTGCTTCACCAAATTTCGTTCTTCTACGTTGAAGCGTTCGTTTCCAGTAACAGTTTGAATTTTTAGGTTTCACTCTGTTTACTCCTATATTGATAGATGTATTTGGAACTCTATCCAACACGGTTTGTGCTAGCTTCTTGAAACTTGACACAATAAAGTAGTTTCACGTTCTATCTCTATGTTTTGTTTCCTCTTGATGTAGCCCTAAGCAGTGACTGGCGAGTAACATTTTCATGGAAAGGGGTTGCCAAGCTTCCAAAAATTACGAATCTCCAGAAATCTCAGCAAATACTTTTTCACCCAAACTGGATGATACTTTCAGGTAATGATCAGTACACTAAGGCAACTTGGTTCCCCAAATTTCGTTCTTCTACGTTGAAGCGTTCGTTTCCAGTAACAGTTTGAATTTTTAGGTTTCACTCTGTTTACTCCTATATTGATAGATGTATTTGTAACTCTATCCAACACGGTTTGTGCTAGCTTCTTGAAACTTGACACAATAAAGTAGTTTCACGTTCTATCTGTATGTTTTATTTCCTCTTGATGTAGCCCTAAGCAGTGACTGGCGAGAAACATTTTCATGGAAAGGGGTTGCCAAGTTTCCAAAAATTACGAATCTCCAGAAATCTCAGCAAATATTTTTTCACCCAAACTGGATGAAACTTTCAGGTAATGATCAGTACACTAAGGCGACTTGGTTCCCCAAATTTTGTTCTCTTATGTTGAAGCGTTCGTTTCCAGTAACAGTTTGAATTTTTAGGTTTCACTCTGTTTTCTCCTATATTGATAGATGTATTTGGAACTCTAAATCCAACACGGTTTGTGCTAGCTTCTTGAAACTTGACACAATAAAGTAGTTTCACGTTCCATCTCTATGTTTTGTTTCCTCTTGATGTAGCCCTAAGCAGTGACTGGCGAGATACACTTTCATGGAAAGGGGTTGCCAAGCTTCCAAAAATTACGAATCTCCAGAAATCTCAGCAAATATTTTTTCACCCAAACTGGATGATACTTTCAGGTAATGATCAGTACACTAAGGTGACTTGGTTCCCCAAATTTCGTTCTCTTATGTTGAAGCGTTCGTTTCCAGTAACAGTTTGAATTTTTAGGTTTCACTCTGTTTTCTCCTATATTGTTAGATGTATTTGGAACTCTAAATCCAACACGGTTTGTGCTAGCTTCTTGAAACTTGACAAAATAAAGTAGTTTCACGTTCTCTCTCTATGTTTTGTTTCCTCTTGATGTAGCCCTAAGCAGTGACTGGCGAGAAACACTTTCATAGAAAGGGTTTGCCAAGCTTCCAAAAATTACAAATCTCCAGAAATCTCAGCAAGTAGTTTTTCACCCAAACTGGATGATATTTTCAGGTAATGATCAGTACACTAAGCCCACTTACTTCACCAAATCTTGTTCTTCTACGTTGAAGCGATCATTTCAAGTAACAGTTTGAATTTTTAGGTTTCACTCTGTTTACTCCTATATTGATAGATGTATTTGGAACTGTATCCAACACGGTTTGTGCTAGCTTCTTGAACTTGACACAATAAAGTAGTTTCACGTTCTATCTCTATGTTTTGTTTCCTCTTGATGTAGCCCTAAGCAGTGACTGGCGAGAAACATTTTCCTGGAAAGGGGTTGCCAAGCTTCCAAAAATTATGAATCTCCAGAAATCTCAGCAAATACTTTTTCACCCAAACTGGATGATGCTTTCAGGTAATGATCAGTACACTAAGGCAACTTGGTTCCCCAAATTTCGTTCCTCTACGTTGAAGCGTTCCTTTCCAGTAACAGTTTGAATTTTTAGGTTTCACTCTGTTTACTCCTATATTTATAGATGTATTTGGAACTCTATCCTACACGGTTTGTGCTAGCTTCTTGAAACTTGACACAATAAAGTAGTTTCACGTTGTATCTGTATGTTTTGTTTCCTCTTGATGTAGCCCTAAGCAGTGACTGGCGAGAAACATTTTCATGGAAAGGGGTTGCCAAGTTTCCAAAAATTACGAATCTCCAGAAATCTCAGCAAATATTTTTTCACCCAAACTGGATGATACTTTCAGGTAATGATCAGTACACTAAGGCGACTTGGTTCCCAAAATTTCGTTCTTCTACGTTGAAGCGTTCGTTTCCAGTAACAGTTTGAATTTTTAGGTTTCACTCTGTTTTCTCCTATATTGATAGATGTATTTGGAAATCTAAATCCAACACGGTTTTTGCTAGCTTCTTGAAACTTGACACAATAAAGTAGTTTCACGTTCTATCTCTATGTTTTGTTTCCTCTTGCTGTAGCCCTAAGCAGTGACTGGCGAGAAACACTTTCATGGAAAGGGGTTGCCAAGCTTCCAAACATTACGAATCTCCAGAAATCTCAGCAAATACTTTTTCACCCAAACTGGATGATACTTTCAGGTAATGATCAGTACACGAAGGCGACTTGGTTTCCCAAATTTCGTTCTTCTACGTTGAAGCCTTCGTTTCCAGTAACAGTTTGAATTTTTAGGTTTCACTCTGTTTTCTCCTATATTGATAGATGTATTTGGAACTCTAAATCCAACAGGGTTTGTGCAAGCTTCTTGAAACTTGACACAATAAATTAGTTTCACGTTCAATCTCTATGTTTTGTTTCCTCTTGATGTAGCCCTAAGCAGTGACTGGCGGGAAACACTTTCATGGAAAGGGGTTGCCAAGCTTCCAAAAATTACGAATCTCCAGAAATCTCAGCAAATATTTTTTCACCCAAACTGGATGATACTTTCAGGTAATGATCAGTACACTAAGGCGACTTGGTTCCCCAAATTTTGTTCTCTTATGTTGAAGCGTTCGTTTCCAGTAACAGTTTGAATTTTTAGGTTTCACTCTGTTTTCTCCTATATTGATAGATGTATTTGGAACTCTAAATCCAACACGGTTTGTGCTAGCTTCTTGAAACTTGACACAATAAAGTAGTTTCACGTTCTATCTCTATGTTTTGTTTCCTCTTGATGTAGCCCTAAGCAGTGACTGGCGAGATACACTTTCATGGAAAGGGGTTGCCAAGCTTCCAAAAATTACGAATCTCCAGAAATCTCAGCAAATATTTTTTCACCCAAACTGGATGATTCTTTCAGGTAATGATCAGTACACTAAGGTGACTTGGTTCCCCAAATTTCGTTCTCTTATGTTGAAGCGTTCGTTTCCAGTAACAGGTTGAATTTTTAGGTTTCACTCTGTTTTCTCCTATATTGTTAGATGTATTTGGAACTCTAAATCCAACACGGTTTGTGCTAGCTTCTTGAAACTTGACACAATAAAGTAGTTTCACGTTCTCTCTCTATATTTTGTTTCCTCTTGATGTAGCCCTAAGCAGTGACTGGCGAGAAACACTTTCATAGAAAGGGTTTGCCAAGCTTCCAAAAATTACAAATCTCCAGAAATCTCAGCAAGTAGTTTTTCACCCAAACTGGATGATACTTTCAGGTAATGATCAGTACACTAAGCCCACTTACTTCACCAAATCTTGTTCTTCTACGTTGAAGCGATCATTTCCAGTAACAGTTTGAATTTTTAGGTTTCACTCTGTTTACTCCTATATTGATAGATGTATTTGGAACTCTATCCAACACGGTTTGTGCTAGCTTCTTGAAACTTGACACAATAAAGTAGTTTCACATTCTATCTCTATGTGTTGTTTCCTCTTGATGTAGCCCTAAGCAGTGACTGGCGAGAAACATTTTCATGGAAAGGGGTTGCCAAGCTTCCAAAAATTACGAATCTCCAGAAATCTCAGCAAATACTTTTTCACCCAAACTGGATGATACTTTCAGGTAATGATCAGTACACTAAGGCAACTTGGTTCCCCAAATTTCGTTCTTCTACGTTGAAGCGTTCGTTTCCAGTAACAGTTTGAATTTTTAGGTTTCACTCTGTTTACTCCTATATTGATAGATGTATTTGTAACTCTATCCAACACGGTTTGTGCTAGCTTCTTGAAACTTGACACAATAAAGTAGTTTCACGTTCTATCTGTATGTTTTGTTTCCTCTTGATGTAGCCCTAAGCAGTGACTGGCGAGAAACATTTTCATGGAAAGGGGTTGCCAAGTTTCCAAAAATTACGAATCTCCAGAAATCTCAGCAAATATTTTTTCACCCAAACTGGATGATACTTTCAGGTAATGATCAGTACACTAAGGCGACTTGGTTCCCAAAATTTCGTTCTTCTACGTTGAAGTGTTCGTTTCCAGTAACAGTTTGAATTTTTAGGTTTCACTCTGTTTTCTCCTATATTGATAGATGTATTTGGAACTCTAAATCCAACACGGTTTGTGCTAGCTTCTTGAAACTTGACACAATAAAGTAGTTTCACGTTCTATCTCTATGTTTTGTTTCCTCTTGATGTAGCCCTAAGCAGTGACTGGCGAGAAACACTTTCATGGAAAGGGGTTGCCAAGCTTCCAAACATTACGAATCTCCAGAAATCTCAGCAAATACTTTTTCACCCAAACTGGATGATACTTTCAGGTAATGATCAGTACACGAAGGCGACTTGGTTTCCCAAATTTCGTTCTTCTACGTTGAAGCCTTCGTTTCCAGTAACAGTTTGAATTTTTAGGTTTCACTCTGTTTTCTCCTATATTGATAGATGTATTTGGAACTCTAAATCCAACAGGGTTTGTGCAAGCTTCTTGAAACTTGACACAATAAATTAGTTTCACGTTCAATCTCTATGTTTTGTTTCCTCTTGATGTAGCCCTAAGCAGTGACTGGCGGGAAACACTTTCATGGAAAGGGGTTGCCAAGCTTCCAAAAATTACGAATCTCCAGAAATCTCAGCAAATATTTTTTCACCCAAACTGGATGATACTTTCAGGTAATGATCAGTACACTAAGGCGACTTGGTTCCCCAAATTTTGTTCTCTTATGTTGAAGCGTTCGTTTCCAGTAACAGTTTGAATTTTTAGGTTTCACTCTGTTTTCTCCTATATTGATAGATGTATTTGGAACTCTAAATCCAACACGGTTTGTGCTAGCTTCTTGAAACTTGACACAATAAAGTAGTTTCACGTTCTATCTCTATGTTTTGTTTCCTCTTGATGTAGCCCTAAGCAGTGACTGGCGAGATACACTTTCATGGAAAGGGGTTGCCAAGCTTCCAAAAATTACGAATCTCCAGAAATCTCAGCAAATATTTTTTCACCCAAACTGGATGATTCTTTCAGGTAATGATCAGTACACTAAGGTGACTTGGTTCCCCAAATTTCGTTCTCTTATGTTGAAGCGTTCGTTTCCAGTAACAGGTTGAATTTTTAGGTTTCACTCTGTTTTCTCCTATATTGTTAGATGTATTTGGAACTCTAAATCCAACACGGTTTGTGCTAGCTTCTTGAAACTTGACACAATAAAGTAGTTTCACGTTCTCTCTCTATATTTTGTTTCCTCTTGATGTAGCCCTAAGCAGTGACTGGCGAGAAACACTTTCATAGAAAGGGTTTGCCAAGCTTCCAAAAATTACAAATCTCCAGAAATCTCAGCAAGTAGTTTTTCACCCAAACTGGATGATACTTTCAGGTAATGATCAGTACACTAAGCCCACTTACTTCACCAAATCTTGTTCTTCTACGTTGAAGCGATCATTTCCAGTAACAGTTTGAATTTTTAGGTTTCACTCTGTTTACTCCTATATTGATAGATGTATTTGGAACTCTATCCAACACGGTTTGTGCTAGCTTCTTGAAACTTGACACAATAAAGTAGTTTCACGTTCTATCTCTATGTTTTGTTTCCTCTTGATGTAGCCCTAAGCAGTGACTGGCGAGAAACATTTTCATGGAAAGGGGTTGCCAAGCTTCGAAAAATTACGAATCTCCAGAAATCTCAGCAAATACTTTTTCACCCAAACTGGATGATACTTTCAGGTAATGATCAGTACACTAAGGCAACTTGGTTCCCCAAATTTCGTTCCTCTACGTTGAAGCGTTCCTTTCCAGTAACAGTTTGAATTTTTAGGTTTCACTCTGTTTACTCCTATATTTATAGATGTATTTGGAACTCTATCCTACACGGTTTGTGCTAGCTTCTTGAAACTTGACACAATAAAGTAGTTTCACGTTGTATCTGTATGTTTTGTTTCCTCTTGATGTAGCCCTAAGCAGTGACTGGCGAGAAACATTTTCATGGAAAGGGGTTGCCAAGTTTCCAAAAATTACGGATCTCCAGAAATCTCAGCAAATATTTTTTCACCCAAACTGGATGATACTTTCAGGTAATGATCAGTACACTAAGGCGACTTGGTTCCCAAAATTTCGTTCTTCTACGTTGAAGCGTTCGTTTCCAGTAACAGTTTGAATTTTTAGATTTCACTCTGTTTTCTCCTATATTGATAGATGTATTTGGAAATCTAAATCCAACACGGTTTTTGCTAGCTTCTTGAAACTTGACACAATAAAGTAGTTTCACGTTCTATCTCTATGTTTTGTTTCCTCTTGCTGTAGCCCTAAGCAGTGACTGGCGAGAAACACTTTCATGGAAAGGGGTTGCCAAGCTTCCAAAAATTACGAATCTCCAGAAATCTCAGCAAATACATTTTCACCCAAACTGGATGATACTTTCAGGTAATGATCAGTACACTAAGGCAACGTGGTTCCCCAAATTTCGTACTTCTATGTTGAAGCGTTCGTTTCCAGTAACAGTTTGAATTTTTAGGATTCACTCTGTTTACTCCTATATTGATAGATGTATTTGGAACTCTAAATCCAACACGGTTTGTGCTAGCTTCTTGAAACTTGACACAATAAAGTAGTTTCACGTTCTCTCTCTATGTTTTGTTTCCTCTTGATGTAGCCCTAAGCAGTGACTGGTGAGAAACACTTTCATGGAAAGGGGTTGCCAAGCTTCCAAAAATTACGAATCTCCAGAAATCTCAGCAAATACTTTTTCACCCAAACTGGATGATACTTTCAGGTAATGATCAGTACACGAAGGCGACTTGGTTTCCCAAATTTCGTTCTTCTATGTTGAAGCGTTCGTTTCCAGTAACAGTTTGAATTTTTAGGTTTCACTCTGTTTACTCCTATATTGATAGATGTATTTGGAACTCTAAATCCAACACGGTTTGTGCTAGCTTCTTGAAACTTGACACAATAAAGTAGTTTCACGTTCCATCTCTATGTTTTGTTTCCTCTTGAAGTAGACCTAAGCAGTGACTGGCGAGAAACAGTTTCATGGAAAGGGGTTGCCAAGCTTCCAAAAATTACGAATCTCCAGAAATCTCAGCAAATATTTTTTCACCCAAACTGGATGATACTTTCAGGTAATGATCAGTACACTAAGGCGACTTGGTTGCCCAAATTTTGTTCTCTTATGTTGAAGCGTTCGTTTCCAGTAACAGTTTGAATTTTTAGGTTTCACTCTGTTTTCTCCTATATTGATAGATGTATTTGGAACTCTAAATCCAACACGGTTTGTGCTAGCTTCTTGAAACTTGACACAATAAAGTAGTTTCACGTTCTATCTCTATGTTTTGTTTCCTCTTGATGTAGCCCTAAGCAGTGACTGGCGAGATACACTTTCATGGAAAGGGTTGCCAAGCTTCCCAAAATTACGAATCTCCAGAAATCTCAGCAAATACTTTTAAACCCAAAATGGATGATACTTTCAGGTAATGATCATTACACTAAGGCAACTTGGTTCCCCAAATTTCGTTCTTCTATGTTGAAGCGTTCGTTTCCAGTAACAGTTTGAATTTTTAGGTTTCACTCTGTTTTCTCCTATATTGATAGATGTATTTGGAACTCTAAATCCAACACGGCTTGTACTAGCTTCTTGAAACTTGACACAATAAAGTAGTTTCATGTTCTATCTCTATGTTTTGTTTCCTCTTGATGTAGCCCTAAGCAGTGAATGGCGAGAAACACTTTCATGGAAAGGGGTTGCCAAGCTTCCAAAAATTCCGAATCTCCAGAAATCTCTGCAAATACTTTTTCACCCAAACTGGATGATACTTTCAGGTAATGATCAGTACACTAAGCCGACTTGCTTCACCAAATTTCGTTATTCTACATTGAAGCATTCGTTTCCAGTAACAGTTTGAATTTTTAGGTTTCACTCTGTTTACTCCTATATTGATAGATGTATTTGGAACTCTATCCAACACGGTTTGTGCTAGCTTCTTGAAACTTGACACAATAAAGTAGTTTCCCATTCTATCTCTATGTGTTGTTTCCTCTTGATGTAGCCCTAAGCAGTGACTGGCGAGAAACATTTTCATGGAAAGGGGTTGCCAAGCTTCCAAAAATTACGAATCTCCAGAAATCTCAGCAAATACTTTTTCACCCAAACTGGATGATACTTTCAGGTAATGATCAGTACACTAAGGCAACTTGGTTCCCCAAATTTCGTTCTTCTACGTTGAAGCGTTCGTTTCCAGTAACAGTTTGAATTTTTAGGTTTCACTCTGTTTACTCCTATATTGATAGATGTATTTGTAACTCTATCCAACACGGTTTGTGCTAGCTTCTTGAAACTTGACACAATAAAGTAGTTTCACGTTCTATCTGTATGTTTTGTTTCCTCTTGATGTAGCCCTAAGCAGTGACTGGCGAGAAACATTTTCATGGAAAGGGGTTGCCAAGTTTCCAAAAATTACGAATCTCCAGAAATCTCAGCAAATATTTTTTCACCCAAACTGGATGATACTTTCAGGTAATGATCAGTACACTAAGGCGACTTGGTTCCCAAAATTTCGTTCTTCTACGTTGAAGCGTTCGTTTCCAGTAACAGTTTGAATTTTTAGGTTTCACTCTGTTTTCTCCTATATTGATAGATGTATTTGGAAATCTAAATCCAACACGGTTTGTGCTAGCTTCTTGAAACTTGACACAATAAAGTAGTTTCACGTTCTATCTCTATGTTTTGTTTCCTCTTGATGTAGCCCTAAGCAGTGACTGGCGAGAAACACTTTCATGGAAGGGGTTGCCAAGCTTCCAAAAATTACGAATCTCCAGAAATCTCAGCAAATACATTTTCACCCAAACTGGATGATACTTTCAGGTAATGATCAGTACACTAAGGCAACTTGGTTCCCCAAATTTCGTTCTTCTATGTTGAAGCGTTCGTTTCCAGTAACAGTTTGATTTTTAGGTTTCACTCTGTTTTCTCCTATATTGATAGATGTATTTGGAACTCTAAATCCAACACGGTTTGTACTAGCTTCTTGAAACTTGACACAATAAAGTAGTTTCACGTTCTATCTCTATATTTTGTTTCCTCTTGATGTAGCCCTAAGCAGTGACTGGCGAGAAACACTTTCATGGAAAGGGGTTGCCAAGCTTCCAAAAATTACGAATCTCCAGAAATCTCAGCAAAAACTTTTTCACCCAAACTGGATGATACTTTCAGGTAATGATCAGTACACTATGCCGACTTGCTTCACCAAATTTCGTTCTTCTACGTTGAAGCGTTCGTTTCCAGTAACAGTTTGAATTTTTAGGTTTCACTCTGTTTACTCCTATATTGATAGATGTATTTGGAACTCTATCCAACACGGTTTGTGCTAGCTTCTTGAAACTTGACACAATAAAGTAGTTTCACGTTCTATCTCTATGTTTTGTTTCCTCTTGATGTAGCACTAAGCAGTGACTGGCGAGTAACATTTTCATGGAAAGCGGTTGCCAAGCTTCCAAAAATTACGAATCTCCAGAAATCTCAGCAAATACTTTTTCACCCAAACTGGATGATACTTTCAGGTAATGATCAGTACACTAAGGCAACTTGGTTCCCCAAATTTCGTTCTTCTACGTTGAAGCGTTCGTTTCCAGTAACAGTTTGAATTTTTAGGTTTCACTCTGTTTACTCCTATATTGATAGATGTATTTGTAACTCTATCCAACACGGTTTGTGCTAGCTTCTTGAAACTTGACACAATAAAGTAGTTTCACGTTCTATCTGTATGTTTTATTTCCTCTTGATGTAGCCCTAAGCAGTGACTGGCGAGAAACATTTTCATGGAAAGGGGTTGCCAAGTTTCCAAAAATTATGAATCTCCAGAAATCTCAGCAAATATTTTTTCACCCAAACTGGATGATACTTTCAGGTAATGATCAGTACACTAAGGCGACTTGGTTCCCAAAATTTCGTTCTTCTACGTTGAAGCGTTCGTTTCCAGTAACAGTTTGAATTTTTAGGTTTCACTCTGTTTTCTCCTATATTGATAGATGTATTTGGAAATCTAAATCCAACACTGTTTTTGCTAGCTTCTTGAAACTTGACACAATAAAGTAGTTTCACGTTCTATCTGTATGTTTTGTTTCCTCTTGATGTAGCCCTAAGCAGTGACTGGCGAGAAACACTTTCATGGAAAGGGGTTGCCAAGCTTCCAAAAATTACGAATCTCCAGAAATCTCAGCAAATACATTTTCACCCAAACTGGATGATACTTTCAGGTAATGATCAGTACACTAAGGCAACTTGGTTCCCCAAATTTCGTTCTTCTATGTTGAAGCGTTCGTTTCCAGTAACAGTTTGAATTTTTAGGATTCACTCTGTTTACTCCTATATTGATAGATGTATTTGGAACTCTAAATCCAACACGGTTTGTGCTAGCTTCTTGAAACTTGACACAATAAAGTAGTTTCACGTTCTCTCTCTATGTTTTGTTTCCTCTTGATGTAGCCCTAAGCAGTGACTGGTGAGAAACACTTTCATGGAAAGGGGTTGCCAAGCTTCCAAAAATTACGAATCTCCAGAAATCTCAGCAAATACTTTTTCACCCAAACTGGATGATAGTTTCAGGTAATGATCAGTACACTAAGGCGACTTGGTTTCCCAAATTTCGTTCTTCTATGTTGAAGCGTTCGTTTCCAGTAACAGTTTGAATTTTTAGGTTTCACTCTGTTTACTCCTATATTGATAGATGTATTTGGAACTCTAAATCCAACACGGTTTGTGCTAGCTTCTTGAAACTTGACACAATAAATTAGTTTCACGTTCTATCTCTATGTTTTGTTTCCTCTTGATGTAGCCCTAAGCAGTGACTGGCGAGAAACACTTTCATGGAAAGGGGTTGCCAAGCTTCCAAAAATTACAAATCTCCAGAAATCTCAGCAAATACTTTTTCACCCAAACTGGATGATACTTTCAGGTAATGATCAGTACACTAAGGCGACTTGGTTCCCCAAATTTCGTTATTCTATGTTGAAGCATTAGTTTCCAGTAACAGTTTGAATTTTTAGGTTTCACTCTGTTTTCTCCTATATTGATAGACGTATTTGGAACTCTAAATCCAACACGGTTTGTTGTAGCTTCTTGAAACTTGACACAATAAATTAGTTTCACGTTCTATCTCTATGTTTTGTTTCCTCTTGATGTAGCCCTAAGCAGTGACTGGCGAGAAACACTTTCAATGAAAGGGGTTGCCAAGCTTCCAAAAATTACAAATCTCGAGAAATCTCAGCAAATAGTTTTTCACCCAATCTGGATGATACTTTCAGGTAATGATCAGTACACTAAGCCGACTTGCTTCACCAAATTTCGTTCTTCTACGTTGAAGCGATCGTTTCCAGTAACAGTTTGAATTTTTAGGTTTCACTCTGTTTACTCCTATATTGATAGATGTATTTGGAACTCTATACAACACGGTTTGTGCTAGCTTCTTGAAACTTGACACAATAAAGTAGTTTCACATTCCATCTCTATGTTTTGTTTCCTCTTGATGTAGCCGTAAGCAGTGACTGGCGAGAAACACTTTCATGGAAAGGGGTTGCCAAGCTCCCAAAATTACTAATCTCCAGAAATCTCAGCAAATATTTTTTCACCCAAACTGGATGATACTTTCATGTAATGATCAGTACACTAAGGCGACTTGGTTCCCCACATTTCGTTCTTCTACGTTGAAGCCTTCGTTTCCAGTAACAGTTTGAATTTTTAGGTTTCACTCTGTTTACTCCTATATTGATAGATGTATTTGGAACTCTAAATCCAACACGGTTTGTACTAGCTTCTTGAAACTTGACACAATAAAGTAGTTTCATGTTCTATCTCTATGTTTTGTTTCCTCTTGATGTAGCCCTAAGCAGTGACTGGCGAGAAACACTTTCATGGAAAGGGGTTGCCAAGCTTCCAAAAATTACGAATCTCCAGAAATCTCAGCAAATACTTTTTCACCCAAACTGGATGATACTTTCAGGTAATGATCAGTACACTAAGCCGACTTGCTTCACCAAATTTCGTTCTTCTACATTGAAGCGTTCGTTTCCAGTAACAGTTTGAATTTTTAGGTTTCACTCTGTTTACTCCTATATTGATAGATGTATTTGGAACTCTATCCAACACGGTTTGTGCTAGCTTCTTGAAACTTGACACAATAAAGTAGTTTCACATTCTATCTCTATGTTTTGTTTCCTCTTGATGTAGCCCTAAGCAGTGACTGGCGAGAAACATTTTCATGGAAAGGGGTTGCCAAGCTTCCAAAAATTACGAATCTCCAGAAATCTCAGCAAATACTTTTTCACCCAAACTGGATGATACTTTCAGGTAATGATCAGTACACTAAGGCAACTTGGTTCCCCAAATTTCGTTCTTCTACGTTGAAGCGTTCGTTTCCAGTAACAGTTTGAATTTTTAGGTTTCACTCTGTTTACTCCTATATTGATAGATGTATTTGGAACTCTATCCAACACGGTTTGTGCTAGCTTCTTGAAACTTGACACAATAAAGTAGTTTCACGTTCTATCTGTATGTTTTGTTTCCTCTTGATGTAGCCCTAAGCAGTGACTGGCGAGAAACATTTTCATGGAAAGGGGTTGCCAAGTTTCCAAAAATTACGAATCTCCAGAAATCTCAGCAAATATTTTTTCACCCAAACTGGATGATACTTTCAGGTAATGATCAGTACACTAAGGCGACTTGGTTCCCAAAATTTCGTTCTTCTATGTTGAAGCGTTCGTTTCCAGTAACAGTTTGAATTTTTAGGTTTCACTCTGTTTTCTCCTATATTGATAGATGTATTTGGAAATCTAAATCCAACACGGATTTTGCTAGCTTCTTGAAACTTGACACAATAAAGTAGTTTCACGTTCTATCTCTATGTTTTGTTTCCTCTTGCTGTAGCCCTAAGCAGTGACTGGCGAGAAACACTTTCATGGAAGGGGTTGCCAAGCTTCCAAAAATTACGAATCTCCAGAAATCTCAGCAAATATTTTTTCACCCAAACTGGATGATACTTTCAGGTAATGATCAATACACTAAGGCAACTTGGTTCCCCAAATTTCGTTCTTCTATGTTGAAGCGTTCATTTCCAGTAACAGTTTGAATTTTTAGGTTTCACTCTGTTTACTCCTATATTGATAGATGTATTTGGAACTCTAAATCCAACACGGTTTGTTCTAGCTTCTTGAAACTTGACACAATAAAGTAGTTTCACGTTCTATCTCTATGTTTTGTTTCCTCTTGATGTAGCCCTAAGCAGTGACTGGCAGAAACACTTTCATGGAAAGGGGTTGCCAAGCTTCCAAAAATTACGAATCTCCAGTAATCTCAGCAAATATTTTTTCACCCAAACTGGATGATATTTTCAGGTAATGATCAGTACACTAAGGCGACTTGGTTCCCCACATTTCGTTCTTCTACGTTGAAGCCTTCGTTTCCAGTAACAGTTTGAATTTTTAGGTTTCCCTCTGTTTTCTCCTATATTGATAGATGTATTTGGAACTCTAAATCCAACATGATTTGTGCAAGCTTCTTGAAACTTGACACAATAAATTAGTTTCACGTTCTATCTCTATGTTTTGTTTCCTCTTGATGTAGCCGTAAGCAGTGACTGGCGAGAAACACTTTCAATGAAAGGGGTTGCCGAGGTTCCAAAAATTACGAATCTCCAGAAATCTCAGCAAATATTTTTTCACCCAAACTGGATGATACTTTCAGGTAATGATCAGTACACTAAGGCGACTTGGTTCCCCAAATTTCGTTCTCTTATGTTGGAGCGTTCGTTTCCAGTAACAGTTTGAATTTTTAGGTTTCACTCTGTTTTCTCCTATATTGATAGATGTATTTGGAACTCTAAATCCAACACGGTTTGTGCAAGCTTCTTGAAACTTGACACAATAAATTAGTTTCACGTTCTATCTCTATGTTTTGTTTCCTCTTGATGTAGCCCAAAGCAGTGACTGGCTAGAAACACTTTCATAGAAAGGGTTTGCCAAGCTTCCAAAAATTACAAATCTCGAGAAATCTCAGCAAATAATTTTTCACCCAATCTGGATGATACTTTCAGGTAATGATCAGTACACTAAGCCGACTTGCTTCACCAAATTTCTTTCTTCTACGTTGAAGCGATCGTTTCCAGTAACAGTTTGAATTTTTAGGTTTCACTCTGTTTACTCCTATATTGATAGATGTATTTGGAACTCTATACAACACGGTTTGTGCTAGCTTCTTGAAACTTGACACAATAAAGTAGTTTCACATTCCATCTCTATGTTTTGTTTCCTCTTGATGTAGCCGTAAGCAGTGACTGGCGAGAAACACTTTCATGGAAAGGGGTTGCCAAGCTCCCAAAATTACTAATCTCCAGAAATCTCAGCAAATATTTTTTCACCCAAACTGGATGATACTTTCATGTAATGATCAGTACACTAAGGCGACTTGGTTCCCCACATTTCGTTCTTCTACGTTGAAGCCTTCGTTTCCAGTAACAGTTTGAATTTTTAGGTTTCACTCTGTTTACTCCTATATTGATAGATGTATTTGGAACTCTAAATCCAACACGGTTTGTACTAGCTTCTTGAAACTTGACACAATAAAGTAGTTTCATGTTCTATCTCTATGTTTTGTTTCCTCTTGATGTAGCCCTAAGCAGTGACTGGCGAGAAACACTTTCATGGAAAGGGGTTGCCAAGCTTCCAAAAATTACGAATCTCCAGAAATCTCAGCAAATATTTTTTCACCCAAACTGGATGATACTTTCAGGTAATGATCAGTACACTAAGGCGACTTGGTTCCCAAAATTTCGTTCTTCTACGTTGAAGCGTTCGTTTCCAGTAACAGTTTGAATTTTTAGGTTTCACTCTGTTTTCTCCTATATTGATAGATGTATTTGGAAATCTAAATCCAACACGGTTTTTGCTAGCTTCTTGAAACTTGACACAATAAAGTAGTTTCACGTTCTATCTCTATGTTTTGTTTCCTCTTGCTGTAGCCCTAAGCAGTGACTGGCGAGAAACACTTTCATGGAAAGGGGTTGCCAAGCTTCCAAAAATTACGAATCTCCAGAAATCTCAGCAAATACATTTTCACCCAAACTGGATGATACTTTCAGGTAATGATCAGTACACTAAGGCAACTTGGTTCCCCAAATTTCGTTCTTCTATGTTGAAGCGTTCGTTTCCAGTAACAGTTTGAATTTTTAGGATTCACTCTGTTTACTCCTATATTGATAGATGTATTTGGAACTCTAAATCCAACACGGTTTGTGCTAGCTTCTTGAAACTTGACACAATAAAGTAGTTTCACGTTCTCTCTCTATGTTTTGTTTCCTCTTGATGTAGCCCTAAGCAGTGACTGGTGAGAAACACTTTCATGGAAAGGGGTTGCCAAGCTTCCAAAAATTACGAATCTCCAGAAATCTCAGCAAATACTTTTTCACCCAAACTGGATGATAGTTTCAGGTAATGATCAGTACACTAAGGCGACTTGGTTTCCCAAATTTCGTTCTTCTATGTTGAAGCGTTCGTTTCCAGTAACAGTTTGAATTTTTAGGTTTCACTCTGTTTACTCCTATATTGATAGATGTATTTGGAACTCTAAATCCAACACGGTTTGTGCTAGCTTCTTGAAACTTGACACAATAAATTAGTTTCACGTTCTATCTCTATGTTTTGTTTCCTCTTGATGTAGCCCTAAGCAGTGACTGGCGAGAAACACTTTCATGGAAAGGGGTTGCCAAGCTTCCAAAAATTACAAATCTCCAGAAATCTCAGCAAATACTTTTTCACCCAAACTGGATGATACTTTCAGGTAATGATCAGTACACTAAGGCGACTTGGTTCCCCAAATTTCGTTATTCTATGTTGAAGCATTAGTTTCCAGTAACAGTTTGAATTTTTAGGTTTCACTCTGTTTTCTCCTATATTGATAGACGTATTTGGAACTCTAAATCCAACACGGTTTGTTGTAGCTTCTTGAAACTTGACACAATAAAGTAGTTTCACATTCTATCTCTATGTTTTGTTTCCTCTTGCTGTGGCCCTAAGCAGTGACTGGCGAGAAACACTTTCATGGAAAGGGGTTGCCAAGCTTCCAAAAATTATGAATCTCCAGTAATCTCATCAAATATTTTTTCACCCAAACTGGATGATACTTTCAGGTAATGATCAGTACACTAAGGCGACTTGGTTCCCCACATTTCGTTCTTCTACGTTGAAGCCTTCATTTCCAGTAACAGTTTGAATTTTTAGGTTTCCCTCTGTTTTCTCCTATATTGATAGATGTATTTGGAACTCTAAATCCAACATGGTTTGTGCAAGCTTCTTGAAACTTGACACAATAAATTAGTTTCATGTTCTATCTCTATGTTTTGTTTCCTCTTGATGTAGCCCTAAGCAGTGACTGGCGAGAAACACTTTCAATGAAAGGGGTTGCCAAGGTTCCAAAAATTACGAATCTCCAGAAATCTCAGCAAATATTTTTTCACCCAAACTGGATGATACTTTCAGGTAATGATCAGTACACTAAGGCGACTTGGTTCCCCAAATTTTGTTCTCTTATGTTGGAGCGTTCGTTTCCAGTAACAGTTTGAATTTTTAGGTTTCACTCTGTTTTCTCCTATATTGATAGATGTATTTGGAACTCTAAATCCAACACGGTTTGTGCAAGCTTCTTGAAACTTGACACAATAAATTAGTTTCACGTTCTATCTCTATGTTTTGTTTCCTCTTGATGTAGCCCAAAGCAGTGACTGGCTAGAAACACTTTCATAGAAAGGGTTTGCCAAGCTTCCAAAAATTACAAATCTCCAGAAATCTCAGCAAATAGTTTTTCACCCAATCTGGATGATACTTTCAGGTAATGATCAGTACACTAAGCCGACTTGCTTCTCCAAATTTCGTTCTTCTACGTTGAAGCGATCGTTTCCAGTAACAGTTTGAATTTTTAGGTTTCACTCTGTTTACTCCTATATTGATAGATGTATTTGGAACTCTATCCAACACGGTTTGTGCTAGCTTCTTGAAACTTGACACAATAAAGTAGTTTCACATTCCATCTCTATGTTTTGTTTCCTCTTGATGTAGCCGTAAGCAGTGACTGGCGAGAAACACTTTCATGGAAAGGGGTTGCCAAGCTCCCAAAATTACAAATCTCCAGAAATCTCAGCAAATATTTTTTCACCCAAACTGGATGATACTTTCATGTAATGATCAGTACACTAAGGCGACTTGGTTCCCCAAATTTCGTTCTTCTACGTTGAAGCCTTCGTTTCCAGTAACAGTTTGAATTTTTAGGTTTCACTCTGTTTACTCCTATATTGATAGATGTATTTGGAACTCTAAATCCAACACGGTTTGTACTAGCTTCTTGAAACTTGACAAAATAAACTAGGTTCACGTTCTATCTCTATGTTTTGTTTCCTCTTGATGTAGCCCTAAGCAGTGACTGGCGAGAAACACTTTCATGGAAAGGGGTTGCCAAGCTTCCAAATATTACGAATCTCCAGAAATCTCAGCAAATACTTTTTCACCCAAACTGGATGATACTTTCAGGTAATGATCAGTACACTAAGCCGACTTGCTTCACCAAATTTCGTTCTTCTACATTGAAGCGTTCGTTTCCAGTAACAGTTTGAATTTTTAGGTTTCACTCTGTTTACTCCTATGTTGATAGATGTATTTGGAACTCTATCCAACACGCTTTGTGCTAGCTTCTTGAAACTTGACACAATAAAGTAGTTTCACGTTCTATCTGTATGTTTTGTTTCCTCTTGATGTAGCCCTAAGCAGTGACTGGCGAGAAACATTTTCATGGAAAGGGGTTGCCAAGTTTCCAAAAATTACGAATCTCCAGAAATCTCAGCAAATATTTTTTCACCCAAACTGGATGATACTTTCAGGTAATGATCAGTACACTAAGGCGACTTGGTTCCCAAAATTTCGTTCTTCTACGTTGAAGCGTTCGTTTCCAGTAACAGTTTGAATTTTTAGGTTTCACTCTGTTTTCTCCTATATTGATAGATGTATTTGGAAATCTAAATCCAACACGGTTTTTGCTAGCTTCTTGAAACTTGACACAATAAAGTAGTTTCACGTTCTATCTCTATGTTTTGTTTCCTCTTGCTGTAGCCCTAAGCAGTGACTGGCGAGAAACACTTTCATGGAAAGGGGTTGCCAAGCTTCCAAAAATTACGAATCTCCAGAAATCTCAGCAAATACATTTTCACCCAAACTGGATGATACTTTCAGGTAATGATCAGTACACTAAGGCAACTTGGTTCCCCAAATTTCGTTCTTCTATGTTGAAGCGTTCGTTTCCAGTAACAGTTTGAATTTTTAGGTTTCACTCTGTTTACTCCTATATTGATAGATGTATTTGGAACTCTAAATCCAACACGGTTTGTACTAGCTTCTTGAAACTTGACACAATAAAGTAGTTTCATGTTCTACCTCTATGTTTTGTTTCCTCTTGATGTAGCCCTAAGCAGTGACTGGCGAGAAACACTTTCATGGAAAGGGGTTGCCAAGCTTCCAAAAATTACGAATCTCCAGAAATCTCAGCAAATACTTTTTCACCCAAACTGGATGATACTTTCAGGTAATGATCAGTACACTAAGCCGACTTGCTTCACCAAATTTCGTTCTTCTACGTTGAAGCGTTCGTTTCCAGTAACAGTTTGAATTTTTAGGTTTCACTCTGTTTACTCATATATTGATAGATATATTCGGAACTCTATCCAACACGATTTGTGCTAGCTTCTTGAAACTTGACACAATAAAGTAGTTTCACGTTCTATCTCTATGTTTTGTTTCCTCTTGATGTAGCCCTAAGCAGTGACTGGCGTAAAACACTTTCATGGAAAGGGGTTGCCAAGTTTCCAAAAATTACGAATCTCCAGAAATCTCAGCAAATATTTTTTCACCCAAACTGGATGATACTTTCAGGTAATGATCAGTACACTAAGGCGACTTGGTTCCCCAAATTTCGTTCTCTTATGTTGAAGCGTTCGTTTCCAGTAATAGTTTGAATTTTTAGGTTTCACTCTGTTTTCTCCTATATTGATAGATGTATTTGGAACTCTAAATCCAACACGGTTTGTGCTAGCTTCTTGAAACTTGACACAATAAAGTAGTTTCACGTTCTATCTCTATGTTTTGTTTCCTCTTGATGTAGCCCTAAGCAGTGACTGGCGAGAAACACTTTCATGGAAAGGGGTTGCCATGCTTCCAAAAATTACAAATCTCCAGAAATCTCAGCATATATTTTTTCACCCAAACTGGATGATACTTTCAGGTAATGATCAGTACACTAAGGCGACTTGGTTCCCCAAATTTCGTTCTTCTACGTTGAAGCGTTCGTTTCCAGTAACAGTTTGAATTTTTAGGTTTCACTCTGTTTTCTCCTATATTGATGGATGTATTTGGAACTCTAAATCCAACACGGTTTGTGCTAGCTTCTTGAAACTTGACACAATAAAGTAGTTTCACGTTCTCTCTCTATGTTTTGTTTCCTCTTGATGTAGCGCTAAGCAGTGACTGGCGAGAAACACTTTCATGGAAAGGGGTTGCTAAGCTTCCAAAAATTACGAATCTCCAGAAATCTCAGCAAATACTCTTTCACCCACACTGGATGATACTTTCAGGTAATGATCAGTACACTAAGGCAACTTGGTTCCCCAAATTTCGTTCTTCTATGTTGAAGCATTCGTTTCCAGTAACAGTTTGAATTTTTAGGTTTCACTCTGTTTACTCCTATATTGATAGATGTATTCGGAACTCTAAATCCAACACGGTTTGTGCAAGCTTCTTGAAACTTGACACAATAAATTAGTTTCACGTTCTATCTCTATGTTTTGTTTCCTCTTGATGTAGCCCTAAGCAGTGACTGGCGAGAAACACTTTCATGGAAAGGGGTTGCCAAGGTTCCAAAAATTACGAATCTCCAGAAATCTCAGCAAATACTTTTTCACCGAAACTGGATGATACTTTCAGGTTATGATCAGTACACTAAGCCCACTTGCTTCACCAAATTTCGTTCTTCTACGTTGAAGCGTTCGTTTCCAGTAACAGTTTGAATTTTTAGGTTTCACTCTGTTTACTCCTATATTGATAGAAGTATTTGGAACTCTATCCAACACGATTTGTGCTAGCTTCTTGAAACTTGAAACAGTACAGTAGTTTCACGTTCTATCTCTATGTTTTGTTTCCTCTTGATGTAGCCCTAAGCAGTGACTGGCGAGAAACACTTTCATGGAAAGGCGTTGCCAAGCTTCCAAAAATTACGAATCTCCAGAAATCTCAACAAATACTTTTTCACCCAAACTGGATGATACTGTCAGGAAATGATCAGTACACTAAGGCGACTTGGTTTCCCAAATTTTGTTCTTCTATGTTGAAGCGTTCGTTTCCAGTAACAGTTTGAATTTTTAGTTTTCACTCTGTTTACTCCTATATTGATAGATGTATTTGGAACTCTAAATCCAACACGGTTTATGCTAGCTTCTTGAAACTTGACACAGTACAGTAGGTTCACGTTCTATCTCTATGTTTTGTTTCCTCTTGATGTAGCCCTAAGCAGTGACTGGCGAGAAACACTTTCATGGAAAGGCGTTGCCAAGCTTCCAAAAATTACGAATCTCCAGAAATCTCAGCAAATATTTTTTCACCCAAACTGGATGATACTTTCAGGTAATGATCAGTACACTAAGGCAACTTGGTTCCCCAAATTTCGTTCTTCTATGTTGAAGCGTTCGTTTCCAGTAACAGTTTGAATTTTTAGGTTTCACTCTGTTTACTCCTATATTGATAGATGTATTTGGAACTCTAAATCCAACACGGTTTGTGCTAGCTTCTTGAAACTTGACACAATAAAGTAGTTTCACGTTCTCTCTCTATGTTTAGTTTCCTCTTGATGTAGCGCTAAGCAGTGACTGGCGAGAAACACTTTCATGGAAAGGGGTTGCCAAGCTTCCAAAAATTACGAATCTCCAGAAATCTCAGCAAATACTCTTTCACCCAAACTGGATGATACTTTCAGGTAATGATCAGTACACAAAGCCCACTTGCTTCACCAAATTTCGTTCTTCTACGTTGAAGCGTTCGTTTCCAGTAACAGTTTGAATTTTTAGGTTTCACTCTGTTTACTCCTATATTGATAGAAGTATTTGGAACTCTATCCAACACGATTTGTGCTAGCTTCTTGAAACTTGAAACAGTACAGTAGTTTCACGTTCTATCTCTATGTTTTGTTTCCTCTTGATGTAGCCCTAAGCAGTGACTGGCGAGAAACTCTTTCATGGAAAGGGGTTGCCAAGGTTCCAAAAATTACGAATCTCCAGAAATCTCAGCAAATACTTTTTCACACAAACTGGATGATACTGTCAGGAAATGATCAGTACACTAAGGCGACTTGGTTTCCCAAATTTTGTTCTTCTATGTTGAAGCGTTCGTTTCCAGTAACAGTTTGAATTTTTAGGTTTCACTCTGTTTACTCCTATATTGATAGATGTATTTGGAACTCTAAATCCAACACGGTTTGTGCTAGCTTCTTGAAACTTGACACAATAAAGTAGTTTCACGTTCTATCTCTATGTTTTGTTTCTTCTTGATGTAGCGCTAAGCAGTGACTGGCGAGAAACACTTTCATGGAAAGGGGTTGCCAAGCTTCCAAAAATTACGAATCTCCAGAAATCTCAGCAAATACTTTTTCACCCAAACTGGATGATACTTTCAGGTAATGATCAGTACACTAAGGCGACTTGGTTCCCCAAATTTCGTTCTTCTACGTTGAAGCGTTCGTTTCCAGTAACAGTTTGAATTTTTAGGTTTCACTCTGTTTTCTCCTATATTGATAGATATATTTGGAACTCTAAATCCAACAAGGTTTGTGCTAGCTTCTTGAAACTTGACACAATAAAGTAGTTTCACGTTCTATCTCTATGTTTTGTTTCCTCTTGATGTAGCCCTAAGCAGTGACTGGCGAGAAACACTTTCATGGAAAGGGGTTGCCATGCTTCCAAAAATTACGAATCTCCAGAAATCTCAGCAAATATTTTTTCACCCAAACTTGATGATACTTTCAGGTAATGATCAGTACACTAAGGCTACTTGGTTCCCCAAATTTCGTTCTTCTATGTTGAAGCATTCCTTCCAGTAACAGTTTGAATTTTTAGGTTTCACTCTGTTTTCTCCTATATTGATAGACGTATTTGGAACTCTAAATGCAACACGGTTTGTGCTAGCTTCTTGAAACTTGACACAATAAAGTAGTTTCACGTTCTATCTCTATGTTTTGTTTCCTCTTGATGTAGCGCTAAGCAGTGACTGGCGAGAAACACTTTCATGGAAAGGGGTTGCCAAGCTTCCAAAAATTAAGAATCTCCAGAAATCTCAGCAAATACTCTTTCACCCAAACTGGATGATACTTTCAGGTAATGATCAGTACACAAAGCCCACTTGCTTCACCAAATTTCGTTCTTCTACGTTGAAGCGTTCGTTTCCAGTAACAGTTTGAATTTTTAGGTTTCACTCTGTTTACTCCTATATTGATAGTAGTATTTGGAACTCTATCCAACACGATTTGTGCTAGCTTCTTGAAACTTGAAACAGTACAGTAGTTTCACGTTCTATCTCTATGTTTTGTTTCCTCTTGATGTAGCCCTAAGCAGTGACTGGCGAGAAACACTTTCATGGAAAGGGGTTGCCAAGGTTCCAAAAATTACGAATCTCCAGAAATCTCAGCAAATACTTTTTCACCCAAACTGGATGATACTGTCAGGAAATGATCAGTACACTAACGCGACTTGGTTTCCCAAATTTTGTTCTTCTATGTTGAAGCGTTCGTTTCCAGTAACAGTTTGAATTTTTAGGTTTCACTCTGTGTACTCCTATATTGATAGATGTATTTGGAACTCTAAATCCAACACGGTTATTTATAGCTTCTTGAAACTTGACACAGTACAGTAGTTTTACGTTCTATCTCTATGTTTTGTTTCCTCTTGATGTAGCCCTAAGCAGTGACTGGCGAGAAACACTTTCATGGAAAGGGGTTGCCAAGCTTCCAAAAATTACAAATCTCCAGAAATCTCAGCAAATATTTTTTCACCCAAACTGGATGATACTTTCAGGTAATGATCAGTACAATAAGGCAACTTGGTTCCCCAAATTTCGTTCTTCTACGTTGAAGCGTTCGTTTCCAGTAACAGTTTGAATTTTTAGGTTTCACTCTGTTTGCTCCCATATTGATAAATGTATTTGGAACTCTAAATCCAACACGGTTTGTGCTAGCTTCTTGAAACTTGACACAATAAAGTAGTTTCACGTTCTATCTCTATGTTTTGTTTCCTCTTGATGTAGCCCTAAGCAGTGACTGGCGAGAAACACTTTCATGGAAAGGGGTTGCCAAGCTTCCAAAAATTACGAATCTCCAGAAATCTCAGCAAATATTTTTTCACCCAAACTGGATGATACTTTCAGGTAATGATCAGTACACTAAGGCGACTTGGTTCCCCAAATTTCGTTCTTCTACGTTGAAGCGTTCGTTTCCAGTAACAGTTTGAATTTTTAGGTTTCACTCTGTTTTCTCCTATATTGATAGATATATTTGGAACTCTAAATCCAACAAGGATTGTGCTAGCTTCTTGAAACTTGACACAATAAAGTAGTTTCACGTTCTATCTCTATGTTTTGTTTCCTCTTGATGTAGCCCTAAGCAGTGACTGGCGAGAAACACTTTCATGGAAAGGGGTTGCCATGCTTCCAAAAATTACGAATCTCCAGAAATCTCAGCAAATATTTTTTCACCCAAACTTGATGATACTTTCAGGTAATGATCAGTACACTAAGGCTACTTGGTTCCCCAAATTTCGTTCTTCTATGTTGAAGCATTCCTTCCAGTAACAGTTTGAATTTTTAGGGTTCACTCTGTTTTCTCCTATATTGATAGACGTATTTGGAACTCTATCCAACACGGTTTGTGCTAGCTTCTTGAAACTTGACACAATAAAGTAGTTTCACGTTCTATCTCTATGTTTTGTTTCCTCTTGATGTAGCCCTAAGCAGTGACTGGCGAGAAACACTTTCATGGAAAGGGGTTGCCAAGCTTCCAAAAATTACGAATCTCCAGAAATCTCAGCAAATACTTTTTCACCCAAACTGGATGATACTTTCAGGTAATGATCAGTATACTAAGACGACTTGGTTTCCCAAATTTCGTTCTTCTACGTTGAAGCGTTCGTTGCCAGTAACCGTTTGAATTTTTAGGTTTCACTCTGTTTACTCCTATATTGATAGATGTATTTGGAACTCTAAATCCAACACGGTTTGTGTTAGCTTCTTGAAACTTGACACAATAAAGTAGTTTCACGTTCTATCTCTATGTTTTGTTTCCTCTTGATGTAGCCCTAAGAAGTGACTGGCGAGAAACACTTTCATGGAAAGGGGTTGCCAAGCTTCCAAAAATTACGAATCTCCAGAAATCTCAGCAAATATTTTTTCACCCAAACTGGATGATACTTTCAGGTAATGATCAGTACACTAAGGCGACTTGGTTCCCCAAATTTCGTTCTTCTACGTTGAAGCGTTCGTTTCCAGTAACAGTTTGAATTTTTAGGTTTCACTCTGTTTTCTCCTATATTGATAGATATATTTGGAACTCTAAATCCAACACGGTTTGTGCTAGCTTCTTGAAACTTGACACAATAAAGTAGTTTCACGTTCTATCTCTATGTTTTGTTTCCTCTTGATGTAGCCCTAAGCAGTGACTGGCGAGAAACACTTTCATGGAAAGGGGTTGCCATGCTTCCAATAATTACGAATCTCCAAAAATCTCAGCAAATATTTTTTCACCCAAACTGGATGATACTTTCAGGTAATGGTCAGTACACTAAGGCGACTTGGTTCCCCAAATTTTGTTCTCTTATGTTGAAGCGTTCGTTTCCAGTAACAGTTTGAATTTTTAGGTTTCACTCTGTTTTCTCCTATATTGATAGATGTATTTGGAACTCTAAATCCAACACGGTTTGTGCAAGCTTCTTGAAACTTGACACAGTAAAGTAGTTTCACGTTCTATCTCTATGTTTTGTTTCCTCTTGATGTAGCCCTAAGCAGTGACTGGCGAGAAACACTTTCATGGAAAGGGGTTGCCAAGCTTCCAAAAATTACGAATCTCCAGAAATCTCAGCAAATATTTTTTCACCCAAACTGGATGATACTTTCAGGTAATGATCAGTACACTAAGGCAACTTGGTTCCCCAAATTTCGTTCTTCTATGTTGAAGCGTTCGTTTCCAATAACAGTTTGAATTTTTAGGTTTCACTCTGTTTACTCCTATATTGATAGATGTATTTGGAACTCTAAATCCAACACGGTTTGTGCTAGCTTCTTGAAACTTGACACAATAAAGTAGTTTCACGTTCTCTCTCTATGTTTTGTTTCCTCTTGATGTAGCCCTAAGCAGTGACTGGCGAGAAACACTTTCATGGAAAGGGGTTGCCAAGCTTCCAAAAATTACGAATCTCCAGAAATCTCAGCAAATACTCTTTCACCCAAACTGGATGATACTTTCAGGTAATGATCAGTACAATAAGCCCACTTGCTTCACCAATTTCGCTCTTCTACGTTGAAGCGTTCGTTTCCAGTAACAGTTTGAATTTTTAGGTTTCACTCTGTTTACTCCTATATTGATAGAAGTATTTGGAACTCTATCCAACACGATTTGTGCTAGCTTCTTGAAAATTGAAACAGTACAGTAGTTTCACGTTCTATCTCTATGTTCTGTTTCCTCTTGATGTAGCCCTAAGCAGTGACTGGCGAGAAACACTTTCATGGAAAGGGGTTGCCAAGGTTCCAAAAATTACGAATCTGCAGAAATCTCAGCAAATACTTTTTCACCCAAACTGGATGATACTGTCAGGAAATGATCAGTACACTAAGGCGACTTGGTTTCCCAAATTTTGTTCTTCTATGTTGAAGCGTTCGTTTCCAGTAACAGTTTGAATTTTTAGGTTTCACTCTGTTTACTCCTATATTGATAGATGTATTTGGAACTCTAAATCCAACACGGTTTATGCTAGCTTCTTGAAACTTGACACAGTACAGTAGTTTCACGTTCTATCTCTATGTTTTGTTTCCTCTTGATGTAGCCCTAAGCAGTGACTGGCGAGAAACACTTTCATGGAAAGGGGTTGCCAAGCTTCCAAAAATTACGAATCTCCAGAAATCTCAGCAAATATTTTTTCACCGAAACTGGATGATACTTTCAGGTAATGATCAGTACACTAAGGCAACTTGGTTCCCCAAATTTCGTTCTTCTATGTTAAAGCGTTCGTTTCCAGTAACAGTTTGAATTTTTAGGTTTCACTCTGTTTACTCCTATATTGATAGCTGTATTTGGAACTCTAAATCCAACACGGTTTGTGCTAGCTTCTTGAAACTTGACACAATAAAGTAGTTTCACGTTCTATCTCTATGTTTTGTTTCTTCTTGATGTAGCGCTAAGCAGTGACTGGCGAGAAACACTTTCATGGAAAGGGGTTGCCAAGCTTCCAAAAATCACGAATCTCCAGAAATCTCAGCAAATACTTTTTCACCCAAACTGGATGATACTTTCAGGTAATGATCAGTACACTAAGCCCACTTGCTTCACCAATTTCGTTCTTCTACGTTGAAGCGATCGTTTCCAGTAACAGTTTGAATTTTTAGGTTTCACTCTGTTTACTCCTATATTGATAGAAGTATTTGGAACTCTATCCAACACGATTTGTGCTAGCTTCTTGAAACTTGAAACAGTACAGTAGTTTCACGTTCTATCTCTATGTTTTGTTTCCTCTTGATGTAGCCTTAAGCAGTGACTGGCGAGAAACACTTTCATGGAAAGGGGTTGCCAAGGTTCCAAAAATTACGAATCTCCAGAAATCTCAGCAAATACTTTTTCACCCAAACTGGATGATACTGTCAGGAAATGATCAGTACACTAAGGCGACTTGGTTTCCCAAATTTTGTTCTTCTATGTTGAAGCGTTCGTTTCCAGTAACAGTTTGAATTTTTAGGTTTCACTCTGTTTACTCCTATATTGATAGACGTATTTGGAACTCTAAATCCAACACGGTTTATGCTAGCTTCTTGAAACTTGACACAGTACAGTAGTTTCACGTTCTATCTCTATGTTTTGTTTCCTCTTGATGTAGCCCTAAGCAGTGACTGGCGAGAAACACTTTCATGGAAAGGGGTTGCCAAGCTTCCAAAAATTACGAATCTCCAGAAATCTCAGCAAATATTTTTTCACCCAAACTGGATGATACTTTCAGGTAATGATCAGTACACTAAGGCAACTTGGTTCCCCAAATTTCGTTCTTCTATGTTAAAGCGTTCGTTTCCAGTAACAGTTTGAATTTTTAGGTTTCACTCTGTTTACTCCTATATTGATAGATGTATTTGGAACTCTAAATCCAACACGGTTTGTGCTAGCTTCTTGAAACTTGACACAATAAAGTAGTTTGACGTTCTATCTCTATGTTTTCTTTCCTCTTGATGTAGCCCTAAGGAGTGACTGGCGAGAAACACTTTCATGGAAAGGCGTTGCCAAGCTGCCAAAAATTACGAATCTCCAGAAATCTCAGCAAATACTTTTTCACCCAAACTGGATGATACTGTCAGGAAATGATCAGTACAATAAGGCAACTTGGTTCCCCAAATTTCGTTCTTCTACGTTGAAGCGTTCGTTTCCAGTAACAGTTTGAATTCTTAGGTTTCACTCTGTTTGCTCCCATATTGATAAATGTATTTGGAACTCTAAATCCAACACGGTTTGTGCTAGCTTCTTGAAACTTGACACAATAAAGTAGGTTCACGTTCTATCTCTATGTTTTGTTTCCTCTTGATGTAGCCCTAAGCAGTGACTGGCGAGAAACACTTTCAAGGAAAGGGGTTGCCAAGCTTCCAAAAATTACATATCTCCAGAAATCTCAGCAAATATTTTTTAACCCAAACTGGATGATACTTTCAGGTAATGATCAGTACACTAAGGGAACTTGGTTCCCCAAATTTCGTTCTTCTATGTTGAAGCGTTCGTTTCCAGTAACAGTTTGAATTTTTACGTTTCACTCTGTTTACTCCTATATTGATAGATGTATTTGGAACTCTAAATCCAACACGGTTTGTGCTAGCTTCTTGAAACTTGACACAATAAAGTAGTTTCACGTTCTATCTCTATGTTTTGTTTCCTCTTGATGTAGCCCTAAGCAGTGACTGGCGAGAAACACTTTCATAGAAAGGTTTTGCGAAGCTTCCAAAAATTACAAATCTCCAGAAATCTCAGCAAATACTTTTTCACCCAAACTGGATGATACTTTCAGGTAATGATCAGTACACTAAGGCGACTTGGTTTCCCAAATTTCGTTCTTCTATGTTGAAGCGTTCGTTTCCAGTAACAGTTTGAATTTTTAGGTTTCACTCTGTTTACTCCTATATTGATAGATGTATTTGGAACTCTAAATCCAACACGGTTTGTGCTAGCTTCTTGAAACTTGACACAATAATGTAGTTTCACGTTCTATCTCTATGTTTTGTTTCCTCTTGATGTAGCCCTAAGCAGTGACTGGCGAGAAACACTTTCATGGAAAGGGGTTGCCAAGCTTCCAAAAATTACGAATCTCCAGAAATCTCAGCAAATACTTTTTCACCAAACTGGATGATACTTTCAGGTAATGATCAGTACACTAAGGCGACTTGGTTTCCCAAATTTCGTTCTTCTATGTTGAAGCGTTCGTTGCCAGTAACAGTTTGAATTTTTAGGTTTCACTCTGTTTACTCCTATATTGATAGATGTATTTGGAACTCTAAATCCAACACGGTTTGTGTTAGCTTCTTGAAACTTGACACAATAAAGTAGTTTCACGTTCTATCACTATGTTTTGTTTCCTCTTGATGTAGCCCTAAGCAGTGACTGGCGAGAAACACTTTCATGGAAAGGGGTTGCCAAGCTTCCAAAAATTACGAATCTCCAGAAATCTCAGCAAATATTTTTTCACCCAAACTGGATGATACTTTCAGGTAATGATCAGTACACAAAGGCGACTTGGTTCCCCAAATTTCGTTCTTCTACGTTGAAGCGTTCGTTTCCAGTAACAGTTTGAATTTTTAGGTTTCACTCTGTTTTCTCCTATATTGATAGATATATTTGGAACTCTAAATCCAACAAGGTTTGTGCTAGCTTCTTGAAACTTGACACAATAAAGTAGTTTCACGTTCTATCTCTATGTTTTGTTTCCTCTTGCTGTAGCCCTAAGCAGTGACTGGCGAGAAACACTTTCATGGAAAGGGGTTGCCATGCTTCCAAAAATTACGAATCTCCAGAAATCTCAGCAAATATTTTTTCACCCAAACATGATGATACTTTCAGGTAATGATCAGTACACTAAGGCGACTTGGTTCCCCAAATTTCGTTCTTCTATGTTGAAGCATTCCTTCCAGTAACAGTTTGAATTTTTAGGTTTCACTCTGTTTTCTCCTATATTGATAGACGTATTTGGAACTCTAAATCCAACACGGTTTGTGCTAGCTTCTTGAAATTTGACACAATAAAGTAGTTTCACGTTCTATCTCTATGTTTTGTTTCCTCTTGCTGTAGCCCTAAGCAGTGACTGGCGAGAAACACTTTCATGGAAAGGGGTTGCCAAGCTTCCAAAAATTACGAATCTCCAGAAATCTCAGCAAATATTTTTTCACCCAAAATGGATGATACTTTCAGGTAATGATCAGTACACTAAGGCAACTTGGTTCCCCAAATTTCGTTCTTCTATGTTGAAGCGTTCGTTTCCAGTAACAGTTTGAATTTTTAGGTTTCACTCTGTTTACTCGTATATTGATAGACGTATTTGGAACTCTAAATCCAACACGGTTTGTGCTAGCTTCTTGAACCATGACACAATAAAGTAGTTTCACGTTCTCTCTCTATGTTTTGTTTCCTCTTGATGTAGCCCTAAGCAGTGACTGGCGAGAAACACTTTCATGGAAAGGGGTTGCCAAGCTTCCAAAAATTACGAATCTCCAGAAATCTCAGCAAATACTTTTTCACCCAAACTGGATGATACTTTCAGGTAATGATCAGTACACTAAGGCGACTTGGTTTCCCAAATTTCGTTCTTCTATGTTGAAGCGTTCGTTTCCAGTAACAGTTTGAATTTTTAGGTTTCACTCTGTTTACTCCTATATTGATAGATGTATTTGGAACTCTAAATCCAACGCGGTTTGTGCTAGCTTCTTGAAACTTGACACAATAAATTAGTTTCACGTTCTATCTCTATGTTTTGTTTCCTCCTGATATAGCCCTAAGCAGTGACTGGCGAGAAACACTTTCATGGAAAGCGGTTGCCAAGCTTCCAAAAATTACGAATCTCCAGAAATCTCAGCAAATACTTTTTCACCCAAACTGGATGATACTGTCAGGAAATGATCAGTACACTAAGGCGACTTGGTTTCCCAAATTTCGTTCTTCTACGTTGAAGCGTTCGTTGCCAGTAACAGTTTGAATTTTTAGGTTTAACTCTGTTTACTCCTATATTGATAGATGTATTTGGAACTCTAAATCCAACACGGTTTGTGTTAGCTTCTTGAAACTTGACACAATAAAGTAGTTTCACGTTCTATCTCTATGTTTTGTTTCCTCTTGATGTAGCCCTAAGCAGTGACTGGCGAGAAACACTTTCATGGAAAGGGGTTGCCAAGCTTCCAAAAATTACGAATCTCCAGAAATCTCAGCAAATATTTTTTCACACAAACTGGATGATACTTTCAGGTAATGATCAGTACACTAAGGCGACTTGGTTTCCCAAATTTCGTTCTTCTACGTTGAAGCGTTCGTTTCCAGTAACAGTTTGAATTTCTAGGTTTCACTCTGTTTTCTCCTATATTGATAGATATATTTGGAACTCTAAATCCAACAAGGTTTGTGCTAGCTTCTTGAAACTTGACACAATAAAGTAGTTTCACGTTCTATCTCTATGTTTTGTTTCCTCTTGATGTAGCCCTAAGCAGTGACTGGCGAGAAACACTTTCATGGAAAGGGGTTGCCATGCTTCCAAAAATTACGAATCTCCAGAAATCTCAGCAAATATTTTTTCACCCAAACTGGATGATACTTTCAGGTAATGGTCAGTACACTAAGGCGACTTGGTTCCCCAAATTTTGTTCTCTTATGTTGAAGCGTTCGTTTCCAGTAACAGTTTGAATTTTTAGGTTTCACTCTGTTTTCTCCTATATTGATAGATGTATTTGGAACTCTAAATCCAACACGGTTTGTGCAAGCTTCTTGAAACTTGACACAGTAAAGTAGTTTCACGTTCTATCTCTATGTTTTGTTTCCTCTTGATGTAGCCCTAAGCAGTGACTGGCGAGAAACACTTTCATGGAATGGGGTTGCCAAGCTTCCAAAAATTACGAATCTCCAGAAATCTCAGCAAATATTTTTTCACCCAAACTGGATGATACTTTCAGGTAATGATCAGTACACTAAGGCAACTTGGTTCCCCAAATTTCGTTCTTCTATGTTGAAGCGTTCGTTTCCAATAACAGTTTGAATTTTTAGGTTTCACTCTGTTTACTCCTATATTGATAGATGTATTTGGAACTCTAAATCCAACACGGTTTGTGCTAGCTTCTTGAATCTTGACACAATAAAGTAGTTTCACGTTCTATCTCTATGTTTTGTTTCCTCTTGATGTAGCCCTAAGCAGTGACTGGCGAGAAACACTTTCATGGAAAGGGGTTGCCAAGCTTCCAAAAATTACGAATCTCCAGAAATCTCAGCAAATACTTTTTCACCCAAACTGGATGATACTTTCAGGTAATGATCACTACACTAAGGCGACTTGGTTTCCCAAATTTCGTTCTTCTATGTTGAAGCGTTCGTTTCCAGTAACAGTTTGAATTTTTAGGTTTCACTCTGTTTTCTCCTATATTGATAGATGTATTTGGAACTCTAAATCCAACGCGGTTTGTGCTAGCTTCTTGAAACTTGACACAATAAATTAGTTTCACGTTCTATCTCTATGTTTTGTTTCCTCTTGATGTAGCCCTAAGCAGTGACTGGCGAGAAACACTTTCATGGAAAGGGGTTGCCAAGCTTCCAAAAATTACGAATCTCCAGAAATCTCAGCAAATACTTTTTCACCCAAACTGGATGATACTTTCAGGTAATGATCAGTACACTAAGGCGACTTGGTTCCCCAAATTTCGTTCTTCTACGTTGAAGCGTTCGTTTCATATAACAGTTTGAATTTTTAGGTTTCACTCTGTTTTCTCCTATATTGATAGATATATTTGGAACTCTAAATCCAACAAGGATTGTGCTAGCTTCTTGAAACTTGACACAATAAAGTAGTTTCACGTTCTATCTCTATGTTTTGTTTCCTCTTGATGTAGCCCTAAGCAGTGACTGGCGAGAAACACTTTCATGGAAAGGGGTTGCCATGCTTCCAAAAATTACGAATCTCCAGAAATCTCAGCAAATATTTTTTCACCCAAACTTGATGATACTTTCAGGTAATGATCAGTACACTAAGGCTACTTGGTTCCCCAAATTTCGTTCTTCTATGTTGAAGCATTCCTTCCAGTAACAGTTTGAATTTTTAGGTTTCACTCTGTTTTCTCCTATATTGATAGACGTATTTGGAACTCTATCCAACACGGTTTGTGCTAGCTTCTTGAAATTTGACACAATAAAGTAGTTTCACGTTCTATCTCTATGTTTTGTTTCCTCTTGCTGTAGCCCTAAGCAGTGACTGGCGAGAAACACTTTCATGGAAAGGGGTTGCCAAGCTTCCAAAAATTACGAATCTCCAGAAATCTCAGCAAATATTTTTTCACCCAAACTGGATGATACTTTCAGGTAATGATCAGTACACTACGGCAACTTGGTTCCCCAAATTTCGTTCTTCTATGTTGAAGCGTTCGTTTCCAGTAACAGTTTGAATTTTTAGGTTTCACTCTGTTTACTCCTATATTGATAGACGTATTTGGAACTCTAAATCCAACACGGTTTGTGCTAGCTTCTTGAAACATGACACAATAAAGTAGTTTCACGTTCTCTCTCTATGTTTTGTTTCCTCTTGATGTAGCCCTAAGCAGTGACTGGCGAGAAACACTTTCATGGAAAGGGGTTGCCAAGCTTCCAAAAATTACGAATCTCCAGAAATCTCAGCAAATACTTTTTCACCCAAACTGGATGATACTTTCAGGTAATGATCAGTACACTAAGACGACTTGGTTTCCCAAATTTCCTTCTTCTACGTTGAAGCGTTCGTTGCCAGTAACCGTTTGAATTTTTAGGTTTCACTCTGTTTACTCCTATATTGATAGATGTATTAGGAACTCTAAATCCAACACGGTTTGTGTTAGCTTCTTGAAACTTGACACAATAAAGTAGTTTCACGTTCTATCTCTATGTTTTGTTTCCTCTTGATGTAGCCCTAAGAAGTGACTGGCGAGAAACACTTTCATGGAAAGGGGTTGCCAAGCTTCCAAAAATTACGAATCTCCAGAAATCTCAGCAAATATTTTTTCACCCAAACTGGATGATACTTTCAGGTAATGATCAGTACACTAAGGCGACTTGGTTCCCCAAATTTCGTTCTTCTACGTTGAAGCGTTCGTTTCCAGTAACAGTTTGAATTTTTAGGTTTCACTCTGTTTTCTCCTATATTGATAGATGTATTTGGAACTCTAAATCCAACACGGTTTGTGCTAGCTTCTTGAAACTTGACACAATAAAGTAGTTTCACGTTCTATCTCTATGTTTTGTTTCCTCTTGATGTAGCCCTAAGCAGTGACTGGCGAGAAACACTTTCATGGAAAGGGGTTGCATGCTTCCAATAATTACGAATCTCCAAAAATCTCAGCAAATATTTTTTCACCCAAACTGGATGATACTTTCAGGTAATGGTCAGTACACTAAGGCGACTTGGTTCCCCAAATTTTGTTCTCTTATGTTGAAGCGTTCGTTTCCAGTAACAGTTTGAATTTTTAGGTTTCACTCTGTTTTCTCCTATATTGATAGATGTATTTGGAACTCTAAATCCAACACGGTTTGTGCAAGCTTCTTGAAACTTGACACAGTAAAGTAGTTTCACGTTCTATCTCTATGTTTTGTTTCCTCTTGATGTAGCCCTAAGCAGTGACTGGCGAGAAACACTTTCATGGAAAGGGGTTGCCAAGCTTCCAAAAATTACGAATCTCCAGAAATCTCAGCAAATATTTTTTCACCCAAACTGGATGATACTTTCAGGTAATAATCAGTACACTAAGGCAACTTGGTTCCCCAAATTTCGTTCTTCTATGTTGAAGCGTTCGTTTCCAATAACAGTTTGAATTTTTAGGTTTCACTCTGTTTACTCCTATATTGATAGATGTATTTGGAACTCTAAATCCAACACGGTTTGTGCTAGCTTCTTGAAACTTGACACAATAAAGTAGTTTCACGTTCTCTCTCTATGTTTTGTTTCCTCTTGATGTAGCCCTAAGCAGTGACTGGCGAGAAACACTTTCATGGAAAGGGGTTGCCAAGCTTCCAAAAATTACGAATCTCCAGAAATCTCAGCAAATACTCTTTCACCCAAACTGGATGATACTTTCAGGTAATGATCAGTACAATAAGCCCACTTGCTTCACCAATTTCGCTCTTCTACGTTGAAGCGTTCGTTTCCAGTAACAGTTTGAATTTTTAGGTTTCACTCTGTTTACTCCTATATTGATAGAAGTATTTGGAACTCTATCCAACACGATTTGTGCTAGCTTCTTGAAAATTGAAACAGTACAGTAGTTTCACGTTCTATCTCTATGTTTTGTTTCCTCTTGATGTAGCCCTAAGCAGTGACTGGCGAGAAACACTTTCATGGAAAGGGGTTGCCAAGGTTCCAAAAATTACGAATCTGCAGAAATCTCAGCAAATACTTTTTCACCCAAACTGGATGATACTGTCAGGAAATGATCAGTACACTAAGGCGACTTGGTTTCCCAAATTTTGTTCTTCTATGTTGAAGCGTTCGTTTCCAGTAACAGTTTGAATTTTTAGGTTTCACTCTGTTTACTCCTATATTGATAGATGTATTTGGAACTCTAAATCCAACACGGTTTATGCTAGCTTCTTGAAACTTGACACAGTACAGTAGTTTCACGTTCTATCTCTATGTTTTGTTTCCTCTTGATGTAGCCCTAAGCAGTGAATGGCGAGAAACACTTTCATGGAAAGGGGTTGCCAAGCTTCCAAAAATTACGAATCTCCAGAAATCTCAGCAAATATTTTTTCACCGAAACTGGATGATACTTTCAGGTAATGATCAGTACACTAAGGCAACTTGGTTCCCCAAATTTCGTTCTTCTATGTTAAAGCGTTCGTTTCCAGTAACAGTTTGAATTTTTAGGTTTCACTCTGTTTACTCCTATATTGATAGCTGTATTTGGAACTCTAAATCCAACACGGTTTGTGCTAGCTTCTTGAAACTTGACACAATAAAGTAGTTTCACGTTCTATCTCTATGTTTTGTTTCTTCTTGATGTAGCGCTAAGCAGTGACTGGCGAGAAACACTTTCATGGAAAGGGGTTGCCAAGCTTCCAAAAATTACGAATCTCCAGAAATCTCAGCAAATACTTTTTCACCCAAACTGGATGATACTTTCAGGTAATGATCAGTACACTAAGCCCACTTGCTTCACCAATTTCGTTCTTCTACGTTGAAGCGATCGTTTCCAGTAACAGTTTGAATTTTTAGGTTTCACTCTGTTTACTCCTATATTGATAGAAGTATTTGGAACTCTATCCAACACGATTTGTGCTAGCTTCTTGAAACTTGAAACAGTACAGTAGTTTCACGTTCTATCTCTATGTTTTGTTTCCTCTTGATGTAGCCTTAAGCAGTGACTGGCGAGAAACACTTTCATGGAAAGGGGTTGCCAAGGTTCCAAAAATTACGAATCTCCAGAAATCTCAGCAAATACTTTTTCACCCAAACTGGATGATACTGTCAGGAAATGATCAGTACACTAAGGCGACTTGGTTTCCCAAATTTTGTTCTTCTATTTTGAAGCGTTCGTTTCCAGTAACAGTTTGAATTTTTAGGTTTCACTCTGTTTACTCCTATATTGATAGATGTATTTGGAACTCTAAATCCAACACGGTTTATGCTAGCTTCTTGAAACTTGACACAGTACAGTAGTTTCACGTTCTATCTCTATGTTTTGTTTCCTCTTGATGTAGCCCTAAGCAGTGACTGGCAAGAAACACTTTCATGGAAAGGGGTTGCCAAGCTTCCAAAAATTACGAATCTCCAGAAATCTCAGCAAATATTTTTTCACCCAAACTGGATGATACTTTCAGGTAATGATCAGTACACTAAGGCAACTTGGTTCCCCAAATTTCGTTCTTCTATGTTAAAGCGTTCGTTTCCAGTAACAGTTTGAATTTTTAGGTTTCACTCTGTTTACTCCTATATTGATAGATGTATTTGGAACTCTAAATCCAACACGGTTTGTGCTAGCTTCTTGAAACTTGACACAATAAAGTAGTTTGACGTTCTATCTCTATGTTTTGTTTCCTCTTGATGTAGCCCTAAGCAGTGACTGGCGAGAAACACTTTCATGGAAAGGGGTTGCCAAGCTGCCAAAAATTACGAATCTCCAGAAATCTCAGCAAATACTTTTTCACCCAAACTGGATGATACTGTCAGGAAATGATCAGTACAATAAGGCAACTTGGTTCCCCAAATTTCGTTCTTCTACGTTGAAGCGTTCGTTTCCAGTAACAGTTTGAATTCTTAGGTTTCACTCTGTTTGCTCCCATATTGATAAATGTATTTGGAACTCTAAATCCAACACGGTTTGTGCTAGCTTCTTGAAACTTGACACAATAAAGTAGTTTCACGTTCTATCTCTATGTTTTGTTTCCTCTTGATGTAGCCCTAAGCAGTGACTGGCGAGAAACACTTTCAGGGAAAGGGGTTGCCAAGCTTCCAAAAATTACATATCTCCAGAAATCTCAGCAAATATTTTTTAACCCAAACTGGATGATACTTTCAGGTAATGATCAGTACACTAAGGGAACTTGGTTCCCCAAATTTCGTTCTTCTATGTTGAAGCGTTCGTTTCCAGTAACAGTTTGAATTTTTACGTTTCACTCTGTTTACTCCTATATTGATAGATGTATTTGGAACTCTAAATCCAACACGGTTTGTGCTAGCTTCTTGAAACTTGACACAATAAAGTAGTTTCACGTTCTATCTCTATGTTTTGTTTCCTCTTGATGTAGCCCTAAGCAGTGACTGGCGAGAAACACTTTCATAGAAAGGTTTTGCGAAGCTTCCAAAAATTACAAATCTCCAGAAATCTCAGCAAATACTTTTTCACCCAAACTGGATGATACTTTCAGGTAATGATCAGTACACTAAGGCGACTTGGTTTCCCAAATTTCGTTCTTCTATGTTGAAGCGTTCGTTTCCAGTAACAGTTTGAATTTTTAGGTTTCACTCTGTTTACTCCTATATTGATAGATGTATTTGGAACTCTAAATCCAACACGGTTTGTGCTAGCTTCTTGAAACTTGACACAATAATGTAGTTTCACGTTCTATCTCTATGTTTTGTTTCCTCTTGATGTAGCCCTAAGCAGTGACTGGCGAGAAACACTTTCATGGAAAGGGGTTGCCAAGCTTCCAAAAATTACGAATCTCCAGAAATCTCAGCAAATACTTTTTCACCAAACTGGATGATACTTTCAGGTAATGATCAGTACACTAAGGCGACTTGGTTTCCCAAATTTCGTTCTTCTACGTTGAACCGTTCGTTGCCAGTAACAGTTTGAATTTTTAGGTTTCACTCTGTTTACTCCTATATTGATAGATGTATTTGGAACTCTAAATCCAACACGGTTTGTGTTAGCTTCTTGAAACTTGACACAATAAAGTAGTTTCACGTTCTATCTCTATGTTTTGTTTCCTCTTGATGTAGCCCTAAGCAGTGACTGGCGAGAAACACTTTCATGGAAAGGGGTTGCCAAGCTTCCAAAAATTACGAATCTCCAGAAATCTCAGCAAATATTTTTTCACCCAAACTGGATGATACTTTCAGGTAATGGTCAGTACACTAAGGCGACTTGGTTCCCCAAATTTTGTTCTCTTATGTTGAAGCGTTCGTTGCCAGTAACAGTTTGAATTTTTAGGTTTCACTCTGTTTACTCCTATATTGATAGATGTATTTGGAACTCTAAATCCAACACGGTTTGTGTTAGCTTCTTGAAACTTGACACAATAAAGTAGTTTCACGTTCTATCTCTATGTTTTGTTTCCTCTTGATGTAGCCCTAAGCAGTGACTGGCGAGAAACACTTTCATGGAAAGGGGTTGCCAAGCTTCCAAAAACAGAAATCTCAGCAAATATTTTTTCACCCAAACTGGATGATACTTTCAGGTAATGGTCAGTACACTAAGGCGACTTGGTTCCCCAAATTTTGTTCTCTTATGTTGAAGCGTTCGTTTCCAGTAACAGTTTGAATTTTTAGGTTTCACTCTGTTTTCTCCTATATTGATAGATGTATTTGGAACTCTAAATCCAACACGGTTTGTGCAAGCTTCTTGAAACTTGACACAGTAAAGTAGTTTCACGTTCTATCTCTATGTTTTGTTTCCTCTTGATGTAGCCCTAAGCAGTGACTGGCGAGAAACACTTTCATGGAATGGGGTTGCCAAGCTTCCAAAAATTACGAATCTCCAGAAATCTCAGCAAATATTTTTTCACCCAAACTGGATGATACTTTCAGGTAATGATCAGTACACTAAGGCAACTTGGTTCCCCAAATTTCGTTCTTCTATGTTGAAGCGTTCGTTTCCAATAACAGTTTGAATTTTTAGGTTTCACTCTGTTTACTCCTATATTGATAGATGTATTTGGAACTCTAAATCCAACACGGTTTGTGCTAGCTTCTTGAATCTTGACACAATAAAGTAGTTTCACGTTCTATCTCTATGTTTTGTTTCCTCTTGATGTAGCCCTAAGCAGTGACTGGCGAGAAACACTTTCATGGAAAGGGGTTGCCAAGCTTCCAAAAATTACGAATCTCCAGAAATCTCAGCAAATACTTTTTCACCCAAACTGGATGATACTTTCAGGTAATGATCACTACACTAAGGCGACTTGGTTTCCCAAATTTCGTTCTTCTATGTTGAAGCGTTCGTTTCCAGTAACAGTTTGAATTTTTAGGTTTCACTCTGTTTTCTCCTATATTGATAGATGTATTTGGAACTCTAAATCCAACGCGGTTTGTGCTAGCTTCTTGAAACTTGACACAATAAATTAGTTTCACGTTCTATCTCTATGTTTTGTTTCCTCTTGATGTAGCCCTAAGCAGTGACTGGCGAGAAACACTTTCATGGAAAGGGGTTGCCAAGCTTCCAAAAATTACGAATCTCCAGAAATCTCAGCAAATACTTTTTCACCCAAACTGGATGATACTTTCAGGTAATGATCAGTACACTAAGGCGACTTGGTTCCCCAAATTTCGTTCTTCTACGTTGAAGCGTTCGTTTCAAATAACAGTTTGAATTTTTAGGTTTCACTCTGTTTTCTCCTATATTGATAGATGTATTTGGAACTCTAAATCCAACACGGTTTGTGCTAGCTTCTTGAAACTTGACACAATAAAGTAGTTTCACGTTCTCTCTCTATGTTTTGTTTCCTCTTGATGTAGCCCTAAGCAGTGACTGGCGAGAAACACTTTCATGGAAAGGGGTTGCCAAGCTTCCAAAAATTACGAATCTCCAGAAATCTCAGCAAATACTTTTTCACCCAAACTGGATGATACTTTCAGGTAATGATCACTACACTAAGGCGACTTGGTTTCCCAAATTTCGTTCTCTTATGTTGAAGCGTTCGTTTCCAGTAACAGTTTGAATTTTTAGGTTTCACTCTGTTTTCTCCTATATTGATAGATGTATTTGGAACTCTAAATCCAACGCGGTTTGTGCTAGCTTCTTGAAACTTGACACAATAAATTAGTTTCACGTTCTATCTCTATGTTTTGTTTCCTCTTGATATAGCCCTAATCAGTGACTGGCGAGAAACACTTTCATGGAAAGGGGTTGCCAAGCTTCCAAAAATTACGAATCTCCAGAAATCTCAGCAAATACTTTTTCACCCAAACTGGATGATACTTTCAGGTAATGATCAGTACACTAAGGGGACTTGGTTTCCCAAATTTCGTTCTTCTATGTTGAAGCGTTCGTTTCCAGTAACAGTTTGAATTTTTAGGTTTCACTCTGTTTACTCCTATATTGATAGATGTATTTGGAACTCTATCCAACACGGTTTGTGCTAGCTTCTTGAAACTTGACACAATAAAGTAGTTTCACGTTCTATCTCTATGTTTTGTTTCCTCTTGATGTAGCCCTAAGCAGTGACTGGCGAGAAACACTTTCATGGAAAGGGGTTGCCAAGCTTCCAAAAATTACGAATCTCCAGAAATCTCAGCAAATACTTTTTCACCCAAACTGGATGATACTTTCAGGTAATGATCAGTACACTAAGGCGACTTGGTTCCCCAAATTTCGTTCTTCTACGTTGAAGCGTTCGTTTCAAATAACAGTTTGAATTTTTAGGTTTCACTCTTTTTTCTCCTATATTGATAGATGTATTTGGAACTCTAAATCCAACACGGTTTGTGCTAGCTTCTTGAAACTTGACACAATAAAGTAGTTTCACGTTCACTCTCTATGTTTTTTTTCCGCTTGATGTAGCCCTAAGCAGTGACTGGCGAGAAACACTTTCATGGAAAGGGGTTGCCAAGCTTCCAAAAATTACGAATCTCCAGAAATCTCAGCAAATACTTTTTCACCCAAACTGGATGATACTTTCAGGTAATGATCAGTACAATAAGCCCACTTGCTTCACCAATTTCGTTCTTCTACGTTGAAGCGTTCGTTTCCAGTAACAGTTTGAATTTTTAGGTTTCACTCTGTTTACTCCTATATTGATAGATGTATTTGGAACTCTATCCAACACGGTTTGTGCTAGCTTCTTGAAACTTGACACAATAAAGTAGATTCACGTTCTATCTCTATGTTTTGTTTCCTCTTGATGTAGCCCTAAGCAGTGACTGGCGAGAAACACTTTCATGGAAAGGGGTTGCCAAGCTTCCAAAAATTACAAATCTCCAGAAATCTCAGCAAATATTTTTTCACCCAAACTGGATGATACTTTCAGGTAATGATCAGTACAATAAGGCAACTTGGTTCCCCAAATTTCGTTCTTCTACTTTGAAGCGTTCGTTTCCAGTAACAGTTTGAATTTTTAGGTTTCACTCTGTTTTCTCCTATATTGATAGATGTATTTGGAACTCTAAATCCAACACGGTTTGTGCTAGCTTCTTGAAACTTGACACAATAAAGTAGGTTCACGTTCTATCTCTATGTTTTGTTTCCTCTTGATGTAACCCTAAGCAGTGACTGGCGAGAAACACTTTCATGGAAAGGGGTTGCCAAGCTTCCAAAAATTACGAATCTCCAGAAATCTCAGCAAATATTTTTTCACCCAAACTGGATGATACTTTCAGGTAATGATCAGTACACTAAGGCGACTTGGTTCCCCACATTTCGTTCTTCTACGTTGAAGCGTTCGTTTCCAGTAACAGGTTGAATTTTTAGTTTTCACTCTGTTTTCTCCTATATTGATAGATGTATTTGGAACTCTAAATCCAACACGGTTTGTGCAAGCTTCTTGAAACTTGACACAATAAATTAGTTTCACGTTCTATCTCTATGTTTTGTTTCCTCTTGATGTAGCCCTAAGCAGTGACTGGCGAGAAACACTTTCATGGAAAGGGGTTGCCAAGGTTCCAAAAATTACGAATCTCCAGAAATCTCAGCAAATACTTTTTCACCGAAACTGGATGATACTTTCAGGTAATGATCAGTACACTAAGCCCACTTGCTTCACCGAATTTCGTTCTTCTACGTTGAAGCGTTCGTTTCCAGTAACAGTTTGAATTTTTAGGTTTCACTCTGTTTACTCCTATATTGATAGAAGTATTTGGAACTCTATCCAACACGATTTGTGCTAGCTTCTTGAAACTTGAAACAGTACAGTAGTTTCACGTTCTATGTCTATGTTTTGTTTCCTCTTGATGTAGCCCTAAGCAGTGACTGGCGAGAAACACTTTCATGGAAACGGGTTGTCAAGGTTCCAAAAATTACGAATCTCCAGAAATCTCAGCAAATACTTTTTCACCCAAACTGGATGATACTGTCAGGAAATGATCAGTACACTAAGGGGACTTGGTTTCCCAAATTTCGTTCTTCTATGTTGAAGCGTTCGTTTCCAGTAACAGTTTGAATTTTTAGGTTTCACTCTGTTTACTCCTATATTGATAGATGTATTTGGAACTCTAAATCCAACACGGTTTATGCTAGCTTCTTGAAACTTGACACAGTACAGTAGTTTCACGTTCTATCTCTATGTTTTGTTTCCTCTTGATGTAGCCCTAAGCAGTGACTGGCGAGAAACACTTTCATGGAAAGGGGTTGCCAAGGTTCCAAAAATTACGAATCTCCAGAAATCTCAGCAAATACTTTTTCACCGAAACTGGATGATACTTTCAGGTAATGATCAGTACACTAAGGCAACTTGGTTCCCCAAATTTCGTTCTTCTATGTTGAAGCATTCCTTTCCAGTAACAGTTTGAATTTTTAGGTTTCACTCTGTTTTCTCCTATATTGATAGATGTATTTGGAACTCTAAATCCAACGCGGTTTGTGCTAGCTTCTTGAAACTTGACACAATAAATTAGTTTCACGTTCTATCTCTATGTTTTGTTTCCTCTTGATATAGCCCTAATCAGTGACTGGCGAGAAACACTTTCATGGAAAGGGGTTGCCAAGCTTCCAAAAATTACGAATCTCCAGAAATCTCAGCAAATAGTTTTTCACCCAAACTGGATGATACTTTCAGGTAATGATCAGTAC